>NC_083715.1:9298803-9966291 GCF_033118175.1 Dama dama | reverse complement strand
AAATTTTCATCAGCTGAGATGGAGCTATCTGGGGACAGGAGAGAAGTAAACAATAATAGAAGTCAATATGTGGTACATTAGAAATGATAAGTGCTGTCAGGGGGAAAAAAGCAAAGTAAATGTAGCGCTGGCAGGAGAGTGAGAGTAGGTTTGATGCAAAAAATAATATTTGAGGAAGGAGTTTAAGGAGGTGTGGAAGTTAACCATGAAGTTATCTGGAAAAAGAGTGCTCTAAGCAGAGGGAATATCTAAAGCAAAACTCCTTAGGCAGGAGGGTACCTGGTGCATCTGAAGAAGAAATTTCATATGGTTGGAGAGGAATGAGCAGAGAGGAAAGTAAGAGGAACTGGATCATCTGGGTGATTATAGACCATTATAAGAACTCTAACTTTTTAAATGAAATGTGAGCAGAGGTGTAATAATCTATCTTACCATTTAAGAGGATTACTGTGGCTACTGTGTTGAGACTAGACTGTGGAATATAGGGTAAGAGACCCATTAGGAAGCCATTGCAGTAATCTGTGTCAGCGATGAGGGTATAAGTATGGAGGTAGTGAGTCGTCAGGTTCTGGATATATTTTGAAGTAGTGCCAACAGTATTTTTACACAATTTTGAGGACGTCTAAGATGATTCCAAGCCATTTTGCCTGAGTAACTGAAAGGATAGATTTGCTGTCAACTGAGATGCAGAAGTTTATGGTTAGAGTTGGATTGAGAAGAAGATCAAAAGCTCAGTTTTGGACATGTTAAATCTGAAATACCTCAAAGACATCCTTGTGAAAAATTAAGTAGGCAGTTAACTATATGAATCTCAGATTTTAGAGAGATGAGCTAGATGTATAAATTTGTATTTAAAACCACGTTGCTGGATGGAATTACTGAAGGGAGATAGAAAAGAGAAGATAAGATGTCTTCAGGACTGAGTTTGGAGGTATTCTACCATTCAGAGATCAGGGAGAAGATGGACAACAATCAAAAAGGAGATTGAGGAGGACATGAGCAATGAAGAAATGAACAAGAGTGTGATATCTTGAAAGTCATAATATAACTCATTATTGGGTCAGCTGTCATTGAATACGGTCAAGATACAGAAAAGGTATGATATAAAAAGATGCTTTGTGAATATCATTCCTGGAATTAGTCTAGTGGGTTTAAGTGGGTGTGGAAGTTGCTTATAGCATTCTATAAATGTCCTTTAATAGAAAATTTTCAAAAGATCGCAGTTTCTATAGTTGTTTAGCAAAGGTTCATCAATCCTGCTCATTCATTGCATAAGCAGATATTTTACATCATTGCTGGAGATTTTGGGAGTTCTTGCAGATTTGTTCTAAATTTTCCATGGAGAAGATTACTGAGGCCTTCTGGAAGGCTTGTTGCTGTTATTTTTCAGTCACTAAGTCATGTCCAGTTCTGTCCTTTACTATCTCCTGGAGTTTGCTCAAACTCAAGTCCATTGAGTCAGTGATGCCATCCAGCCATCTCATCCTCTGTCACCCCCTTCTCATCCTGCCTCAATCTTTCCCAGCATCAAGGTCTTTCCAATGAGTTGATTCCTTGAATCAGGTGACCAAAATATTGGAGTTTCAGCATCAATCCTTCCAATGAATATTCAGGGTTGATTTCCATTAGAATTGACTGGTTTGGTCTTCTTTCAGTCCAAGGGATTCTCAACAGTCTTCTCCAGCAATTCAAAAGTATTTATTCTTTAGTGCTCAGCTTTCTTTATGTCCAACTCTCACATCCATACATGATTACTGAAAAACCATAGCTTTGACTAGATGGACCTTTGTTGGCAAAGTAATGTCTCTGCTTTTGAATATGCTGTCTAGGTTGGTCATAACTTTTCTTCCAAGAAGTAAGCATCTTTTAATTTCATGGCTGCAGTCACCATCTGCAGTGATTTTGGAGCCCAGAAAAATAAAGTCTGCCACTGTTTCCCCATCTATTTGCCATGAAGTGATGGGGCCAGATGCCATGATCTTAGTGTTCTGAATGTTGAGCTTTAAGCCAACTTTTTCACTCTCCTCTTACACTTTCATCAAAAGGCTGTTTAGTTCCTCTTCACTTTCTGCCATAAGGGTGGTGTCATCTGCATATCTGAGGTTATTGATATTTCTCCCATCAATCTTGATTCCAACTTTTGCTTCATCCAGCCCAGCATTTCTCATGATGCACTCTGCATCTAAGTTATTAAACAGAATGACAGTATACAGCCTTGATGTACTTCTTTCCCAATTTTGAACCATCCGTTGTTGCATGTCCAGCTTTAACTGTTGTTTCTTGACCTGCAGACAGATTTCTCAGAAGGCAGGTCAGGTGGTCTGGTATTCCCATCTCCTCCAGAATTTTCCACAGTTTGCTGTGATCCACAGAGTAAAAGGCTTTGGAGTAGTCAATAAAGCAGAAGTAGATGTTTTTCTGGAAGTCTCTTGTTTTTTTCTGTTATCCAACAGATGTTGGCAATTCAACCTCTGGTTCTTAATGCTTTCTAAGGCCACCTTATTGTGCTTTCCAGGTGGCCTCAGCAGAAGAGAATCTGCCTTCTAATGCAGGACATGCAGGGTTTGTCTCTGGATCAAGAAGATCCCCTTATGGAGGAAATGGCAGCCCACTGCAGTGTTCTTGCTGGAAGAATCTCATAGACAGAGGAGCCTGGTGGGCTACAGTCCACAGGGTTGTGAAGAGTTGGACATGACTGAATGTTGAGCACAAGCAGGCAAGGTCCACTTGACTTCAGACTCCAGGATGTCTGGCTCTAGGTGAATGACCACATCATCGTGGTTATCTGGGTCATTAAGACCTTTTTTGTATAGTTCTTCTGTGTTCTTGCCACCTCTCCTTAATCTCTTCTGTTTCTTTTAGGTCCTTGCCTAAGAGAAGTTTCTATCCTTTATTGTGCCCATCTTTGCATGAAATGTTCCTTTGGTATCTTCAATATTCTTTTTTTTTTTTCATTTATTTTTATTAGTTGGAGGTATCTTCAATGTTTTTGAAGAGATTTTTCTAGTCTTTACCATTCTATTGTCTTCCTCTGTTTCTTTGCATTGTTCACTTAAGAAGACTTTCTTATCTCTCCTTGCTATTCTCTGAAACTCTGCATTCAGTTGGGTATATCTTTCCCTTTCTTCTTTGCCTTTTGCATCTCTTCTTTTCACAGCTATTTATAAGGGCCTCCTCAGACCACCACTTTCCCCTCTTGCATTTCTTTTTCTTTGAGATAGAGATTGTAATATGCCAATGAAATCAAATAAGAAGTTATAGGAATCTTTTCAAGATCTTGTTATTTTTATAATTCAAATAGTAGTAATTGCAGGAAGTTATTGGAAGTCCCATAGATGTTATAAAACTGAATTTTTAGTACAATAGTCCCTTTCAGGGAAAGTGTCACTGAAAATATACAACGAGGTTATTTAGATAAACTATAGGTTAGAAGATGAGGGATTGGAGGTTTATCTTTTAGGACTTAGAACTGCCTGAGATAAGAATTGGAGGGACTTATTTAGAATATCTCAGTCCTACTATATTTTCCTAAAGTGGTAAAAGAGAAATGGGAGTTAAGAAGACTTGAGCATAAGTATATACATAAGTTAAAGATGACACTCAGTTAAAGATGCATAGTTTTGTTTCTGTTTTTTTTTTTTCCATTTAAGATGTGAAAACATGAGTTAGATTGTATAAATATATCTCAAATTATTTTTGAGATGTTACTTAAAAGAATCCTTTACTTAGGGATTCTGGTCTTTGGAGGAGAATAACTAACCAAAAGGCAGTTTCAAAATATGAATGAACAGATTTTCAAGAATGGTTTGTATTTGTAGTCTCTCTTTACAGTGAGGTTTACAACCCTGCTACTCTACTGTAACTTCTCTATCTAAAATTAGCAGTGATCTCTTACTTGCCAAATCCAATGAGCATCTTTCAGACCTTCAACATTTGCTTTTTGTTCCCAACCCTCCAAATCATACTCACTTAAAGCAGCCAGAGAAAGCTTTCTACAATGTAAATTCAGTCATTTAGTGGCTCTCTATCATTTGCAGGATAAAGTTAGTCATTTCTGGTAGGGAAAAAAGAACTCTTGTTCTAGATCTGTACTAATATGATAGATTACTAGTCATATGTGGATATATAAAATTCAATTTGATTTAATTAGTTCCAGATCAAGATCGCAGAGAGTAAGAACATCCTGAACTTATTTCCTCCCACAGGGACCCCAAAACTACAACTACATGTAGAAAAACTATCTCTGAAAATGACTTGGAGAACAGATTTTCTAGAAGCAAAGATGTAAAGAAAAGGCCAAGTTGAGATGAATAGGAGGCCTAGAGACATGGTCTATCTAGTCAGAAACCACATGATGGTGTGGTGACCCATAAGAAGCAGGGATATCACAACAATAGGAGTGCCCTCTGCAGAGCAGGGGCTCAGACCCCTTGTCAGGCTCCCTAGCCTAGGGATCCTGCACTGGGAAGACAAGTCCCTATAACATGTGGCTTTGAAAATCAGTGGGGCTTGCATCCAGGAGAACTGGAGGCTGTGGGAAACCAAGACTTTTACTTGCTCTGAGTTCTAGCACAGAAGCAGCAGCTTGTAAAGTGCCTGGATTCTGTGAGGAGATTCATTTACTAATTTAGGATGTAGCCAGAGAGGCAAGAATCTAGTGGAACTTTCTCTTGTGATTGAAAATGATATATTAGCTGAAACATTATTTATAATAATCAAGATATGGAAGCAACTCAGTGTCTGTTGATGAATGGATAATGAAGATGTAGTATATGTATATGCAATGGAACATTACTCAGTCATAAAAAGAATGAAATCTTGCCATGTGGGACAACACAGAAGGACCTAGAGAGTATTATGCTAAGTGAAATAAGTCAGATAAAGATGAAGACTGTATGATTTCACTTACATGTGGAATCTAAAAAACCAAATGAACAAATAAAATGAAACAGAAACAGACTCATAGACACGAAAAAGCTGGTGATCACCAGAGGAAGGGGCCTGCAGTGTTGGGCAAAACAGGTGAAAAAGATCAAGAGATACAAACTTGCAGTTGTAAAATAAATGTTATTTATTATTGTACTGTAATGTACAATATAGAGAATATAGTTGGGAATATTGACTTTGTTTGGTGGCAGATAGTAGCTAGACTTGTGGTGATCAATTTGTAATATATATAAATGTCAAATCACAATGTTGTACACTTGAGACTAATATTGTATGTCAACTTTAATAAAAAAATTGAAGTTAATAACAGCTGGAATATAAAAAGTTAATTCTTCTGTTTCATTAGCTATATTTCAAGTGTTAAATAGCCACATGTGACTAATAGCTACCATATTATTAGCTCAGGTATATTCTCATTATTGCATGAAATTCTATTGGACATGCTGATTTAGATTCAGGACATTTTTAAAAAGGGAGCAAACTGACATTATACCAGACCTAGGTGGGCTGAGCAGAGGAAGCAGAGGTAATGACGCTGGAGAGCTCGTATTGTTACTGGGAGGAGTTAAGGCTCCTTGGGAGAAACTGGAGCTGCCTTGCAATGAGGAATACTTTGTCTGTTTAATTTTCACTGGAGTATAGTTGACTTACAATTTGTTATTAGTTTCAGATGTACCACAGAGTGAATCTGTTATACATATACGTATATCAACTTTTTTTTTTTTTTTTTATTCTTTTCCCATATATGCCATTACTAAGTGTGGAGTAGAGTTCCCTGTGGTATATAGACAGTTCTTATTATCCAATTTTTATATACTATATATATGACAGTTCCATTCTTTCAATTTTTCCTTCCTCTGCACCCTTTCGTAACCACAAGTTTGTTTTCTGTGTTCATGATTCTAAGTTCATTTTTACCCTTTTATTTTAGATTCCACATATAAATGATACTGTGTGATATTTGTCTTTTTGTGTCTGATTTACTTCACTAAGTATAATGGTCTCTAGGTCCATCCATGGTCTTTTGTTCTTTTTTATGGCTGAGTAATATTCCTTTGTGGGCTTCCCTGTTGGCTCAGTCAGTAAAGAATCTACCTGCAATGCAGGACACCTGGGTTCAATCCCTGGGTTGGGAAGATCCCCTGGAGGAGAGCATGCAATCCACTCCATTATTCTTACCTGGAGAATCCCCATGGACGAGAAAGCACAGTACAGCACAATATTCCATTGTATATACATGTCTCACATCTTCTTCATCTGTTCCTCTGCTGATGGATATGTAGGTTGCATCCATGTCTTGGCTATTGTAAGTAGTACTGCAGTGAGCATTGACGTGTATATATATCTTTTCGAATTATGGTTTTCTCCAGGCATATGCCCAGGAGTGAGATTGCAGGGTCATATGATAGTTCTGTTTTTAGTTTTTAAAGGAACCTCCATACAATTTCCATCTCCACTAACAGTGTAAGAAGGTTTCTTCACACCTTCTCCAGCATGTATTGTTTGTAGGTTTTTTGATGGTGGCCATTCTGACCAATGTGAGATGATACTTCATTGTAGTTTTGATTAGCATTTGAAATGAGGAATACTTTGAAAGCTAACCATGAGTGATGGTGATATCAGGAGAGGCAGGAGTTACTTCTGTCATTATCTTGGACTGCAGATAAAAAAATAAAAGGAGTCTCATTAAGTGAGAGAAAGAAATGGAAAATTACTGGAAATTATGCTTTTTGCATTGGGTTAAACATTTATGTCAGAAGAAAAAAAATGGTGTTTACTTGTATTATTAAGAGAAAAGAGTAAATGGTTGGGAAAAATTTTCTTGGGATTTTTAACCTTTTGGTAAATAATACGTTAAACCTGCTATTAATTTTTATCTGCTTTTTTGGCTTAAAGGAATTTCTCTTTGTGTGTGTGTGTGTGGAATTTATCAAGAATAAATGTGTTTGCTGAGTCTGAAGAGATATTTTTATCCTTATATCCTGTAAATAGTTATCTCCAGTCTTTAGATTTATTTTCTGTTCATCTTTAGTCAAGAATGCTGTGTTTTTTTCCCCCATCTGAATAAGTTGGGAGAAAATAATGCTGTGATTTTAAGCTTCTGGGTATTAATGTTTTAAATTCTGAACTTCCACAAGACAGGGTCCATACTGAGGAGGCAGCTGTAAAATGCAGATGCTGACAAGCAGAAAAACAGAGGGATTTTTCACAAGGAATTGTGGGTATCTAATGTAACTCTTTCGTTCACAGTTAAATAAAGCTGTGTTGTTTTCATAGTACTACATTCTATGTTAAACTTCTGCTGTATTCCTCAGTTAATTTTAAGGAAGAAAGATTTGTTATCTGCTTCCTATCCTGCATTTTAACTTTCAATTCTCAGAAGACAGGAATTCTACTGTACCAGCATAGTTTAATCTATTTAAAGTAATTTTGTATACATTTGTAACTTTTTATTAATTTTTGATAAGGAAACTTCAGCTTTTATTTTATCATGCTTATGAAAGTGAAAATGAATCTCAAATTATAAGTGAAACTGATTTTTTTGTATACTCGCTCTGTTTTCTCATTATGTCCTTTTAAGTGATGATTTTGTAAAGCGAGAATACTGAAATGACACAGAGGAAGAAAGGGAGGAGAAGTGGTTGCCTTGTGTGGGTGGGTAAAGGAGCAGGCCCTGAAATCACTGGGCAGCAGGCTGTGAGAGATGGAGCATTTCTCATTTCTGTCGTCACGTAACTGGGAGAACCACCATCGAGCCTAAAGAAATCCTAATGGGATTTCTTTCTAATCAAGTCCAGCTGTTGGTTATGTGAATACAATATTTCCTCCAAGTATTAAGGGTGTGTTTTCTCCTTTTCTATGGTATCTTAAACGGCTACTTACGTATTACCTAGAATGTACTCACATGCTCTAGGAACCCCTGTTATACTGGACATTTTTCTTTATGAATCACAGTAGAATGCTCACCCCTAGTTGCATAAAAACTTTAGACCTAAGAATGTGACTTGACCACATAAGTTTTTGAAAATATTTTTTTTTATTTTTATGAATAGAGCTCTTGTTTTTAATTTGATGAGCAGGGAACTTTCCAACTCTAACCCTCTCTTTACAATCTGTCTTTAATTTGTGAAAAAGATACATTCCAATTTTTTAGACTTTTAAAACTTTTTAATGGAGTTTTTTTTGGATTCGCTAGTTCTCTAGCTATGATGGGTTATTCTGAAACTCAGCATATACTGTTTCATGGGTTTCAATCTCCTTTTCTCATTTGCACATTTATGTTTATTACTTTGATAGTAAAAAGTCTCACCTTAGTCCTCCTTAAGTAATACACAGTTGCAGCCGTTAGATTGTTCTTACAGTGTTGTTACTAACCTAGTCTTCCTTCAAAGAAGTATGATGGCATTTTCAACATCTTGGATTATTCATTTCAGTTTACTTATCCTCTGTGAGGCATAATCTATGTGTATTTTTTAAAGCTGCTCTGTACTTAAGTGTGGAACTTTTTTATTCTACATCTTTTTGGTGCCACTAAGAGACAATTGTTTCTTTCCTCTGTTTTCTGGGATCTTCTCCTCATTGCTCCTTAATGTTGTAGCATATATTTATAACATTTTAAGTCCCAGCACTGGACAGAGTTTTGTCAGGTAGTCATCCTGATGTATTCAGATAAATCTAAAAGCCTGTATAGTAATCATCTATTCTTAGCTAAGAAAAATGGTTAGTAATTATAGATATGAACTTTTGCTTTATAGACCACAAAATTATTTAAAAAATATTACTTTCCTTTAAAAAAACACACTTAATATTATTTTGAGATAAAAACCTTGTGCTTGACAAAGCATTCTAAATAATACACTCTTTCAAAAATTTATGAAGCCCTTTACTCTGTTTTAGCCCTTATATCAGTTACTTGACATAGGAGATACTCCAGTGGGTTGATTATGATATACAATCTACTAATAAAATGATGCCAGCTAACATAGATACAAAGGTAAATAGCCACATGACAAAAGGGAGAATGGTCTTACAGTGATGTCCGTAGATGAAAATCACTGAGTTCTATTTGTTAGTGGTGTCCTGCACCTACCTGTTGAAATTACAAGTTGTATGTGTATGTGTTTGATAACTGCTCATGATTATTAGTTTCCTTAAATACTTTGAATAATTATGAGACTTTTCTCCACTAAATCACAACTTATTACGTATTTATTCCTTGAAATTTGCTGCTGTTACTTAATTTGCTCTTATATTCCTACTTTGTAACATGCTAGGGTATATTAGTTATCTCAAGGGATGATATAAAGTCATTAAAATTTATTTTATATAACTATTTTTCTAAATTATTTTTGAGGAAGAGTGCTATTGCAAAATCAGACAATGATAGCATTAGAAAATTTATTTAAATAAATACTAATTTTCATTTATTCCAAGAGGATACAGTTTGAGGCCTCTGGGAATTTAGCTCCCTAAGACAATCTTTGCAGTGCTTTTAGAGTGACTTAGATAATTGAATCCTGAAGACCCAAAATGTCATATCTTATAAATTACTTTATGAATGAATGGCAGATTTGTCAAAGAAAAGTAATAGGTAAAAATAATTGCAGTTCATGTTCAGTAGGAAGAATTTTTAATTTTAGATTTTATACAGTGTTCAGTACATTATGGGTATTCGGTAGATATTATTTTTATAATGTCTCTAGTAAATGCTTAATTAAACATAACTATGTTTGAAATTTGTGTAAAAATGTCATTATTTCTGAGCAGATAGGTAAATTCTTGGGACTGCTGATAAAAATAAATTGAATAAAGCATACCTTTATGCTTTATTCTCTGAAAAGGTCATTCACAGCTGAATCATTTCTGTGGTTATATGTACTGTGATTACGTATACTGGTGTACTGTGATTACATTTCCTTGCTTGTAAAACTTTTTCTCTTGAGTTAATGATAATTGTTTCTGCATTTTTTCTATGTATTTATCACTAGATCATTCCCAGATATCCCCTGGTTCTCTGAATCTCCTCTCATTGCACTTTAGCCACACTGAATGTTCAGTCACCTTCTTAATATTTGAGTAGACCATTAAATTTTGGACCAGTCTTTGAAGTGGCGTCTTGAAGGTTCTTTGACATTAATTTAAGTTCAACTTTAGGTTTTGTTAAAAGAATTATTTTGAACATTTTACACTTAAAAAATGGAAGTGAAATTAACACTATGTAAAATTAACAATTTTAAAGTGAACAATTCAGGAGGATTTAATACATTTGAAATATTATGCATCCACCACCTCCATCTATCTGCTTGTTCCAAACTATTTTCACCTCAAAGGAAAACCCTGTATCTATAAATAGTTGCTCCTTACTTCTCTCTCCCTGTAGCCTCTGTCAACACTCTGCATCCTGTCTTTATGGATTAACCTGTTCTTGATATTTCATATACAGCCATCTCTCAGTATGTGCAGGGGATTGGTTCTAGAAGCTGATGCAGATCCCAAAATTCAAGCCAAGACTAGAAGTGGGGGAGTAAAATGTTATTGTACCTACCCAAAAGGAAATTATAGTGTCTTAGACTAAGGGGGTGAAATGGGGATGGAGAGTTACAGGCAAATTCAGGAGGTAGAATTAATAGACTTGATAATTGGGTATGGAGTGACTGTTATGAGTCTTAGATAATAATATTTGAAAAGATTGAATTTTAAACACTAAAACTATTTAAACAAGGAAAAGAACAAAAAACTAAATTTATTGTAGCTGGCATAATTTTGGATACATTAGAGGCTGAGGCTTTTAGTATTATTTGGACTGATCAAATTATGCAAGTTTGGCTAAGTCAAACTATTTAATGAAATTTTCACCAATATTTTGGACTAGGGGTGTATTTGTGGAAAAAGTTTTCCTAAGCATGTGAATAAGATAAAGATCTCTATGGACATGTGTAACTCATGTAAATGACTTCAAGCAGTCAGTTTGTAGTTCCCCTTTTCAGGGACACTATGTACTTGGTAACTTGGGATTTCCTGTTTTTTCAGGTTTGCAATATTTCTGACATGCTGTATCCTCGTTACAAGTTAATATCCACATTAATGAGTACCACATTAATTCAGTGCTGTATGATTAAAATATCCCAAGGTTTTTGGTTTCTTGATGGCTTACATCTTACTATCATGCAAATGAACTCTAAATGATGAATTATTTAAGATAAATATTGAAATGAGTTCATGATAGTTTCTCTGAAATTATTTATTATGTAAAAGATGAGTGGATCAGTAAAGGCCTTGGGGACTTTCACTTCTGAAAGAATGATGTAAAAGTTAAGTTAGAGGGACCTTTCACTGCAAACCATTGTCTGTTGCATTGTTGGATTTGCAAAAATTAAAAAAAAAGTCTTATAACACCCTTCAAATGCAAAGCAAGACAAAATAACAACAACAAAATTCCAACTAAAACTGTGAACTAAAACAGGAACAATAAAAGATAAGCACACATGAAAGGTTCCCTGAGAGTAAATGCCCATATCATTACAGCAGTTGAGAGTGTAAGCCTTGGGCCAGTAAAAGGGTGACAAAGCCAAATATGAGATTACAGCTTTAAGCCAAGGACCATAGAAGGGAGCTAAAGTGAGATAGATAGTGCTCCATGAATACAAATTCTTTATGAAGGAAAACACTCTTATGTCCCTTAGGATTCTCTCAGTTAAGGTCAACCAGATATGAAGGTCATAATCAAAGATCACCAATCATATAAGTCATTGTTAAGGAGTTGGTTGAAAAAACAATGTATTTAGACCCTCATGGATTTAAGATACTGGAAGGATCTGATATAGAATATTGAGTAACTATGCATAAAATATTTAAAGAAATAAGAGGTGGTTTCACAAAAATGAATAAACAACAAGAGATTATCAAAGATGATCAAGAAGATTTGAAAAGAAGCAGATAGAATGTCCAGAGTGAAAAGTGTTATTGAAATCTCAATAGCTTGATTAAAAGAGCAAATTAGACATGACTAAAGAGAGAAATAGATGGGGAAACAGTGGCAGGCTTTATTTTTTTGGGCTCCAAAATCACTGCAGATGGTGATTGCAGCCATAAAATTTAAAGATGCTTACTCCTTGGAAGGAAAGTTAGACCAACCTAGACAGCATATTCAAAAGCAGAGACATTACTTTGCCAACAAAGGTCCATCTAGTCAAGGCTATGGTTTTTCCAGTGGTCATGTATGGATGTGAGAATTGGACTGTGAAGAAAGCTGAATGCCAAAGAATTGACGCTTTTGAACTGTGGTGTTGGAGAAGACTCTTGAGAGTCCTTTGGACTGCAAGAAAATCCAACCAGTCCATCCTAAAAGAGATCAGCCCTGGGTGTTGATTGGAAGGGACTGAGGTTGAAGCTGAAACTCCAATACTTTGGCCATCTCATGTGAAGAGTTGACTCATTGGAAAGAACCCTGATGCTGGGAGGGATTGGGGGCAGGAGGAGAAGAGGATGACAGAGGTTGAGATAGTTGGATGGCATCACCGACTCAACAGACATGGGTTCAGGTGGACTCCGGGAGTTGGTGATGGACAGGGAGACCTGGCGTGCTGCGATTCATGGGGTTGCAAAGAGTCAGACATGACTGAGCAACTGAACTGAACTGAAAGAGAATTAATAAATTGTAGGGTAGATTTGAAGAAATCACACAGAATGTGCATGGGGCCAAGGGGGAGTGGAGATAAACTAGCTTAGCCTAGTCTACCTAAAATGTGCTCAGAACACTTACATTAGCCTACAGGTTGGGCAGAATCATCCAACACAGAGCCTATTTTATAATAAAGTAGGATGGGATGGTTGGATGGCATCACCGACTTGATGGACCTGAGTTTGGGCAAGCTGCAGGAGTTGGTGATGGACAGGGAAGCCTGGCATGCTACAGTCTATGGGGTCACAAAAAATTGGACATGACTGAGCAACTAACTGAACTAAATTGATTGGATGTTTCATGTGATTTATTGAATACAGCATTGAAAGTGAAAAACAGAATGTATGGGTACAGAATAGTTATAAGTGTATTGGTTGTTTACCCTTGTGATCATGTGGCTGACTGGGAAGCGTGACTTGCTGCCACTACTTAACATGTTGAGAGAATATCATATCACATACTGCTAGCCTGGGAAAAGATAAAAATTCAAAATTGTAGGTTAATTTTCTCCTGAATGTGTATCACTTCTGCACCAATATAAAGTAAAAAAAATTGTAAGTTGAACCACCATAAATTGGAGACATTGTCTACAAAGCAGAATAATGATGCTGCTGTCAACAACCAGAATCAATATGTGAGGCATATAAGTGAGTTACCTTGGAAGTAGATCCTCCAGCCTTGGTCAGTCCTTCATATGATTGTTTTTTAACTGAAATTTCCCAAGACTATTGTATCAGGTTTTAACATGGGTGAAATGCAGGCTGTGATATGTAAGCTACAGTTACCATTTTATCTTTACTTAGGTAGCATAGGTATCCATATCTTCCCATATTTCACCAGCAGCTTAAGTAGCCATGGTATTCTATATTAGCATATCATGGCTCCAGTTGGTCAATAGAAATGTAGACTAGCCAAGCTATTTTAAGTGAATGACTACCGAACACACCTAGGGTTGTTCTTTGAAATACCTTAAAATAGCTCCATTATGGTTTTTTATTTTTTCTTTTGGTCTATCAAAGATTTATTCTGAGTAAATTCTGTGAAGATGGCTTGATCTTTTCTTGTTGCCTTTTAATTACTCTCTCTTTTTTTTTTTTAATTACTCTCCTCTTGTTTTAGGGTAATGGTGCTGGGAATGGAATGATTTAGCATAACATAGAATGAAGACTGAATCTGGCAAGATTCAATCTCATTTTGCCTCTGATTTGTTTTATAGACAGTCAAACTATTCAGATATTCATTTCTTCCACTGTAAAATGAAGGAAGCATATTAGAATGATGACCTAAGGTCTAAAGTCTTATTCAGTTGCAAAATTCTGTGATTCTTTCTCTTTGTCTGTAAATGTCACTGCAGGTTGTAGTCTAAGCTCTGAAACCACTTAAGCATTGTTTAAAAATGAAGGCTCTGCGTTCTGGCTCTTGCAAAGTTTATTTTTTACTTGATCTAGTTAAATAATAAATCAAAGAGGAAAACAGCATTAGAGTATTGAATTTTATAGTACAAAGGGCATTTATTCATAAATATTGCACATCCTAATAGTATTTTATGCAAATAGATGGTTCAGTTCAGTCACTCAGTCGTGTCCGACTCTTTGCAACCCCATGAACCACAGCACGCCAGGCCCCCTGTCCATCACCAACTTCTGGAGTCCACCCAAACCCATGTCCATTGAGTCAGTGATGCCATCGAGCCATCTCATTCCTCTGTCTTCCCCTTCTCCTCCTGCCCTCAATCTTTCCCAGCATCAGGGTCTTTTCAAATGAGTCAGCTCTTCGAATCAGGTGGCCAAGTACTGGAGTTTCAGCTTCAACCTCAGTCCCTTCCAATCAACACCCAGGGCTGATCTCCTTTAGGATGGACTGGTTGGATCTCCTTGCAGCCCAAGGGACTTTCAAGCGTCTTCTCCAACACCACAGTTTAAAAGCATCAATTCTTCAGTGCTCAGCTTTCTTCACAGTCCAATTCTCACATCCATACATGACCACTGGAAAAACCATAGCCTTGACTAGATGGACCTTTGTTGGCAAAGTAATGTCTCTGCTTTTGAATATGCTGTCTAGGTTGGTCATAAGTTTCCTTCCAAGGAGTAAACATCTTTTAATTTCATGGCTGCTGTCACCATCTGCAGTGATTTTGGAGCCCCCCAAAATAAAGTCTGCCACTGTTTCCACTGTTTCCCCATCTATTTGCTATGAAGTGATGGGACCAGATGCCATGATCTTCGTTTTCTGAATGTGGAGCTTTAAGCCAACTTTTCCACTCTCCTCTTTCACTTTCATCAAGAGGCTCTTTAGTTCTTCACTTTCTGCCATAAGGGTGGTGTCATCTGCATATCTGAGGTTACTGATGTTTCTCCCGGCAATCTTGATTCCAGCTTGTGCTTCCTCCAGCCCAGCATTTCTCATGATGTACGCTACATAAAAGTTAAATAAGCAGGTGACAATATACAGCCTTGATGTACTCCTTTTCCTATTTGGAACCAGTCTGTTCTTCCATGCCCAGTTCTAACTGCTGCTTCCTGACCTGCATATAGGTTTCTCAAGAGGCAGGTCAGGTGGTCTGGTATTCCCATCTCTTTCAGAATTTTCCACAGTTTATTGTGATCCACACAGTCAGAGGTTTTGGCATAGTCTATAAAGCAGAAATAGATGTTTTTCTGGAACTCTTTTGCTTTATCCATGATCCAACAGATGTTGGCAATTTGATCTCTGGTTCCTCTGCCTTTTCTAAAACCAGCTTGAACGTCTGGAAGTTCATGGTTCACGTATTGCTGAAGTTGGCTTGGAGAATTTTGACCATTACTTTACTAGCGTGTGAGATGAGTGGAATTGTGCAGTAGTTTGAGCATTCTTTGGCAATGCCTTTCTTTGGGATTGGAATGAAAACTGACCTCTTCCAGTCCTGTGGCCACTGCTGAGTTTTCCAAATTTGCTGGCATATTGAGTGCAGCACTTTCACAGCGTCATCTCTCAGGATTTGAAATAGCTCAACTGGTAATTCCATCACCTCCACTAGCTTTGTTCATAGTGATGCTTCCTAAGGCCCACTTGACTTCCCATTCCAGGATGTCTGACTCTAGGTGAGTGATCACACCATCATGGTTATCTGGGTCGTGAAGATCTTTTTTGTGTAGTTCTTTTGTGTATTCTTGCTACCTCTTCTTAATATCTTCTGCTTCTGTTAGGTCCCTACCATTTCTGTTCTTTATTGAGCCCATCTTTGTATGAAATATTCCCTTGGTATCTCTAATTTTCTTGAAGAGATCTCTAGTCTTTCCCATTCTATTGTTTTCCTCTATTTCTTTGCATTGATCACTGAGGAAGGCGTTCTTATCTCTCCTTGCTAGTCTTTGGAACTCTGCATTCAAATGGATATATCTTTCCTTTTCTCCTTTGCTTTTCACTTCCCTTCTTTTCACAGCTATTTGTAAGGTCTCCTCAGACAGCCATTTTGCTTTTTTGCATTTCTTCTTCTTGGAGATGGTCTTGATTCCTGCCTGCTGCACAATGTCATGAACCCCAATCCATAGTTCATCAGGCACTCTGTCTATCAGATCTAGTCCCTTAAATCTATTTCTCACTTCCACTGTATAGTCATAAGGGATTGGTATGTAATAGAAGGTAAAGTACTATTGTAACACTTTGGGTTTGCATATGAATTCATTGAAAAATAACTTCCTCGTAGGAGAGGATGTCATTTAGAAATAACTCCTTTCAAGGAGAGGTACAACTGAATATATGGATATTAAGTTCTTAATCTCTATTAAAAATTCTTACCCAAGTCTTTTAAATATTGACTATTTTGATTATGTAAAATGTGTGTAATTGAAATATGAAAGGTACTAACAGCAATTTATAGAAATATAAATTTATCTCCTTGTTACCCTATCCCAACCTTCAGCAATCTAGTTTCCCTCTCTAGAACTGGTTCCTTGACGCAACACTCATTTTCCTATGCAGGTAGGATATCCCATGCATATAAATGTATACCTATCTGTATTAAAATTATATAAATATACACACATACTGAGTAGCATACTGTGTACATTGTTCTGTTCTATGCATTTCACTCTTTTGTATTAAATTTTTTTCCATCTCTGTTTATAGAGAACTGTGTGTTAGTCTATCAGCTGCTTTACACTGAACCAATGGATGCATCATAATTTAACAGTCCTCCAATAATGGATTATTTTCAAGCTTTTGCTGTTATATTCAGTGATGAAATGAGTATAGTTACTTGTAATTTTTATATTTACCTTAAATTGTTTTGTCTTTTGACTTTGTTTATGCTGTGTATTTTAACCTTGCATATAATTTCAATTTTTATGTATTTTGATCTGCCAGCTTTTTCTTTTATCTTTCGGGGTCTTTCAACCATTATTTGAAAGAACTTCCCTACTCTGAAGATTTTAACAATGCTCATTTTTATATTTAAACTTTTGATCAAACTGCAGTTTATTTTGGTGTGATTTCCAAGGTGGCTAACCCCTTTATCTTTTTCCCACTGTTAAATAATTTCATATTTCTCATTTTCTAAATTTTCATATATACTTGGGTTGTTTCTGGATTCTCTTATTTTTCTTTAATGTGTCTGCCTATTGTTATATCATGACCATGCTTGTAATTATTTTAGTATTATAATGTAAAATATATAACTGTAGTTCAGTATCTGAGTTGGGCTAGTATTCCTCATTACTTCTTTTTAAAAATGTCTTTCTAGTTTTACTTGCATGTTTGTTTTTTGTTTGAGATCAAAGTGTCTAATGTAAAATTTTTGTTGCTAATTTTTTGGACTGCATTGCATTTATAAAACAATAAAATTGTATATCAAAGAATTGAGCCTTAATAGGATTGTCTTTCCATCTAAGATAGGATAGGTAGCTACATTTAGTCAGTATTTCTCAGTAGTTTTAAAGAATTTTGTCATGTATATCTTGTAGTTTTCTTGATAAACTTGAATGTTAGGCCAGTCATCTTTTTTTGTTCCTATTGTGCTGTGTTGTGCTATGAATGAAAGAATTTCTTCTTTTGTATCATCTTTTATATCATTTATGTCATCCAAAATAGTTGTTGCTTATATATGTGGTCATTTGTTAATTTGTTAATTTTATTGCTTTAAAAAAAGTTTTTCTAGGAATACAACCATATTATTTGCAAATATAACTTTAACTTCCCACTTTTTGAGTTTTTGTTCTCTTATATAACTGCATGAACTGTTACTTTTCGAGCAATGTTAAGTAGTCATGGTTATAGTGGGTATGTTTTTGGCGTTTTCCTGCCTTTGGTAGGAATACTTCTAAAGCTTTCCTTATTAAATGTGATGCTGGTTTTTAGGCTGAGATCTATATAAATACATGTATCTATTTTATTATGTTAAGAAAGTAGCTATGTTCTTTTAATTAACTGAGATTTTTTAAAAATTCAAGTTTCTACCATTTTGTGTTGATTTCATGTTATTGGTGTTTTTATTTATGTATTTCCTTGCTTATTGATTTATCTCAGTTTCATTTCCATGCATACTTTAGACATGTGTTCAAACTATTTAAAGTGGTCTGTTTGAAACAAAAAACCACCAAAGCATAATTGGTATTACAGAGATTGGATAGCAAATGAAATTTGTTTCTACTGGAAATGGACTAATAGAATTGCAAAATCACTAGTATAGTGTGAATCATAATATTTCTGCTCATGTTAAGTATTACAGAATTGTGCTATATGAACTTTAAATATTTCATTTTGATTTCCACATTGAGTTTTCAGCTAACTTCTTTGCAGTTTTTAATATGCTGGTCTAGGAATTACCATATGTGTTCTTGAGATCTACTGGTACCAATTTATGTAAAAGGTAAAAGCATAAAACATAAAAACATTTGCAATAAGTTAGTTCCATTTATCACCTCCCTATCTTTTGTGAAATTGTTGTCATATATATTGTACTATATACTGTAAACCCCACAATACAGTGTTTAAATTTTTGCTTTAAACTGTCATATGTTGATTGGAGGAGACTTAAGGAGGTGTTCCAGTTATATGCAAAGTGAGGTCTTAGATTGAATCCTGAAACAGAAAATGGTCTATCATTTACTTAATAGTATTGCACCAATGTTAATTTCCTAATTTAGATAATTATACTGTAGTTACATAAAATGTTTAGGGGGTTCAAATAAAGGATCCATAGGAAATCTCAGTACTCTTTTTGCAACACTTAGTCTGAAGTTACTTCAAAGTAGAAATTTAAAGATTAAAAGAAAGCAAAAGCTATTATCAAATCACCTGTCTTAGAAGAAATTAAGAGAAAATACGGTTTATTTTTTGTATTTACTCACAAATCTATCACTTCCTGTGCTCTTCATTCTTTCCCAAAGAGCTCAGTTTTCATCTGGCATCAGTTCTGTTCAGTTTGAAAAAACTCCTTTAGAATTTTCACAGGGAAGGTTTGTAGAGGATAAATGCTCTGTTTTAATTTTTCTGAACATAGCTTTATTTTGTCTTAATTTTTGAAGAGTGATTTCACTTTCAGCATTTAAAAATATTCCAGTTTCTTCTGGTCTCGCTGTTTCTCATATGAAAATTTTCCTATTTCAAGTTTCAGTTGAAAAACCCATTCTTAATCAGCATCCTAAACTCCATATGAGAAACTTGGTGAGACTATAAATTCAACTGTTGTTGTAATTCAGCAACCCATACAATTAGGTTTTGTGTTTGATTTTTAGCAAGATCTTCCCTCTGTCTGCTGCTGCTGCTAAGTCACTTCAGTTGTGTCCGACCCTGTGCAACCCCATAGACAGCAGCCCACCAGGCTCCTCTGTCCCTGGGATTCTCCAGTCAAGAATACTGGAGTGGGTTGCCGTTTCCTTCTCTAATGCAGGAGAGTGAAAAGTGAAAGTGAAGTCGCTCAGTTGTGTCCTTCTCTTCACGACCCCATGGACTGCACCCCACCAGGCTCCTCCATCCATGGGATTTTCCAGGCAAGAGTACTGGAGTGGGGTGCCATTGCCTTTTCCGACTCCAGTACTCTTGCTTGGAAAATTCCATGGATGGAGGAGGCTGCTGGGCTACAGCCCATGGGGTCACAAAGAGTCGGACATTACTGAGCAACTTCACTTTCACTTTTCACTCTTGTGCATTGGAGAAGGAAATGGCAACCCACTCCAGTGTTCTTGCCTGGAGAATTCCACAGACATGGGAGCCTGGTGGGCTGCTGTCTATGGGGTCACATAGAGTTGGACACGACTGAAGCAACTTAGCAGCAGCAGCAGTGGTGCTGGGGTGGGTTGCCATTTCCTTCTCCATCCCTCTGTCTACATGAAATAAAATATTCTTTTAGGGCTCTTATGGAAACTATGAATCTCAGACCATGGTTTGGGCTGAGAGTCAACAGACCTGAATTTGTTGTTCTTATTTTTGTTAGCCCTGAAATGCAGTCAAAAGGATGCATCCCATAATAGAGTCCTTATAGTTGTCATTGTCATAATTTGTGAAGTACGTCCGTCACTTGAGTCACTTAGGAACTTGCTTTTCTTAGCATTTTATTACAAACAGCCACGGGTGATGTTTTGATAGGTTGTTAATATCCTATTTTCCATTGACGAGGAGCACATAACTTTGCTAAAACCCCTGAGCCCAATAAGACTAATCCAAGAATCTCTTCTTTAGGAGTCTATTTCCAGGGACCACACCCTGTAATAATTCTATATCATTTTGGTTCCAACCAGGAGGCAGTAATTTAAATAGAAAAATTTAATATAAAGAATTATTAATCTATGATAGAAGTGTATCTATAAGATTTAAGAGAACTCTCTAGAGTACCTAAAGTTTAGGGAGAATATCCAAGAAAGGGCAAACTAGGAAGGGTGTCCCTTCCCCCAAGGCTGGAGTCCTTATCAGAGAAGATGTAGTTGTAGCCCATTGAATGACAGAGAAGTTTCCAGTTTGCCTGGGCCAGGACGGGTCTGGAGTTTCTAGGTAAACAGGAAGCAGCTCTTGGGTACAGGCAGGCCTTACCCTGGTCCCCAGTCGGATGGGAGTCTAGAGGAAGCAGGGGTACTAGTGCACTCAGACCTCGTGTACATGGTGTCCATATGGGTAGGAGTGTGCCATTTGAGATGGTTGTAGGAAACAGACCTCCAGGGGACGGAGCACGTAGATGGAGTTGAGGCACCAGTGTGTGGGCAGGGGACCTGGGGCAATGCAGCATCTGTGTCGAGAAGGCTGCAGGAAAGTAATCACCGGGCCGAGGTGAGGACTGTGAATTTGCTAAGTGACTGCAGGTTCTTAGCACTTGGCTGGGGCAGAGTGCTACACGATGTCCTCATACTTGACACCATTGATTCCCTGTGCGCAACCAGGAATAAATCAGAGCTCTTTCCTCTTGCAGTGGTCCTCTAGTGCCCTCTACTGAAAAATCTCAGTATGTTGCCTAAAGGAGATTGCCATTCATTGTTGTGGAACAGGTATTGAAGGATGAATTTGGAGCCTAGAGACAACTGCATCCTCAAACCCCTCAGGCCAGTAAGACTGGCTTTCTGTTTGAGTTCTAGCTGCCCTGCACTGTGTGGAATGGGATGTTCTCAGACAAAACGCTGTATACAAACAGTTCTTGTCAACTGCAGTTCTCTTATTTCAAAGGTTGACTCCTTTCTGTCTTCTTTCTGAGTTGTCACCTTCCTTTTAACAGTTATTTTGTATATTTTGTTAATAGTTGAAAATATTTCTGCTGAGATGGTCCATATAAGCTGCTGTACCATTACTGGTAGTGGAGCCTGCGTTTTTATTGTACAAAGAAAAATTTAAAGCTGTGAAATGTATTGTTAGAATAATTATATTTAACATAATATTAGACATCTACCATATATCAAATGAGGTATGTTACTTTATTTCAGCCTAATGCTAGTTATTATCTCTAGTTTTTCATATCAAGGATATTGAAGCTAGAGAGGTTCTTATTTTGCTGAGATCATATGGCAGAACTATTATTTGAATGCACATGTCCTGTTCCACAGTGCATGTCCCATACTGAAAGATATAAGCATAAGCACAGCTTTGGTCGTAATGTTAGTACAGGAAGAAAAAAAAAGTTCTGTAATTGATGTTTTGGCCTGTTCATTATAATTCTAGTCTCTTAAGTGCAAAATGGTATGCTGTCTCATTTTCATGAATTCTTCTAGGATGTGGAGCATAGTAGATTGTCAGCTGGTGTTTACTGCATTGGACTTATTTTAGTCCAATTCAATCCAAAGCCATACAAATATTTGTAAGCACTGTATTATTTTAGATTTTAATAGGTTGATTACTTCTTCTTAAATATGTAAATATTTTGTTGCTTTTAAGATTTATTGTTAATATTCCCTTGGGGCTTTAGTTAATATTCAGATATGAGAATGAATTCTTATATTCCTGGCACCTGCACAGACTCCATTTGTAGTATTTATGTTCTCTGTATTGGAAACCACATGGAATATAGATAATCAGACTATTTAAACAAACACAATTATTTATAAAAGAAAAAATGGATTCTGTTGTTTAAGCTTAACTGTTTTTCCCTTTCCCCAGAGTGATCCTAATTTTAATCATCCTTTAAAAAAGATGTGAATGTGTTTTGCCTTAAAAGATCTATACTAGAGAATGACTAATTAAAAAAACATTTCAAATTTAAGATTTTGTAAATTCAGCACATTTTAGTTGTAGATCATTTTAAAGATACATTACAAATTATTTAACCCCTAGCAGTCAGTCCAATAAACATTTTTTCCATTTGATATGTCCTGAGTACTTTTTCATGGCTATAGAATTTTTGGAAAATGTGACTGAGAATAATTAAATGCATTTTATTATATGCAGATATTATAATTTTATTATTTATTTAACTATTTTTTTATTTGGGGACATGCGGATTGCTTCCAATTTTTCCACATTAAAATAATACTTGCATGAATTTTGCCTATGATTATTCCTTAGTATGAATTTCCAGAATTAGAATTACATGGTTCAATAATGTTATGATTTTTGCGGCCAACAATATATAATTCCAAATTGTCCTTTGAATAGGTTATACTAATTTGTATTTTCATCAGCAGCACGTGAGAGTGCCTATTTCACCATTCCTTTGCCAATGCTGGAGGTTATAAGTTTTAAAAAAAATTCATATTTTTGTGAGGTAAAGAATGGTTTCCTTTCAATTTGCATTTCTTTGATTTCTAGTGAGGGTAACATTTTGCATATATTTATTGGCTACTATTAATCTTTTGAGAGTAAATTACTCATGTTCATTTATCACCCTTTGAAAATGACTTAAAAATTCAAAGACATTCTATTAAAAATACTTTTTTTTTTTTATTATTATTTTTTTCCAGTGGGTTTTGTCATACATTGATATGAATCAACCATGGATTTACATGTATTCCCAATCCCGATCCCCCCTCCCACCTCCCTCTCCACCCGATTCCTCTGGGTCTTCCCAGTGCACCAGGCCGGAGCACTTGTCTTGTGCATCCCACCTGGGCTGGTGATCTGTTTCACCATAGATAGTATACATGCTGTTCTTTTGAAATATCCCACCCTCACATTCTCCCACAAAGTTCAAAAGTCTGTTCTGTATTTCTGTGTCTCTTTTTCTGTTCTGCATATAGGGTTATCGTTATCACCTTTCTAAATTCCATATACATGTGTCAGTATGCTGTAATGTTCTTTATCTTTCTGGCTTACTTCACTCTGTATAATGGGCTCCAGCTTCATCCATCTCATTAGGACTGGTTCAAATGAATTCTTTTTAATGGCTGAGTAATATTCCATGGTGTATATGTACCACAGCTTCCTTATCCATTCATCTGCTGATGGGCATCTAGGTAGCTTCCATGTCCTGGCTATTATAAACAGTGCTGCGATGAACATTGGGGTGCACGTGTCTCTTTCAGATCTGGTTTCCTCAGTGTGTATGCCCAGAAGTGGGATTGCTGGGTCATATGGCAGTTCTATGTCCAGTTTTTTAAGAAATCTCCACACTGTTTTCCATAGCGGCTGTACTAGTTTGCATTCCCACCAACAGTGTAAGAGGGTTCCCTTTTCTCCACACCCTCTCCAGCATTTATTGCTTGTAGACTTTTGGATAGCAGCCATCCTGGCTGGCGTGTAATGGTACCTCATTGTGGTTTTGATTTGCATTTCTCTAATAATGAGTGATGTTGAGCATCTTTTCATGTGTTTGTTAGCCATCTGTATGTCTTCTTTGGAGAACTGTCTGTTTAGTTCTTTGGCCCATTTTTTGATTGGGTCATTTATTTTTCTGGAATTGAGCTGCAGGAGTTGCTTGTATATTTTTGAGATTAATCCTTTGTCTGTTTCTTCATTTGCTATTATTTTCTCCCAATCTGAGGGCTGTCTTTTCACCTTACTTATAGTATTAAAAATAATTTTAAATAAGTGGAAATATTGATGAAATTGTGAATTATTCAGAATCTGTTTTTTCATACTCTTCCTCCTTCTACGTTTTTCTACTAAGTGCTATTTTGCCTTTATGTATATTTTAAGAAAGTAGGGGAAAAGAAGGAAAAGGAGGGAATGAGATAATGTAAAGTTATTTGAAGTTAAGTACTTTTGAAAAGTTACTAGTATTGCCGCTGCTATTATTATTACTGTAAAACACTTGTTTTTCTGTTGACTCTCTTTAGGTCCTACTGCTTAAGATTGAAGCTATTTGGGTCCTGAAATCAACCAGATCTGGCTTCATATCACTGCTTTACTAGATAGATGGATAGATGTGACTTTGAACAAATAACCAAATCTCTCTGAAAGTGAAAGAAAATGTTAGTTGTTCAGTTGTGTCCAACTCTTTGCGACTTCATAGACTGTAGCCCAGCAGCCTCGTCTGTCCGTGGGAATTTTCCAGGCCAGAATACTGGAGTGGGTGGCCTTTCCCTTCTCCAGGGGATCTTCCCAACCCAGGGATCAAACCCAGGTCTCCTGCATTGCAGGTGGATTCTTTACCAGCAGAGTCACCAGGGAAGCCTTCAGGTTTTACCTCTCTGAAACGGAAATAGTATTTATCTTGTACGTTTCTTATGAGGGTTAAATTTGAAAATGAATATAATATTTAGTTCAGTGCTAGCACATAGTAAGTGAGCAATGTTTGTATTTGAAAAGTTATTCTTGATCTTTACAAGGTCTCACCGATTAAATGTTTTCTTACTAAAATCGTCTCTCTGAAAATCATGCTTCTATCAAAGTAACTTGTGGTGTGGGATTTCAGACAGTGTGGCAGGTGATAGGGGAAAGTTTTTTGGGTAGGGAAGCACATTTGGTGGTAAGGAGGAAGCCTAAGGGAAGCAATTATATTTTTGAAAAGAAGAAGATACACTAATACAGAGAAAAGTTTTGTATGAAAGTTCAGCTGTTACTAAGCTTGATGCTCTCATCTTCATCACTGTTGTGGTACATTTTGAGTGGTGAAAATGTGCTCAACAATGACTGCATAGATAGATAGTAGAGGAAAAAAAAGCTATTAAATAGTGGCATCATTAATCTTTGTTTCCCTAAAGCAGATCCTTTAGGGAAGTGACTTAATAATGAAGCTAGAGAGGCTGGCTTATCTTAATCTGGCTCCTGATACGATGTCACGTTTAGTCTCTGTCATTCCCTGTCACACAGTGTTGCAAGCTCTCAAGTTTTCACTGATAGTAAATTTCCAAAAGACATAGGGAGACTGCTATTTAAATAATGTTTGGCTAGTTAATTCTCTTTCTTCTGAAACTCAACAGACTTTGGAATTTGTTCAGTTATAAGGAAAGATTGAAGGTGGGAGGAGAAGGGGACGACAGAGGATGAGATGGTAGGATGGTCTCACCAACTCGATGGACATGAGGCTGAGTAAGCTCTGGGAGTTGGTGATGGACAGGGAAGCCTGGCGTGCTGCAGTCCATGGGGTCACAAAGAGTCGGACACGACTGAGCAACTGAACTGAACTGAAGGAACTTAAATGAAAAGTGGAGGGGCAGGATCATCATTATCTCATTCCTTGTTAAATAATTATTAATATGATCTGTGTAACTTTTGCCTAGTGGCTTTCACTTAAAGGCAACTTGTCCAATTCTTTGTGATTTTGTTTGGCTTAAAAACTTATACTTTTTAAAAATCTTGTTCCTTAGATTTCCAATTTGCTGTTTTTATCAGCCAACTTTTAAATTTTTCTATCTTTGTGAGAAAATTATAAATTCAAAACTATTTTTTTTAACCTAAATTGCCTTAATGTAGGATAAATTCCCTAAATAATTCTTAAATTGTTCTATGAAAGTGTCCCTAAAGATAGAGCTTATTACTTAGGAGACTTTACCAGAGCTGGCTGCTGGGACTGGGTGATAGCATGGACTTTGGAAATAGCATTGAAGATGGAAAGAAGTGTTAGTATAGGAGATAAATTTTGGAGATGGCATTGCCCTAACTTGCTAATGAAATGTGGTATAAAGAAAAGAAGGCAGGGCTTCCTTGGTGGTCCAGTAGTTAAGAATCTGCCTTGCAATGCAAAGTACACTGGTTAGATCCCTGGTCTGGTAAGATCACGCATGCTGCAGAGCTGCTAAACTCCTGAGCCACAACTACTGAGCCCATGTGCTGCAACTGCTGTAGCCTGTGTGCCCTAGAGCCTGTGGGCTCTGCAACAAAAGCAGCCATGTCAATGAGAAGCTGGCATACTGCAGCAAAGAGAAGCCCCTGCTCACCACACTAGACAAAGTCCATGTGCAGCAGTGAAAGTAAAAGTGAAGTCGCTCAGTCATGTCCGACTCTTTGCGACCCCATGGACTGTAGCCTACCAAGCTTCTCCGTCCATGGGATCTTCCAGGCAAGAGTACTGGAGTGGGTTGCCATTTCCTTCTCCAGGGGATCTTCCTGACCTAGGGATTCAACCCAGGTCTTCCTCATTGTAGGCAGACACTTTTACCGTTTGAGCCACCAGGGAAGTCCCAAGAATACTGGAGTGGGTTGTCATTTCCTTCTCCAGGAGATCTTCTCGACCCAGGGATTGAAACCCGGTCTCCCGCATTGCAGGCAGACTCTTTACCAACTGAGCCACCAGGGAACAGAAATAGGTGCAGCAGTGAAGACCCACCAAATAAGTAAGACCCAGCCAAATAAATAAATAAATCTTAAGGCAACGATGACTTATTCACTGTTGGGGAGGAACAGACTTGGGAAGGAGAGACATGAAATCAAATGTTCGGTTTAGGACATGTTTAAGATATTTCTAGTAAACTCAAGGGGAAATATCAAATAGGCAGTCATATATTTGAATCTGGAGCTCAGAGCAAAGGTCAGGACTGAAGATAGGAACCTAATAAATTGTATTTAAAGCCATGGGATAGGATGAGATCATTATGGATTATGTGTAGTTTAAGTAAGGGAAGAGGACTTGGTACTGAATCCTTACACCTGCATTTAGAGATTTGAAGAGCCAGTAAAGGAGACTGAGCGGGAGCTGCCAGTGCAATAGGAGCAAAAGCAGGAGTACATAGTCATCAGAACTGAGAAAGACTTGTTTCAGTAAAAGGTGACAGTCAGGTGTATCAAAGGCAAGAGAAAGCTTGAATCAGATGATTTCAGAGATGTGACCATTACATTTGGTAATAGAGAGGCATTGTTGGCTTTGTAAGTGATTTCAGTGGAATGGTGCTGCCAGATGCTGTATTTGCATGAGAGGAAGAGTGAAGGGGAAGTGCGGTTTGAGATAGTTGGGGGTTAACCAAGTTGGGGGACAATATTTTGGGGGAAATATAACTTTGAAGGGAAGCAAAAAAATGAGGTGATACTTAGTATTTTATATGACTAAGGATTGTAAATGACTTCACCCCAGGCCTGTGAAGGAGGCTTTGAAGGTCATACTTTTTAAAGCTAAACTTCAGCTTAATTTCCCTGGTAGCTCAGCTGGTAAAGAATTTGCCTGCACTGCAAGAGACCCTGGTTCAATTTCTGGGTCAGGAAGATCCCCTGGAGAAGGGATCGGCTACCCATTCCAGTATTCTTGGGCTTCCCTTGTGGCTCAGCTGGTAAAGAAAATCCCGCAGTGCAGGAGACCTGGATTCTATCCCTGGGTTGGGAAGATCCCCTGGAGATCCAGCTACCGACTCCAGTGTGCTGGCCTGGAGAATTCCATGGACTGTATAGTTCAAGGGGTTGCAAAGAGTCAGGTGCTGAGCGACTTTCACTTTCATATATAGGACTTGTTACTTAAGGTTTAGCCTTGTTTATCAGAATATGATGGTAATACCTTTTGCTGCAATCTTTTCTGTTCAAATGATTCCAATATTATTATTAACCAAGGAGACACTTATCATACCAATTTGTTATAATGAAAACCTAGCTGGATATTCAGTTCCTCTATGTTCTTGTAGATTTCCTGTCCTCTTGCTCTATCAGCCATTAAAAGAAGTATATAAAGTATTTCACAGTAATTGTGGATTTGTCTACTTTACTGTTTTACTTTTGTCCATTTTTTTGCACTATATAGTTTGATATAGTATTATATTAGTTATATATATTACATAGTCTATATATACATATATATAATAATATAATATAATATAAACAATAATATATATATATATATATATCAATCATAACAACCTCAGGAACCTCTGTGACATATAACAGTAAACATCTGTTTTTTCTCATGGGTCTGTGGTTGACTGGGTAGTTTGCTTCACCCTGCAGATTGAGTTTAGTTCTACCTTATGTGGTATTGTTTTGCAGCTCCTGCTAATGGGGAAAGGTTATCTGGGTCATTCTCTTCTTATAGTAGATCAGTGAGCACAAGACTCAATCCAAAATGTGCAGATACATTTAAGGCCTTTGTTCACATCATGCTCACTGACAGTCCACTGGCTGATGGAAGTAATCTGGCCAGGCCTAACATTAAAGAGAGTGGGGAGAATACCTTCAGTGAGATGTAGAGGGATAAGTATATTTGCTGAATAACAACTCATTTTATCGTATGGGTATACATAGATTTAGCATTGTAATATTTTCTTGATGGATTAACTTTTAAAATTATTACTATGAAATGTCTTTATCTTTAATAATATTACTTTTGTTAAAGTCTCATGCTCGTGTAGCTTCATCAGCTTTTTGGCTTGTGTCTACATATTACATCTTTTTCAATCCTTGTACCTTTGATCTTTCTGTATCTTTTATTCAAAGTGTGTCTCTTATAAGTCATATATTGAGTTTTATTCCATTTTTTCAATGACTTTCTTGAGATGTAATTCACATGTCACCATATCCTTTTTAAATCCAGTAATTTTTAGTGTATTTGTATAGTTTTGCATGGATTGCCACTATCTAAATCTAGAACATTTTTATCATTCCAAAAATAAATCCTATACCCTTTAGCAGTCACTCTCTGTTTTCCCGACCTGCCTCAACCTCCCAGACTCTGGCAGCTACTAATATACTTTTTAGCTCTTCGGTTTTGTCTATTCTGGACATTTCATATAAATAGAATCATACAATATCTGGTCTTTTTTTGTGCATGACTTCTTTCTCCTAGATTGTGTTTTATGCTCATTTATATCATGGCATGTATTAGTACTTCATTCTTTTCATAGTATTTTTTTTCTTTGTTTCAGTTTATCTTCTGTTGGCTGGCTTTCTGGTTCATCAGTAATCTACTGTTAAACTCATCTATTGAATTCTAATTTTAGTAGTTTTTCAGTTCTACTGTTTCCATTTTATATTTTTAATATTTTCATTCTTTGCTGAAATTCTCAAGCCTGTTTCTCAGTATTTTCCGTCTATTTCTTCATTTTCTTAAATATATTAGTTATGGTATTTTAAGGGTTCTTATTTGCTAAATCTGCTTTCTAAATCGTCTGTGTTTCTCTGCTTTCTAAATTGTCTGTGTTTCTCTGTTTTTTTCTCTTGGTTTTATGCTTTGTCTTTCTTGGCATATCTGGTAACTTTGATGGAAAGGTGGTCATTGTGTATAAAAATTGGAGAGTGTTCAGATAATGTTTTCTTTTGGAGAGGTTCTTTCTTCTGGTAGGCACATAGAGTGGGGCTGATCACCTTAATCTACTGAGATACTGAGTTGAGGCTAGCCTTCGAGAACTTTCTACGAAGAGCTCTGTGTGTTCAATAAAGCTTCTTGCATCATAGGTTCTGAGCTTTAATTCTTGTCTCCTCAGCATTCTGAGACTGCTGAAAATTTACCCTGCTTTTTGAAGGTTTTCTGCTTAGGCTCTTGTCCTGCATCCTTTAGCAGATGTCTTAAGGAGAAAGCTGGCTCTGTGTCAGTCTTAGTTCTCTACCTCTCTTTTTTCTCTGGGATCTTGGCTCCTCAAATTTCTAATTTTGCTTTACTAGTCCCAGGAGACAAGCAAAAACTCTGTATGTTTCTGTGTTTCCCAGAAGCAACCTTCCCTCTTGAGAGGAAAGCTAGGATGGATTCTCAGCCTCTTGACCTTTACCCAGAATTAGCAATGCCTGAAGGGAAAAAGAGGCAGTAGAATATCCGCTCACCTCAGTTCCTTTCTTCTCTCTGGGATCTTGACTTCTCCAGGGCCAGTTGCTTTATCTGCTCTTTCTGATGCCTTTAAACAGATAGTTTAAAAATGTATATTATCTCAGGCAGTAAAGAGTCTGCCTGCAGTGCGGGAGACTGGGTTCCATCCCTGGGTCGGGAAGATCCCCTGGAGAAGGAAATGGCACCCCACTCCAGTACTCTTGCCTGGAAAATCCCATGGGTGGAGGAGCCTGGCAGGCTATAGTCCATGGGGTTGCAAAGAGTCAGACACGACTGAGTGAACATGTCCATCCATCCATTATTTAGATATTTTGTAGTATTTTTGATGGGAGAGTTGGTCTGTCACAAAGTACTCCATCATACTTAAATCAGTAGTTTGACCGAACTGGATAATATCTCTGCTTCTGTTTATGAGTGAGTCAAAGCAATGTTGGTCAGAGAAATACACTAACTTTTATTTGATAATTAACTTTTATAGTTTATTCATATTTATGCAGTTGTCTTGCAGTTATTCTCTGTAAGAAGGCAAAACTTTACAATTACTCCAGACCTTGGAGATGGAGATTCCTAAGTTGTGTATGTGAGACATTTGTTTGTGAAAGTCTTTTACAGAATTGCAGAACACTTTCCAAGATTTAAGTTCATTTGATCCTTTCAGCGTTCTAAGTATTATTATTACCTTCTTCATTTTCCAACTAAGAGTTGAGCTTGCAAAGACTATGACTTGCCTTCTGTCTTTCATGTGCTGCTGGGTAGAATTAAGTCTCAAAACTAGATCATTTGATCCCCAAATCTGATATTTTTCCCCACATGCATCCATGTGGAACTCTAGAAACTGGTTCTTGTGTAAATCATCTGTCTTACTTCCTAATAGGGTTATTAGAACTGTAAAGTAGTGTCTAACCTACAGATATACTCAGAGGACACATTTTCTTTATTTTTTTCTAAGTGAAACATAAGCTCACAAAGAGTTTTGTGTTTTAATTGTCAATACTTGAAATAAATTTATTTCTGTCTTGTCTGTTTTTCACCATCTAGTTCAGTAAAATGACCAAAGCAAAACTGAAGTGCCAGAATAAAAATCCTTGAATAATCTGCATCTTGAAGAGCTGTTTTCTTTTATTCCTAACAGACTCATATTATTGTTAGGGTTTCTGGGTCTGATTGTTAAATTATTTGTCACCTTCTCCTTTGTCAGCTGCCAGTTATGCCATGATCAATGATTTGCTTCTTATTACACCTCCTTCTCTCTGTAATTGACTATTTTTTATCTGCTTTTGCTCAAAAACTAGATAACCAAGAGTGTTAAAATGTCTCTAAAAAGAGGAATACCATCTTAGTACTTAAGAGGGTATCTAGAGTTGCTTTTCTTTATTTTATGCATAATGAAATTGAGGTCCAGAGAAATTAGTTACTTTGGCCAAGACGCTCAGCAGTTAGTTAACACAGGACAACAGCTAAATCTTTTCTATGGACTGTATTATGGTCTTCAATTTTTCCACAATTTTTCCTTTTTAGGGCCTGAATGAGGGCCTGGAGAACTCTAATGAATAAAGCACATCTTTCTTGAATACTTAGAGATCTTTTTCCTTCCTAATTGGTAGATGAATTCTGCCAGAAGTGCTACTTCAGCAGAAGTTCGGTTTGTTTGTGTATATGTGCTTATACTAAAATCATATACTAATTCTTAAAAACTTAAATTTGTCATCTATGATCTTAGATCAGGTATCTGTTATTATAAACAAACATCTCAATTCTTTTAAGCCCATGCAGCTGAAACCCTATAGCAGTCTTCATTTTCATAAATCTAAAATTTCCATGCTGAAGCCAGAAAAAGCCAATGACAGGAATATTTGAAGATTTCTTCTGAAAATTGCTGAGCATAATATAGTTAATATTTATAGTAGAGATATCATAGATGCGTAATAAATGTTTGAAAAATGCTCTTTCCAAAAACTTCAGAAAAGAGAAAAATTGCTTAATAGTCACTTTGAGTGAGTTCACATTTGATATATTAGTAAGTGTTGAAGCAATGTTGAGGAAGTAGAGTTGAAAGCATTTTCTTCCTACAGTCCTAATTACAATAGTCAGAACATTGCTTTAATACATATTTAACCATTATTTTAAAGGAATTTAAATGACTTTATGAAATGTTCATAATGAATGTTTCAGGATGAAATGTGGGATTTTAGCTTAACCTAGCTATTGGGCAGTCTGATGATTGAGATGTTCTGTAGTTTAGGAGCTTACAAAAGTTTCCTTATCACAAAGATAGAGCCTTGCCATTGGCTTGTATGCAAGACCCAAGTGAAAGTTCACTGGCTATGATTCTGTACCCCTAGACTCTGCCTGCAGGTCTCTATATGTATTTCTTTTTGAGGTGGATAAGAGGGTGGGCACTTGAGTATCTTCTGTGGAAATCTTTTTTTCTCTTTAGATTTCTAATTTTGTTGGGTATACCACATCTTTGGGCTTTCTGAATGGCTCAGTGGTAAAGAATCCGGCTGCCAAGGCAGGAGGAGATGCAGGAAACTTGGGTTTGTTCCCTTGGGTGGGAAGATCCCCTGGAAGAGGAAATGTCTACCTGCTGCAGTATTTTTGCTGGAAAATTACATGGACAGAGGAGCCTGGCAAGCTGCATGGCGTTGCAAAGCATCAGACACAACTTAGTGACTGAGCATGCACACACACATACATCTTTATTGATGCTCTACTTTATGTTGGGCAAAAACCGATTGGAAGAAATGCTTTAATCCCTAATTTACACTAGATTGTTTTAATATTTAGGACCCATCAATTTTTATTTTTGGGAAGGCAGTGTTATCTCTTGGTTTTAGGGAACTATTTTCCCCAAACACTGGCCAGCAAATAGAATGACAGAATTTCAGAAATGGAATATATATCAAGGAGTCCAGTAAATGTTGAGAGCTGGGGACTAGTTTGCTTAGTGTTTTGAGCTACATATATTTTAACCAAATAGAATGTGTCTTTCATCTTACTTAATAGATTTATCTTTACTTTTGGCTGTCAAAAAATGCTGGAAAATTTCTGCTTTTTTCCTGTTTACTTTCATATTATGGAAATGATAGCTCTCTTCCAATCTCCTTGGCTAACTCGTCTTTAGAGAATTTTAGCTATTAAGTCTCTTTAAATGTGGTCAGTTTCATACAGAGAAAAGCTGGGAGGCTTGATAGTAACACTTGGTTTGATAACCTAGCTCTGCTGCTTACTCAGTCTGCAACCCTGGGCAAGAGAGTAATTGTCTCAGAGCCCGGGTTCCTCAACTATAAAATAGGTTGTAGTGAGTATTATCTACTTGCTGCTGAGGAGTGAGTTGTAATGAGTATTCAGTTCAGTCACTCAGTCGCGTCTGATTCTTTGCGACCCCATGGACTTCAGCATGTAAGGCTTCCCTGTCCATCACCAAGTCAAAATATGAAAACTATTATTCTGGAAAATGGCGTGTATTTCACAATTTAATCATTGATTTTTCACAATTATTTTTGGGTCATACATTTCTAAATAGATTTTGGTTTCGAAATGCTTATGTTATTCTTTTTTTTTTTTTTCATTTATCTTTATTAGTTGGAGGCTAATTATTTTACAATATTGTAGTGGTTTTTGTCATACATTGACATGAATCAGCCATGGATTTACATGTATTCCCCATCCTGATTCCCTGCTTATTTTATTCTTAAGTATCATAATATCTAGTAGGAATGTTCATGCCTCAGAAAATTCATAGCATTAATGTAACATTACTGTTTACATTAAGACATGGAGAACAAAATCATATCTGTTGCAAATCACATGAATTCACTGAAATTTTCTTTTAAATGGAAATATGTTACTATCCAAGTTTATTAAAAAGATGTTTTTTAAACAAAAACAAAATTACATAATTTTGTTGAGTAATAACCTGACTTATTTTGTAATTTACAGAACTTCAGACCCTGTTTGTAGTTTCTAGCCTGTAACAATCTGAGAAAGGCCAGCTCAAGGAAGAGATGCTGAGACCTTTCAAAAAGGAGTTCTCTATTGCATTGCCTAGAGATTAGGTTTCTGACATTTGCTTTAAAGCCCTGAATAGTTTGTGTTAAGAGCTCTGCTATTTGCTAAACTACCTCAGTAACCAGCATACTGTGAAACAAGATACCACCTGAAATCATTCAGCAGTATCTTTTTACTTTAGTTTTCCTATACTTACCCATGTGGTTATATATCATAGGCCATTGGAAAAAAATTTATATGAGTAATGTTGCTTTTTCTCTAATTTTTTCTACTGGTTTGAAAAATAATTAAGCAAAGTCTTTAATAACTCTTTGAAAATTATTATTGAGGTTTTTGTAACTGTTTTGAAAGATCATGAGTCCATTATATAATCTTTTAAAAATCTTTTAAGTGGGATGTTTAAATTAAAAAAACCCAGAATATTACTGGAACCTTTCCTTTGATAGAAAAGCTGCTTTGATTTTTGTTTCATGATCATTGATTAAAAATATCAGTTACATGAATTATGATTTACAGCTCACATAATAATTTTCATCTATCTTCATAATAAAAATTCACTCATAATCTCTTGTATAAAAAGACAGTAAACATCACCTGCCAGACCACTGTGGCAATGAGAGCCATCAAGTGTGTATTCACTTCACTATGCAAAGCAACAGTGAAAGAGTTAATAAAAGGTGAATACATTACAAGATTACAAAGCTTTTTATTTATTAGGGCATAGGGAGGGTATGGAGTGTATGGGATGAAACTTTAATAACCTCTCCATTCTGCAGGACTGACCTGTTGCTTTGGAACTACTTGCTTAGCCCCATAGGGACTGTGAAGCTGTGTTTTGGTGGTCTATAGGAGAGGTTAGACTTGGCAAATGCAGTAGTGAATGATGTCATTGAATGCATACCATATATACTGACAGTCAGTGAATGCTATTCTCACTGCCATGCACAGGCATATGTAAGTGTTGGAATGGAAAAAATCATCTTTATGAAAATACAGAGAAGTAAAACAAGAATGTTCTGTCCCAGGCCTGATCAAATCACCAATAGCTGCCAAGTATGAATACTCCCTGTAAGGTTTTCTCTTCTTAATTCTCTAGCTTCCGGCCTTTTGTTAGCTCTCAAAGTAGTCCATTCCGAAGGCCTTATTCAGCATGTTCTTTCTATTGATATGATATGAACGCCAAAGGAGAGTTCCATTTTCTCCATTAAGTAAAGCTGGGAGAGTATTTTATTGTGTATGGTTTGCAGCAGATGGAAATGATTAATTGATTTAGCTAACTTGCCAAATTGTTCTCTTTTTATTGTTATCAGGGAGATTCATACTGGTAGTCATTGATACACTTCTTTATGTATCAGAAAGGGTATAGTTGTTGTGTTTTAATTATTCTCATTACTGTTATTTAAGACATTATGCTCTAAAAGTATCTGGATATGTCAGTAATGGATATGTCAAGGGAGTAATGCAATTGATTTCTATTAGGAATTTACAGCCTATAAGGAATAGAAGAATTCATGGAGATAAAAAAATTTTACCTACCCAGTTATTTTATTCATGAAACTTTTTTCCAAGTCACAGTGTTCTTACTAAAAATCCAGTGTTGTTTTTCTTAACCATGAATATATGCCATCTTAAATCTTAAACTGCTTTGTATTGTATACAGAGATCACTTCATAAACAGATAGTATAATTTCAAGTGTACATAGAAATAAAAGAAGGGTGGGAGGAGGGGGAATTGGATGAAGACAGTTAGAAATTACAAACTTCCAGCTGTAAGATGAATAAGTACTATGAAACTAATGCACAACATGATAAATATAATTAACACTGCTGTATGTTAATACATATAACTATGTTATATATGAAAGCTGTTGAGAGTAAATCCTCAGTTCTCATTATAAGGAAGAAACATTTTTTGTGTGTCTTTAATTTTGTATCATATGAAATGATGAATGTTCAGTGAACTTTATCTTTGTTGGCAAAGTAATGTCTCTGCTTTTTAATATGCTGTCTAGATTGGTCATAACTTTTCTTCCAAGGAGCAAGCATCATTTAATTTCATGGCTGTAGTCACCATCTGCAGTGATTTTGGAGCCCCCCAAAATAAAGTCTATCACTATTTCCATTGTTTCCTCATCTATTTGCCATGAACTGATGGGACCAGATGCCACGATCTTAGTTTTCTGAATGTAGAGTTTTAAGCCAACTTTTTCACTCTCTTCTTTCACTTTCATCAAGAGGTTCTTTAGTTCTTCTTCACTTTCTGCCATAAGGGTGGTGTCATCTGCATATCTGAAATTATTGATATTTCTCCTGGCAATCTTGATTCCAACTTTTGCTTCATCCTGCCCAGCATGTCTCATGATGTACTCCGCATATAAGTTAAATAAGCAGGGTGACAATATACAGCCTTGATGTACTCCTTTTTCTATTTGGAGCCAGTCTGTTGTCCCATGTCCACTTCTAACTGTTGCTTCTTGACCTGCATACAGATTTCTCAAGAGGCAGGGCAGGTGGTCTGGTATTCCCATCTCTTTCAGAATTTTCCACAGTTTATTGTGATCCACACAGTCAAAGGCTTTGGCATAGTTAATAAAGCAGAAGTTTTTCTAGATGTTTTTCTAGAACTCTCTTGCATTTTCTATGATCCAGCAGATGTTGGCAATTTGATCTCTGGTTCCTCTGCCTTTTCAAAATCCAGCTTGAACATCTGGAAGTTCATGATTCACATATTGCTATAGCCTGGCTTGAAGAATTTTGAGCGTTACTTGACTAGTGTGTGAGACGAGTGTAATTGTGCGGTAGTTTGAGCATTCTTTGGCATTGCCTTTCTTTGGGATTGGAATGAAAACTGACCTTTTCCAGTCCTGTGGCCACTGCTGAGTTTTCCCAATTTGCTGGCATGTTGAATGCAGCATTTTCACAGCATCATCCTTTAGGATTTGAAATAGCTCAACTGGTAATTCCATCACCTCCACTAGCTTTGTTCATAGTGATGCTTCCTAAGGCCCACTTGACTTCATATTCCAGGATGTCTGGCTCTAGGTGAGTGGTCACAGCATTGTGATTATATGGGTCATGAAGGTCTTTTTTGTATATTTATGTGTATTCTGGCCACCTCTTCTTAATATCTTCTGCTTCTGTTAGGTCCCTACTATTTCTGTCCTTTCTTGAGCCCATCTTTTCACGAAATGCTCCCTTGGTATCTCTAATTTTCTTGAAGAGATCTCTTTCCATTCTGTTGTTTTCCTCTATTTCTTTGCATTGATAGCTGAGGAAGGCTTTCTTATCTCTCCTTGCTAGGCTTTGGAACTCTGCACTCAAATGGGTATATCTTTCCTTTTCTCCTTTGCCTTTTGCTTCTTTTCTTTTCTCAGCTATTTGTAAGGCCTCCTCAGGCTACCATTTTGCCTTTTTGCATTTCTTTTTCTTGGGGATGGCTTTGATCACTGCCTCCTGTACAATGTCACAAACCTCTGCCATAGTTCTTCAGGCACTCTGTCTAGCAGATCTAATCCCTTGAATCTGTTTGTCACTTCCGCTGTATAATCATAAGGGATTTGATTTAGGTCATACATGAATGGTCTAGTGGTTTTCCCTACTAAGTCTGAATTCTGCAATGAGTATTTCATGATCTGAGCCACAGTCAGCTTCCAGTCTTGTTTTTGCTGACTGTATAGAGCTTCTCCGTCTTTGGCTGCAAAGAATGTAATCAGTCTGATTTTAGTATTGACAATCGGTTGATGTCCATGTGTAGAGTCTTCTCTTGTGTTGTTGGAAGAGGGTGTTTGCTATGATCAGTGCGTTCTCTTGGCAAAACTCTATTAGCCTTTGCCCTGCTTCATTCTGTACTCTAAAGCCAAATTGATCTGATATTCCAGGTATCTCTTAACTTCCTACTTTTTCATTCCAGTCCCCTATAATGAAAAGGACATCTTTTTTGGGTGTTAGTTCTAGAAGATCTTGTAGGTCTTCATACCGTGCAGCTTCTTCAGCATTACTGGTTGGGTCATAGACTTGGATTACTGTGATATTGAATGGTTTTCCCTGGAAACGAACAGAGATCATTCTGTTGTTTTTGAGATTGCATCCAAGTACTGCATTAGAACATATAGTAAATATAAATAATAAAGTATATATTATCATATATAAAAATTCTGTTAATATTTCTTATATTTCATTCTAGATTTTTTTATTTTTATGTACACATAGATTAGTGCATGAACATATCTGTGTGTATAGATATGGATGTGTATTTTTATTTTTGTAATGCTTGGAAGCCGTTTGAAATGGACATTTCCTTGGCTATTTTTACTTTATATAGCATAAGATTTTCTCATGTCATTAAAATGTTTTTAGAAATCTCATTTTTATTGAGAATTGAGATTCTGGTTTTTTTTTCAGACTGTATAAATCTTTCACTGCTCCTCCCCCCTGTTTTTTTTGTAAAGAAAATTGAGTTTTTATCTTTAAAAGGAAGTGGAAAAAGTCAATATACCCTTCCATTTAATTTTTTTTTTTTTTTAAGATAGCTTGTCTTGGCTTATCTGGCTGTCTCTCAGCTCCTAAAATTTGAACTGGAGAAGCTGTGGGTAGGATTAAATAATAAGGTAGTTGAAGCTATCAGTTGACACATTAACTCTCACTTTGGCTGTTTTCATTCTGTATCAGCGTGACTGCTGTAGAGAAAAAGCAAGGACGAATATCTTCCTGACTGCTACAGAAATTTAAAGTGTGGACTGGTTAATAATCACGACTTACTGTTTTGTCTTGAGTATGAGTATTAAGAAATTTTCAAGTGAAGATATTCAAAGAAGCTCAGTATGTAAAATTCATATGGAAATATTACTGTTTTTCAGTTAAAAATTTTCATAAAGGAAATTTTCAAACATACAAAGGTAGAGTGAATTAGTATAATGAATCAATATTAAAAATTCATAAATTATCAGCTCATAGACAATTTTATTTCACCTTTGCATCATCCTTTCCCCCAGCACTGGATTTTCTTGGAGAAAACAAGAAGACATTATTATCAGGAAAGTGTTTTTTATTAAGAGCATGTCTTTCTTCACAGCTGGGGATGGGCAGCCCCAGAAGCTGACTGTGAATCAGGTGTCAGAAAAATATTATGATGGAGAGAAAGGGTAACATCCATTTAGCAAACATTCACTGAGTGTTTATTATGTTGAAACACTTTACTACAGGATAATACAGATTTAAAAAAAAACATTGACCCTGCCTTTAAAGAGGTAATTTTCTGGGATAGGATACAGATAAATACTACATAATTATAATATTAGAGCAAGGGTTGAGATTTCATATATATATACACACACATATATATATAGTGTGTGTGTATTGTACTTCATAATGCGTGTGTGTGTGTATGTATGTGTGGTGATATTTGTATGTATACAAATACATCTGGGATGTAAAATTACTTATGATTTGTAATTTCCCTTTGTGCATCTAGCTTTTAGTTGTTGTTTACATAAATTTTTAAAAGTCTTTTCATGAAGACAGTTACCAGAGATACCTGAAAGAGGTTAATGGACAATTTGGTTTGTAGTTATTACTCAGATGAGAGAGAAAATAGTTTTTTCCTTTACCATACTCAAGCTCAGATCACTGTAGAAAACAGGTTGTGTTGTTTTATTGCCAGGTTTATATTAAAGACCAAGTCTGTAAATGTAGTAAATATAACAAATTATTGATTTACATGAATCTATTGACTCCAGCATAGTTGTGAGCGAATTGGAAAAGCTCATCTTTTCACTATTGATCCATGCTTTAACTGGTGTGTTTGTTTGTCTGAGGCTGACTCCATAGGATATGATTCTCTCTGAGGCATGAATTACAGTGGGCCTGCCAGCTTTCACGTAAGGTGGACAATCATTATGAAACTGGCGATCGTTAGATCAGTGCTTGGAACCTGTCACAGGCTGCTACTGACTGGAACTAATGACCACTTATTAATTTTTGTCAGATAGTTCCATTATTTATTAGCATCTCAATAATGTGTAAGATTTTTTGAAAACCTTAGCTAAGATTATTAAGGTATAGCTAAAGACAACATTAACTATAGTGTGGATTATCCTTGCTGAGAATAATAATTAGATTTTTATACAACATTTTAAAGTTTAGAGTTCACCATAAATCCCAACATCTCAATAAGGTAACCTTTTCATTATCATCATTTCATAGATATAAAAGCTGAAGCTTAATGGTATTAAGTGGTATTTTCAAATTTACCTAGTAACTTGTATAGCTAGGGTTCAAACTCATTTATTTATCAACAATCAGTTATTTTGACTCTGCTTATTAAAGGTATTGGGATAAAGTTGTGAAAACTCACAGCACTTACATCCCCAGGGAGAGACAGATATTAAACTAATCAATCACAGGATAATTATTTAATTACAATTGTGATTAATGGTGTGAAAGTGTATAATGAAAATGAAAGCAAACAGGAAGACCCGACCTCATCTAGAATTCCCTGGAAACATACTTCATCTGAGTTCTGAAGAAAGGGGAGGAGGTAGGAGGAAAAGGGAAGAATCTGAAATTTTATGTGTGTTTGAAGCACAAAGAATGAGTGAGAAAGATGTCTGGTGATGTAATTAGGGGTCAGGGTCCAAATCTTATGTTTTTTCACAGAAAGACTCAACAAATTTAGTTCCTACTACCTTCTATGAGGCAACGTTTGATGCTATATAAAAATTTGTTGTTGTTCAGTTGCTAAGTTGTATCTGACTCTTTGTGACCCCATGGACTGCAGCACGCCGGGCTCCTCTGAAAGAATACAAATGTCCAATCTAAATTAGAAAATGCAAAAATTAAAATGCTGCCCAGAGCCAGCCTTGGACTTTTATGGATATTGTGGTATTTTATGATCAGTTTTTATTAACAAAATATATAACCCAAGCTAGGATATGCTTGCCTTTTATCCTTGGTTTGAAGGATCAGTTCCTTTCCTCCGACTTTTATAAAAATTGGGGAAGATAATTATGCAAGATTTTTGCGTTGATAGCCTAATTGTCAGAATCTTGTGGAAAGCTTTTTAGAAGGACTTTTGGGCGCTACTTTCACATTTTCCTTTATAATTTAGAAGGGGATTTGCATGGTTCTTAATGTGTTGCCAGTCACCAAGTAATACTGATATCAGTAGATGAATTTTTTCAAGCTGCAACTCTCCTCAGGTGCAGGGATAATGGAGGTTAGGCTATAATAGACAGATACTGCTGCTCCAGTATAGAAACAGCAATTATCTCTTAACTGGTTGTTACCAAATAATTTTCAAGGCTTTAGTTATAGTCCATCACCAAAAATCATAATGCTTTTCTGCTCTACTTGAGAAATATGTATGAGAATACTTTTTTAACTATGTAAATCTTTAAAGATTTGATGAAAAAGCATAATGCTTTTATAGGTACTAGAGAAAGCTTTTAGAACCAATCAACTCTTTAACTTAAAGCATAATACACTGTGAAACCCAGAACTTAGTGGCAGTTTAAAAATTCATTGCATCTAAAGAAGACTGGTTATAAAAAAGTGAATAGTTATGGTGTGATTTTTTAAAAATATATTTTCCAAAATTGCATAAATTATATAGAAAAGCAAAAGAGTAGTATAATAGAAAGACTCCTGGACCCTCTGTTTGCATTATTGTGAAAATATGAAGTTTTGAAATGAAGAACTGTTCAGTAAGAGTCTAATTCAGTTTTTAAAAATCTGGATCAATAGGATTTCTTCACACATATATAAAAGTTGTTCTTGGGGGAGATCTTGTTAAGTAGAATAGGAATAAATATCATATATTTCAAACTGACTTTGATCAGATCTGTAGTGCAGACATTCTGAGAGTCAAAATGTGAAGCTTCTTTCTACATAGAAGTGTGAAATATAAGCTATTTGTGTTTTGAAGTAATGTCCTGCTGTTACATTTATTTTGTATCGCTTATTACATCAGTTATATCTTTTGCAATTAAAAAAATTCCATATTCTCCTGTCCATTCTCACTGCTACTACCCTCATTCTGATCCACATTAACTTTGAAAAAGCTCCATTTTATTTCCATATAATACACATACAGAAAAGTATAAAATCATGTGTGAATCAAGTGATGAACATACTCTTAAAAACCACCACTCATAGTGAAGAAATAGGATATTACCAACATTTTAGAAGCACAGTTTTTTTTGCTCCCTCCCATTCTTTCCCCTCCCATTCTTCTCTAAAGGTAACCCCTATACAGATGTCTTGCTGGGACCAGCCGGCAAAGAGAATAAGTCCCGACCGCAACATCATGGAAGCCTGAGAAAAAAGCCAATAGTAAAGAATGGGGTCGAGAGGACGGAAATGCTCTTGAGACAAGTCAGTGATTTTATTGAGTAAAACAGCTACCTTTATACTGGTACAAGCAGAAAACATAGTTCATAAAAAATGCCATCTGGTTTTTGTCACATCAATACAATTCTTTGTCTTAAGTGAGTGCAGAAGCTTACATTCCTTTTTTCATATTCCAAGATAAACTACTAAGTGAAGGTCACTACCACGTTTTTCTCAAGGAAGAACAAAGGAGACCCAGCAAATGTTTTACTACTTTATCATGGGGTGGTGGGACAGGGAATGGCCTCTTTCAAGGCTTTCCCAGGGCCTTTTTGGGCCTTGAGCAGGCCGGCTCCCTGCATCTCCCCCTTCTTTATTTATTAAAAAGCCGAGCTTCCCTACTCATTCCTCGAGAAAAAGGGAAACAAGATTATTTCTTCATAATACGGGAAAACTTCATAATGCTTTCAGTAACTAAATTCATAATACATTGCAAAAAACATGGCCCACAACAAAGAAAACAGTACAATAGCAAGCACTATAAGCAGGTCTTTCCACCAATCACTCTCAAGCCAGGATTTAACTTGCTCCCAAAAAGAAAGGGAGGAATCCTGCATAGAAAGTATTTGATGTTGAAGATCATTTACAGCATCAGACACATTGGAAGATACATCTGGGATATACACACAACATTCTACTTTTATTATAGCACAGGTCCCACCTTGAGCAGCAGTAATAATGTCTAGGGCCATTTGGTTTTGTAAAACGGCTTTTCTCATTTGTTTCTGTTTTTCATTTAAAGCTTCAATAGCCTTCTTTGTATCTAGTAAGGCTTGTTGAGTAAAATTAGTTAAAGCATCGACATGGGCCATTATGTCGACCGTCCCAATAGAGGGAACAAATACTGCTGCCAAATAATCATACCAATGAAAAACAGCTCGAGACCATTGCACTCTCAAAAAGGGGAAGTTGGCAGGGTTCTTGACGGGCTTATGACTAATATGGCCAGGAGCAAACACAAATCCAAGGCTGCACCGTCCTACCCAGCCCACAGGCAGCCATGGCCAGACATTAAGACCACAAATCCATTTTGTTCCATTAGGAGCAACCCATCTGATGCCTGGGTTATAAAGCCAATCAGATCCTGGCCAAGGCATGGATGTTTTGACGGAAAAAGTAACATCAATTATGCGTTCACACAAAGAATTATGAGTAATACCCATATGCTTTAACAAATGTCTGCCTAAATTTCTTTCTCCAAAGTTGGGTTGATGTTCTTGTTGTTCCCAGCAAATGTCCGCTTGTTTCAGCAATTGTCCTTTTTCCAGGGTCATCCAAAAGTATTCATCCCAAATCTGATAATAGTCCCCCAAACATCAACTGGAGTGATCTTGTCCCTTACTGGAGGAATTAACATACTGAGCAAAGACAGCAGAGATTATCTTAATACTTTGGTTGGCATTATTTCTTATCTGGGAATCATAAGGTTTCGAATTACACCAGGTCAAAGCTGTAATATTAAGAGAATTAGGGCTAAGGTAAATCTGCTTATATTGTTCCAAAAATCCACACATGCTGGTAATTCTTCCTGACTCATAGGCAAAATCCACCATGGTAAACCATTTACAGCTGACAAAGGCATGGCAGTGCATACCCGACAAGCAGAGGTATTATAAAAATCAGCAGAGGAATGAGCCCAAGAGAGAAAGACATTTCCTTCAGCACTAGGAAAGGCTTGATTCATAACAGCGCATGCTAATGCAAGCACCAAGTATGATAGGGAAGTGTGTGGATTGATTGTATCCGCAGCAATGTGTCTTGCTCGTTCCACGAACTCATATAGTTGTTGATTTGTTGGCAGAACATTCCTCTCTTGTATCTGCAGCCTCTCCATTCTGAGCAGTCCACGACCATCTCCGTCTGGCGTACCAGCCTCTCCGGGAGCCAGCACGGCGCTTCGGCATCCTGTGGGAAAACACAAACATGTCCCCGCCCCCATATCAAAACAGGTCAGGGCCATGCCATTGATTAGTAATTGGATCTTTCCACATTATGTACGAAAGATTTGTTAATAGCAGCTGGGGACCAGAATCGCTGTGCTGCGGTTTTTCCTTCAGAGTCCAAATTTAAAAAATTAAGAATGAAAAGGGCATGATGTAAATAATTATATTGTGTGAGGGGATACAACTCCCCCTTCTTTAATTTTAAAAGCTGATGTTTTAATGTCTGATGAGCTCGTTCAATGATGTCTTGGCCTTGGGGATTATAGGGAAGGCCTGTTTTAAGAGAGATGGAGAGACGGGAGCGAAAATTAAGAAAAGCGGCAGAAGTATATCCAGGTCCATTGTCTGTTTTGATGGTCTTTGGAGTTCCCATAATGAGAATGCTGCAAGGCAATGTGTGATACAGTGTCGAGCTGCTTCTCCTGTTTGTAAAGAGGCAAAAATATATTCAGAAAAAGTATCTATATTAACATGAACATATTTCAGTTTACCAAAGGAAAGAACGTAACATCCATCTGCCACAAATGGTTGGGAAGGAGGCTGCGGGGGGTTCACACCATAGTGAGGAACAGAAAAAAATTGAGGACAAACTGGCAGAGTTTAATTATTTGCCTGGCAGTTTCTCGGGGTATTTTAAATTGTAATCTGAGGGTATTGCTGTTTTGATGATGTAATTGGTGAGAACGTTCTGTGAGTTGGGTCTAGGAAAGGAAAATATGAGTGGCTGAATCAGCTAATGCATTTCCAGAAGTAAGTGCTCCAGGTAAACTCGAATGAGCGTGAATATGGCCAAAAAAGCTTTTGTGAATCCTTTGATGTAAAAGAGCTTGTATATTGCAAAACAGTTGCTGAATCACTGAATTAACAGTATAAATAAAAGGAACAGTTTCAAATTGGTTAAGACCTCTAATAACATAATGGCTATCAGAAAAAACATTCAAAGGTTCAGAGGCAAAGTGCTGTAAAACAGCAAACACGGCACATAATTCTACTTCTTGTGCAGAGGAACAGCCTGTAAACTAGGAGGTAACAGCATCATTAACAACATAGGCAGCCTTTCCGTTTGATGATCCATCGGTGAATACAGTGACTGCATTTGTAAGTGGCTGCGGAACAACTATGGAGGGAAACACTAAGTTTGTTGACTAGCAAAGTGTAGCAGCTTATTAACGGGAAAATGATTTTCTAATCTGCTGGCAAAAGGAGCTAGGGCTGCATTCCAGGAATCACTGAACTGTAATAGCCAGTTCTGTTGTTCCTTTGTAAATGGTAAACAGATAAAGTAAGGGTCTCTCCCTAATAATTCTCTGGAATCCCGATGGCCCTTAGTGATAAGATTACTGACTAGATCAAAATAAGGGGTGAGTACTGGAGCAGGGGAAACAGGCAAATGTATCCAATAGAGAGAGGAATCTTGAAAAAGAACAGCTGTAGGGGTGTGTTTAGAAGGGAGTATATACAAGTCCCATTCTTTTGTATAATCACAATGAGAGCTTGTTTGAGCAGCCAATGCTTTTTCTACTATGTTTAAAGCTTGGCATCCTTCATCAGTCAAAACCCGAGGCGACCTGGGGTCTGAAGGTCCTTTAAGAATATCAAACAGGGGTTTTAATTCTCCAGTAGTGATTTTCAAATAGGGACGAATCCAATTAATATCTCCCAATAATTTTTGGAAACCCTTCAATGTTTTCAAATTATCCTTACGAAGTTCCAATTTTTGAGCTTTAAAAGTCTTCCCTTCCAGTCTAAAACCTAAATTAGAATAAGGTGGGCTATGTTGAACTTTCTCAGGAGCTATTTGAAGGCCACAGTGCTGCCAATCAGCCTGCAAGCTGGAAAAGGCAGATAAGCATTTCAAAGCTTACTTGCAGTCCATTCCATCTATTTCTGTCCGCAAAAGTTCCACATTGTTCTCCAAATTCTGATTTCCATAACAACTAATCTCCCCCAGAGAGGCAGGCCCTAGAGACCTGCTTCCAATCATTAGGAGGTAAATATTGACTATTTAAATTCTCAATGATGGACATAGTAAAAGGAGCAGTTGGTCCATACTGGGCACAGGCTTGTTTAAATCTTTAATTTGCTTGAATGGCAGGGCTTCATAATACCTTCGTTGCTGAGCGTCTTCAAGGACGGGGAACAGGATGGGAAACCCTTCTAAAGTTTCTCCCTGTTGCCTCACCTGGTGAACTGCAAGTTGGAGGGGGGACAGTTCAGAGGTGTTTTTTACAGATAATGCCTGTGTGGGAGCCTCAGACCCATTTTGCATATCAGCAATTGGTGGGTCTAATCCTGCAATAATGGACGGAGGCTGCGATGGTAACTGATTAGAGGGACATAAGGGCTGGGAAAAAAGCCTTAAGTTAAGAGTATCAAGAGGTTTAGTCACAGTTGTAAGCAATTCTTTAACCTCAGAAAAAGGGGATAATTCCACATGTGTTTTAACAGTGGTTTTTTTCAGCAGCAAATAACTCCCAAGGATCTTCTGCTTGCTTGGCAGGGTCTAATTCAGAATCAGAGTCAGAGGAACTCTGTACAGGGGGTTTTCCTGCCGTATCATAAACATGCTCCAAAGGAGGAGGATTAGGCAAGGTGAGAGGTTTACCAATTATATTCTTTAACGCAGTCTCCAATTTTTCGCTTTCATGTTCAGGGTCCAAACAGTCTCTGATAAGTGTCCATAATGAGTAGGCATCTAACGGTACCTTCTCAGCCCCATGTAAAGAATAATACTGATGAATTTGCTCCCCTACCTCCTTCCAAGTTTCTATATTCACAGTCCCATCCTCGGGAAACCAAGGACAAACTTCTTCTCCAAACAACAAAAACTTTTCTAATTTATGTTTAGCGACAGTATCTCCTCTCACCTTTAACATAGTCTTAAGCATAGTTACAAAAAGCTCCCTACTACTACCTTGACCCATTGTTTATACTCTCGACTAAAAAACCCTCTCCGCCATGGAAAAAATCCGTACTCACGTTTCTCTTGGGATCCCCTCTGAACTCACGTTTCGGGCAGCTGCGACCATGTATTCCGATTAAGTCCCTGTTCGGGCGCCACCTGCCGGGACCAGCCGGCAAAGGGAACACGTCCCGACCGCAACATCACAGAAGCATGAGAAAAAAGCCAATAGTAAAGAATGGGGTCGAGAGGACGGAAATGCTCTTGAGGCAAGTCAGTGATTTTATTGAGTAAAACAGCTACCTTTATCCTAGTACAAGCAGAAAACATAGTGCATAAAAAATGCCATCTTGTTTTTGTCACATCAATACAATTCTTTGTCTTAAGTGAGTGCAGAAGCTTACATTCCTTCTTTCATATTCCAAGATAAACTACTAAGTGAAGGTCACTACCATGTTTTTCTCAAGGAAGAACAAAGGAGACCCAGCAAACGTTTTACTACTTTATCATGGGGTGGTGGGACAGGGAATGGCCTCCAAGGCTTTCCCAGGGCCTTTTTGGGCCTTGAGCAGGCCGGCTCCCCGCAATGTCTAACAGAATGGATTTTAACCTTTCTTTAAATGGAATCCAACAGTATAGGTTGTTTGATGGCTTTGTGTGGTTTGGCTTTTTTAGCTTCACAATATGTTTGTGAGAATAACTTCTAACATGTAGCAGTAGTTTGTTCACTTTTATTGCTGAATATAAATATAGCAGTTTACTTTTATATCCTGTTGCTGGATATTTGGATTGTTTCTAGGTTTTAATTATTATGAATAATGATACTGTAATCATTCTTGGATAATTTTTAAATGCACAGGCATATGTATTTCTGTTGGGTGAGTGAGTGAGTGAAGCCGCTCAGTCGTGTCCGATTCTTTGCAACCCCATGGACTGTAGCCTACCAGGATTCTGTTGGGTACATATCTGAAAATGTAGTTACTGGGTCATGGTGGTGGTGGTTTAGTCTCTACGTTGTATCCAACTCTTGCTACCCCATGGACTGCAGCCTGCCAGGCTCCTCCATCCATGGGATTCTACAGGCTAAAATACTGAAGTGGGTTGCCATTTCCTTCTCTATGCTGGGTCATAGGGTGTGTTCAACTTTATAGGTGATCCCAAACAGTTTGTGCCCATTTGAGTGCCTGCCAGCAGTTGATGAGTTGGTGAGGAGTTTTTCCACATCCTTGGTGGCTGGTATTTTCAGTCTATTTAATTTTAGCCATTTTGGTGATTGTATATGACTTTCATTATGACTTTCATTTGTATTTCTTTTATGATTAATGAATTTGAGCACTTATTTTCCAGCTGTCCATTTGGATATCCTCATTTGTGACGTGCTTATTGAAATGTTTTGATGAAGGTTTTTTTTTTTTTTTTTTTTTTTTCTTACTGATTTGTAGAAATACTCTTTATATATTCTAGATACAAATTTTTGGTCAAGAATTTATACATTGCCTATGTTTTCTTCCACTCTGTAGTTTGCCTTTGCATCCTCCTAATGGTATCTTTTGATAAACAAAGTTCTTAATTTTAATGTAGTCCAGTGTACTGTTCTTTTCCCTTATGGTGGCACTTTTGTGGGCTTCCCTGATAGCTCAGTTGGTAAAGAATCCACCTAGAATGCAGGAGACCCTGATTCGACTCCTGGGTCTGAAAGATCCACTGGAGAAGGGATAGGCTACCCATTCCAGTTTTCCTGGGCTTCTCTTGTGACTCAGCTGGTAAAGAATCTGCCTGCAATGCGGGAGACCTGGGTTCAGTCCCTGAGTTGGGAAGATCCCCTGGAGAAGGGAAAGGCCACCTACTCCAGTATTCTGCCTGGAGAATTCCATGGACTGTATAGTCCATGCGGTTGAAAAGACTCAGACACGACTGAGTAACTTTCACTTGTATCTTACATAAGAAATCTTTACCCATTCAAGGTCATGAACATATTCTCCTATGTTGTATTCTTAAAGCTTTATTGTTTTACCTTTTTAAAAAAAATTTAGGTACAAAGTTTATTATTACAGACATAACACAATAACAAGTGGGACAGCACATAGAATAATGGTTTGTTTAGTTGAGGTAGAAGCAAGGCAGAGATGCACATCCAGAGAGGAAGGGTGTGGGCATCCTCCCTAGTGAGGTGGTTAAGTCATTTATATAGGTCAGTTCTTCTGGGTCTTTGTCTTCCTTCAGGCCAAATACTTGCTTTCTTTTTTCCACACCTGACCCACCCTGGGGCCCTCCCCTGGAGTGCAAGATAGAGCTAAGGCTTCTGGGAGGAGCAAGACTCATTATGGTCTGGGTTTATCCCTTGACTTTTGACCCACAATGAACCCTTCTGAGCATGTGTAGAGGGTCTCTTTTGTTCTCTTTTGTCCCCAAAAGAGGGAGGAACAGAGATCCCTTAATCCTTTACTCGGAAAGGGTTTTGCCTCTTTGTCCTTGCCTTGATTATTTCCCTGAGATATTTGCAAGAGACAAAGACTGTCTACTTACTCTGTTTCTGTTGTTACTTCCAGTTTGGAGGGTAAGCAGGGGGCTGGTTGTAAATTCCCCAACTGGAGCTCACTTGTCTCTTGTCTCAGGAAATGCAAACAGGAGGCTAGTTGTGAATGTCTAACCTGTGGCCCATCTGTCTCCTACATCACCTGTTATTTTACATTTTATATTTAGATGTACAGTTCACCTGAATTGATTTTTGTGTGGAAGAGGTAGGGGTAAAGCTTTATTTATTTTCCCAGTGTGGATATTAACTGACCCAACACTGTTTATTGAAAACTCAGCTTTTCTCTACTGTTCTGCAATGATTGCTATTGTTTAGTCAGTCATCTCCATCTCTTTTGCAACCCATGGACTGTAGAGCTCCACGCTCCTATGTTCATGGGATTTCTCAGGCTTACTGGAGTGGGTTTCCATTTTCTTCTCTAGGGGATCTTCTAGACCCTGGGATCAAATCTGCATCTCCTGCTTTGCAGGCAGATTCTTTACTGCTGAGCCATTAGGGAAGCCTGTTCTGCAGTGATACCATTGTCATAAATCCAGCGTCCACATATATGGGTCTGTTTCTGGATTCTCTATACTGTTTTATTTGTTTTTTTGCTTGTGCTTGCTTTAAAGCTACACTATTTAATTATTTTGAGTTTGTATTATGTCTTTTTTCCCCCATTTATTTTTATTAGTTGGAGGCTAATTACTTTACATGTATTATTTCTTGATATCCAGAAGAGTAAGTCCTTGTCTTTCTTCTGTTTCTTCAAAGTTATCTTGGTTGTTCTTTACATTTCTATATATTTAAAAACCAACTCATTACTACATATGTCGGTTTTGAATTGGGATTGCATTGTATCTATAGTAGATCAATTTAGGGAGACTTACCATTTTTGTAATAATGGAGGGCTTGTAGTGATTGAAAGTGAAAGTGAAAGTTGGTCAGTCGTGTCCAACTCTTTGCGACCCCATGGACTGTCCATGAAATTTTCCAGGCTAGAATACTGGAGTGGGTAGCCTTTCCCTTCTCCAGGGGATCTTCCCAACCCAGGGATTGAACCCAGGTCTCCTGCATTGCAGGTGGATTCTTTACCAGCTGAACCACAAGGGAAGCCCAAGAATACTGGAGTGGGTAGCCTATCCCTTCTCCAGAGGATCTTCCCAACCTAGGAATTGAACTGGGGTCTCCTACATTGCAGGCAGATTCTTTACTAACTGAGCTATGAAGGAAGCCCTTTTTATTCATTATGTTTATTATCTGAGACTTCTTTCTGTATGTTTTGTTCTTGATCAGCTTTTTGAGAAGTTTATAGTCTTTTTAAAGAATCAACATTTTCTTTTGTGACTGTCTTTATTGAATTTCCTATATTACAGGTTGTTTTAATCTTCATTGTTTCTTTCTACTCTTCTTGAGCTTAACTTGTGTTTGTGTTTTTGTGGGTGCACATGCTTAACTTATTGATAAGAATACTTAGATTATTGATTTTCCAGTCTTTTTCTTTGCATTTATGTCTATATATTTTCCTGTGAGCCCACAGATTTTGATATTCAGTACTTTTTTCCTTCACTGTATTCTGCAACATTGCAGGCTCTTAATTCCCCAACTAGGGATTGAAACTCAATTCCTCTGCAATGAAAGCACAGATTCTTAACCACTGAACTGCCCCGGAAGTCCTGATAAGTTGAACTTTAATTATCATTTATTGAAAAATATTTTTCCACCATCTTTTAAAATTTTTACTCTTAACTATTTTGAAGAGTTTATTGCTTCATTTCTAATCATATTCTGATTATCTTTTTGCTTATAATTTCTAGCTTAATTGTATTGTTGTCTGAGAAACAGTTCATATGACTAAAATCCTTTGAAATTTATTGAGATTTGGTTTTTTTTGCCTAGTCTGTAGTTGATTTTTAAAGAAATCAACTATTTTGTGGTATAATTTACATACAATAAAATATACATATTTTAAGCATAAATTTAATGAGTTTTGACACATGCATATACCCAGGAAACTACCACCTCAATCAAGATATAAGGCATTGACATTGTCAGGCGAGTGTATGCTCCTTGGTTCTTTGTCTTGTCACAACAAAAATTTGGAGTGACGGACATTGAAGCCCCCTCAGTGGGTCATAGCTCTTGGGTCTTGGACAGACCAGTGTTATAGCTCTTAAATAAATCAGTGTTACAGCTCAATTTTATTTAGATGATAGCAGGAAAATCCATATTTGAGGTGTGAGGGCGCATCAATCCAAAGACGGGAAGAGAAGAGTGCCCCATCGTGCAGGAGAGAGAGTGAAGAGGGCTTTGGCTCCTCTTTTAAAGTTTTTTTTGTTCCCCCTGGGCCTGCCCTATGCAAATTGGGCTCAGGCAGGAGTGCTGTTCTACCTGAAGTCCTCATTCCGGTCCTCGGACCTTCCTTTGCCCTTCCTCTGCTCTATTTTTGCGGGCGTTTCCCTTCCTTGTCTTTTAGCCACCGCCATTCTGGACTACTTTCCCCTATTCTAACTACCTAACATCATCCAGAAAGTTTTCTTTTACTGCTTTGCAGTCTTTCCCGTGGGTACTACCCCTTTCCCTAGGCAACCATGTTGTCATCATGGATTAGTTTTAACTGTTCTTGAGTTTCATTTCAAAGAAATTGTATAGAATGTATGTTTCTTTTGTATTCATCTTCTGTTACTCAGTATAATTTTTGAAGTTTAAAGCTTAATATAAATTGTTGCACATATCAATAATGTGTTCCTTTATTACTGAGTAGTGTTCCATTGTATGAATAGGTCACAATGAGTTCATCCATTTACTTGTTGATGGATATTTGGACTGTGTACTAATTTTTGTCTACTATGAATGAAGGTGCTATGAACATTAGTCTTTGTGTGAACATATGCTTTCATTTTTTTGGGTAATACTCAACCAACAACTCTCCATTTCCTCTCCCCCAGCTCTGGAAACCTCTACTCTTATGTTTCCATGATTTTGACTACTCTAAATATCTCATATAAGTGAAATCATTACAGTATTTGGCCTTTTGTGACTGACTTATTTCACTCATCAGGGTGTCTTCAAGGTTTTTCTTTGTTGTAGCATGTGACAGGATTTGCTCCTTTTTAAAAGCTGACTAACATTCCATTGTATCTGTGTATGTACATGAATGTATGTATGTGTTGTTCAGTCGCTGTCATGTCCGACTTTTTGTGACTGCATGAACTGCAGCATGCCAGGCTTCCCTGTCCTTCACTCTCTCCCAGAGTTTGCTCAGATTAATGTTCATTGAGTTGGTGATGCTATCTAACCATCTCATCTTCTACCACGCTCTTCTCCATTTGCCTTCAATCTTTCTCAGGATCAGGGTCTTTTCCAATGAATATATATATATGTATAAGTGTGAATAATATGTGTGTGTGTATTTCATAATGCTCTCAAGGTCCATCCATGTTGTTGCAAATGGTAGGATTGTTTTAATGGTAGAATAATGTTCCATTTGTGTATATATCCCACATTTTCTTTGTCCAGTCATCTGTTGATGAACACTTGTGCTGCTTCAATCTTTTGGCTATTGTGAACAATGCTGTAGTGAACATAATGTGTAAATAGCCCTTCAGGATCATGCTTTCAATTCTTTTGGATGTATACCCAGAAGTAGGAGTGTTAGTTCATATGGTAATTCTGTTTTCAGTTTTTTGAGGAATCTTCTTATTGTTTTCTGTAGTAGAAATATGAGCTAAATCATTACAATATTTGGCCTTTTGTGACTGGCTTGTTTCACCCATTAGGGTGTCTATATTTTATCCCTATAGCTATATTTTACATTCCCACTGTTAGTGCACAAGGATTCAAATTTCCCCATATCTTTACTAAGATTTACTATTTTCTTTCCTTTTTCTCTCCTCTTTTCTTTCTTTCTTCCTTTCTTTCTATAGTGTACATCCTAATAGTGTGAGGTATTATCTCATTGTAGTTTTGATTTGCATTTCTTTGACATAAGTGATGTTGAACATCTTTTCATATACTTGTTGGCTATTTATATTATTTTCTTTGCAGAAATATCTACTCAAGTCCATTAAAAAATTCAGGTTAGGGATTTTGCTAGTGATCCAGTGATTGAGACTTCACCTTCCAATGCAGAGGGTGCAGGTTTGATCCCTGATTGAGGACTGGGATCCTACAGGCCTTGCAACCAGAAAACCAAGACATAAAACAGAAGCAATATTGTAATAAATTCAGTAAAGAATTTAAAAATGATTCACATAAAAAAATTTAAAAAATAAAATAAGAAATCATATAACTTGGTCTTTTTTGTTGTTGTTGAGTAGTAAGAGTTCTGTATATATTGTGAACATTAACTCCATATCAGATATATGATTTTAGTTACTTTCTCCAAGTCTATATGTTGCCATTTTACTCTGTTGATTGTTTCCTTTTGTGTGCAGTAGTTCTTAAGTTTGATATAGTCCCAATTGTCTGTTTTTGCTTTTACTGCCAATGCTTTTGGTGTCATATCGAAGAAATCACTGCCAAATCTAATGTTGTAAAACTTTCCCCCTCAGTTTTCTTGAAGTTTTATAGTTCTAGGTCTTATTTAGATCTTTAATCCATTTTGAGTTATGTTTGTATGTGGTATAAATAAGTGTCTAGCTTCCTTCTTTTGCACGTGAATATACAGTTTCCCCACCACCATTTGTTGAGGAGATTGTCTTTTCCCAATTTTGTGATCTTGACACTTTTGTCAAAGATGATTTGGTTATATTCATGAGGGTTTATTCCTGGGCTGTCTATTCTGTTTCATTTGGCTCTGTTTTTTTTTTTTTTTTTTTTTTTTTGCTTTACCTCACTGTTTTGATCACTGTTGTTTTGCAGTATGTTTTGAAGTCAAGAAATGTGGACCCTTTTTTGTTCTTTTTCAAGATTATTTTGACAGTTAGTTGGCCCTTAAGATTCCACAGGACTTCTAAGATTTCTTTCCCTATTTCTGCAAAAGGTGCTATTGGGATATTGGTAGGAATCTGTAGATTGCTTTGGGTAATATGAACATTTAAACAATATTAAGTCTTACAATCCAAGAACACATGATGTCTTTCCATTTATTTGTGTTATCTTTCATTTCTTTCAGCAATGTTTTATAGTTTTCATTATATAGATCTTTTGCCTCCTTGGTTAAATTTACTTGGTTAATGGGCTTGTATTCTTAAGTTCATTCTCAGATTCTTCATTGTTAGTTGATTTTTGTATGTTGGTTTTGTATCCTGCATCTTTGTTGAATTCATTTATTAGTTCTAAAATTTGTGTATGGAGTCTGGGATTTTTTTTTGCATATAAGATTATGTCATTTGTGAACAGAGATAATTTTAGTTCTTCCTTTCCAACTTGATTGCCTTTTATTTCTTTTTCTTGCATCATTGCTCTGGCTAGGACCTAAAGATTCATGTTGAATAGAAGTGGTAAGAATGGGCAACATTGCCTTGTTTTTGATATTAAGGGAAAACTTTCAATTTTTTTTTTTTTTTTTTTTTTTTTACCATTGAATATGATGTTCAGTTCAGTTCAGTCGCTCAGTCGTGTCCGACTTTTTGCAACCCCATGAATCGCAGCACACCAGGCCTCCCTGTCCATCACCAACTCCTGGAGTTTACTCAAACTCATGTCCATCAAGTCGTTGATGCCAACAAGCCATCTCATCCTCTGTCATCCCCTTCTCCTCCTGCCCCCAATCCCTCCCAGCATCAGGGTCTTTTCCAATGAGTCAACTCTTCTCATGAAGTGGACAAAGTTATATGATGTTAGCCATGGGCTTTTCATATGTAGATTTCATTATGTTGAGGTCATTTCCCTCTTTTCCTAGTTTGTTGAATGTTTTTATCATGAAAAGGTGTTGAATTTTGTCAAATGCTTTTTTTGCATCACTTGAAATGATCATGTGGTTCTTTTCCTACATTCTGTAAATGTGTTTTTGTTACATTGAATGATTTTATATGAGGAGCCATCCTTGTATTCCAGGGATAAATCCCACTTGGTTATGATGTATAATTCTTTTAATGTGTTGTTGAATTTAGTTTACTAATATTTTGTTTAATATTTTTATGTCAATTTGTCTGTAGTTTTATTTTCTTCTAGTATCTTTGTCTAGCTTTGGTATCAGGGTAATGCTTGCCTCATAAAAGGAGTTTGGAAGTGTTTTCTTCAATTTTTGAGAAGAGTTGGAGGAGGACTGCTGTTAGCTTTTCTTTAAATGTTTGTGAGAATTCTTTAGAGAATCTTTTGTTTGTTGGCAAGTTTTTGATTGCCAGTTCAATCTCCTTGAAGTCGAAGTCACCTTCAGATTTTTCATTTTTTGTTGTTCTGTCTTAGTAGGTTGTGCGTTTCTAGGAATGTATCCATTTTTCTAGGTTATCCAATTTGTTGACATATAACTGTTTGTAGTAGTCTCTTACAATCTTTTTATTTCTCTTGCATCAAATGTAGTGTCTCCTGTTTCATTTCTGATTTTTGTTATTTGAGTCTTTTTTTCTTAGTCTATCTAAGGGTGGTTTCACTTTATTTGATATTTTAAAAAATCCAACTCTTAGTTGTGTTGAATCTTTCTGTTTTTTTCTGTTTCATTTATTTCTGCTCTAATCCTTATTTCCTTCCTACTTTGGGTTTAATTTGTTCTTCTTTTTCTCATTCCTTGAAATGTAAATTAAGCTATTTATTTGAAATCTTACTTTTAAATTTATTTACCATTGTGAACTTCTGTCTTAGCATTGCTTTTGCTACATCTCATTAGTTGCATATAGTGGGTTTTCATTTTTTTTGTTTGTTGTTGTTGCAAGGTATTTTCTAATTTTCCTTGTGATACGTTCTTTGACTGTTTGCCATTCTTTTTAACTTTAGCTATTCCTTTGAATGTGTAATGGTATCTTACTGTGATTTTAAACTTCCAGGGGACTACTCTGGCTGTTCAGTGATTCTGTGCTTCCAATGCAGGGCCATGGGTTCGATCCCTGGTTGGGGAGCTAAGATCCCATGTGCCATACGGCATGGCCAAATTAAAAAGAAAAATTGAACTTTCATCTCTCTGATGAATTTGTGATGTTACATATCTTTTTCTGTGATTACTGGCCATTAGTATATCTACTTTTGTAAAGTATCTGTTCATCCTTTTTGCCCAATTTTTAATTGGGTGCTTCTTTTTATCTTTTCTATTATTGAGTTTTTAACAGTGTATGCTAGATACAAGTCTTTCATCAGGTATATGCTTGAGAATATTTTCTCCTAGTTTGTAGCTTGCCTTTTGATTTTTTAATGGTATCTTTCAAAGAACAGAACTTTTAAATTTTGGAAAAGTCAAATTTACCATACACTTCTTTCATGATTGATGCTTTTTGTTTTATGTATAGGAAATCTTTGTATACTCAAAGATCATGAATATTTTTCTCTTAGGTGTCTTACAGTTTTACTTTTATCTGGTCTGTGATCAACTTTGGGTTAACTTTTATGTATGATGTGAGGTAAGGTTTAACGTGCATTTTATTCCCCTTCTTTTTGGGGTATATAGTGCCTAATACAATGCTTGGTGTGTAGTAGGTGGTGTACAAGTGTTTATTTTATAAGTTTTTAGAAAAGCTCTAGTAATAGACTGAAGAATATTTTCCAAAATGTTCATATTTCATATTAATAAGAAATATTTTTCCAGCCTCCTAAATTTAGTCAAATAAGATACTCTGTTTTTCATACTTGCAAGCAAATTAAAGGCAAGCATAATCAAATATTAACATTATTTTTTATTCCAGCTATAGAATGTCATGCCTCAAGTGATCTATTCTAGTCTCTTTTCTCTTGTCTCCTTTCATGAAATTGTTAACTAAATATTTTACTCTTTGTACAGCTTTATGAAACTCATGTTATCAAGAATAATGCAGAAGATTGTTATTGCTAACAAATAGAAGTTTTTACTGCTAATGAAAATTATGGGATTACTGTGATAAGGAATTATCTATTATAAATGTTAAGGTTTCTGCATATTGTAGACTTTAATGTACTTAGCTGTGTCCTAGCAAGATTTTGTATTATTCAAGAGATAAAACAACTCTGAATATTAAGCATAAATTAAACCTACATTAGACTTTTTTGCTGTTACCATTTGGTAACCATATTTTATGTGTAATAATAATGGATCCTTCTATAAGAAAAATATTTTTGAAAGGTTATTATGCTTCCCTTGTGGCTCAGCTGGTAAAGAATCTGCCTGCAATGTGGGAGACCTGGGTTTTATCCCTGGGTTGGGAAGATTCCCTGGGGAAGGGAACAGCTACCCACTCCAGTATTCTGGCCTGGAGAATTCCATGGACTATACAGTCCATGGGGTCGCAAAGAGTCGGAAACGACTGAGCGACTTTCACTTCACTACTTGTATCTGACATCATCTTTGAATTCTTCCTACTTTGTGAGGAAGTTTGATAAGGCCATATGGATATAATGATTAAAATAAATGTCTTAAGCACACTGACAGTGAAATTCTAACAGCAGAACATGCAAATGGATGATACTAAGCACTTGCTACAGATGGCAGACAGCTCATGGTAGTCTTAGGTTTAGATGGTGAGGGTTCCATCTTGGAGACTTCTCTCACTTTTTTACAGGCTCTCCAAAGGGTTTATGCATTAACACATCAACTGAACAAGTATTTATTCAATACATACTATTTGTATTGTATTTCAAAAGGTATTAAAGGCATATTATTGCTTTTTCAGCTGCACCAAGATAAAATTGAAAAAATTGTAGGGTATTTAATGTGTACATGGTGATGATTTGACATATGTGTACACTGTGAAAGAACTTTCCCCACCTAGTTAATTAACATATCCATCACCTCACATATTTATCTATTTTTGTTGAAAACACTCTAATTCTACTCTTTTAGCAAATTTTGATTACATAGTACAGTTTTGACTATAGTCAGTGTATTTTACCTTAGTTCTTCAGACCTTATTCATCTTATAGCTGAAAGTTTGTATCTTTTTACTAACTTCTCCCTATTTCTTCCAGCCCTGCCAACCACTTTTTTACTGTTACTTTGAGGTTTGACTCCCCCTCCCCCATTCCACATACATGTAAGTGATACCCTGTAGTATTTGTCTTTGTCTGGCTTATTTCACTTAGTGTGATGCTCTCACAGTTCATTCATGTTGTCTTTCTACTGTATTCTCTATGTATGTACATATATACACGTGTACAGATGTGTGTTTGTGTATGTGTTTCCCCTTATTTCTGCTAACTTTGGGCTTACTTTGTTCTTTTTTCTAGTTCCCTGAGGTGTAAAGCTAGGTTGTTTATTTGATACCTTTTTTTTCCTTAATGTAGATATATTTTGCTTTAATTTCCCTCCTAGACTGCTTTGCAGCATCCCATAGGTTTGGTCTGTTGTGTTTCTATTTTCTTTTGTTTCAAGATATTTTTTTGATTTCCCTTTTGATTTTTTTCTTTGACCTGATTTGCTAATAAAACAAGTTAATATAAAGATTGAAGATTGGCTATTGAATTCAGCAATGCGGAGCTTACTAATTACCTTGGCAGGAGCAGATTCAGTGGAGTGATGGTGGTAAAACACCTGTTTAGTATGGGTTTAAGAAATGACGGGAAGAGAAAATTGGAGATAGTAAGTATATATTATGAATTAAATCCCCTTCCAATCTCCTTGGTTGTGTGAAACATGTTAATTTGTTTAGACACATGAGACCTTCTAACAGTTCCATATGTTTTAAGAAGTCTCTGTAGAGCCTTTTGATCTGCCCCAATTTGATCTAGTTGCTCCACAGCTATTATATTTTGATAATCATTTATAATCAGCCAAGGAATATTTCTAGCCTCTTATATTTGATTCATTATTTTTTGGATCCCATGTCATCTTCATGTCATCATTTTGGAGGCACACATGCGTGAGCTATTTTGTGAGAAGTGAAACATACTTGTGTGGCATGCATTGCTGAAAATGTCATACTCACACAGGAGAGGAATAGTTTGGTTATAGAATTCTAGGTTGGGAATTATTTTACCCTCTGAATGTTGAAGAAATTGATTTTCAGCCATTGCCCTCTTTTCTTTTTGATGAAATTTAAAATCTTGCTTGTTTATATGGAAACTTTCTTAGTCAAGAAGGTTAAGGAACAAGAGAGATGGAAAATGACAGAAAACATATTAGAAGATTAGCTAAAGAGATTTGATATTCGAATAAAAGTAGTTCAAGAAAACAAGGACAGAGAAAACCATAAAAATGAAATCATTGACAAAATCACTCAAGGAAATTTCCCAGAATTAAAGTAAATATCTCAGTTCAATTCAGTTCAGTCGCTCAGTTGTGTCCAATTCTTTGCGACGCCATGGACTGCAGCATGCCAGGCTTCCCTGTCCATCGCCAACTCCCAGAGCTTACTCAAAATCATGTCTTTCGAGTCAGTGATGCCATTCAACCATCTCTCCTCATTGTTGTCTAGGGAGAATTTGTTTTCATCAACAATGCAGGGCACTTGGTGGATAACTCCCAATCTAAAAGCCTATGTGAGAGTTGATCTATAAAGAAAAGCTGAGTGCAGAAAAATTGATGCTTTTGAACTGTGGTGTGGAGAAGACTCTTGAGAGTCCCTCGGACTGCAAGAAGATCCAACCAGTCCATCCTAAAGGAAATCGGCCCTGAATATTCATTGAAAGAACTGATTCTGAAGCTGAAATTCCAATACTTTGGCCACCTGATGCGAAGAACTGACTCATTGGAAAAGACCCCTGATGCTGGGAAAGATGGAAGGCAGGAGGAGAAGGGGACGACAGAGGATGAGATGGTTGGATGGCATCACTGACTCGATGGACATGACTTTGAGTAAGCCCTGGGAGTTGGCAGTGGACAGGGAGGCCTGGCGTGCATCAGTCCTTGGGGTCCCCGAGTTGGACACAACTGAGTGACTGAACTGAATTGAGCTGATGTATTTACTTTAATTCTGGGAAATTTCCTTGAGTGATTTTGTTTTTTTTTTTTTTTAATTTATTTTTATTATTATTATTATTTTTTTCCAATGGGTTTTGTCATACATTGATATGAATCAGCCATGGATTTACATGTACTCCCAATCCCGATCCCCCCTTCCACCTCCCTCTCCATCCGACTCCTCTGGGTCTTTCCAGTGCACCAGGCCGGAGCACCTGTCTCGTGCATCCCACCTGGGCTGGTGATCTGTTTCACCATAGATAGTATACATGCTGTTCTTTTGAAATATCCCACCCTCACATTAATTTTGTTAATGATTTCATTTTTATGGTTTTCTCTGTTCTTGTTTTCTTGAACTACTTTTATTCGGATATCACATCTCTTTAGCTAATCTTCTGATACTTTTCTCTGTCATTTTCCATCTCTCTTGTTCCTTAATTTGTTTTCTCCAGTATTTCTTAAATTTTATTATCAAATCCTTCTGTTTAGTTTTTTCCTCTTCTATCTTATTTTTAATAACTTTAGCCTTTTTTTGCATTCTACTCTTATTTCATAAATTCAGTATTTTCTCATCTCTCAAAGGGTAGCTTTGAATTTTTATTCTTCACTTTGTTTCTTCTAAGTCATCACCACAGGGTGAGTGGCTGGGCTGTGTCCTTGGGAGGAACTCCTGATGTCAGTCTCTTTAGAGCTCTTTCCTTGGGCATGTGAGATTCTGTAGTGAAGACTATTTCAATTTCTGGCCCAAAGGGATATTTTTCTGATTGCCAGTGCTGTTGAAGTCAAGTAGGTGAAGGAGGTTAGAGAAGAATCTCAACATTTATTATGTAAACTTTCAAGTAATTCTCATTTCATGCAGTATCCTACATTTAAGTGTTCCTGATGTCCTTTACATCAGAGATCCAGTGTTTCAACCTCTCCAGAGGATGAAGTGAAAGTGTTAGTCACTCAGTGGTGTCTGACTCTTTGCGACCCCATGCACTGTAGCCCACCAGGCTCCTCTGTCTACAAAGTTCTCCAGACAGGAATATTGGAGTGGTTTGCCATTCCCTTATCCAGGGGATATTCCCAACCCATGGATCAAGCCTGGGTCTCCCACATTGCAAGCAGATTCTTTACCATCTGAGACACCAGGGATCCCCTCCAGAGGGTAAATCTGTGCCATTTTCTGCTGGACATAGTTTGAAAATAAGTATCTGGGTAGACATTATCTAACTGCTTTTTAAACTTTTCATCTTGATGGAGAAGGAAATGGTAACCCACTCCAGTATTCTTCCCTGGAAAAGTCCATGGACAGAGGATCCTGGTGGGCTGCAGTCCATGGGGTTACATGACTGAGCATGTGTGCATGAGGCTGGAGGAAGATGGGTTGGTAGCAAAAAACTGGTAAAACTAAAAAAATAAAAAATAAAATAAACTTTTCATTATGAAAATCTCAAGCATGTACAAGAAGAGAAATAACAGTTTGCATGTGTAGTTACTAACTCATGTCCATTTTTATACGTTATTTTGAAGCAGCTCTGCAGATAATTATTTAATTCAAAAATATTTCTATATGCATCGCTAAAGGAAAAAGACATTTTTAAAAAACAAGAAGCATAATGACAATACCATCATCATTCCTAAATATAATAAACAGTCATTTTTCTTCACATATAGCTTAATTTTCACATTTCCCTCATTGTTTCAGTAATGGTTCCTATATCCACCCCATGGGGTGTTTGTTTGACTCAAGATCTAAATTAACATACATGCATTGCTCTAAGTCTCTTATTCTCCCTCTCTTCTCCTCCCCTTCCTTCTCTCTCCCTTTCTTTTTTTATCTTGTATATGCTCTTGCTGTCAGTCACTCTCTCTCTTGCTTTCTTGTTTTCCTTTCCCCTTGCAAATACTTCTTCAAGAAACAGAGTCAGTTGTCATGCAGTTTTTCAGCCTGGACTTTGCTGATTGCATCCTTGTGGTGTCTTTACATGTTACGGTTCTCTTCTGTTCCGAGAAACTGAAAGTTGGATTTAGATGTTTGTCAGGCTCACTACTGCAGTTTTGGAGGGTGGAGAGATTACCTCACAAGTGTTGCATACTTCTATCATGAGGTATTAATACTTTGTTTCACTTTTTGTGTTGTTAGCAGCCACTGATAATCATTGCATAGATCCTTAAATTTTTTGGGATTGCAAAATGAAGATACCCTGAATAATTTCATTCCGTCTGTATTTATTAGCTAGAAAACTTCTATAAAGCAGTCTTCCACTTAAACAGCTATTTGATTACCTGTGATGTGGTTCCTATAGAAAGGCAAGATGAATGTTTCTTTCTCTTATTTTCCTATTTTCACACTTATAGATTGATTTCTTCATGTCTTCCAAAGGAGATCAGTGATTTTTTTTTTTTTTTTTCTTTTTCTAAAGCATCATAATGAACCCTTGGACTAAATGGATTTGATGGGTGTCAGTGTGTTGTCATTATTATCCTTGCCAATGTCCAGTCTCTGGTCCTTGAAGCCTCTTCAAGTTGACTTCTGTGTCTTTTGACATGACTCCAGTGATCTTTGAAAGTTATTTTACCTTTTGGAATGACAAACTGTTTTGAGCACAATCTTTTTTTAAATTTTTTTATCTTCTCTGCCTAAAAGTTGGACTCAGCCATTTTCTAGGGAATTCTGTTCTTTTTGAAGATGTCATACTTAGGAACCACAGTCTATATTCCTAAACATATGTATGTTTTTAACCAGTCCTTCTATTTTTAGGTCAGTTTTTACCTCCTTTTTTTTTTCCCCAGAAGTACCTGGTGTTATTGTTTCCCAAGTCTTGAGAGATTCATTGTTATAAATTGGTTATTTCTTAGCTTTTGTTACTGTTGGATCAATTGTCTTAGATCTGCTTAGTCTGTTAGAACTAGTTTGCTGACTTCACAGCTTCCAAAATTTTGTTGCTCTTTTTTTCTTTCTGTTCTAGATTGGGTTTTTTTTTTTTTTTTTTTTTCCTCCTTGCAGGTTTTTTTTTTTTTTTTTTTCCCTTGCAGGTTTATGATAAGCTCTCTCCTTTTAGTTTTAGTCATTTTTTTCATGCTAACTATTTATATATAATCTATTATCTTTAACTAGAAGCCACCCATTAACTTCTTATGAGCAAGTTTGGCTGTCCTCACTTTACCCTCTTCAGAGTATCTACAGAATAGGATATTTTCTTAAACCAAGGCAGTGCTCATCTTAAGGGAGACTGTTAAAAATATCTTTTATCACTTACCTTCAATAAGGAGAAAAAGAGAGATAAAGAGATAGAAGCAAGGGGGGCAGGAAGAAATGACAAGGCTGAGAATTTATAGATAAGTTTTAAGTTTAAAGATTGATATCTTTATTGCCCATGTCTTAAAAAAAGAAGTCTTCTTGACTAAAAACAGCTTAAACTACTATATGATTAACCCATATTTTAGGTAAAAAGGCATTGCTAGTGATATCAGAGATATTTCTTTTAAGTACATAGCATATGATGGTGATTTTTATTTGACTTCTGTCTGTTGTGGTATGTGAAACATTTTCTCCTCTGATTAGAGAAACATTAAATTAGAGAGTTAAATTAGTTGGAGGAGTAGAGCCCTGGATAACTGCTCAGTTTACTCAATTGATAAGGGAGTCTAGTATCTTGAAACAATGAATGCCTGAAGCTGTTGTCAAACCCACATTTCTCTGAGGCTGTCTTGTGGTTCTCCATTAAAAGTGAGCAGTGGAACTTATTACATAAACTTACAGTGGCATCCAGCTCAGCATTTTTTGTTTATGTTGCTAATGGAGATGTCATTTGAAGAGTTAAAATAACTGTATGTGGTGTTGCTTAGTGCTAGTCATCAGTATTCCTGGTTCTCCTCATTCTAGGCACGAGGTAGGCTGCTACTTACTTCCCTACCCCTTGAACTTAGACACAGTCATACAACTTGCTCCGACCAAGTAAATGTCATGAGATCAGCTCACAATTTGCCATATGGCATGTTCACTTCTGCTTTGTGATCTGTCTTCTTTCATGCAATAGAAGCTCTTGCAGCTTGTATTTCTGTGTGAGGACTGTAAAGAGCAGAGCAGTGGGCAGACAAGGGAGGGCAGGAAAAAAAAAACCTGCTTACTTAAAGCCTCAGTGATTGGAGGTTGTGTTGCTGTGCTGTAATTTAGCATTTCTTTACTAACCACACCATAATACAGACTTAGTTACTAAAAACAAAACAACAACAACCAGAAAACCAAGGCATTATTGTTTCCCTTGATCCCTGCTTAAACAGTTAAGAACAAAAAGAGATTACTTTTTTTTTTAAGAGATGACTTTTTAAAAAAAATTTAATGACTATTTTAAAATCAAGCTTCAGTTTATGAAGGATGAAATTTCAGGGTGAGATCTTGGAGAGATATATTCTTCACATCTTTGGTAGTTATGGTTGTATCATTGTTGTTGTTCAGTCACTAAGTCTTGTCTAATTCTTTGCGAACTCATGGGCTGCAGCATGCCAGGCTTCCCTGTCCTTCACTCTCTCCTGGAGTTTGTTCAAACTCATGTCCATTAAGTCAGTGATGCCATTCAACCATCTCTGTCACCCTTTATTCCTTCTGTCCTCAGTCTTTCTCAGCTTCAGGGTCTTTTTCAATGAGTTGGCTCTTCACATCAGATGGCTTCAGTATCAGTCCTTAAGTGGATATTCAGGGTTGATTTCCTTTAGGATTGACTGGTTTGATCTCTTTGCAGTCCAAGGGACTCTCAAGAGTGTTCTCCAGCACCACAGTTCAAAAGCATTAATTCTTTGGTGCCCAGCCTTCTTTATGGTCCAACTCTCACATCCATACATGACTACTGGGAAAGCCATGGCTTTGACTATAAGGACCTTTGTTGGCAAAGTGGTGTCTCTGCTTTTTAATACACTGTCATAGCTTATATTCTAAGGAGCAAGCATGTTTTTTAATTTCATGGCTGCAATCACCACCTACAGTGATTTTGGAGCTCAAGAAAATAAAATCTGGCACTGTTTCCAATTTTCCCCTGTCTCTTTGCTGTGAAGTGATGGGACTGGATGCCATGATCTTAGTTTTTTGAATGTTGAGTTTCAAGGCAGCATTTTCACTCTCCTCTTTCACCCTCACCAAGAGGTTCTTTAGTTCCACTTTACTTTCTGCCACTAGAGTGGTATCATCTGCATATCTGAGGTTGTTGCTCTTTCTCCTGGCAATCTTGATTCCAGCTTGTGATTCATCCAGCCTGAGATTTCACATGAAGTATTCTGCTTAGAAGTTAAATTAGCAGGGTGACAATATACAGCTTTGACCTATTCCTTTCCCAATTTTGAACCAGTCCATTGTTCTGTGTCCAATTCTAACTGTTGCTTCTTGACCTGAATACAGGTTTCTCCTGAGACAGGAAAGGTAGTCTGGTGTTTCCACCTCTTGCATTTTCCACAGTTCGTTGTGATCCACACAGTCAAAGGCTTTGCTATAGTTGATGAAGCAGAAATAGATGTTTTTCTGGAATTCCCTTGCTTTCTTTATGATCCAACGGATGGAGGCAATTTGATCTCTGGTCTTCTACCTTTTCTAAACCCAGCTTGGACATCTGGAAGTTTTCAGTTCACATACTGCTGAAGCAAGCAAAGCTTGAAGGATTTTGGGCATTACCCTGCTGGCATCTGCAGTGAGGACACTTGTACAGTAGTTTGCATCATAGGGCACAGAAATCAAACATTTAAATTCTGACCTTGTGGAAACACAAATGTCTTTTAATGTAGTGATAAAATATAGCTTTCTTTTAGGAAAAAAAAATTTGGAAGTTTAAATTTGCATGTTATTTTTACTCTCATTCATCGTGGCTTAGTTCCCTGAATGGTTTAGTGATTTTTAAAAACTAACTCTTAGTGCATATTAGAACTTAATCTGTGAGAACCCTAAGGGCCTAAATTGGGGATTGTTTATTTCAGGGAGAAATTGCATTTATTTCTGTCTAAAGCCAACAATTCTGTGAACCTGGGACCAGTTTAGCATAATTCAAGAGTCTGGGCTGGGGACTTCCCTGGTTGTCCAGTGGTTAAGACTTTGCTTTCCAATGCAGAGAATGCAGGTTTGATCCCTGGTCTAGGAGCTAAGATCTCACATGCTTTGTGGGATAATAAACCAAAACATAAATCAAACCATAATGGCCAATAAACCAAAGCATAACAAATGAAAACATAAATCAGAAGCAATGTCATGACAAATAATAAAGACTTTTAAAATGGTCCAAAAGAAAAGAATCTTAAAAAAAAAAGTCTAGGCTGAATTTTGAGGTGGAAAATTCTCATTCTGTTCATCCAGGTTTAGTTTCTCTGTGCCCCCTGTTCTATTTCAACTCCTCCTTCCTTTCTCTCCCTTAGAGTTTTACATTACTTGCTTGCAAACCCAGAAGTACATGAAAATTTGTTTTTTCATAATATATACTGATCTAGTTGTAGGATAGAGGAAGAGTCTTATTTGTTATGAAACAAAAAAGACCTAGAAAAGTCATTCTTAAGGGTATTGAGAGACAGCACATATACTTGGTAATGTTCATTCATAACATACATATATTCCATTGTATATTCCATATATATATGTATATTCCATAACATACATACATTCCATAACATACATACATTCCATAACATAACATACTATATTCTATTGATAATAATAATATGTTACATTAATATAATCCAGGTTTACCAAGAGTTTTCACATCCCGTTATGTTTAATCTCCATAGCAACAAAATATAAAAACCTTAAAAATGAAAGTAGGTATGCTTGTTAAAACTAGTCATTTCTGAGAATGAGGAATTGGCTTTATAAATCATGATCAGGAAGGATATTTTAATATTAGTTCTTATGACAAAGTATCTCATTTATTTTAATTTTTTTCATGGAGCAACATAGAGCATGCTATAGGATACAGAGATAATATAAAATTGTTTCTTTTGTGATTATAATTATGTCAGTTACTTATTTGTATGGACAAGCCTTAGAAATGGATGTGACAAAAATAAAAACATGATTTAAGGTGTTGGGATTGTGGAAGTTTTATGTATTTTTAGTGTTATTCCTATGATTTTGTACTATTAATAAGAGAAATCCAGGGAATTCCCTGGCAGTCCAGTGGTAAAGACTTTCTGCTTCCATTGAAGGGGCCCCAGTTTGATCCCTGGTTGGGGAGGTAAGATCCCGCAAGTGGTGTGCTGTGTGCTGTGATTAGTTGCTCAGTTGTGTCTGAGCCCGCCAGGCTCCTCTGTCCATGATTCTTCAGGCAAGAATATTAGAGTGGGTTGCCATGCCCTTCTCCAGGAGAGCTTCCCAGCCCAGGGATAGAAGCCAGATCTCCCACACTGCAGGAGGATTCTTTACCATCTGAGCTACCGGGGAAGCCTGCCAAGTGGTGTGGCGTGGCAGAAAAGCAAAACAAAAACGTCATCCAGGAGTTATTCAAACTTACATGTACATTTATGGGCTTCCCTGATGGCTCAATGATATAGAGTCTGCCTGCCAGTACAGGAGATGGGGTTCTATCCCTTGGTCGGGAAGATCCCCTGAAGATGGAAATGGCAACCCACTCCAGTATTTCTGCCTGGGAAATCCAATGGACGAGAAGCCTGATGGACTATAGTCCATGAGGTTGCAAAAGAGTCGGATACGAATTAGTGACTAAACAACAAAATCACAACATACATATATTTATACAGAGAAAGAGGTCTAGGATGGGAATGTGTGTATGTGTTTATTTAATGGTCAGAATCTTAATCACTTATTTCTCGGTGTTAAGAGATGTGTAAATCTATGGCTGATTCATATCAATGTATGACAAAACCCACTGAAATGTTGTGAAGTAATTAGCCTCCAAATAATAAAAAAAATTAAAAAAAAAAGATTTCAAAAATTTATTCTTTATGATATTTTTGTAATATCTAATTTTAAATAATCAGGACAATTATTTTTAATGATAAAAATAATAAAGCTATTTTCATTTTGGAAAAAATGTCCCTGTGCTAGTAAAAGTTAGACTTTGATTTAAAACTTTATTGTAGTGGGGCTGAGGGGGGAAAACAAAAGCTTATGTCTAAGGAAAAAGAAATTTATAACAAATCTTTCCATAAGTTTTATCTCTGTTTGAAAATACATAAAAATTGAAGACTAAATTTCTCAACTAAATGTTGAGTGAAAGTCTTTTGGCTTCAGAACATCACACAGTACTCAAAAAGTTGATCATTTAACAATATATCTCAATGTTTAAATATTTGCCTGACTTGTATACTTTATTAGACAAATTAACATTTATTAAGGAAAGTGCTAGATACTTTGTGATATTTAAATCACAGTCATGTTTAATCTCACAACATTCCTGCAGTGCTGATATATCCTTCATTTAGTACATTTTTGAAAATTGAGACTCGGGAGATTAAATGACAAAGTCATTTAACTAGGAAGTGAAAAAGTCAGAATTTAAACCCAGTTCTGAAGGATTTGAAAGGCTCTGTCCAGCCTGGCCTCTCATGAAGAGCAGACCCTTCCTGGTGTTTATCTTATTTGCTTTTGCTTTGTTTTTATCCATTTCCATTTGGTACTTGGTTATTTCAACAAAGGAAGATATTGAAAAATCCATGTAAAAAGTTGTTAGTTGTGATTCTCATAAGATTTGAAGGATTTCCCCAACCCCCACCTTTGGCAGTCTGCAAAAGGTTAAACTTGATGAAATACTAATGAAGAATTACAGAGTTATTTGTTTGACTTTGCCACTTGGGACACTTGGCAAATGAGACAATTCATCTCATGTGCAGCTAGTCTCATTTCTTAAAGAAAATTAATTAATACAGTTTGTCTTCCTCCCATATCTCTGATTATAGTCCTTTTATTATACCTTCACTTTCCTGCTTTGCTTTTCTTTCCTGGAAATATCTGTTTTTCCAAGGCTTCCTTGTTCCTTTCAACCTGATAAGTATAAGCAATTTTCTTTGGCGTGCGTGTGTATTTGTAATTTTAGTGCATGTTAGACAAGACAAAGACATTTGTACAATATTCCATAGGAAGAAAATTCCATACTAAAGAATTTCAAAAGCATCAGCCCCTCTTTTCAAGGTGATTTAATCAATTTTCTTTTATACTTGTCTTTATTACTCTTTGTCTTCCTTTTTTGGCAAGATGAGTTAGTATTTTGTGTATATCTTACCACAGTTGTCTTCTAGTATAACAGCTCATTACTTAAATTTATTAATAATGTGATTTTTGTCTTAACATCTTTATATTTAAAAAATAATACTTACAATTTTGGAGTCATATTTTAGTGGTTTTTGAAGAACAGAAAGTTGTTTTCTATAATTTTAACAATCACAAATGTAATTTCTTTTCAGGAGATGGCTTGAGCAGTTTGTTACTCAGTCTCTTTGAATATATTTTTCTCTATTTTCACAGTGTGGGCTTCTCATTTTAAAGGTAGAATGACTCATTTTCTTTCTCTTTTGATATTCATCTGAAAAGGTAGGATTTCAGAAAATCCGCTTTTAAATCACTTTTAACATTGTTCCCATCCTACATACCCAGAAAGAAATCAGCTTGAAAAAAATAAGATTATCAATCATCTCCCATACCAATATTGTATAATTTTTTTTTAATCATGCTGGTGAGACTTGGAGAATTGGCACGAGTATTTTTAAAGCTGACCAAATGAGAAAAGCTATGGGAAAGAAAGGATGGAAGTGAAGTTAATTAGGAATTAAGCAGATACATGTTAAGATAACAGTTTGTATTTTAACATGAAAATTAAATAAAGGCAATGTTAAAGTCACCGTTATACATTATTCTGGTTTTCAGATTATTTTTTAATATATGTATGATATTGACTTCCATATAACTAAAAATGAAATGTAATGAAATGGCTTGATTCAGTCATGATATGGTGCTAGTTTAACAATGAAAGCATTTTATTTTTCCTCAGATTTGGTAGTCTTTTCTTATTTTCTCATCAGACTGGGTTTTAGAATTGTTGGATCATTTCACTCACTCACTACCTTTTAAATAATGCTAACTCTATGTAGATTACAGAAATACTGTTCTGTTATTTGCTCCTGTGATAGCTGATATCTGGCAGTTGAAGGAATGATAACCTTTGAAGTGAAATAACCCTGTCATAATATCATGACAGAAAACTGACAGGATAGTAAAAATACACTGGACTTTGAGGATTGTTATAGAGGGAGCAGTTAACAGATATTTTTATTAGGAGATTTACAGATGCTGTGCTCTTCAGTGTACTTAGTGTCAAGCTGAGGAGACAGATCTGACACATAAATCATGTTGGAGGATTCCAACATGATAACCCATGATAACCCAGAAGAGTCTTCAGATTTCAGAAAATAGTTGTGAGGTCTGTCTGATATTGTTTTCTCTTTACTTTTTGTTTACTTACTCCTCTTATTGTATACTTTCACTGAATTATTTAAATACAGATCTATATAATTTTGTCATTTGAGGTTCTTTTGAGTTTGGGGTTATGGAGGGTTTTCCTTTTTGGCCCCAGTCTATCAAGAGTTTAATGTCCATGGCAGACATCTTTGGTAGAGGACTTGGGGAGCAGGGGAAGGGAATAACTGCAGAGTGAGATGTAGGGCATGTGTGTCAGAGACACTGTTGAGGTTGTCTACCCCTTAGCCTTCCTGGCTAGAATCAGAGGAGTTCCAAATATTAAAAATGGTGAACTACAGGGTTTGCTTGTTTTTATAAGTTTGATATTCTGAAGTTATGGAATCATAAAACTTTTGATGAAACTTTGAGGGTGATGGGTCATGACTATAGCAGAGCTTTTGAAGAACAAGGCCAAAAGGATATTACTTATCAGTCTTCACAGAGTTGAATTATATATTATGAAAAAACATAACCTCATATTAACTGTTTACAAATCCTGTTGTGAAGTAGTATATTTCATATTACTTTTTGTATATTTGCCAAATATTTAAGAATTTTTATACTTCTTCAGTACCCTGTTGAATTTTATATTGAATCATAAACTTAACTGTAGTTTAGTTAAGTCATTTCCGACTCTCTGACCCCATGGACTATAGCCTGCCAGACTCCTCTTTCCTTTGGATTTTCCAGGCAAGAATACTGGAGTCAGTTGCCATTTCCTTCTCCAGGAAATATTCACAACTCAGGGATCAAACCCACATCTCTTGCTTGGCAGGTAGATTCTTAACCTCTGAGCCACCTAAGCTATAAACCCAATTTCTCCCTCCAGTGATTATGAATTAAGTTTATGCCTTACAGTTTTTTCGTTTCTCAAGAATCCTTCTGGCATTGCTTTGGACCTCATAGTAGACAAAACTATTCTGGAAGCTTACCCTGTTCTAATATGAAATAATGATTATGTCACAGCTATGACTTAAATAAACTTTTGGCTTACTTAAATTTAGAAGAACCTCAAATTCTTTGAAAAGTTATGAGTTCAAACAGATAAAATGGCAGGCTTTTTCTGAGAATCCTCAATTAGCTGATACTAATGCTTGTCTTGGGGAGAAATGTCTAAGTTCAGATTTCAGCTCTGCTACTTAATTAGTAGTTGTGTTACATTGGCCAAGTTACTTAGGCTCTTTATGTTTAGATCCTACATCTCTTACAGATGTATTATGTGAATAATATTTTTTATCTCGTGGATTTGTTAGGCTTATCAAATTAAATAATCCATAAAGCATTTAGAATAAGACCTGGGGCATACTAAATGCTCAATCAATATCAATATAAGTATATATAATTAAGTATATTTTGGACACTTTAGAATAAAGTTTTCTTCATTAATTTTAATCATTTTTTGAGCACCTACAGTAATACAAGGTGCTATAAAAGCTCTCTGGAGATAGGAAGATGAATTAGACATAGCCACTACCTTCAAGTTGGTAGGGTAGTGTAGTAATAATTTTGACTTGTAAAAAATATTGATACTGTGTCTGTAGATTCATTTGCTCATTTATTTATTAAACATTTATCAAGTCTTTACTATGCAATAGGAAATGTTTTTGAGGTACTTAAAATACAATAATAAACAAAACAAACCAGATTTATACTTTCAAAGAACTTACATTTTTGTGGGAGGAAGCTAGTGATAACACTAGAAAAACAATCATAGATAGTGATAATGCTCTAAAGAAGTAAATTATTTGAGTGTTAGTGATTTGGTCTCAAATGTAACCTGTGGAGGTAACATTTAAACTGAGAGCTTAATAATGAGTTATATAAAGATTTGGGGACAAGGTTTCCTGATAGGGGAAAACCACAAACACAAAGACCCTGAGACAGAAATGAACTTGTTATGCTTGGGGTACAGAGGAGCAGTGTGCTGGAGCAAGAGAGTGAAGAGTTGTAATGAGAAGTGATGTTCAGGGACAGTGGTAAGAGACCGGGTCATGAGGCTTTGTAGTAGAACATGGCAAGATTTTATTGAAGTGTAGTGAAAATACATTGAGTTTTAAGCCTGGAAGTGCCATTATCTGATCAGTGATTTAGAAATATCACTGTGGCTAATGTGTGGTTTATAGGGGATCAGGAAAGGAGAACAGGTAAGGGGTGACTCTTGTTGCATAGTTTAGGAGAGTGATGGCAATGACTTGAACTAAGGAAGTAGAGAAGAAGGGACAAGGATGGATTCTAGTGACTTCACTGGTGGTCAAATGGTTAAGACTTGGCACTTCTACTACAGGGGGAATGGGTTTGATACCTCCCACGGGAACTAAGATCCTGCATGCCAAGTGTATTCGCCCCACATTTGGGATTTAATACTTTATGTGAGTTATTCATAATTTCTGGTTAGATTTTTATGGGAAATGAGTGGTTTGAAATGACTACAGAGTCCTTACATTCCACAACTAATGATTACCTCTAACTGTAATGATATCAGAAATGTAGATTTGTTGTCACAGGTTATTACTGGTGATCAACAAAATTCACTAGGTGGATTTGTTTTGTGTTGTACAGAATAAATAGCAAGAATCTTTATATAAAGTTACTAGTCTGAATTAATGTTCAGGAAAAAATCACAAAGGGAACATTATGCAAGCCCAAAAGATGAAAGTACTTTGGAGAAATGTAATATAAGAAATAATGTTTCATAAAAATAATGTTTCACTGACTATTGATGTATTCTAAAAATATTTAATGATCTCATTTCATTTTTACATATCAGAGAGGCTTTTTCTGACTGCCCTGTATAAAATAGTACACTCCCATAACTCTCTGTACCCTATTCTACATAACTTTTTCATACTACTTACCATCATTTGATATGACACTTACACATGTATATTTACAAATATGCCCAATATAACAACATTAGTGATTAACTTGTTTAATTTTTTCTCACTGGAATGTGAACTTCATGAGATAAGGGACTTTATCTAGTACATGGTTGGTGCTCAGAATGCTCACTTGGCTGTGGTAAACAGTTTGGTAGTTTTTAAGAAAGTTAAACATAGAATTACCATGAAAGAAAAGTGAAGTGAAAGTGTTAGACACTTTTTGTGACTCTTTGTGACCCCATGGACTGTAGCCTACCAGACTCCTCTGTCCATGGATTTCTCCAGGCAAGAATACTGGAGTGGGTAGCCATTCCTGTCTCCAGGGGATTTTCTCTACCCAGGGATCAAACCCAGGTCTCCTGTGTTGCAAGTAGAGTCTTATCATCTCAGCCACCAGGAAAGCTGCATAGAATTACCATATGATCTTGCAATTTCATTGCTAGATATATAGCCCAAAAGAATTTAAAACAAGCACTCAAACACAGGTACGCATATGTTCATAGCAGCACTATTCATATCAGCTAATGGGTGGGAATGTCTTATCAGTGAGTGAGTGGATAAACAAATTGTGGTATATACCTACAATGAGATATCATTCAGTCATAAAAAGAAATTAATATCTGATATGTATACAACATGGATGAACCTTAAAAGCATATGCTAAGTGAAAAAAGCTAGATACAAAATGTCACATATTGCATGATTCCTCTTATAAGAAATGTCCAGAATATATAAATCCATAGAGACAAAACACAGACTAATGATTTCTAGGGGTTGAAGGAAGTAGGGAAATGGGGAGAAACTGGCTAATGAGGTTGGAGTTTCACTTTGGACTGATGGAAATGTTTTGGAGCAGTGGTTGCACAGCATTGTGAATGTACTAAATGCCACTGAATTGTTCACTTTAAATGGTTAATTTTATGTTATGTGAATTTCACCTCAATATTTTAAAAAATGTATTTTAAAATGAGATATTTGAAATTATTTTTAAAATGCTTTAAAAAAAAATGTCTGTTTGCTGAATAATGAAAGTGGTCAGTTTGTTTTGAATGCCTGCTGTGGGTATTTTGAATAAGACTGCCAATTACTAGCTCTGTGATCTGAGCAAAATGGGAAAGTGGGAACAAGCAGCGATTAGACTAAAAATCTACAGAAGTTTTTGGCTCGTATGGGAGAAGAAATATCCTTGACTGACATGGAGCACGCCTAGAAATAGTTCCTCACACCTGATTTGTAGTATAATGGACAGAGCAGAATAAGATTGCTCGTGCATATAGAGTCTCTGTGACTGTGACGTTCCCTTGTCAAATTCAGAAATAGTAATTCTTTGGCTCTTTCCTTCCCATGAGCCAGCCTGCCTGTGTGACAGAGCTCATTTTACCTACTCTTCCTTACTTTATCCTTATTGTGGCTCCTAAGTTACAGCTGAAATCTTTCCAGCTTAGAGGTATAGCCCAAACCCATCCTTTAATTGAGTGGAGGTAATCATTGCTGAATGACATAATCTTTCTTCCTAGGGAAATGAAGGAAAACAGCACCAAAAAATTAATCAAAATTCTGTCTCAACAGGTGAATTCAGTCATTCTACCCCAGCAGTTAGAAAATCTTGCCTTTCTTCTAAATAGAACAAATTTTCTATTCTCATCTTTTCACTTGGTTTCATTCTGTAGCTTTGCTAGTCTCCACAATGATTGTCACATGCACATGTCTGTGTTTTGCTAATCAGAATCTAAATAAATTTGGAATATTGTAAATTATAACAGGGTCCAGACTTGGTGTTTTCCATACTAAAATACAGCCTTTTATGTATGCTCTATAATCCTAAAGTGTTTTTTTCCCTTTATTCATGTTCCCTTTTTTGTTTTATATTCCCATGTGTTTAATTATTAGCAATGATTTATCTATTATAGGCCCCTCTCAAAATGGGAAACTATCTAAGCAATAAGTCTAGGGTTATTCTCAAATGTAGATTATAACTGCTTCTCTATGAAAGTTAATAATGAACAACCAAAATTTCTGTGGCATGTCACCTGTTATATAAGTGACAGAAATAAAAGTTAAAAAGAAACATTTCATTCTTATAAAAGTACCTGTCTTGATATAGCTAGATTTTTATGTTGAATATATTTTATAGATGTAATGCAATGTATTTATAACAAAGAATAAAATAAGAGTAGCATAGTAGCTAAAGGTGTAGGGTTTTAGAATCAGACCTGAACATTCATCCTTTCTCTGCTATTTGCTTGCTGTGCGACCTTGGAGGAACCATTTAACCTTAATAATAATTTTATCCATTTATAAAATGAGGATGATCAAGGTATCTCTTTGGTAGCCCTTTTAAAAACTAGGATCTGACATGTAGTCAGGGGTGATTGTTCTATTAAATGATTGATTTTGAAAAACACAATAAAAAAATTTGCAAGGTAGCTTTTCCTTTTTTGCAGCTGTGAACACTTGACTGCATTTTCTTGTTTTTGGTTTGCTTCCTTTACTGTTGTCTCATGTAATAGGAAATAGTCTTAAAAGCATAAAAAAGCATTAAAAGAATATGTATAAAATGGCTTTTCCTCCTCTAGAACCTCAGTTTTGACTTGGCTCTTATGCATGTATGCAAATGAAACAGTGAAGAACTGTGGAAAGGACCTAAATAAAACATTGGTTTACTAGTCATCAAATTGTTAGAGAAATGTGCCAGACTGCGTTTGACAGAACCAGAATGAAAGACTTTTTAAACAGCATGTCAAATACTAATTAATTTTCTGAACATATCAAGATTTCTACTGAGTGTATATTTCTGTCTTTGTAGAGTCCATGACCTGATATTATTGCCAGAAAGTTGATGGTGAGGTCACAAGTGTAAAAACTTTAGTTTTATGGCAAGATTGTTGGCTTAAAACCTTAGGATCTATGTATAGCTTAGTTACAAGAGAAACAAGTATCTGAAAAACAAGAGAAAGAAAATTATTGGATATGTTTGCAAAAATTTCCCCAACCCATTAAACAAATGCTTTTAGAATGAATGCTTGTTGCATCACTCTTGTTTCTCATATATAGCCTTTGTGAGATTACTGTGGTAATCATTGTGACTGACAGTTCACATCTGGAGACTTGTAAAATCTGCATATTGATAACCCCCATTTGGCTTTGCCACATCTTCTGTCATGTGAGCTTGCCGCTTTCCTTTTTCTCTCCCTTAGGAAGGACAGCCTCAATCTGATAGGTAAAAGCAATATATTTTTATAGTTTTACTTTTCATTTCTTGTGTATTATTTAATAAATATTAAAAAAATGTGAAATGAGTTCATTTCAGTGGAAGCTTGGAGGGGAAGGAAAAAGGGATAAGGCAAGGAATTGAAATGAGTGTGGAGGAAGAAAGAAAGGAAATGGAAGAGATTAATTGAGAATGGATGGCAGAATGGCAAAGATGAAGAGACTGGGGTATTGGATAACAGGGCTAGGGGAGAATGAGGAGGGAGACCAAAGATAATTATTTTGAGGTTAGTATCAGTGAGAATTTACACAGTTCTCATTTTAAGCTTTGAGGTTCTGATTATCATCTGTTATCTATTGTCCTTTGAAAATGTTTGTTAATTAAATATGATTCATCACCTCTTAAGCCATTAGAGGTTTCCTTCCATATGGGTAAATCAGAGCAGTTCACTAGAATGGAAATTCTCTTAGGTGCAACAGCTGTGGCTAGTGTAAGATCATGTTAAGGTCAGATTTGTCATTATCTTGTGATTAGATAGGTTTTCTGGTCCCAAAGAAAAGAAATACTTATTACCTTTTGAATGAGAATTTATTGTAAGGATATATGTGCATAGCACTGAAATTTACCCTAATGGGGTTCTCACCCCTGATGCTAACAGTGGAAAATCAAGGGTTGTTCTGGAGAGACCATCCTGGTTGTAGTTAACAACCTAAAATAAGTGGCTCTCCTCATTCTGTGTACCGTTTGTACATTTTCAAGAGAGACAGTTTGATTGGGTCAGCTTGAGGGGTACTCTGCACTGAGTATACCTCTTAGTTATGGTTCTGTGAGGATACCTGAGAAGTGTGTCTTCTCTCTTGTACTTATTCTATCTTCATTGTCTTGACTTCTGCATTTGCAGCTTGGTTCAGTCAGCTGTGGTTTCGTTTGCTTGTTTATTATTTGAGTACCTACGATGAACCAGATGTGTTGTAGAGGCTGGAAAATCAGAATTGAGCAGGACAGGCCTTCCTATCCTATCCCACACTCATATTATTTTCTAGACGTCATATTATTGAAGAATATTTCAATGTGTATCTAAAACTCTTTTAAACAATATGGCCAGAATGACTAGGAAAAAATTAACAATAATTCCTTAATATCATCAAATATCTAGTTAGTATTGAACTTCCAGTTGTCTGAATATCCTTTATCAGTTTTCTTTTGCCACAGTTGTGCAGTATACCAAACAACCACAAAACCTTGGAGGTTCAAAGACAAAGAGCAAATGTAGAGTCTGTGTATTAGCTGAGTGATTCTGTTACTCTAAGCTGGGCTTGGAGGGACTCACTCATGTATCTGTGTTTAGCTGTGGGTAATATGGGTGATGTTTGTTGATTTTGGTTGGGCTTGTTCACATATTTAGGGCCGAATGGACTGACTAGATCCTGCTCCATGTGTTTTTTCTTCCAGTAAGCAATTTTGAGCATGTTTTCATGTTGAAAACAGAAAAGCAAGAGCAAAAGCGAATTGTGCAAGAGAGCAGGTGAGATGAATGAGTGCTTTTCAGGCTTCTGCTTGCCTCACCTTTGCTACCATCCCATTGGTCAAAGCAAGACAGAGTGGGAGGGGACTACAGAGATGCAGGACAAAATGGATAGAATTCAGGAAAGTCATTCATTGCATTTACTGATGCAATCAATCTAACACAAATGCTGTGAATGACTTTCTCTTGCATTTTGTTTGAGTTAGAATCCAAATAAAGTTACTCTATTAGATTCTTCCTCCTGCACTTTTTTTACCTTGTATTTTATTTTTTAAAAGAGATTTGGGAATTTCTAATCTATATTGAGAAGACCAAAGTGACTGGAGTGTAGTAGTGAGGGACTGAATGATAGGCAAGGTTTGGAGGGTTTCACTTCAGTTCAGTTCAATTGCTCAGTCATGTCCGACTCTGCGACCCCATGAACTGCAGCACACCAGGCTCCTCTGTCCATCACCAACTCCCGGAGTTTACTCAAACTCATGTCCGTTGAGTAGTGATGCCATCCAACCATCTCATTCTCTGTTGTCCCCTTCTCCTCCTGCCTTCAATCTTTCCCATCATTAGGGTCTTTTCCAATGAGTCAGTTCTTCACATCAGGTGGCCAAAGTATTGGAGTTTCAGCTTCAGCATCAGTCCTTCCAATAAACACCCAGGATTGATCTCCTTCAGGATGGACTGGCTGGATCTCCTTGCAGTCCAAAGGACTCTCAAGTGTCTTCTCCAACACCACAGTTCAAAAGCATCAATTCTTTGGCACTCAGCTTTCTTTACAGTCCAACTCTCACATCCATACATGACTACTGGAAAAACTGTAACCTCGACTAGATGGACCTTTGTTGGCAAAGTAATGTGTTTGCTTTTTAATATGTTGTCTAGGTTGGTCATAGCCTTTTTTCCAAGGAGCAAGTGTCTTTTAATTTCATGGCTGCAGTCACCATCAGCAGTGATTTTGGAGTCCCCTAAAATAAAGTCTGTCATTGTTTCCACTGTTTCCCCATCTGTTTGCCATGAAGTGATGGGACTGGATGCCATGATCTTTGTTTTCTGAATGTTGAGCTTTAAGCCAGCTTTTTCACTGTTCTCTTTCACTTTCTCAAGAGGCTGTTTAGTTCTTCACTTTCAGCCAGAAGTGTGGTGTCATCTGCATATATGAGTTTATTGATATTTCTCCCGGCAATCTTGATTCCAGCTTGTGCTTCATCCAGCCTAGGGCTTCTCATGGTGTACTCTGTATATAAGTTAAATAAGCAGGGTGACAATATACAGCCTTGATGTAGTCCTTTTCCTATTTGGAACCAGTCTGTTGTTCCATGTGCAGTTCTAACTGTTGCTTCCTGACCTGCATACAGGTTTCTCAAGAAGCTGATCAGGTGGTCTGATATCTCCATCTCTTTCAGAATTTTCCACAGTTTATTGAGATCCACACAGTGAAAAGCTTTGGCATAGTCAATAAAGCAGAAGTAGATGTTTATCTGGAACTCTTGCTTTTTGATGATCCAGTGGATGTTGGCAATTTGATCTCTGGTTCCTCTGCCTTTTCTAAATCCAGCTTTTTTTGGGGGGGGGTGGTCTTGATCACTGCCTCCTGTACCATTTAATGAATCTCTGTCCATAATTGTTCAGGCACTCTGTCCATCAGATCTAATCCCTTGTATCTATTTGTCACTTCCACTGTATAATTGTAAAGAATTTGATTTAGGTCATACCTGAATGGTCTAGTAGTTTCCCCTACTTTCTTTGATTTAAGTCTGAATTTGGCAATAAGGAGTTTATAAGATCTGAGCCACAGTCAGCTCCTGCTCTTGTTTTTGCTGACTGTATAGAGCTTCTCCATCTTTGGCTGCAAAGAATGTAATCAGTCTGATTTCAGTGTTGACCATCTGGTGATATCCATGTGTAGAGTCTTCTCTTGTGTTGTTGGAAGAGGGTGTTTGCTATGACCAGTGCGTTCTCTTGGCAAAACTCTATTAGCCTTTGCCCTGCTTCATCCTGTACTCCAAGACCAAATTTGCCTGTTACACACAGGTATCTCTTGACTTCCTACTTTTGCATTCCAGTCTCCTATAATGAAAAGGACATCTTTTTTGGGTATTAGTTCTAGAAGATCTTGTAGGTCTTCATAGAACCATTCAACTTCAGCTTCTTCCGCATTACTGGCCAAGGCATAGACTTGGATTACTCTGATATTGAATGGTTTGCCTTGGAGACGAACAGAGATCATTCTGTCATTTTTGAGATTGCATCCAAGTACTGTATTTTGGACTCTTTTGTTGACTATGATGGCTACTCCATTTCCTCTAAGGGATTCTTGCCCACAGTAGTAGATATAATGGTCACCTGAGTTAAATTCACCTATTCCAGTCCATTTTAGTTTGCTGATTCCTAGAATGTCGACGTTCACTCTTGCCATCTCCTGTTAGACCACTTCCAATTTGCCTTTATTTATGGGCCTAACATTCTAGCTTCCTACGCAATATTGCTGTTTACAGCATGAGACTTGACTTCCATCACCAGTCACATCCAAAACTGGGTGTTGTTTTTGCTTTGGCTTTGTCTCTTCATTCTTTCTGGAGTTATTTCTCCACTGATCTCCAGTAGCATATTGGGCATCTACTGACCTTGGGGGTTGATCTTTCAGTGTCCTATCTTTTCGCCTTTTCATACTGTTCACAGAGTTCTCAAGGCGAGAATACTGAAGTGGTTTGCCATTCTCTTCTCCCTTTTTTTTGGAGGGTATAAGTTAATTCATGTGGTGCCTTGTGAATCATGGGAAGGACTTTGGGTGTTTTCCTAAGAGTGACTGGACAGCCATATTGGGTTTGGAGCTGGAGAATGACTTGAGCAATTTATGTTTTTTTTTTTTCCTTGTTTAAGTCCAGGGTATCAAACATTTCCATTACTGCAAGAAGTGTCCTCTTGTCCCTTTGCAGTCAGGCTCTTTTCCATTCTAATGACCCCTAATCTGATTTTATCATCATAGATTAGTTGTACCTATTCCAGAACTTTGTATCAATGGAGCCATACTAATGTGCACTTTTGTATCTGTCTCCTTTCACTCAGCACAATGTCTGTACTGTGCAATCATCTGTGTTGTTTCAAGCATTAGCGAATTCATTTATTTTTATTGCTATGTCATGGTTTGACTATACAACAGTTTATTTATTTACCTGTTGATAGACATATGGATTGTTTCCAGCTTTCTGATTATTATGAATAAAGTTGCTATGAACATTTGTATACAAACAAGTCTTTTTGTAAATATGTTTTCATTTTTCTTGAGCAAATACTTAAAAGTGAAGTTGCTAAATCATATGGTTTAGTATATTTTCATTTTATAAGAAATTGTCAGGCTGCTTTTCAACATTGTAACACCTCATTACAATCAAAGAAAGGCAAATTAAGGCTGCAGTGAGATACTACGTTCCCATACTAGATTTATAGAAGTGCCATTCAACACGGTTTTTCAGGCAATGATTATCACTAGGAACTGTTATACCTTGTTAGTAGGAATGTTAGCTGTTAACTGGTATAACTGATTTTGAAAACAGTTTGGCAATATATTAAAACGACTCCTATGTAGAGAAACCCTTGTACAAGTGTATTAGGAACTGTGCATTAGAATTTTGATGTTTATAACAGCAAGAGGACTAGAAACTACCCAAGTGTCCATTGACAGGATAAAGGATAAATTGTGCACATTCACACATTACAATATTATACATTAGGGAAAATGAATGAACTCCTATTATTTGCAACATTGATAAAGTTGATAAACAAGAAAAACTAAATAATATGTTGTTCAGACATAATGTGATAAAACTATGTCAAAAAATGCAAGGAGATAATAAATACAACAGTAAGAATATTTCCTTAGGTGAGAGGTTAGGGCAGGTTGATGGAGTGGTAGAGGTAGATGCAAATTATTGGTAATATTCTGGTCTTGAATTGCTTTATAACTAAAATATAATCATCAGTATAGCTCTTGGTATATCAAATATTTAAATAAGCATACAAATCAAACAACTCCTCTGGCTTTTATATAGAAGAGTAGATTATAATGAGACAAATAAAGAACTGATTTCATTCAAAGCAACATTTGTCACAACTGTTACAGGGAAAAGCTAGTTCTTGCCTTTTACTTGGAAGGGGGTACTTTATTTGACAGAAGTGTACAGGCTTGGCATTCCATCCTGTCCGTACAACATGGTTCTTAGGTTAGTGATTCCCCAGGCATACTTCAGTGTGTAGGTCCAAATTTCCATTAAATGGGCACTTAAAAATGTGGAAACATTTATTTAAAGTACATTTGCAGCATTAATTCATAATTTATTTGTTCATCATCTGACTGGCTTCTCCTTAATTATAGCATTTATGTTATCACTTGGAATATAAATAAAAATACATTTTTACTGATGGCTTGATTAAGCCTGATTCTTCACATAAAGAGCCAACCCCCCAAAGTAGTATTTCACTCTGCACTTGTCTTTCTCTCTCCGCTCTCTCCTCCCTTTCTTACTTTATCTCTGCTGTATTGCTGTTGTTAAAGGATTTCACTTTATCGTCATTTGGAGAGTACATTTGCTTCATACCTTTTTGAATCTTCTTTTTCCTGGATCCCACATCTTCATTTCTTTTGCTTTATTCTCTCATTTTGGTAGAGCATGCTCCTTAGTACCTTTCTAATAAGAAAGGGAGAAAAAGAAATTTATTTTACTCTCACAATTAATTTAATTCTAGTTTAGAAATTATTTTCCCTCCAAATTCTTAAGGCATTGGTTCTGTGTTGTCTTGTTTTCATTGTTGCAGCTTAGAAGTCCAGTGCTATTCTGATTCCTGATTCTTTGTATGAAAGCTAGATTTTTTCCCTCTGTTTAGAAGCTTATAAGATCTTTCTTATCCCCAACATTCTGCAGTTTTACAACAAAATGCCTTAATGTAGATCTGTTCTGATTGTGTGTTCAGGTAAATTTTTACAGAACTTACAGACAGGTAGTTTGACAGTTTATTTCTCTACTCTGTTCTCTCTTCCTAGAATTTCTGTTACTAGGATTTTGAACCTCATGAGCATGCCATTTAATTTTCTTACCTTTTCTTTTTCTTCTAATTTCATTATTGTTTCATTTTGCTTTACTTTCTGGGACATCTCTTCTACCTTACCTTTTAGTTCTTATATTGAGGGTATTTTGTTTCTTCTATCATATTTTTAATTCAAAAACTTCTTTGAAAAAATGAGATATTATTCACTAGGTTGTACAACCATTGTCACTTTCTAATTTCAGAACATTTTCATATTCCAAAAGAAACCCCTACTCATGAGTCATTCTCTATTCCCCTTACTCACCAGCCCCTGAAAATCACTAATTTACTTTTTGCTTCTGTGTATTTGCCTGTTTTGGACATACCATGTAAGTGGAATCATACAATATGTGACTTTTTATATCTTGTATCTTTCTCTTAACATAATGTTTTCAGGCTCAATTCATGTTGTAGTGTGTGTATATGTCCTTTTTCTCCTGAATATTCTTTTTTTAGTACATCCTGTTCTTACTTCATTGAAGCAATATTTTTTCTTATTATCTTTCAGGGTATTGATGATAACTTTTTTTTTTTTTTTGATGGTAACTTTTTGAAAATTTTCTTTGTACATATTCTTTAATTTCCCCAAGTTAACTTTTTTTCTGTGGTTTGGTGTCTGCTTTTTATACAAGATGTTTTTCTCAAAAATGTCTACCATCCTTATTTTTCTCCTTAGATTTAAGACTGAGGTACAATAAAACTTAATGGAAGTTCTCTAAGCAAGGGTGAGACTGATTGTATGTTTCATCAGATGGTGATCTGGCTGGGTAGAACCCCTTTGGGTCTTTTTTCCTCTTCTTGTGTGCAGTCAGATTCTTTAGCACTAATTCTTCCATTTTTCTATCTGAGGATTTATGTTTGGCTCCCTGTCAGTGTTCTGAGAGCCAAACATACAAGCCTATAATTCAGGCATATATTTTCAGGGCCATATTTTCAGTTGAACCCTCCAACTATGCCTTTTATCTCCCAAGCAGAGATCTCTGTTTTCCTTTATCCAGGCTTCTGCCAGAAGAGAAAGTAGCGGTCATCTGGATATGTAACTGCTTCTTTAATAGACTTTCACCCTATCTTTAGCTTTCTCATCTGTCTTCATCTCAGCTTCCAGAGGTGCCTAGTGCTGCCACTTCCTGAGCCTGATAGAAGTTCTGCAATATAAATGGACTTTTCTCTGTGGCTTAAGTTTTGGTTCTGCTAAGTCAGTTAGCACTTGCCCATCTGCTTTCTAGCCTTTTGAACTTTGCTGTTTTTGCCTTATCTTCTAATCTTTTATTTACGTTGTGAGTTTATGCCATTTATAAAATCCTTTTAATGTCATTTAGGTGGAATTTTAGAAGAGAGGAGATGCAAATCTTGTGTTTAATCTACCATATTTAACTAGTAATAATTATTTTAGCAGAGTATTAGAAATACTAGCTTACCAGGGCTGCCATAATGAAGTATCATAGACTGAGTGGCTTAAACAACAGAAATTTATTTTCTTGTGGTTCTGGAAGTTAGAAATCCAATATTAAGATTTCAGTAGAATTAAGATGTCAGAAATCCAACATTAAGATGATTTCTTCTGAGTCCCCTCTCCATGGCTTGTAAATGGCTGTTTTCTCATTCTATTTTCATGGACTTTCCTTTATGGGTGTCTGTTATCTGTTATAATCTCCTCTTATAAGAACACTAGTCATACTGGATTAGGGCCCATCCTATGACCTCATTTTATCTTAATTACCTCTTTAAAGATTGTGTCTCCAAATATAGTCACATTCTGAGGTACTGGGAGTTACAACTTCAGTAATGTGAATTCAGTCTATAATAAGAATATTTTTGACATTTATTAAGTGAATTGATTTTAATACTTTCAGCCTATATACCTTTCCATTTTTATTTTATTATAATGCAAAGAAATCTTTCATGTTTGTAAGAATAATTGTGGATAACTTCCTCTCTTTATTTTTTGAGTTATGCTTTCCCCAAGCTCAGTGAGCTTAGTAATGTTTAGCAGAGGTTCTTTTTCCATTCTTCTGCAAAGATTAGATACTCACCCAAACTTGCTTAAATAGGGTGTTTCTGTCAAGAAGTCTAAAGTCATTCTGATCCCAAGTCTAAAGTCATTCTGATCCCAAATCCTTTCTTCATGACTCTTTAAGATCTTCGTTTCCCTTGAAGCTTATAAGATAGTAAATGTTCTGAAATTTCTGATGTGATGCCTTGATGTGAGTGAAATTTTCATCCATTGCATTGGATATTTGGTGGGCTTTTTCAGTCTTGAAGTTAATATCCTTTGGAATTTTCTTGAATCATTTCTTTGATGATTTCCTCCCCCTGTTTTCTTTATTCTCCTTTGCTGGAATGTTATGCAGATATTGGCACTCCTGGACTCGTAGTTTTCTCCCTTAGCTTTTCTCTTTTTCACATTTTTTTTTTTTTTTTTGCTTTTCATTATACTTGTGGAGAAACTTGCCTAGGTTTTATCATATTACTGTCCTCTTAGTGAACCCTTCATTTTTATTATGTATTTAACTTAAGGAGTTCTTGATTCTCTGTAGTGCATGTGTGTGTGTTTTCAGTAACCTGTCCTATTTCATGGTTGCAGTTTCTCTTTTTATATATCTGTTGATGCACACACACATTTTCTTTTTGTTAAAATGTAATAATCTACAAAGTATGCAAAACTAAATGTATAATTTATCACTAAGTAAACACCTGTGAAACAAACCACTCAAGATAAGTCATAGAATGGGGGTTTTTCTATCCTCTGCTTTTTACCTCCCATCCCCTGTAAGAATTATTTCTTCACTGCTTGAGGCTCAAAATCTCCACTAGTAAAAGAATGAACTATACAAGCCATTCTATGTAAACAGACTAGCGGCCATTTAGCCTATGAAATGTCATTGTACTTAGAGGAAAAAAAAAGTGATAGGGACATCAGGAAGAAAATAATCCAGGGTGGAGAATTGGAACATGAATGGTAGATACTATGTTTAATGTCAATTAATAAAATTATGTCAATTTTATGTCAAAAATAAAATTAATGTCAATTAATAAAAGAATGATATCAATATTTCTTAGTTGGTTACAGTATGGTGGTGTTTTGGTGGGCTTTAATTTGGTAAATAAGAAAAGCAGAATCTTTGAAGAAAGGTTTTTGATATTAACTTGTTCATTAACTTGTTCATTTATCAGTCAGCCTTACATCAGTTATTAAGCATTGAAGATTCAAAGATGCTTTGAGCATGGTCACTGCCCTCTAGAAAGTCAAAGATGCTCTCTAACCTCAAATGGATCTTTCTCTAAAAGGTAGAGTTAAGTTGCTCAGTTGTATCTGACTCTTTGTGACCCCATAGACTATAGCCTACCAGGTTCCTCTGTCCATGGGATTTTCCAGGCAAGAGTACTGGAGTGGGTTGCCATTTAAAGGTCAGAACACAAAGCATTAAGTTTTTACCCCAGCAAAAGAGATGTATCTGAGACTGGCCTGGCAAGAGATTGGAATATTGTGTTAATGATCCCAGTGTTCTTTCTGAGAACACAGAAATCACACTTCACTAATTCCAGGGTTCAGTGGATTAGAGGAAAAATCTTAAACCCAGGAAGATTAATTCAAATCCTGTATTAACCTATTTGATCATTTTACAGTATTACTAGATAGTTTGTAATTAGTGACAAGCATTTAGAGTTCATGAATAATCCTGCTTGGGTGATTGCTCCCCTGTTCTGAACTTCCATGCTCCCTGTTGTTTCCAAGAGATAAATGAGCACTTTAATTACCTATTGTTCAGGAATTCTGCTTTTTCTTCACCAAATGATGCAATAACTTCCTAAGCATGTTTATGTTTAGCATGTATTTTCTCCCCCAGATCTTTTCTTTTGTTAGAGAATCCTTTCTAGGTAAGTATATCTTTATTTCCCATGATTTTTAGCTGTAGCATTTCAACCTGGATTAGTTCTCTGTTATGTTAGGATTTTGTTTTTCTGCATCACTAATCAAACAGTTTCTAATGACATCTTGTCTTTTCATGTGAAATGAAGATTGAGTACTAGGAATTTCAGAACTACAATGAACCTATCCCACAAAACTACTACAAGGAAAGATAACACTTTTTGGAAAAAGAGCTATTCACACCTACCATTAAAAAGGTGAATAACAGACTGATAGACTAATAATTATTCACAGAAGTACAGTCTGCCAAGCTTTGAAAGATGAAAGGATTGTTTCTCTTTGAAAATGGAAAAAGACTTCTCTTATCCTATTGAAATTTAGTGATTCATGTTGGGATAGTGAAATTTTGTACTGAGCTTTTAAAATAGGTTTGATTTTTGAAACACATTGATTTCTCTGTTGATCTGTAAGCCTTAGGCTGAAATGTGGGGAAAATCTCCTCATTCATCTCTAGGTTTGCATCTAACACTTCTCTTATATTGTTCTCTACCTGTGGAAACCTTTTCATTGCTAGTGTGTAAGCTTTTCTCATAGCAAACCACTTCTCTGATTGTCCAGACACCAAATGAGGGTTCTACAGTCAATTTAATTTCTGAGCTAACTACTTGGAGTTAGTGCAGATCCCACAGGTTAATGGCTCAGTTTCATAAAACTGCCTCACCTCAGACACCACTTGCAAGTCCTAGTTTGCCACCTGTACTTATGACCAACTGACTATAAATAAGGGGTTCCATGACCATTCCTGAAGGAGGAAATGGCAACCCACTCTAGTATTCTTGCCTGAGAAAACCCCTGGACAGAGGAGCCTGGCGGGCTATGGTCCATGGGGTCTCAAAGAGTTGGATACGACTTAGCAACTCAACAACAACAACATGACCCTTCCTCATGTTTAAAATTTGCTCTTAACTGCTGACACAGTGCAGGGAAATAGTTTATGGAAGAAATGTATTGGGCAGAATACGGGGGCATGGCACAGAATTTCCATGTCCTCTCTGGGTGTGCCACCCTTCCAGTACTTCAACGTATTCACCAACCCAGATGCTCTCAGAGCCTTGTCGTTTAGGTGGTGGTGTCATTTTATGGTGGTTTCATTATGTAGGCATGGTTGATTAAATCATCAGTCCTTGGTGATTAACTCAGCTTCCAGTGCCCTTTCCCTCCCTGGAGGTCAGAAGGTGGGCCTGAATATTCCAACCTTCTAGACACACCTTGGTCTTTCTGGAGTCCAACCTCCACTGAAGTGTCTAGCATGAAAAGACACTCTTTGGGAGGCACTGGAAGTTCATTGTTAAGAATTCTCACCTCCCAAAAGATGCTTTCACCACTCTAGAGATACCAAGGGTTTTAGAAACCGTGTGCCAGGGGGCAAAGACAAAGACCAAATATATATTTCTTATTGTAACACCTCCACCTTACTGAATTTTGCCCTTTTAGATGCTGTTTTAGTTTCCAGCCTCTTACAAGTTCTTTCTTGCAAATGTACCATTTCTTTGCCCTATTTCTTTAGGGCCAAGTATAAACTTTGTTAACATTATTTTGTTGGAAGATCCATATTTGATGTGTTCAGTTGATGTAATTATATTGGGAAATTCCAATTTCTGGTAAAAGGAGAGTTTCATTTTAAAGCAAGGGCTTTTGGAGATGATAATTAAAGCTCCCTACTGGGGTAGAGATTTGGTACATTGTTTTCCACCTTGGGGCATTTTTATCTGGAGACCATGCATTATGGTTCTTTTCAAATTACACTGCATACCTTCTTGTACTTTTACTTAATTGGCCCTCTTTACATCTTAGCTAAGCTGCTGGTTGGCCTAAGCAAAATATTGTTTCATTGTAGTGAAACACTGGTGTCTTGTGGAACCTAATGGCAAGATATGCCAGCTAGGCCATGTGAAGGAATGAAATAAAAAGCAGTTAGAACTCAGGCAGCCATTTTCAAAGCCTCTTTCTCTAGGGCCACATGGTCTCTGAATTAATTTCTTGTGGGTGCTGTAACAAATTACCACACACTTAGTGGCTTAAACAATAAATTCATTCTCTTTAAAAGTGTGGAGGCCCAGAAGTCTGAAAACAATTTCACTGGGCTCCAATTAAGGTGTTGTCAAGACTGTGTTCCCTCTTGAGAATTAAGGGAGAATCTGTTTCCTTGCCTTTTCCATCTCCTAGAGTTATATTTCTTGTTTTTCTGATTCACATGGCTTTCTCCATCTTTTCAATGCAGCATGACTTTCTTTTTCCAGTTGTCACATGGCCTTATCCTGTAGTAAAAGTCTCCCTCTGCCTCTCTCTTATTAAGAGCACTTGGAGTTATATTTAGGGCCTACCTGGATAAACCAGGATACTCTCTGCAGCTCAAGATCCTTAACTTGATCACGTATGCAAAGTACTTTTTGGGTGTATAACATTATTTTCACAAATTTCATGGATTAGGCCCTGGATATCTTTGGGAGCTATTATTTAGTTTACCAGTCTCTAATCATTCCTTTTCTATCTGCAGCTGTTTATGTTTTTTCTGAAGATCGCCTTTCTCTGTTTTGGTATACAAGTACCAAGCATATCTAACCCATAATGGCAGTCTTAGGTCTTGGGTTCATAAGAGAATAGTTCAGACTAATAGGATAGTAGATAATAGAGTTGAATATTGATTCCAGATTCCTACAAAGCAGTTTGAAGCCCTAACTTGGTCAGATGTCCAACCCTGGTGCAGCTTCCTGTGGCCAAAAGGCAGATTCATGCCTAATAAACACAGCTTCAGACTCCCTTGGAGAAGGAAATGGCAACCCACTCCAGTACTCTTGCCTGGAAAATTCCATGAACTGAGGAGCCTGGTAGGCTACAATCCATGGGGTCGCAAAGAGTCGGACACGACTGAGCGACTTCACTTTCACTTACAGACTCCCTATCCTATTGATGGGGTGCGGTTCTCAGAGAAAGAAGGATAAGTAGAGAACCTAAACTGAGGTTGCTGATTTAGTTATAACTAGAGACAGAATAATTGCATGTTCTTGAAAATAGTAATTGGAGTGCTTTGATTGTACCAAAATGGATGAATTCTAATAAGAAATGATAGTTTCATAATGATTTTTATCCCTTTGCTCTTAAAACCAAATGAGAGACAATCCTGCAATTGTGATCCCCCCACATAGCATCATAAGAGGTAAACTCTTACATGTGTAAAAGAGGTAGAGAAAGAAAAAAAATGGTCGTCTAAAATTAGAGGAAAAACAGGACCCATAGACAGAGATTTTGCTAGCTCTGTATCTTAACTATTTGTATTTCCCTGAGATTGCTGATTTAAATAGCTTTTGCCATGATTCCAATAGGTTAATCTGGTGGCTGTTGCGATTGCACCCTGGGCCTCTCCTAGTTGCATTGTGAACCTTAAGAGGACTGCCCCCCACCCCAACTGCACCCACCATTTGTAGAGCACCTGCAGGCTTACTGAGGGGATTCAGCTTCTTCTCAGAGAGAACTGTGTCTGTAGTTCCCCCAGTCATCCCCACATCTTTGAGGATGTCTTCTTTTTGAACACACCATCCAATTTTCATAGCATTCTTACTTTGTACCCTATGTCTCTAAAATAAACAGGTCTTTTCTGAGCTCTTTCAGATTACTTTCTTTTTAGGTTATGATCAAAATCCTAAGCTTGTGAATGCTTCAGGGGTATCTTTGTTTTATATCTGCTTGTCATGTACAGTTCCTAACGTGACAGTTCCATACTGAAAACTAACTGATGGTCCATTAATTGATGGCACTTGAGATAGAAGAAAATGACCATATTCAACAGTATATTATTTGCCTAGAATCAAATTGTTACCACAGCTGCCTTACTGAATAGGCTCACATGATGTGTCTGGTTGGAGCTAGATGCCAACAGATCAATAAGTGTAGAGTTATAATAATTGAAAATCAGTATTAACATTTCACAAATACAAGCTTTATTTTGGGAATTTTTGTTGGATATTTGAGAATATCAGTTATTGGTGTGAATTTTTCTTTAAAAGGTGGAATAGGATTTATGCTAGTAAAATATGTAATTCCTATTTTTGGTAGGGGGTGTTAATTTTTCACAAGTAAAATAAAATCCCTATTTTCAAAACTATCTTTCTGATGTGTTCTAAGTTAAAGTGACAGTTGTCTCTTCATGTCCTCCTAATATATTGCTTAGCAACATTACAGCAGATGTTGGCATAAGTGAATATTGGATGTGAGAATGCTGATTATGGAAAGTGGGGGAAATTAAGAATAAAGGGGTTATGTTAGGAAACTACTGAAGGGTAAGGGGTGCATCCTGTCAAAGTCTGGGCACCCATCAAGTATAGAAGATGTGGGTGCTGACCCTTGAGTATATGCAGAGTGCTAGTCTCTAAAACCATCTGGCTTAATGCATTTATATGAGCAAATCAGAGATGTAAATGTGGCCATGCAGGATTAATCACACACTGTGCTATTCTTTGCTAGTCTTAGTGCCAAATCAGATTTCGCATTCTTGGTGCTCTGTATGATTTCTTTAGATTTACTACTTTTGTTTGGTATGCCATTTTTTATATACCATTGATGCTTTACAGTGGAATTTTTTGATGCCTGTACCTGCAACATGGAGGAAAGATCTCAAGGGGAAAGAAGAAACAGATCAGATCAGCATTGTTTTATATCCTTCACTCATTCAAATGCTGTCTAACATCTTTGGGAAATTTATTGCTGCCTCTAAGAATCTCTTGTCTTTCTCAGTATAGCTCTGTATTTTCGGCCTTTTTTCTCCCCTCACCCAGCTTTATTGAGGTATAATTGACATATAACATTATATAAAAATGTATACTGCAAAATGATTACCACCATAGGTCATATGACTACCATTGTTTTTCTTGTGATGAGAACATTTAAGATTTACACTCTTAGCAACTTTCATTTATATAATACAGTATTATTAACTATAATCACCTGCTGTACTTCAGATCCCAGAATGTATTCATACTCTAACTTAAAGTTTGTATACTTTACATTTTTCTAGTTGATATTCTTCATGCCAGGAGCTGGGGAACTTTTGATTGAGAAAATGTAAATTGACTTGCCTGAAGTGGCAAGCTAAGTCCTGCTGTTCAGAAACAACAAAACGTGATCATCACTGAGGCAGAAATTGCTAGCTCTTCCCCAGTATTGGCTTCCCTTTTTTTCCCATAGCAGTTATTAACTGGACCTTTTGCCACCTAGAATAAAGACTACCCAAACCCATAGCTAGTGTGTATTCATAAAACTAAATTCTGGTCAGTGGGATATAGTCAGAAGTGTCTAGTACAGTTCCTTAGACACCTTTATAGTTGCTTTATAGGGAGAGATGTGCTTTTCTTCCTGTCTTCTTCTCCTTCCTGTTGGATAGAATGTAGATATTGGCTGGTGGTTAAGTAGCTATTTCAACTAAACTGTACTGAAAGCATGTATTAAAGATGAGAGAAGGCAAGATAAAGGAATGGATTCTTGATGATAGGGAACACAATGTCAGCCTTGAACTTCTAATCTCTGGACTTTGTTTATATAGGAGAAAGTTAAATTTGTCTTAGGTAAGCCACTGTTATTTTGAGTTATCTAGTCCCTGAAGCTCAAGCTAACCCTGGCTAACATAAGCATCCTCAAATAAGACTTACTTTGTACCTATTATAAGCTTGGTTAATTGACCATTTCTAGAATTTAGATACAAGCTTTTAAAAATTAAAAGTTAGCTTCTGGTTTTCTTCTCCCTATTTGTATCTGACCTAATGTATTTCTGCAATTTTCTTACATGTAGAGTTTATCCTAGTAATTGTGTTTCAGTAAGACAGCTGAAGAAGAATTTTTTCTCCTGAATGAGAGAGACCAAAGTTTGTAAACCTGTCAGTAACCAGAAATGTAAATCTATGATGTTGTATGGTTCTGTTGATTATATATGATCATTGGACACAGAGGCACACAATAGCAGTAAGAAATTTGGGGGAGCATATAAAATGGAAAGCATCTGGTGTGAAGTCTATAAAAGACCACAATATCAAGTCATTTCAGATTCTTCTGTGATTTGAAATTTGGCTTAATATAAATGGCTTCCAAGTGGTTTTGTTTCCTTCTGTTCTCAAAGAGGATATTAAAGCAGTGAAGAGTGCAATAGTTTAGTTAGGTAGATGTAAAAATCCTGGGAGGATCAACATCGGGTAAATATCATCTCTTCCAGTGCTGAAAATGAAATGATGATAGGGTAACTTAGAGATAGTAACAGAAAAAGTAAAGATGAAGTGCAAGTTCTGATACTGAGAGAGAAGGAGAGTATTTAATTTTAAATTTTGTTCTAACAAAGATAAAAGTGTGAGGATTTTTTTTTCTCTTTTGAAGTGAGCAAATGAAGGCCAACAAAATCTTACCATACACTAATTTAGTCTTTTTCATAGATAGGGAAAATCCTTCCTAAATAAAATTGAAAAGTAAGCATCATCAAGAGACTGTAAAAGATAGACACATAATCAGGAAAATGAAGGTGCTGATATGATAAATTAGCATCTGGCTCCCTTAACCATCTTATGGAGCTACAAACATGACATGGCTTTGTTTTCCTGTAATCACTTCCTTCAACCATGTTCTGTGAAATCCCTCTTTTTGAGCAGATTCTCAGTTCCATAACTTTGTTTATACTTCAGAATATTTAAAAAATTCCTGTTTAAAGCTCCAAAAGTATATCCAGTTTAAAGTTCTTCCCTTCCCCTTTGTCCAAAGCCAGTGGCTCAGGCTTCATCATGAAAAAAAAATTTCCCTGTGTCTTCTGGGTCTCTAGCTTTTCTAGTGAGTTAGAGGGAAGGAAGTGGAAAGAGTTGAATGTCTTACTTCCCTGGTCCAGCTGTAGCTCACTCAGCGTTGATTGTTGCAGTTTCTCTGGTATCCACTGGCAGCTGTCCAAATGCTAGTTCTCTTCTGGAGGCACACGTATGAATATTTTGAAGGGCCCTTTAGGAACATCTCCATTGCAGTTTCTTAATATGAGAGACTAAGTTCCAGTTCTGTCACTTCCAGCCTCTCTGAGGTTCCACCTCTAGTGATATAATCTAAAGCCTCCTGCTACTGGAATCCCCTTGCCTCCAGGCAGTCTTCCTGGGTAAGGTATCAGCAAGATATCCCAAGTCACCTTCTATGATAACTGAATTTGGAAGTTCTTATATCTTTGCCATGCCAGTTGATGGGAGTTTAACCTATTCCACTGTTGCCCCTTTCTGCTTGTTTTCTCAAATTATCAGGGCAGATCAACTATTCATTGCCTAGTAGTTCTTTTTTTTTTTCTTCTTCATTTATTTATATTAGTTGGAGGCTAATTACTTTACAATATTGTAGTGGTTTTTGCCATCCATTGACTTGAATCAGCCATGGATTTACATGTGTTCCCCATCCCGATCCCCCCTCCCACCTCCCTCTCCATCCCATCCCTCTGGGTCTTCCCAGTGCACCAGCCCTGAGCACTTGTCTGATGCATCCTACCTGGGCTGGTGATCTGTTTCACCCTTGATAGTATACTTGTTTCAATGCTATTTTCTCAGAACATCCCACCTTCACCTTCTCCCACAGAGTCCAAAAGTCTGTTCTGTACATCTATGTCTCTTTTTCTGTTTTGCATATAGGATTATCATTACCATCTTTTTATATTTCATATATATGCATTATTATACTGTATTGGTCTTTATCTTTCTGGCTTACTTCACTCTGTATAATGGGCTCCAGTTTCATCCGTCTCATTAGAACTGATTCAAATGAATTCTTTTCAATGGCTGAGTAATATTCCATTGTGTATATGTACCATAGCTTCCTTATCCATTCATCTGCTGATGGGCATCTAGGTTGCTTCCATGTCCTGGCAATTATAAACAGTGCTGCGATGAACATTGGGGTACACATGTCTCTTTCAGATCTGGTTTCCTTGGTGTGTATGCCCAGGAATGGGATTGCTGGGTCATATGGCAGTTCTATTTCCAGTTTAAGGAATCTCCACACTGTTCTCCATAGTGGCTCTGTACTAGTTTGCATTCCCAACAACAGTGTAAAAGGGTTCCCTTTTCTCCACACCTCTCCAGCATTTATTGTTTGTAGACTTTTGGAAAGCAGCCATCCTGACTGGTATGTAGTGGTACCTCATTGTGGTTTTGATTTGCATTTCTATGATAATGAGTGATGTTGAGTATCTTTTCATGTGTTTGCTAGCCATCTGTATGTCTTCTTTGGAGAAATGTCTGTTTAGTTTTTTGGCCCATTTTTTGATTGGGTTATTTATTTTTCTGGAATTGAGCTGTAGGAGTTGCTTGTATATTTTTGAGATTAATCCTTTATCTGTTACTTTGTTTGCTATTATTCTCTCCCATTCTGAAGGTTGTTTTTTCACCTTATGTATAGTTTCCTTTGTTGTGCAAAAGCTTTTAATATTCAATATTCTGGGAGGTGGGTCATAGAGGATCTTGCTGTGGTTTATGTCAGATAGTGTTTTGCCTATGTTCTCCTCTAGGAGTTTTATAGTTTCTGGTCTTATATTTATATCTTTAATCCATTTTGAGTTTAATTTAGTGTATGGTGTTAGAAAGTGTTCTAGTTTCATTCTTTTACAAGTGGTTGACCAGTTTTCCCAGCACCACTTGTTAAAGAGGTTGTCTTTTTTCCATTGTATATTATTTCCTCCTTTGTCAAAGATAAGGTGTCCATAGGTGTGTGGATTTATCTGTGGGCTTTCTATTTTGTCCCATTGATCTATATTTCTGTCTTTATGCCAGTACCATACTGTCTTGATGACTGTGGCTTTGTAGTAGAGCCTGAAGTGAGGCAGGTTGATTCCTCCAGTTCCATTCTTCTTTCTCAAGATTACTTTGGCTATTCAAGGTTTTTTGTATTTCCATACAAATTGTGAAATTATTTGTTCTAGTTCTGTGAAAAATACTGTTGGTAGCTTGATGGGGATTGTATTGAATCTATAGATTGCTTTGGGTAGTATAGTCATTTTCACAATATTGATTCTTCCAATCCATGAGCATGGTACATTTCTCCATCTACTTGTGTCCTCTTTGATTTCTTTCATCAGTGTTTTATAGTTTTCTATATATAGGTCTTTCATTTCTTTAGGTAGATATACTTCTAAGTATTTTATTCTTTTTGTTGCAATGGTGAATGGTATTGTTTCCTTAATTTTTCTTTCTGTTTCCTCATTGTTAGTGTATAGGAATGCAAGGAATTTCTGTGTGTTAATTTTATATCCTGCAACATTACTGTATTCATTGATTAGTTCTAGTAATTTTCTGGTAGAGTCTTTAGGGTTTTCTATGTAGAGGATCATGTCATCTGCAAACAGTGAGAGTTTTACTTCTTCTTTTCCTATCTGGATTCCTTTTATTTCTTTTTCTGCTCTGATTGCTGTGGCCAACACTTCCAAAACTATGTTGAATAGTAGTGGTGAGATTGGGCACCCTTGTCTTGTTCCTGACTTTAAGGGAAATGCTTTCAATTTTTCACCATTGAGGATAATGTTTGCTGTGGGTTTGTCATATATAGCTTTTATTATGTTGAGGTATATTCCTTCTATTCCTGCTTTCTGGAGAGTTTTTATCATAAACGGATGTTGAATTTTGTCAAAGGCTTTTTCTGCATCTGTTGAGATAATCATATGGTTTTTATCTTTCAATTTGTTAATGTGGTGTAGTACATTGATTGATTTGTGGATATTAAAGAATCCTTGCATTCCTGGGATAAAGCCCACTTGGTCATGATGTATGATCTTTTTAATATGCTGTTGGATTCTGTTTGCTAGATTTTTGTTAAGGATTTTTGCATCTATGTTGCCTGCTGCTGCTGCTAAGTTGCTTCAGTCCTGTCGGACTCTGTGCGACCCCATAGATGGCAGCCCACCAGGCTCTCCCATCCCTGGGATTCTCCAGGCGAGAACACTTGAGTGGGTTGCCATTTCCTTCTCCAATGCATGAAAGTGAAAAGTGAAAGTGAAGTCGCTCAGTCGTGTCTGACTCTTCTCGACCCCATGGACTGCAGCCTACCAGGCTCCTCTGTCCATGGGATTTTTCCAGGCAAGAGTACTGGAGTGGGTTGCCATTGCCTCCTCCAATCTATGTTGCCTAGTAGTTCTTAAAGTGTAGTCTTTAGAGCAGCAGCAGTGTCACCTGGAAATTTGTGAGAGATGTAAATTCTTCACCCTGATGGGGCCCGTTTATCTGTATTCTAATGTGCTTCAACAATTGGTGGGATATCCAAATGGTGACTGAGTTTCTCTTGCTACAGATACTGTCAATGATTATTATTGTATTTTGAAAGTAATGTAGCCATTATAAGTTTGTGGAGGTAGTGCATGACATGTCATAGATGTTCTTTGGGTTGGAGAAACAAGTTACAGGTCCATACGTAAAGTGTTATCTCATGTGAGTTGAAAAAAATGTTTGAATATGCATGGATGAGTTCAGTCAGTAACGGGAAGGAGGAGTTAAATTTTTTATTTTGTAGTCATTTTTTATTTTGTAGTCTTCTATCTGTTCACACGTTACCATAATATATTTTAACTTTATAGATACAACTAGTTTAACAAAAAAGTATCTCACCATAATCACCCTTTACCTGTGACCTTATCTCTGGACTTAAACATCCTAATTCTAAAACCTGCATGTTAATATATTTCAACTCTGACCTGGCTTCTTTCATTTATTCAGCTTTTATCCTGATAATCTTAGCTGTATTTCCTTTTAGGGTCTCATCAGAGAGCTATTATTTTCCCATATAGTCTGAGGTTCACTTCTGTATTTGTTTTGTTTTATTTTCAATTTTTTTTTTATTGTGGTAAAACATAGTAACAGCAAATTTGTTGGTATTTAATCCTTTATGGAGGAACATATTCCTCCACCTCCCTGTTCCTCCTCCACAGGACAAACAACATTTCCTGAAAGGATAACCTTGAAATTTATAGCTACAACCAAGTCTGGGCTGTTTGAGAGCAGAGAACAATCCAGAACAGAAGATACACACAGAAGATCAGAGTCAGATAATATATAGGTCAGGTATCAAGTTTTTCATGAGGGCTAGAGCCAGGCTTTGGGTGAGATTTCTGAGTATTCAGAGACAGGGAAGAAAAAACTTGGATAAGGAGTAGGTACCAAGTGATTAGGACTCAGTTTAGGAAATTGAGGATTAAGCATAAGATAATTGATTGCATTGCTAATATAGAACAACAGCAATAACAAGAAAAAAGCTTGCTAATCTATATTTTCTGCAAAAAGCAGAAGCTGATCTTGGAGTATGAGTGGACTTGACCTGACCTGGGAGAGGTAAGTAGGTGGCACGTTGAGAGAAAGGTTGGAGGGCAAGGCAGTTTGCATCAGGTTCCACTTACTTTCTTTAGACTTTGTATTAGAAAAAAGAGTAAGATCTTTGGAGTAGGAACATAAAAACTCCAAAGCTAAACTGCTTACCACTTCTACCTCCCTCTGTCAAAACACACACACACACACATCTACAGGTAGGAGATCTTTGTGTCTTTGGTGGTTGTGTTCAATAATCTTTTACTGGGATACATGATGCATTAATGACCTGATGAAATAAGACTACACTTTTATTAATAAGGTAAATATTTCAGTGGTACCTTTCAGAAACTGACTTTTAAAAAAGATTAAAGCCTCTTATTTAGTAACATATCTTTTGATGTTTCTGTCTTTACCAAATACTGGTTTGTATTAGAACTTCTATTTCTGGGGAGATTATTGATAAAGTTATTGAAAAATAGGTTTCAATACATCTGGAATTTTTCAAATTGTCTTACCCATTTCAGTAGTGTTTAGATAAAAGTTTAAATGAAGTCCATACTATCTTCAAGCTAAAAATCTCCTGGGTTTTGCTTTTTGGATGAATTTGTTTTCTTTATTCCCTTCCTCCTTCTCTTTCATCCTCCCTTTGTCTCAGTCCTCAGACCCAGGTCCCTTATCCATTTAAATGCATTTTTATTATTATTTTGAATTTTACTCTAAACTTTTTGAGGTAAAACTTTAAACAGGGTTTTATATAAAATTAAGGCAAAAATATTTTATATGTGGAAACATTTATATATAAATTTATATATAAATATAACATACTTTGGCCACCTGATGCAGAGAGTTGACTCATTTGAAAAGACCCTGATGCTGGGAAAGATTGAGGGCAGGAGGAGAAGGGGACGACAGGGGATGAGATGGCTGGATGGCAATGGCATGGATTTGGGTGGACTCTGGGAGTTGGCGGTGGATAGGGAGGCCTGGCGTGCTGTGGTTAATGGGGTTGCAAAGAGTCGGACATGACTGAGCAACTGAACTGAACTAATGACATATTTATATGTTATATATGTAGAAACATTTTGTATGTAGAACGTCTAAGTAAGTTGACTAAGATATAGAATAAGTGAGACTACAATAAAATAAGTAGCATTACACTTGGCAGGTATGAAAATTGTGACTGTTACTTGTCATTAAGATCTGACTACTTCAGGAAGCAGAGTTTTTCTTAAGATTTCTTTTTCTTCAGTTGGAACTGACTCTGACACAGAATAGTCACTGCATTTTAGGATTGGAATTTAAAAATCTTATCTTTGAGTTGGTGATGCTAAAGTTGGTGAGAATTATAGGAAACAACCTTTCCACCTACTTTTTGGAGGCAGTCACAAAAGTTTGTGTACAGGTTTTTTTTTTTTTTAAATAGTTTATAGTCATAGATGAACTGTATTAGGCTAGCATATGTTGTTATAAAGGTTAGTTTCATCTTTATTTGGCCTTTTTAGCTTTGTTCTGTTTCATTGGCTCTAATGTGTCTAAACAAGACACCATATAAAGCCATGGTGTTCTTAGTAGAATAATGTGAAATATTGACATATTTTATCTTTAAGATGCTCTATAGGTGATAATTATAGAAAATGGTTACAATAAATTAATACATCAGCACATGTCCATAAATAAAATAACTCATTCAACCAAGAATGTTGTTTATCTGTTCTCTCAACTTTCCATGCTGACGTCAGTCTGCTGATTTTTTATTTTTGTTGTCTAGTGCTAGAAGGAATATGATAGCTTATACCAAAGAGTTAAAAATTTATGAGAGGAAGAGCTTTAAATAAAGAGAATTATATATTAAGTTAAATTTTCTGTGAATTGGGGAAAGCTGATCACTTGTTTTTAAAAATAAGCTTTATTGTGATACTTTTTACATACCATAAAGTTTACCCTTTTAAGGGTGTAGAATTTAGTGGTTTTTTCTTTTGTTCACTAAGTTGTGCAACCATTATCCAATTTGAAATCATTTTCATCTCTCTCCAAAGAAATCCTGTACCCATTAGCAGCCATTCTTCCTGTCTCCTAACCGCTCCCCAACTCCCCCTCCCCTTTCTACCCTCCCACCCCCCCCCTCCCCCGCCTGACCCTGGCAACCACTCAGCAGTTGACTTTTTGTCTCTACAAATTTGCCTGTTCTGGACATTTTGCATAAATGGAACCATACAGTATGTGTCACTTTCTTTTTTAGCAGCAGAATATCTGAATCTAAGTCTGGAAACGTTAGCATTCTTACCAAAGCAAATTTGAACAAAACTTCAGTAATGTTTCTAGACTGGATTTGTGTAGCATCCTAGGAAGTGGGTTTTGATTTGATGACAGATTTGATTTGATTTGATAATCGATTTGAGGATGATAGATTCATTAGCCCAGTGAATGGAGCATTTCAAGGAGGTGCTCTTTTGCTTAGAATTATTAGTGTTGTAAAAGGGAGGACTACCTAGTAGAAATGTGAACATGAAAACATTTTAAGATACTAAATGAAAAAGGAAAATAATTTGAAATATTGTTTGTACATTTTGGTTTAATCTTTAAACCTACTTTGGTAGTTATTTGCTATTCAACCTTTGCCATTTACAATGTATAGCTAATCCCAGCTATTAACGTGGACAATCATCTTTTGCACTGTGTCCTATATGCAGAACAGTACCAGTAATTGTGTTAGATGATAAGAGTGTTTTTGTGGGAGGTGGGTCTTCTGAAATACCTTTCATGCAAGTTAGTTTTTGTCTTATATATGCGTTCAGAATAAACAGAAAATTCTTTATTTAACAGCTGTTCCTTGATTTGGTAATCAGTGGCTACTATAGTGGCCCATTCACGTACTCTTGAAGTAGGAAGAAAAAGCCCTGTCTTGTTTTTATATCAATGGCCAGAGAGACAGCACTTTAAAAAATTGGCATATGAATGTTTTGACTATCTCACTTAAGACAGCCTGTCAGTTTGGCAGCTCTGAGCCTGTTCTTTCTGTGTCTTCTCTTTTCTCATTTTCATGTTTTGACAAATAAGATTGTACTTTTGACAAGTGATTTGCACTTCATCTAAGGTTTTCTAAGTGATTTTAATTTATTTGTTAAACTATCTAAAGATCATTTTATCCACCCATTTTTAGGTAACATAAGATTCTCTTTAATATAAATGAAAATAGAAAGTGATAGTACTGAAGTTCTTGCAATAGAAAACAGTGTTGGACAATAATTATATTTCAGAAGCTTGTATTTTTTCACTTAAGCATTTTCAGACTTAGGCCAGAGCGTAGTACTGATTTAAGGGGAAAAGCCCCTTCTGGAGTTACTTGGGGGAGTTCGTCTTTCAGAACTGAAGGTATTTCCAAGTGTTGTTGTTCAGTTGCTTAGTCCTATCTGACTCTGCGATCCCATGGACTGCAGCATGCCAGGCTTCCCTGTTCTTCACCATCTCCTGAGGCTTGCTCAAATCCTTTGGTAAATGAGTAAATACTGTGCTGAAAATTTTATTGCTAAAGGAAATTCTATTTAATCTTATCATGTGGCTAACATTAAATTCACTGATTCATTGAATGAATATTAAATGAGTACTTAATATGTGTTGGTACTTAATATCAGTACTTAATATCTGTTTGAAGTACTGGACTTAGAGTGGTGAGCAATACAGATACTACTTTCTAGACCTTAGAATCTGTTGGGTGACATAGTGATCAAATGAGTAAATAATGATTTTCAAACTGTAATATGTGGATGTGGCTTGAAGAAAACAAAGTAAGAGACTATATAGTGAATTTGGGGTGGGGAGTTGATTTTGTTCAGGAGAACTCCTTGAGGACTTGCTATTTATATTTGAAAAGAGACTCAAAATATTGAGAAAGAATACCTATGCTGGAGGAAGAGATTTCCAGGCAGACATAACTGTAACCACGGAGGTCATGAAGGAAGCATAAGAAGGCAGGTCTGGCTACAGTTAAAGAAAAGTATGGGAAGAGATGAGGGTGAAAAGTAGAGGCTAGATAATGCAGGGCCTTGCAGGACATGGTAGAGGCTTTGTATTTTTACACTTTGTGCAAAGGGAAGCCTTAAGCGATTTTTAAATGGGGAACTGTATGATCTAATTTATATTATTGAAAAATCATTTTGGCTTCCCTGGTAGCTCAGCTGGTAAAGAATCCGCCTGCAGTGCAGGAAACCCTGGTTTGATTCCTGGGTCAGGAAGATCCCCTGGAGAAGGGAATGGCTACCCACTCCAATATTCTGACCATGGAGAACTCCATGGACTGTATATAGTCCATGAAGTCACAAAGAGTGGGACATGACTGAGTGACATTCACTTTCACAGAAAGACTGGATCACAGGAGGTGAAGTGAAGCTCTTGTAGTCATCCAGTTGGTATCCATGACTACTGTGGCTAAAGAAGAAGGGGTAGAAGTGCTGTGAAGTGGCAGGATATGAGTTAGAATTTGTAGGCAGAAGGTTGAGGACTTGTTAATGGGTTAGATGTTGAGGCCAAGCAAAGGAGCCGAATCCAAAGTAATTGTTTTAATTTTTTGGCCTGAGCTGCTAGAGGAATAGAGATGCCATTAACTGAGATAAAATAAAGAATGAAGAATGACCAGATTACTGGGGGGAAATCAAGAGTTTTGTTGAGATGTCTGAGATGTTCTGTTAGATGTCTTAGTGAAGATGTTGAGTAGGCAGCTATTCATATAAGTCTGGAGCTCAGAGAGGTAGGAATTTGATATATAAATATGGATGTCATCAATTAAGAAGTAATATTTAGAGACTTGGGGCTATCTGAGATCTGAGGGAGTACTTATAGGCAGAAGACTCTGCCTTAGAGCTCTCCAGCATACATACATACATTCATTCCTATATGTTCATGCAAGAAAAGCTTGTGTCCCCATACAAAGTCAAACCTGTCTATATGAGTCAACCGCAGTTCTTGGTTACAAGTTAAAGTCATTCAGTTGTGTCAGACTCTTTGCAACCCCATGGACTATACAGTCCATGGAATTCTCCAAGCCAGAATACTGGAGGGGTAGCCATTCCCTTCTCCCGGGGATCTTCCCAAACCTAGGGATCGAACCCAGGTCTCCCACATTGCAGGCAGATTCTTTGCCAGTTGAGCCACCAGGGAAGCCCAAGAATACTGGAGGGGGTAGCCTATGCCTTCTCCAGCAGCTTTTCCTGACCCAGGAATCGAACCGGGGTCTCCTGCATTGCAGGTGTTTCTTTACTAGCTAAGCTACAAGGGAAGCCCTTGGTCCTATAATTGTGACAGTTTTAATTCAAAGGTACATGGATTTCAGCCATAATGGGCCCGCAGCAACTGCTATATCCTGGAGCTGGATGTTGTAGGTCATGATGCGCTCCCTGGTACCGGTGACCACAGTAGCTAGCTGCTGCTGTGGGTTCTGCCAGAGTAAATTCTCTCTCTTACTGTTCTTTGAGTTACTTGCTTCACATTCAGACTTTTGGCAAAGAGCTTTGCCAGAGATACTGTTTTCATCCCAGTTATCAGGTGATAGATATCAAGTAATTATCTGACCTTTTGTTACTGTCATGAGAGATAATTCCTACATTCCACCAAGACTCAGATAATGGGGAATTCCTCAAACAGAGGCTAAGCTCAGATACCAGGGAGTTCAAGAACTACCAACACACAGGTGTCCATTTTGTGAGTGTGATCTATTTGGTTGCTTTTACAGAGCCTGCACCAAGTCAGTGCTTTCAAATGGACTTCAAGAGTAATATTTTCTTCTATTGACTTTCTTCTCTCATAGCCTTTATCCTGCCATAGAGTTGAAATGAGATTTACTTTCCCTGTGTTCCTTTTAACCATAACCAGAGAAATTATAGCCTCTTTTAGTTAAAAACACACAAGTAAATAAGCCCCCTGTTCAAGTTTCTTTATTATGTTAACATAATAAAACACTGCCCCTGCACATTCAGGTTTCCTTTAAGAAGGTTAATAAACCCAAAGCTGTATGTTCTGCCCCAAATATCTGACCACTGAACTGACTCCAGATAAATCCTATAAATTCTAAGTAAAGATAACATATGCTGAAATTTTCCTCAGATTGATAAATTATATAGCACCAATTATGCATGCTCTATAGCTATGGCTACCTGGTAGAGAGAAGTAACAAAATTGTAGCCCAAAATATTATAGTCCATTGATCTGATCTATATGAGAAAATTGTAACACAGTCACAGCGTCATGGTATTCTTAAGACAGAAGATTCATTATTTACCAAAGAGATAAAGTATTTCCAGGCTAGTACCCATGTCCTTTAATTGAATGCTGGACTTTTTCATTGAGTGGTAGATTTTGTTGTCTTTCTTCAAAGAGTATTGAATTTTGTTCTGCCAAACAGTTAAGTTACTTGTACATTAAATGTGCTTTTTTCAAGACTTGTTGTTAAACTTTGTCAGGGTAAGTTTACAATATCCTTTAGTGTCGTTAGTCACTTCTATTGAGAAATGACTCTTTTGAGGTTTCTACTGAATGCTCCAGGTATTCCATCTACTCTAGCTGTTGGAACTTAAAAGACTTATAGCCCTAAGAGAGTTCTGACAGTTGTTCATCTTAGAGCTTTCCTTCACTTAGCCTCACAGAGTTTTACCCTATTTTGGGCAACTTTGTATTCATCCAAAACTCAAGAAGACCTCTGTTGATTTCTAGAGAACCATGTCCACGTTACCCACTTAGAGTTCATCTTCTTCATGTCTCTGCCCTGAATGTTCCAGCTTCCTTGGCATCCTCAGACTCTGACTCCTCAAGACCATTGTGCTCTGCTTGGGATCCCTTACCTCCTCTGTGGTCCGGAAAGTGCCTCCAGGCAGAAATCCAGGGTGATCACAGGGTTACCTCATTTGTTTTGCTTCTCTCAAGGTTCATGGACTATGTGCATATTGTTGTCTGAAATAGTACAAAAACAGTGTTTTTCCTGTATTTTATCCAGTTTCTATTTATGCTAGGAGAGTACGCCTGGTCCCAATTGCTATGTCACGAACAGAAGCAGGTCTCATTAGAAAAATGACTTTACCACTGAAACACATGAAGGTTAGTTCTGACAGCTTGTGGCCCTTAATATATAGTCAATACAAAACCCTTGGTATGATAAAGAGAAAAAAATCAAGTCAGTGTTAGCATAGTAAAACAACAACAGTAACAAAGATGGTAAACATACAGCATTACATACAGGCTATATTATATATATGTGTGTGTGTGTGTGTATATAATTACATATATAATTTAAAACTCCCAACAACCATACTTTGCTCTTATTATCTCTATTTTATAAAGTTGGAAATTGAAGTACAGAAAAATGAAGTAACCCAAGGTCAGATAGCTAGTTGGTGGATCTAGAGTTTGAACCAGGCATAATTAGCCAAATAAAAAATGCTGCTTCAGGAAACTGGGCAGGTGTCCCATCCATCCCAACTGAGCAGTGAATTATATTGTATTTTTTCTTTTTTCACCAAAGCTTTATACATGTCATCATGATGTGAATGAACTACAAATCTCTCTATAGCTATAGCTGTAGATACAGATATATATCCTTAACTCCAGGTAGTACCTCCACCTGCCTAGTTTACATTCCTGTGAATCTCTTATCACTACCTTACACCTATAAGTCTCAAACTGAATTTAATACCTACCTGTTCTTTCTGTGATCCATACCTTAGTTAATGGGATATCTCTTTTTCTAAAAGATGGTGAAAAATTTATGGATCATCTTTAAATCCTTCCTTCTCTGTCTCTTTCATGTAACAACTTCCTGTTTTTGTTGTATGTGTGTTACTCACTCAGTTGTGTCTGACTCTTGGTGACCTCAGGACTGTAGCCTGCCAGGCTCCTCTGTTCATGGAATTCTCCAGGTAAGAATACTGGAATGGGTAGTCATTCCTTTCTCTAGGAGATCTTCCCAACCCAGGGATTGAACATGGGTCTCCTGCATTGTAGAGAGATTCTTTACCATCTGAACCACCCTGGAAGCTTAGGCCATGTTTTACTTGTGAAATGTCTCTCAAGAAGGTCTTTCTCTGTTTCTGCTGCCGTAATTCAAGACCTCTTCATCCCTTACTGAGCTATTGCAACAGAAACTTCTTTGGCTTTCCTTTCTTTATTGTTCTCTTATGCTTTTCTGTCCTTCTCAGTATACTTCCAGAGTTAGCATGAAACTAAAATAGATTTGCTGATGGCTTAATTAAGAACCTGTGCTGCTCACCCTTGTATTCTAAGTCAGAAGTTAAGAACAAGACTTGAGAATCTGACTCCAGTTTCCTTTCTTCTAGCTATGATTCTTTGGGAATTCTTTGGGTGTTAACCCATTAGTCTTAATTTTCTCTTATGTAAAATGGGCATAATGATAATTCCTCCTCATAAAGGTGTTAAGAAGAATCAACAAATAAAAACATATACATATAAAAGACTTCAGTGCTTAGTACATACTCAATAAACGATAGTTATTATTGTTAAGGTAATAGCATTCACAGCCCTCTAACCTTAAGTACACTATGCCTTGCCTTGTGCTATATGTTTCAGATCAATAAGATGACTTACTAATGTGGTCCGTGTTTTCAAACCTCCATGTTTTGGCTCATGCTCTGTTCCTTCAGTCTGGCACGTTCTTTCCCCATCCTCTTCTCTGCTTGCTGAAAGGATACTGTGGCACCTCTCCAGTAAACCATTTCTTAGTTACAACAGTCAGAATTAATTACTCTTTAGGACTCTCATAGTCTTAATGAGAGAATATGCCCTTAATTATTTCATCTTCTAGCACTTAGCTTGCTCTAAGAGCTTGGATTCTTAAAGTCAGATGAATGGCAAGATCAGTAAGGGTTAGCTGCTATTGTTATTGTTATTTTTATTAGCTGTGTACTTGTCTTCTCCTTCAACCTCCACCAGACTGCTCTGTCTCAAGGACAAAAATCATCTGATTTATTTTTGTCTCTTTTCATAGTACCTAGTAGAGTCCCTTGTATAGAATGAGTACTCAGTCTGATCTTGGTGAGGCAACAATAAGCCATGGTATGAAGCGAGCTCTTAGTTCTCTGCCCAGGAATTGAACCTGGATAGTCTGGATGAGAACCAGGAATCCTAGCCACCGGACCGACAAAGGGCTGGAAGCTAGAAACTATTTTTCCCTGGATTTTTACCCCCAGTGAAAAATGCATTTATCATAGAAGCAGAAACTGTAAATGCAGGTACAAAGTTTATTACTAGAGACATAACACAACAACAAGTCGGAGAGCACATAGAGAAATGGTTTGTTTAGTTAAGACAGAAGCAAGGCAGAGATGCACACCTAGAGAGAGAGGGTGTAGGTTTCCCCGCTATTGAGGAGGAGCTGAAGTAACAATATGGTAAGTCGTTTATATAGGTCAGTTCTTCCGGGTCTTTGTCTTCTTTCAGGACAATTATCTGGTTTCTTTCTCTTCACCTGATGTATGCTGGGACCCTCCCCTGGATGGGCACACATCCCTCAGCCAAGATCGATCTCAAAGTGAAGGCTTCTGGGAGGAGCACAACTTATTAAGGCCTGGCGTTATCCCTTGACTTGACTTTTGAGCCTTTTGAGCGTTTCTGTGTATGTGTAGTGTTTCCCTTGTCCCAAAAGAGTGGGCAACAGAGATCCTTTAATCCTTTACTCAAACAGGGTTTTACCCCTCTTTGTCCTTGCTGTGACTATTACCTTGACTACTGCATGACTATTACCTTAAAGTGTTTACAAGAGACAAATACTGGCTATTTACCCTGTTTCTGTTGTTACTTCTATTTCAGAGAGTAAACAGGAGGGTTGATTGTAACTGCTTTAACTGGAGCCCACTGTCTCTTGTCTCAGAAAACGCTAATAGTTTGTATCCAGCCTGAAGCCCACTTCTTTGTGCCCCATGAAATGCAAACAGGAGGCCAGTTATAAATGTCTAACCTGGAGCCCATCCATCTCCTACATCAGTATGTGTTGAATTTACAGGATTGTGCTTCAGCTTCTCTGACACTGTGTGACATAGTGGAAGGAAGCAAGGTGGCTAAGTTTAGAGGCGGTTCTCCCTGGAGGTTGTGGAGTGTACTTCCAGGGAATGGGAGCATGGTTCTACATCTACTTGGTTGTGTGGCAGAATTCTTACTATAACAGGTTAAATTTTCTCCTTGTCTTTCTTTCTTTCTTTCTTTCTTTTTTTTTAAAGCAAAGCAAGGCCTTTAATATTCTGAAAGCACCCAGTTGTGTGAAGTGTTATTAATGATTGGCTTCCCAGGTGGTACAGTGGTAAAGAATCTGCCTGCCAGTGCAGAAGATGCAAGAGATGTGGGTTCAATCTCTGGGCTGGGATGATTCCCTTAAGTAGGAAATGGTAACCTGCACCAGTATTCTTGTCTGGAAAATTCTGTGGAGTCCGATAGGCCCCATGGAGTTGCAGAGAGTCAGACACAACTGAGTGACTGAGCACACGCAGATCACTAATGAGGCCACATTTTTTGATCTCAAATATACTTCTACCTTTGTCCCTTTACTTTCCTAATGTCTCTTTAGATACTTGAAAATAATTTAGAGGTCTTTGGGAAAATTAATGTATTTTCCAAATACTGTTTCACATTGAGTTTATTATTCTAAAACACAATAAATGTAAATAACTATGATACTAGCTTTTACAGGCATTTACCCTGTGATCAGTGTCAGACATATCACTCCTTAGGAAATCTTGAAGAAATTCACAATAATGAAAAAAGGTGTGTTTTCTCCATTTATTTCCTCTTTCTTGCTTTTCTTCAGATTTGAATAGACAAGTAGTTATTGAGGAAAACACTATTTTAATAGACTGTTTTACAGTATCTGCTTTTAGGTAAGTGATTTGCAAAGTGCTGTGTTAAAAAATAGAGTTGTACAGATGCCTTTTAGTAGCTGCGTATCTGAGAAATTGTGTTCTTACTGTTTGACACTGGATCTTTCAAACAATAAGCTACACTGAGTTGTGTTATCTTGGTAGCTCTATATAAGTAATTTCCAAAGGAGAAGGTATACTGGTATGATAGTAAGTCTATAAATATTTCAGGTAAATTACTAAATCAGTTTGGATTAATCAAAATAAATAAAGGCACAAAGAAAAAAAGCAAGGTGATTAAAGATTGTATTCATATTTATAGGTAATGGTCCTCTATTGAGTGCTGTGCTGTGATAAGTCGCTTCAGTTGTGTCTGACTCTGTGCAACCATATGGACTGTGTAGCTTGCCAAGCTCCTCTGTCCATGTGATTCTTCTGTCAAGTGGCACCTCTGCTAAATGAAAGTCGAAACACTCACCAGTCAGTGGGGGAAGAAATGCCATACAAATAAGTAACCCAAAGGAAGTATACCTAAAAAATTGAAAACCAGCTGAAACCTTGTATCACCTTAAAGTTTTAGACTGATTATGTCTTTCTATTGAAACACAAATTTCTCTGTCGCCTTTCCTGTTAAATCCACTGTTCTCAGACTCCCAATCTGCCAATTTAAATAACTGTCTTAATTTACTATGTCCAGCAACATCTGAGCATGGGACAGCATCTGAGCTCCTTAGTTCACAGACCATGTGTGATATGCATATAGATTTACAGATGCCCTCAGAAAACCACCCCATAGATTAGGGACTAAGAAGTTCTCTTAATTTTCATGTGGGAAAGTGAAACCTTGAGTAGTTAAATCCACAGTCACAAATTATAACTTGCAGATGGAATTTAGACCTACAAGCATGTTTTGTTTGGTCTGTTAGGATGCTTTAAAACTTTTGAGCAAACAGTTAAGATCAGGAAAATTTTAGCTTCTCATGAAAATTTAGAGCATCTGATACCATTGGACTGATATTCCTGTATGACGTCAATTGACTAGTGTTATGTTGTAACTCCTTCTTTTTCATGATTTATCTTTCTCTGGATTTATAATCCTTACAATTCCTTCTTATCTTATACCTGTTTCATTTATTCATGTCACCTGCCTTGCCCTTCTGAAAATTTTTGTTGTATAGCAAGTCAGAAGCAGAGTGAAAAATAGATACTTTTATTCTGACCCCTAAGCAATTGTAGGTTCCTGCCTCTATTACTCAGGTGTTGGTTTATAAGCCCTGGATTCTAATCCTTCCATTACCATTGACTTGCCCCGTGGCATTGAAAAGGTCAGTTAACTCCTGTGATTTCAGTTTCGATATCTGTTGAATGATCATTATAAACATTTTAACTATGCATATAATTTAAATATCTAAAGGTTTATGTACAAAGCAGCCTCATAAAGTTGTAGTTAATATTTTGTTAGATTGCTTAAAAATGTTGCTTCAGTGTGCCTCTTGACCATTGTTGATGTGTTTAATGTCCTGCGTCCTACAGGATAAAGTCCAAATTTCTTTGCTTTACATTCTTCCCTACCATTTGGTTCCAATGTACCTTGCCAAAGTATTTTTTACTTTATATGGAATGGAATGGAATTTCATTCATTCATCATTCAATCTCTACCCTCCCTTCATTCTTTTTTCCCATAAATGTCGAGCACCTCTGCTGTGCCAGGCAGTATGCTGGCCCCTGAGGATTACAGAGTTGAATAAGAAACATTCTGCCTCTAACATTCTCATACTTAAGCTTTAATTTTAGGCGGATCAATATATTTTGTATCTTCACTACATCTTACATAGGCTTGCCTCCTTTGCTCACACTATTCTTTTCTTTCGTTATTTCATTCAACGAATATTTATTGACTGTTGTATCAGGCACTGTTCACTGGGTGTTGATTTTATAACAAAGTTCCTGCTCCACTGTAACCTATATTCTTGGGGAAATAAGACATTAAATAAATAAACTCTTAATATATGCCATAAGGCCTATGAAGTAACTGTAAGGCCCAAGGAAGAGAGACGGTAACAGTATGTGGGTCATAGTGCTATTATTTTAGAAGGGGTGATGAAAGACAGCTTTTCTAAGGTGGTATTTGAACTAAAGGAACTGAGGGCAAGATCCAAGAAGGTATTTGGGGGAAGAGTGATTCAGGAAGAGGGTGCTTGATATATTCAGGGGACAGTGAGGTGGCCAGTATGGCAGGGTCTGAGAAAGTCAGTGGAAGAGGGGGAAGGAGATGAGTTCTGTAATTCTGAAGAGCATTACTGCCTATGGTAAGGACCTTGGCTTTTGGCTCTAGAATGAGTTGTATCTCCTCTGAGTTTCTATTTTAGATGCCTTTGTTACACCTTCCTTGGCCATCCCTGTTTACAGTGGTTCTTTCTTCTGTCTCTTGGAATGCTATAAACCACGTAACTCATTTGTTAAACTGACCAAGGCAAATGTCTGTTTGTCTTCTTATAGGTCTTCAGCTCTGTCCTAACTTCTTTTAACTTCTTCCAGTGTAGTGATTTAGTTTTATACCTTTCTATCCTATATGATGTTTTGCACCCAGTTGAGACTTAATATGTTTGTTTTGTGAGGCTCTGACCTCAGATATCAGTAGTAGGAATTTGAAAGCAATGTCTAAGAAAGAAGTGAAAGGACTTGGTGATAAATTAGACATAGGAATGATGTTAATTAAAGTTTTAGTTTGTGATCCTGGAAGAGTAACAGTGCTATGGACAGATACAGGAAAGTTGGGAAGATAAACTGATTTTGGGGAAGATTAATGAATTTGGTTTGGAGTTTATTGAACTTCCGTGTTAGTAAGATATTCATGTTAAGCTGTGAAGAATGATTTGGATATGTTAGAACACACACAGAGGATTGGTGTTATTTGTGACTCCAGCCTGCAGTATGTAATTTTAAGAGCAGGGACAGCCTCTTACTCATATTTCTAGTGTCTGGAACAGGGGCTGGCAAATAATAGGTGCTTAAATCATAGGCATTTAGTCGTTTTATTGAGCAGAGCAGTAAGGCTGATGTGTACCTACCTATGATGCAGATTATGGCTTAGGAACTAGTGCTTATTCCTTCAGCTATAATTGCTGCTATTTTTATTTTTAAAAGATAATGAATTCATCATCAGATTTCAGACTCAAGCTTAGAAAAAAAGACTCAAAAGTAATTTGTTTTAGTTAACTGTTTTGGGTATTTTAATGACATTTGTATCTGATATTGTTAGTGTCCAGTCTGCTTATAATCATCCCCATCAGTCAATCCTGCCAATGCATTATATTATAGAACTCTGAGAGTAATACATTAAACATGGTTAGAACAATGGAGTGATGGTACATCAGTTGTTTTTATTATGTACATCAGTTAGTATTCTAGTAGCTTACAGTACCCATTGATTCCCATCTATCAAAGTAGCCTCATAGTAATAAGAATTACTAGACATGTTGGATGACAAATAACAGAATTACATTGTATTTTGTATTTGGAGATGTATCTCCTTAAGTAGGATAGAATCATTTTACAGATGCTGCGTGAAACCTAATCTTGATAGCAATAATAAAATCAATGCTAAATTTAGAGAAGCAGAGTCTACTTTTGATTAAAATTTTAATCTTGTCAGATAGCTTAAATCTTTTTCCTTCAAGTCACACTTTAGATTACATAGCCCTTTGGTCTAGAAACCTTTTCTGTTTCTTTTTTCCTCTTGATATAACTCACAAATCAAGATCTTTTGAAATGGTCTCCTGCTTCTGTAGATCTCTTCTGACTCTGAGTCCTTGGGAGCTGTGAGGTGCTTCTGAAACTGTACGCGTTACTTTTTGCTTTGGAGCAGATGTCGTGGCACTAAGACCCATAAACCATTTGCTCTGTGTGGCTGGAGCTGGGCAGGCTGTGCTCCCACTGAAGGGAAGGAAGTCAATAGTGCAGACTGAGCTGTGGAGTTGGGTTCTTGCAGGATTTCCTTCCAGCCTTTCCCCACTAAGGTTCTTGGGAATTAAAAAAAAAAAAAAAATCTAAACACACAAACCAAGTTTTCCTATTTACAGTGTTAAGGGAAGGTAGACATTTCGGGAAGGGTAGATCCTTTCCCCAAGTTATCCAAGAAGAGAAAACAGCGTAAAGAAGCTCTGATTACAGATCTTTGGAATGTTCTTTGCTAAATTTTACAAACGAGAAATACACTCAGAATTTTGGGGATTGCTCCAGGCTGCGCGTGAGGGTTTGATTGCTTCTCTAATCTTTTTTTGAGAAGAGGAGAATTCATCAAAAGGGGTTTTGGATGGCAGGCACCCTACTGGGTTTCTGCAGCAGCTTGCGTTCTCCGGCTTTTCTCTGAGGGAGGGTCTCTGCGCCGGCTTGGAGACCCCCTGCTGCAGGCTCCTTTTGCGGGCGCTGGCCCGAGGGGAAAATGCTCCGCTCTGGCTGGAGTATTCTGGTTACTGCTGGGACTTCTTAGCCCCGTGGGGAGCGTGTTCCTGGTTTGGGGATACTTCACTGAACTGCAGGCGAAACGACTGGACTCTCTGGGCTCTTTCCCTTCGCGGTGAATATGGGAAAGAATTAGGGGGTGGGAGGCAGGTAGCATGACTTGGAGTCGCCGCTGCCCTGCATCTGCCCCCAGCCCCCAGAGAGCATCTTGATGTTCCACATATCGGCTGTATAAATATGATGAAATGGCAGCCCCGGAAGAAGGTAAGTGTCCCAGAGTGGGGACGGGGCCCTGATGCCCGACCCAGGGAGGGGTGAGAGGGGCCGGCTGCCCTCGGGTCCCTCCACCCTTTCCATAGTTTGCTGGATGGGCAGGTCCAAATAGCTCTGTCCCTTTGGGACTTAGGCCTGTTCCTTAGGGACGAGTTACCAAGGCTGATTTGCATCCACTGCCCTCTTAAGTTTTTCCTTCTTGGTATGCCCGGACTCTCACGGGTGACAGCCAAGAAACATCCCTTTGCTTTAGAAACCCAGTGGAGCTAGCAACACGATTAGCTTTGCCGGAGCCAGCCAAGAGCTGCCAGGGTCTAAGAACTCGGTGGCGCCTCCTCTGCGGGAGCCACCGACACACTCCAGTGTCGGGGTTGTGTTCCCGACACACTCCAGTGTCCTCGCAGGTGGGTGTTATAGCACCTACTTCCCCAAGGGGTTGATAGGTTCTGAGCCGCTGGCAGCCGCTTCCCCAGGGCCCCGCTGGTGGGGCGAGCATCCCCAGCACAACCGTCCAGCTGCTGGTTCCCGGGCAGCGGGGTTGCGGGGCCTCCAGCCTGAGCGCCTGGGGCCGGCCGGCTGGGCCTTCTGCCCGCGGGGCTCCAGGCGGCCGCGTGGGCTAGCGCGAGTGAACACGCCAGACATTGTCACGGGCGTGTGTCTGTGCATGACAGCCTGCACGGGTGTGTGTGCATCGATCGTGGGGAAGAGGGGGAGGGGGCACTTTGCTTTTTGCGAGATTATTTCCTAATATGGCTCCTTTGTTGAGAACTCAAGGGGGGAAAAAAAAAAAATCCAGTGGTTCTATCAAAATAAATTGCTATTGGTCTCAGAAATAACCTTTCTAAATGTGGGACTGGTCGCTACCCCAGGACGTTCAGGGAGAAAGACAGCTTTTTCAAGTTGTTGGCTGCTGTAGCTTTGGCTAGGGCTCCCTTTTGCTAACTTGCCTGACTGGTGCTGTTAGGTGAACGCAGTGGTTCACTGCATAGCAGGACTCCTCGCCCCGCCCCCCACCCCCCAAATACCTAATTTGGCCTGGTTTTTATTGACATTCTTCTGAGGGAAAACATAGTGAACAGATTGTGCTGTGCGCCTCCCCAGCCATGACCTGTCTCAGTTAGCAGCTGCCTGGTGTTTTACTTGAACTAGCTAAACTGACTCTTTCTTTGTGGCATGATGTGTGATACCATGTTTTACATCAGAGCTGAAATAGAAATTGTGTGAAATGCATGACAAGATATTGTGCATTTGTTTTATTGCTAGAAAATCTAACAAACACTACTTCAATATAGCCTGGTGAATTGAAAGGTTTTCTTTGATATCTAATTTGCTATCTGAAACGAAGTCATTTCTACCTCATCCTGAAGTCAGAATCTCTCATATATTAGTTCTTATCATAGAGCTTCTTTCAGTGAGATTGGTTTTAGATAAGAGATCCATGCATCTTCCCTCCCCCACCCGCCCCAACCTATAAAAATCAGAGTTAGGGTGAGGAAAACCCGTAGAAGAAGCAATGTAATCAAGCAATTTAAACAGATGCTGTGCATTCCGAGAGCCCTTCCCTCAATTTCTTCTGTATTTGTAAATTGTATATTTATGAGTACTTTTAAGATGTCTGCAAAACATACATTCATAAATGTCTTTTTTTTCTATTTTACCCAGTACGCGGTAACTCATGTGGTTGTGTCTGTGGAAACCCCTCTGGGTACTGGCATTGCTTGAACCATGGAAGTATTATTCTTGGCAGTCAGGTGGATTTCTGGACTCTGGAAGATTCTGTTTCAAGTGTTAGGATTCACTCTGAAGTATTTACTCACTCTGTGATACTTAAATTGCTATACCAGAAGGCTGTGTTTATTCACTGCATTCATAATCCCAAATCATCATGTTATAAGGATCCAGATAAAATTCTACAGAGTTATGGAAGATTAAAAAATAAGCTGAGCTATCAAATACTGTGTGATTATTTGGAGGTGGCTGGAGAACAGTTCTTGTTGCTTCTTCTACATTGGAAATGGAAGCTTCCTTGAAAGAATATTCAACTCCCAGAGGGCACAAATAAGTCTTTACAAAGATTATGTTTATTTTTTACACTTGCAAGAATACTCACATGATCAAATCATTGCCATGGTTTCTGGCTGGGGATGCTAACACATTTGCAGTGGGACAGTCACATGCCGTGTGTTTTGTCAAGCTGTTTCATAAAAACCATTTATGCTACAAATGAAAAGTGATACTACATTGATGTCATTCACCAAAGCTAGAAGATCGTCAGTAGAACACTGGCCCAGGCGGTGTTGGGTGTAGCCAGGCCTCATGGCTGGGATTGGTGGGTAACTTGCTGTCACGGTACCCTGTCAGCCACCACCAGTGCTGGCTTTTGTAAATTCTGGTCTCACCATAAGACCATGACCATAGGTTCTAGGTTTCTTTGTTTCTTACTGAGCATGCAGCTGGGGTATATGATTGAAAGGGAGCTCTGTACTCTTCTTTCTTCTGCTTATTTGCTGGGTTTAAGTAAATACTAAAATTCAAGATGTGAGTGTTCAGTTAGGGTCTGCTACCTTTTTTCACAAAGAAACCACCAGAACGTGATTAATCATGTTCCGCCCTCAGGACCAGTGAGGAGCTTAGTTAGCCGTAGCTTTGCTCCCTCACTTCTGGATACTACCACCAAGATGCTCTTCTTCCTTCCCCTTCTTGAAGAAACAGTGATTTTATGTACCTCTGAATTCCTGGAGCATTTAAAATCTATGCTCTTTTAGATAGATTGTGCTTTACTGATAGTAAACCGTCCCTCCCCCCCCACCTTTAAAAAAAATCAGCCTCTCAATTATGCTTCAAACTCCTTGAGTTTAGGAACAATACTTCACACCTCTTTTTTTTGGTGCCAAGGATAATATAGTTGCTCAGTAGATATTTATTTGATGTAAAAGTAAATAAGAAATATTGCTTTGTAAAACTTGTATCTGTTTTTAGGGTGGTAGATCTTTAATAAAGCTCAAAATATTTTATTTGGCTCATAGGTATTAGACTGTAGTGGATTATTAAAGAAAACAACATTTTGACACTCACTTCTCATCTTTCATAGACAATATCAGGGAGGGGACAGCCACACTTTCCACACAGGTTCCATAGCAGTCATTGTTAAGATGCACTGTCAGGCTCTGTGGACTAGGCTCGGATCCAGGGTCACGATTCTTTTATTAACATAACCTTATTGGCCTGGCAGAATCTGTTTTCCCCTTAAGAGGCGATCATGCAGCACATTATTTTTATCTTGTATTTGCAGAAATAATAGTAATTAAAATGATCATCTCATAGGAACATGTTTGTTTACAATTCTGAAGTGATTTTTGCTCTTCAAAAATTCAAGGATTAGTATCAGATAACACTGTGTAGATAAGACTGCAGTCAAAACCTTCAGGAAAGCGGCTACTGATTGGATTTTTTCATTGCTTATCTAATGTTATTTTACTGTTCACACATAATAAAAGATCATTAATAGGAATATGTCAGATAAGCTACATTAATTATGTCATTTGAGAATCATATGATGTATTTATCTTATTATACTTGTCACATTAATATAATGTGAATCTGGCTTCTTAAATGACTTCTCTGATAGGGCTTCATTTAAAAACCTTATTTCAAAGCTCACTTATAAGGATTGCATCCTATAAATTTGTGTCTTGAAATAGCTTATTCCTTTTACCAAAAAAATTGTATTTCATATCCCTGTACTTCTTCTATGATAAAGTATTTTGTTTTTAGATTAGAACGCTCAGTTTCAAATTTTAATACAACTATACTAAATTTTACTTAGTTACCTGCCTAAATGCTGTGCTAGTTGATATTATCATGTTCATTTTGGACCACAGTTTGTTTATAGTATAAAATTAAACTTAAAAATAAGCATTGTGACCAAAGTAGTTTTAAAGAGAAGTCTTAGAAATTTCATGATAAAGGTCTTTCTGCAGATCTATTCTATACATCATTCCTGGATCAGTGCAACCTAGAAACCTAGGTTTTGGTTCTGGCAGTTCCCATGACTTGTGTCCTTGGGTGTGTCGTTTAATCTTTCACATCTGACTCCTCACTGTTAGAGTCAAATACCTCATTGTCACTTGCTGGATATATTGCAAATGACATCCTAATGATTTTTCTTTTTCTTGTCTCTTTTTTCCTCTGGTTTTCCCTTCTTTCTTCTTCTAGAGTAATTATTTAAAGAAACACATGTACTATTCTCCTCCTTAACATTCTGCGTTGCCTCTCTTTTGTCTAGTTGCTGTTGTTCAGTTGCTCAGTTGTGTGTGACTCTTTGGAACCCCATGGACTGCAGCATGCCTGGCTTCCCTGTCCGCTATTGTCTCCCAGAGTTTGTTCAAACTCATTTCCATTGAGTTGTGGTGATATATAACCATCTCATCCTCTGTCACCCCCTTCTCCTGGCCTCAATCTTTCATGGCATTAGGGTCTTTTCCAGTGAGATGGCTCTTCATATCAGGTGGCCAAAGTATTGGAGCTTTGGCTTCAGCATCAGTCCGTCCAATGAATATTCAGGACTGATTTCCTATAGGATGGGCTGGTTTGATCTCCTTGCTGTCCAAGGAACTCTCAAGTTTTCTCCAGCACCACAGTTCAAAAGCATCAGTTCTTCAATGCTCTTAATGGTCCAACTCTCACATCTGTATATGACTACTGGAAAAACTATAGGGACTTTGACTGTAGGGACCTTTGTTGGCAAAGTGATGCCTCTGCTTTTTAATATGCTCTCTAGGTTGGTCATAACTTTTCTTGCAAGGAGCAAGCATTTATTAATTTCATGGCTGCAATCACCATCTGCAGTGATTTTGGAGCCCAAGAAAATAAAACCTCCCACTGTTTCCATTTCTCCCCATCTGTTTGCCATGAAATGATGGGACCAGATGCCATGATCTTAGTTTTTTAAATGTTGAGTTTTAAGCCAGCTTTTTCACTTTTCTCTTTCACTTTAATCAAGAGGCTCTTTAGTTCCTCTTCGCTTTCTGCCATAAGGGTAGTATCATCTGCATTCCTGGCAATCTTGATTCCAGCTTGTGAGTTGTCCAGGCTGGTATTTCCCATGATGTACTCTGCATAGCAATTAAATAAGCAGGGTGACAATATATAGCCTTGACATATTCCTTTCTCAATTTTGAACCAGTCTGTTGTTCCATGACAGATTCTGTCACTTCTTGACCCGCATACAGGTTTCTCAGGAGGTAACTGAGGTGGTCTGGTATTCCCATCTGTTTAAGAATTTTCCATAGTTTGTTATGATCCACACAGTCAGAGGCTTAGTCTAGTCAATGAAGCAGAAGTAGATGTTTTTTTGGAATTCCCTTGATTCTTCTATGATCTAGTAAATGTTGGCAATTTGATCTCTGGTTCCTCTGCCTTTTCTAAATCTAGCCCTTATATCTGGAAGTTCTCAGTTGATGTACTGTTGAAGCTTAGCTTGAAGAATTTTGAACATGAGCTTGCTAGCATCTGAAATGAGCTCAGTTGTGAGGTAGTTTGAACATTCTCTGGCGTTGCCTTTCTTTGGGATTGGAATGAAAACTGACCTTTTCCAGTCCTGTGGCCACTGCCAAGTTTTCCAAATTTGCTGACATATTGAGTGCAGCACTTTCACAGCATCATCTTTTAGGATTTGAAAATAGCTCAACTGAATTCCACCACCTCTGCTAGCTTTGTTTGTAGTGATGCTTCTTAAGGCCCACTTGACTTCGCATTCCAGGATGTCTGGCTGTAGGTGAGTGACCATACCATCGTGGTTATCCGGGTCATTAAGATGTTTTTTGTATAATTCTTCAATGTATTCTTGCCACCTCTTCTTAATCTCTTCTGCTCTATTAGGTCTGTGCTGTTTCTGTCCTTTATTGTGCCCATCTTTGCATGAAATGATAACATCTTAGCAACTGGGTCTCAAGATACCAGTGTAGCAATACCGTGGTTGTAAACTACCGAGTAAATCTTTATTCCCTTCAGCTGGAAATGTTTTTGATCTTGTAAAACTGGTGGGAAAATGGTCATCAATAGAAAACTACTTCCAGGGACATTGGAGTAGCTGGAAATAGCTGATAGACTTGATAAGAAGTGAAGGAAGTCAGTGATGAGGAAATCTGATTTGGCACCTTTACTGTTCAGGAGCTAGCCAGTAAACATTGCAGGGGTGAGAGGCTACAGAGTTTAATTGGCCAAACTTCAAGAAAAGGCTCCAGCAGCCACCTTCATTTTGCTAGTCAGTCACAGTGATGACATGCTGTGGAAAACACAGCAGACGCAAGAGAAAACCTGAAATCCCGGTTGGCCTTGTCAGCCTTAGCTTCCACAGTGAATTCATTATGTCATTAATAACAATGTATGTCTCAGCTTTAAGACTTTGCTTTTATTGATGTGCTAAAACCATGTAGTTTTATTGAAAGCTATAAAAATTATATCATTTAACTGTCATTTTTGGGTTATATATAAAGCTTTTGTCCTGAACTTTCTTGATAGTCTCCCCTTTTAGATTTTTGTAGCTAAGAGGATTATTCTCACATGATCAAGCCTTTAACTATATTCCTTTTTCAACACAGTTTGTTATTCATTCTGTTGGAGTGTTCTGTCTTTGTTATTTTGAGTATTCTATCCTTTTAGCATGTATTGTTAGGAAGACATTAAATTGTATCCTTTGGTTTACACCTTCTGTGTAATAAACTTAGCATTTCTGGAGAAAATACCTGAGTACCTGAAAGAAACTTGATGTCAGTTGTCAGCTTCACATAAACTTTCTGCTGGTAGATGTCTCTCAGTTTGGACTATGAAAGGCTGAAATTTCTATAGCTTATGTCTGGTTGTGTAAGCTAATGTCCATTCATGAATACCCATATTTCCAGCATTACTTACTTTGTGGGAGGTAATATTTTGGATTTATATCACATTGGGAGACTAAGGCTTGTGGAAACACAGATTTTAGGTAATTTTGAGTTAGAAAGCAGTTACCATTTGGAATAGGGACAAAGAGGAGTTGGGAACTAGGAGGTTATTGTGGAAACTGTGTTTGGATATATACTCTCCGAAACACACAGATAAATGTAGACTTAAACCTTGAAAGATAATAGTGGGGGTAGGGAGGGAAGAAAGCTACAAGGAAATTTTATTGTGCATCCTGGGATAACATATCCTATATTGGCATAACAACATTTATTAGATTAGAGATTGGGTTTTTCAAAGCTGATAAGTGATATTTTGACTGGTCCAATGTATAAATAGATGTTCCTTGTTTTATGGAAAGTCAAAATACAATATTTGAACCTGAAAATTGAATGTCAACTTGTTTTATATAACTGAAAACCTTGAGTATCTATTATATTTATCTGGTTCATTACGTCATTGCTCTGACAATTGTTAAGCATGTGTTATATTTTAAATACTTATAAATGAACATATGAAAGTCCACACACTTTTAGTGTCCACACACTTTATAGTTTTTAGTATTATGTTAAATCATGATTATCTGTGAAAAACTGAAATGCTTAAGCCCAGATCTATCAGGTAGTTTTGGAAATAAATTTGTTTTTGAGGAGTGGAAAGAGAATGTCATAGTGAGTGGTAGTGGACTCATGATCAGTTTTGTGGACTTTGTGTCTTTTATTATTTAATAATTAGTTTTTTTCCAACAGAGGGTAAGCTGGGGAAATAAAAGATAAATGCAACCTACTATATTGTTATTAATTTTGGTGAATGTATTAGATTGAAGCATGTGAAATTGCTGATGTTTCACCATCTTTTACCTACAAAACTAGAAATCTACTTTGGTTCAGTTAGTATTTGGTAGGTTAGGAATGGTGGTGATAAATACTGAAATTAAAACTAAAATAAGTTTGAGGGATTAATTTTGAATTTTAATATTCTGTAGTCACCATCAGTTTAGTTCAGTTCAGTCACTCAGTTGTGTCCGACCCCGTGAATTGCAGCACGCCAGGCCTCCCTGTCCATCACCAACTCCCGGAGTTTACTCAGACTCATGTCCATCAAGTTGGTGACACCATCCAGCCATCTCATCCTCTGTCATCCCCTTCTCCTCCTGCCCCCAATCCCTCCCAGCATCAGGGTCTTTTCCAATGAGTCAACTCTTTGCATGAGGTGGCCAAAGTATTGGACTCACCATAGTTTTCATGAAAAATCACTATGCTATTATTTAACTGTGGGGTTCTTGTAAATTTCTTGTTAGCTCGAACTTAATTCATTAACTGCCAGCCTTTGTTAAATTTCAACCATTTTTTTAAATATGGAATTTTCTAAAATATATAGTATCTTTTCTATCTTCTTAAACAGAAGGTACTACGAGTCTCCAGATTACTCAGGGTTATTATCACAAGCATGAGTTATTCTACTTTGGCATAATGCAGCACTACTATAGGATAGCTTTTAAGGAATACAGAATAATTTGATCCTATACTGAATGACCCTAGACTGCTTTTTAATTTCTTTTAAAATAATTTTATGACATATTTGTGTGATTTTTACCTTTTTTTCCATGTTGCCCAAAGTAATGCTGCTGTCATGTGCCTACCTCTTGCAGTTTTAAGTATTTGTTTCCTATCTGTGGTGGGTGAGAAACACAGCTAACTGAGCCTTAACTTGTGACTGAAATTAAGTAGCCTCTGAATGAGGGTTTCTCTTATGAGTATTGAACTTGAGAGTAATGAATTGTGATTTTCTATTTTGACAACTTAGAGGGTTTTTTAATAATTAATTTCTGGTTTTAGGCAGATATTTATATGCCTAAATGATATGTTTGAGATATTTGAGATATGTTTGAGATATTTAAGGTGATTAATAAATGACCTTTTGGTAAGTGAGAATTTGTTATTCTGTTGAATACTGAGTTAGATACTTTTGAGGATGCTTAGTGACAGGGACTGAAAAACATTTTGAATGATTTGATAAATGCCATGCTAGGCTTCCCTGATAGCTCAGTTGGTTAAGAATCCACCTGCAATGCAGGAGACCCCGGTTTGATTCCTGGGTTGGGAGGATTCTCTGGAGAAGGGGCAGGCTAACCACTCAAGAGTATTCTTGGGCTTCTCTTGTGGTTCAGCTGGTAAAGAATCTGCCTGCAATGTGGGAGACCTGGGTTTGATCCTTGGGTTGGGAAGATCCTCTGAAGAAGGGAAGGGCTACTCACTCCAGTTTTCTGGCCTGGAGAATTCCATGGGCTCTATAGTCCATGGGGTTGCAAAGAGTTGGACATGAACTGAGCCAGTTTAACTTTCATGCTAGTTTTTCATTTTCTAACTTTGCTTTAGTATCTGGCTTGACATTTTTTTCCCCCTCAATAACTTGTTCAATATATACACATAATAATAAACTATTGCAGAGGGAACTAGTATTAGTGAAGTGAAGTGTAGATTTGCACATCTTAGGGAGTATTGGCGATTACTTAAGAGAAGAAATGACCATGGAATGACCATGATTTATTTAAATATTAATTACTTAAATGGTAATTAACTAAAACATTATCTGTTTAGTGATGCCAGTTCAGTTGCTCAGTCATATCCGACTCTTTGCGACCCCATGGACTGCAGCACACCAGGCTTCCCTGTCTATTACCAACTCCTGGAGCTTACTCAGACTCATGTCCATCAATTTGATGATGCCATCCAACCATCTCATTCTCTGTTGTCCCCTTCTCTTCCTGCCTTCAATCTTTCCCAACATCAGGGTCTTTTCTAATCAATCAGTTCTTTGCATCAGGTGGCCAAAGTATTGGAGTTTCAGCTTCAGCATCAGTCTTCCAGTGAATATTCAGGACTGATTTTCTTGAGAATTGACTAGTTTGATCACCTTGCAATCCAAGGGACTCTTAACAACTTTCTGTTTTAGCCTAGGCTCTTACTAGTCAGAATTTATAGCACTGAGACTAAAACATGTTTGGAAATGAAAGGAAGTTTAAGGAGCAGTTAGGTTTACAGAGTAGGAAGTGGAGTGCCACTAAGGTAAGCTGGCTCCATCTTCAGAGGCTGGCTGTAGGCCTGGTGCTCTAAGGAGTGGGCCGTGTCTACTGGGCTGTGCTGCTTCTACTTCTTCTCTAGGCATTCAGTCTCTAGGGTGGGGCTTATTTTGTTTAAAAGAAAAAGAGACAGTTATGTAGATAACATATTTGGGGGACACAAGAAATCTATTTGTTTTCAAACATCTTTTCTGTGACTTATTTTCCTAAAATTCTTTTGTGCCAATGATTTAAAAATTTGTAGTAAAGTGCAAACATGATAACATTTGTTTGCTGTCTGTCAGCTTTGCTGCTCTGTCTCCCAGCAAGATATTCAGAAATAAGATCCTTATAAACTCTTGATATAGCTGGTTGGGAGGGATTCATGGAACATCAGGTTCCTGGTCACTGAGAGGCCTGTTTTGAGGTGGAGGATGGGGTCATTTTGAGGGGATCCTGAGTGAAAAAGAAGTAGCATTAAGGGGGTAGCATCCAGGGAGAACAGGAGAAGAAGATGCTGAGAATGGGAGTGGAGAGAGCTTGTTGACCACAGACTTCATGTACTTTGTAATTTTAAGGTTATGACCAGCTCTAGGTGAGAGTAGATGACCCAAAGGATCAAGCATAAGGGAGGAAAAATTAATGATCACTATTAATAAAGACAGAATAACTTATTTGAAAAGTAAAACAGTTTATGTAGGTTTCCACAAATTTGAAATAGACCTCGTTGATAATAAATCATATCAGAATATTCTTGTCACTTTTCTAATTACTTCTGATGATAGCTGTGGTTCTCAAGAAATTTTAATGAACCATATAAATGTGTTACCATTTATAGTGGTCATGAAACAAACAATTTAGAAGAATTGGGCTATTATGGAACCAGCATTTCTAGTATAAATATAACTGTAAGTAAACTATCTGTATTAATTTGAACAGAATTCTGTGACAATTTTTAAAAGTAAATTCATAATATTGATACACATTGCACTCTGTCATTCTGGATTAAGAATGAATGAGAATGTAAAATCCCTAGAGCTAATTTTTAAATTATAAATGTATGGAATATACATAGAATATACTTCTCAATGCTGACATTGAGAAGTTGATTAAAATAGTATAAAATGTGAAGAAAGTGAGTAGGTCTCTTTATTTTTTTGGTTTAAAATTTAAATGTAAAAATTCTTACTTTAACAGATTGACCAGCTCAGGGAGGATCTTAAATTATAAGTTATTGAAAGTGAAAGTCGCTCAGTCGTGTCCAACTCTTTGTGACCGCATGGCCTGTACAGTCCATGGCATTCTACAGGCCAGAATACTGACGTGGGTTAACCTTTCCCTTCTCCAGGGGATCTTTCCAACCCAAGGTTCAAACCCAGGTCTCCCGCATTGCAGGCAGATTCTTTTCCAGCTGAACCAGAGGGGAAGCCCAAGAATACTAGAGTGGGTAGACTATCCCTTCTCTGGCAGATCTTCCTGACCCAGGAATCAACCTGGGGTCTCCTGAATTGTAGGCAGATTATTTACCAACTGAGCTATTATGTATATTTATGTATGCAAATATAATTAGCATTTATACTGACTAAATATGGGCTTCCCAGGGGGTACTAGTGGTAGAGCACCTGCCTGCCAATACAGGAGATGTAAGAGACTTAGGTTCAATCCTGGGTTGGGAAGATCTCCTGGAGTAGGAAATGGCAACCCACTCCAGTATTCTTGCCAGGAGAATCCTATAGACACAGGAGCCTGGTGAGCTTCAGTCCATAAGGTCACAAAGAGACACTACTGCAGTGACTTAGCATGCACACACTGACCAAATAAACTAGGGAAGATTGATAGGCACAGAGATTATAGTATTACTATGGATGAGTTTTAAATGCTAATTATAAAAATGTACAATTTTTGATTAAATAGAACCAGGTATTATTTCAGAGTTTAAAAAAAGTATGATTTCTTAGTGGACTCTGTAGCTCTTTCTGTAAAGAATTGGCCTGCCAATGCAGGAGATGTGGATTTGATCCCTGGGTCAGGAAGATCCTCTGGAGAAGGAAATGGCAACCCACTCCAATATTCTTGCCTGAGAAATCCCATGGACAGAAGACTGTTGGGCTACAGTCCTTGGGGGTCACAAAAAAGTCGGATATGACCTAGTAACTAAACAATAGCAACAACAAAGCCCTTCTAGAGGTAATTTGAATAGTAATATTAAAAATAAAATATCTGTTAAATGATCAAATTAGTAAACATTTATTAAAGCTGTTTGGGATTCAAATATGAGTAAAATACATTTCCTCTAGAAGGGAGGATAAGACATGTGCACAAATGCCTGAAATGTGAAGCGGCAGATGTTAAGCATCACCAGAGAAAGTAACTAAAAGGCGAGGACACAGCTGAGTTGGTGAGAAGGGGAAGGGTTTGAAATTGAGGGTGGGAATTAGTCAATCAAGAGAGTTTTCATGGTGGGGTGGTGTTCCAGTTAGACTTGGTGGGCTTGACAGAGGAAGACGAGGAGACCATTCCAGGCAACAAGAATAATGAAGCGAGAGGCAAGTTATGAGCATGTTTTTACAACATGGTAAGGCATCCAGTTTGGCTGGAGAATAGATTTCAAATGCCAGCTGAAATCCAGATAGTAATTGGCCCCAAAGATGGGGAATTAAGTTTTCACATGCTGCTTCTCCTCCTAATGCTCGATGAGTAACTGATTTTTCTCACCCTTTCTTATTAAAGGGAAATGAACAACTGAGTAGGTTGTAAATGATGGGATTTTATTTGCCTCTGCAAGGGTTTTTATAAATACTGCAGCAACTGTTTACATGTTTTTCATGATTGCCCTGTGTATATCAGAATGATTCTCCTCTTTGTTTTATGCATAAGTCAATTTTGACTCAAATTTATCTTTGGACATTTGCCATTCTCATTTTGTTTGTAATTCTTTGAGTACTATAAGTTACCTGATGATAGGAATATCATAAATTTGGAATTCCAAGTCTTTCCAACTTCAGAATGTCATCTCTTTACTACACATATTATGTAGAACTGTTAAACAATCAGTTTGAGGTCTGTAGCACAATTCATAAAACAGCTCTCTCTCCTGTATTTCCAAATAAAGTATTTGAAGGGAATGATATTTGCAGAATGTGCTATAGTGATAAATTTAGAGAATACAAGGTAATTACTTGTAATTATGGCAATTTCTGTAAGGGAAATCATCTTAATTTGGTCCTACCAAGAAATAGAATTGCTCTACTCATAGTATTTGAATCTTTTAGGAGATTAATGCTGTGTGCCTTCATTAGTTTGAATGAACATTACAGCTTTTCACTACATCTGAAATTACCCCTTTAATTCACATTTCTGTTTGAATTTCTGTTAAGCAGCCTTTACTTTAAAAAAATTGTATTCCAGAGCTCTTGTTGGAAAGAACTTATATATCTATCCTAAGTAAATTATGAAAGAATAATACAGTTCTACTAGGAGAATAAACTTCCAAAATCATAGTCTGGAAGGTGAAGAGAGTCTTTGACTCATATTTGGTACATTCTCCTGTCATGCTATTCCTTGAAGGTTTTAAGGTTTAGATGGCCTCTAGGCTGATGGGTAGGTTGATGGGTAATTGCTGTAGCTTAAAAGGAATGCTATATCTCTGGGCATTTTTGTGAAGACAGAATTCTGACTACTTTTTAAAGTATTTAATTATACCATCTGGGAAAGATAACATGTGTGTAGTTAAGACAGAGAAAACTAGAGTGGGAAGAATGAGTTTATATCAGATTATAATTAATTGGAAAAAATATTGAAAAAGAAATGATGGACATATGTCTGTGTAGGTGACAAAGGTGCTCAGTACAGGAAGTTAACTCCTTGTTAGGCTGTGATTGTCTGCAAAAAAAAGAGTGATTTCAGTCTTCAGAGATATTGGGATGGCTTTATAAAATTCTGAGCTTTTCAAGTAGCACCTGTTTCTTTACCTCTTATAGGAATTTCTTTTGGCTGCAGTGAGTTGAGAATGGTGCCTTAGTGCTGAAATTTCTGTCTCTCCTGCTGCCATGTGCAATACTCAGCAGCAGTCAGAAGTCAGGCTTCAGTACAGCAGCTTTTAGGTATCCTGTGCCCTCCACTAAAGCCTAAACTTGTAGTCAAAGCTTGGGGTCAGTTGATTGAATAATTATTTCAATATGCACTTATTGAGGGCCTAGTATGTACCATATGCTGGCTCTTTATATCATGAGGAGGAAAAATGAGTAATACTTAATGGTGACTCCATTATTCTAAAATTTCAAATACTAGGTTAACCCTTATGAATGTTTGCTAAGTAAGGTAGTAATTATTGAATTTCAGAGAATCAATTAATTTACTAACTATAAGCACTCTAGTAATTTATGAAGTGTTAGATTCAGATATAATTCCCATTCTCAAGGAGCTTACAGTCTAGACAGGAAGTTAGAAGAGAAAATGAATTATTTCAATACAACATGATAACAGCAGTGCCATACATAGAGTGCTGTGGGAACACTGACAAGCAGGAGAAGAAGGAAGTGAAGGTGGCGTGAGCTAAGTACTGAGCTACATGTGGAAGTGGTCTCGGTCATTAGCCACCATGTATTTTCTCTAGTACAGACTTTCTTACCACTCACCCGTTCATTTTTATTAAGGTGACTTAAAGGTAACTAAACGAATTTTAAAGGAGTTCCCCATTTGTATTTCATGTATTACTCTCATGTTGTCATATTGTTGTTCATAGCTTGATTTCCTCTTAAATACTTCTGGAAGATTAATGTATTTTGTACATATTCACCTCTAAGAAGATTAGTTTTTGCAGTTGGATTCTTAATTAAATGGGTGCTATCTCAGTCCTCCCCCCCACACCTCTACCCTGCCAGCTTTTGACCTTATGGCATAATGTCCTCTTTTTTTAAAAAAAAATTAGTATACATACACCTTTTGAATGTATTATGCCTATATTACGTTTTTTTTCCTTTTTTTTTAAATTTAGGAAAACAGTTCTTAAAGTGCACTCTACTGAATACACTGAAGAGGAAAAAATTCTATGGTTAAATAAATTTAGAAGAGGTATACCCATACTATCTCCTTTGGCATATTGTGAGGGTTCTGAGAAGTCCTAAAATTAGAAAAGAAAGAATGAAGGGGAGAAGAGAGACTTCTTTACCTTTATTCAATCAGTTATTTCCCAAATATGGCCTCTTTTAAAAATAACATGAAAATATATGTGTTGGGAACTGCTTTATTAACATATCTATATTTTGTATTAGATATAAAATTCATATACATAGTCTATAGAAATATTGTTTTCTTATGGCTGAAATTAATTAGAAGGAAATAGAAGAAGGCAAGAGAAGGAAATAAAATGAGAAAATTATAGGGATAGAGAAAAGTGAGAAAAAAATAATGGTAGCAGCAGGAAGGTAAAAACGAAAACTTATCTTATAAGTTATAAAATGTTATTAAAATGTGATGTAGTAAAGTCTTATCAGGTTCCTGGATTTAACATTTCCCTGGAGATATGAATGTATTGCTAACTGCCAAGCTATTTTTCTCACATTCAATTTTTTACAGCACTTAAAACATTTCCCTACTGTTTTTCCTGAAAAACATGATGAGGGTTTCACTTTGTTATTAAAGGACTAACATTTTTAACAATACAAAGTTAGATAAGAGGGTATAGTTCCCTTGGTCAGTTTCACAACTGGGAAAACATCTTCCCTTCCTGAATTTTTCAGTGCTGTAAGTTTGAGGTGGTAGGAAGAGTCGGCTAAGTGTGATGTTGTCTACAACAGTGTGAACTGTAGTAGTCTTTGTTTAAGTCATGAATGAGGATATGAATTGCTCAGTTGTTTGATTATTTCTTTTGATGGAGTGCTGTCATTCTTTTGAAGCTCTGGTGGGATGAAAGGCCATTCCTGAGCTTGATTAAGGGGAGGTAAAGGAGAGTCATTGAGTCTGTTCGCCTTAGTCTTACCAGGTAGCATAGAACAGGACTGTTAACAGTGGGCATGTGCCCTAAACCTTGTCAGAATATTCTGGTTAGCTCCTCTGTGGTGCCATCCCCAGGTCATCCCTTTGCATTAAAGTAGCCTTAGGATGTGGAAGAAAAGAAACTTGGGAAGCTGTCGAGATGCTTTAGGGTTAGAATGTGGCTAGTTTATGAATTAGAATGACCTGATACAACTCCTGGGGCAAACCACCTAGCTATGTGAAGGTAGATTTAGAATGTTGACTGTGTGAGTCAGTCAATTTAATTGAATAAGTTAAAAAATTAATTAATAATAATCTGTGCTTAGTTTTTCTAATCTTGACATTTTGAGTCTTTTTGAGAATGTCATTAGCTATAGCTGAAGAGACAAAAAGAAGATTTTGTTACTATTTTCCTCTGCTTCCAATAGTTAGGTCTTTTGTTGAACAGTTGTTTACCAAGTGCCTATTGAAGTTTAGTTTTAGTTTTTTTTTTTTTCATTTATTTTTATTTGTTGGAGGCTAATTACTTTACAATATTGTAGTGGGTTTTGTCATACATTGACATGAATCAGCCGTGGATTTACATGTATTCCCCATCCCTATCCCCCCTCCCACCCCTCTCTCTACCCGATCCCTCTGGGTCTTCCCAGTGCACCAGGCCGGAGCACTTGTCTCATGCATCCAACCTGGGCTGGTGATCTGTTTCACCATGGATAATATACATTTCCATGCTGTTCTCTCGAAACAACCAGATCTGAAAGAGACACGTGCCTATTGAAGTTTGATGGGGAACACAACACATCTGTTGGTGCCAGTGAGATGGTGATGGCCACTCTCGACATGAACAGACCCCAGGGGAACGTGAGACCAAGGAGATATCGTTAGACTTTTGTTTCAGTGAGGAAGTTTCCCTTACTCTGTCGCATTGGAACTTGTTCTTCAAAACTTTCTTAAAGCCTTTCTCTCCATGAGGCTTCCCGAGACCCCCGTTTCACTGGTTAACCCTTATTAGAGCAATTTTTGCTATTTGATCAGTTGATCAGTGAATTGATTGATTAGTACATTTTGTTTAACATGTGTTCATTACACACAGTGTATCAGCCATACAACATATCAGGAAGGAACTGATGAGCTGTCCTTGATCATATCTTCAGTGAGCTAATTCTTCATTCTTACTGCTTGTTTATATCTGTTTCTCTCCCTAGATTTACATCTCCTAAAGAGCACTGATGGCTCTTATTCATTTTCTCTTCTGTGCCCAGCATAGCGCTTGACTGTCCAGGGCATTCAGCAAGTACCTTTGAATATATTGAGTTTGTTTTCATTTCTGACACACAGACTGAAGATTCATGAATATTACTTCATTAGAGTTGAAACTTACATACAGACTTATATTGGAGGAAACCGGAGATCTGACAGCTTATATTATCCATATAAGACATATCCAGCTGTATGTAGTCAGTCACAGATGAATTCATATTTTGATACTTTTTATGTTAGCTTACAAGTCACTGAACTATTGTGCCTTACTTTATAGCCTATTTTATATAAACTAAATAGCTGAACAAGTATGTTTTAGAAATATAATTGGTAATAGAAACAAAGGGTTGAATCTTTGTTTATATGCACAGTGATTTAGTAAGAAGTAGAGTCAGATGTCAAAAGGTTTTTAGGTCACTGGTTGAGTAGCATTGTGGTTTATTATTTACCTTTTGCCTACCACAAATGTTCTTCTAGTCCAAGAACCCAGGGTAAATGTTTGCTGAGAGTCTCTGCAATGCCTAAACAATGAAATATTCACATGCTTTAGTGGTAGCAAAATTGAATGGCATACAGCTGCTAGCAGCCATTCCTTACTGATTTAATCCAGGAGGTTTCTGAAAGGGGAACATATGGATAGCAGCTAACTGGAAATTAGCAAAGATCTAAATGTTTGACTAAATGTGGTTATAGTTTGGTATGGTAAAGCCCAGAGGTGAGAAATCACCTCCTCTCAAAGCCAAGTGGTAAGAAAGAACTTTACTAGGAACTGCTAAGATGCAAACACAGAATTAGGTATGAGGTGCTTTTATCTGGGACGATATTAAAAGGAAATTGTTATCAGACTTATACTGCAGCCTGGTTAAAGAAATAATATTCAAAACAGCCTCAAAATGGCATTGTATTTACCAGAGTGTAGTTGAGAGGTATATATTAATATTCAGTTGTAGTACAGTGTTCTGAGTATTCTGACAGAAGTGTGTACTATGGATCGTGGATTGGCTAAGAAAGGAATGTGAGGGAAATAGAGATGGTTTCCCACACTTGAGGAAGGTGAGAAAGTTTCATTTTGGGCAGGCCATCATCATTGGCAAAGGCAGGAAGATGTTGAACAGTAAGACACATTTGTTTATTTGTTTATTGTGGGAATGTAAAGTGTGTGGTGCAAATAATTATTCAGAGTCTAATTTCCTTGTGAAAGGACAATCTTTTATTGCATCTTTTTATGTGCAGTTATTAGGTATCATTTTCAAGTTGTTTCATATGGTTACTTATACATAAATTAAGTATGCCAAAGCACCTGTCATTTCCAGATAGAATTTCAAGAGTTAAATTGTTCTAGAGATCCCAAAGAGTGATGTAGAAACTTGTGATCCTGATAAAGCATGCACTACCCGTGTGCCACATGTAAGTTGCTTAGCTAATGAGTGAGTATAGCTGGCTACCCAGCAACCTTGTATATTCAGCCATTTGGTAAATATACCCACATTTGGGTTACTGCTAGCATAAACTGACTTTTCCCTGCTATGCACCATCCTTCTCCACCACCATCCTTCTCTCTTTTTTTTTTTTTTAAAAGTTTTATTGAAGTATAAAGGAGATAGAGAAAGCTTCTGACATAGGCATCAGAAGGGGGCAAAAGAGTACCCCCATCCTTCTCTTTATCATGATGGTCTATGTGCTGTATAGTGGCCATCATCAGCTCCTGGAAGCAGTATTTTTAAAAATTTTTTTACATTTAAAATTTTTAATTTTTAAAATTAAATTTATTTTTAATTGAAAGATAAATGCTTTATTGTATTGTGTTGATTTCTTAATTTATTTTTAATTGAAGGATAATTGTTTTGCAGTGTTGTGTTGGTTTCTGCTGTACAACAGTGTGAACCAGCCATAACATATCCCTTCTTTCCTGAGCCTCCCTCCCAACCTCCACCTGCACCCCTCGAGGTTGTCACAGAGATTGGGCTGAATTCCCCTTGTTTGATAACAACTTCCCACTGGCTATCTGTTTTATACATGGTGATGTATATATTTCTGTGCTACTCTCTCAACTGGTCCCACCCTCTTCTTCCCCTGCAGTGTCCAGAAGCCTGTTCTCTATGTCTGTATCTCTATTCCTGTTCATCAGTACCATTTTCCTAGATTCCATATATGTGCATTAATATATGATATTTGTTTTTCTCTTTCTGACTTACTGCACTCAGTATAACAGGCTCTCGGTTCATCCACTTCAGTTCAGCTGACTCAAATTTGTTCCTTTTTATAGCTGAGTAACATTCCATTGTATATATGTAGCACACCTTTATCCATTCATCCATTGATGGACATCTTGGTTGGAAAGTACTATTCTTGGTTTGTACACACAGATAAGGTTAATGTAGCTACTATAATGATGTAACTTAATGGACTTTGGAGTTTATTTGCATGGCAAGACTTATTTTAATGGCATTGTAAATTACTTTAGTTCATCATTTATAGAATCAAGAGTCTGAAAGGGGTCACCTAAAATTTTCAGTCATGTTTTACTGAATTTTGTGGAGGAAGCTATATGCTGTAGTATCTTTTGCAAATTGGAGGAGTTAGAATGATCCAGAGATCTTTAGGAATGTCAGGGACATGTAGTGGTTTTTAAGTTTTTGACTATTAATCTCGAAATCTTTTTCTTATCAGATACATGGTTTGTAATATCTGTATTTCTTCATGAAAAATATTGAACTAAGCGGTCAGTATTTTGAGTGAAGAGGTAGGTGGCTAGAAATAAGAAAACGGCAATTTGTATTATCCATTGATAGGAATTACTGAGAATGTTATCAATGTATTTAAAATACATATAATTGATTTTAAAAATTAAAAATTAGACTTTTAGTGTTTAGGGAATATGTGCTTTCTCTTCTGGGTTTCAAAATGCTTTTAAGCTTCTTATTGAGGACTGAATAAAATTAAACTTATGTATTATTATTGAATGGCAAAAGGTGCAGAATACATCGAACTTAGATATATTCAAGGTTTTAAATCACAAGTGAAAAGATGCAATCATTGTTTGTGGGGTCCATTGTACTGTGCTATGTTAGGCACTCAGTCGTGTCCAACTCTGCGACCCCATGGATTGCAGCCCTCCAGGCTCCTCTGTCCATGGGGATTCTCTAAGCAAGAACACTGGAGTGGGTTGTCTGGCCCTCCTCCAGGGGATCTTCCCAACCCAGGGATCAAACCCAGGTCTCCCACATTACAGGCAGATTCTTTCCCATCTGAGCCATCAGGGAATCCCAAGAATATTAGAGTGGAAAGCCTATTCCCTCTGCAGGGGAACTTCCTAACCCAGGAATCAAACCGGAGTCTCCTGCATTGCAGGTGGATTCTTTACCAGCTGAGCCAACAGGGAAGCATGATTAAAAAAAAAAAAAAAAAAAAAAACCTTTTGACCACTAACCTCTGAAATCCATCCATACATTTGCCCATTTGTATATAGAATGCATTATTGCTCATCAGAATCATTTAGCAGGGACATCATTCAAGTATAAAGTGAGAGCTAGACAGCCTGCTTTTCATGTTTTTTGAGCATTGTATTATTACTGTTACAGTGTTGAGTTTAACATTTACTGCTTTGTTGACTTAACAGAGATACTTCATTTACTCCTTTCCTCTTAAAAATAGTCATTTAAAATTTTAAAGAGAAATACAACCGAAGACCATAACATCCATGTCAAATGTTTAAAACTTATATTAGACAATGTATCTTGCTTTTTTTCCCTTTGAGTAGGCATTTTGGTAACTCTTCTTTATTTAAAGTAGCAACTATAGGCTTTTTGATAAATGCCTTAAAGAACTATATAATTGCATCATTTCTTTTGTGTTATTTTGTATGCACATAATCAGTCATAAATTAATAATTACTGCTAGTTTATATGGAAAAACATTCCAACATCATTAGTCAACAGAGAAATACAATGCAGGTTTCTTTGGAGGGGGAGATTGCCCTCTTTTCTTTTGATATTGTGCTTATTTGTAACTTTCTTCAAAGAGTCAGTAAATTACCATGTAAAGTAGAATCAGAACAATTCTTTTTGAAGATTTCACTCTATTACTTGTATTTTCCTAGATTGAGACAAATTAGTTTTCTAGTGTTGAAATTTTATGTGTTTAATTTTGGAAGACAACATATATTGAGCATGCTTTTGGATGTTATGTGTAAGGATGGAACAGGATAGGATGTGCCAATTCCTTTTCTATAGTTAGTGGATGCAGGACAAAAGGAAGGAAGAAAGTAAAATACATAGGAGCACAATTTGAAGCCATAGAGCATCTTGATATACTGATTTGTCAGGTAAACCAGGAATGTTGTGGCTCTTTCCTGAACATCTGGTTTCAGTTCAGTTCAATCGCTCAGCCATATCTGACACTTTGCAACCCCTTGGACTGCAGCATGCCAGGCCTCCCTGTCCATCATCAACTCCCGAGTTTACTCAAACTCATGTCCATAGAGTCGGTGATGCCATTCAACCGTCTCAACCTCTGTTGTCCCCTTCTCCTCCCGCCTTCAGTCTTTCCCAGCATCAGGGTCTTTTCAAATGAGTCAGCCCTTCACATCAGGTGGCCAAAGTATTGGAGTTTCAGCTTCAGCGTCAGTCCTTCCAATGAACACTCAGGGCTGATCTCCTTTAGGATGGACTGGTTGGATCTCCTCGCAGCCCAAGGGACTCTCAAGAGTCTTCTCCATCACCACAGTTCAAAAGCGCCAATTATTCGGTGCTCAGTTTTTTTTATAGTCCAACTCTCACATCCATACATGACTACTGGAGAAACCATAGCCTTGCCTAGACGGACCTTTGTTGGCAAAGTAATGTCTCTGCTTTTTAATATGCTTGTTTATGCTTGTCATAACTTTTCTGTCAAGGAGTAAGTGTCTTTTAATTTCATGGCTGCAGTCACCATCTGCAGTGATTTTGGGGCCCAGAAAAATAAAGTCAGCCATTGTTTCCACTGTTTCCCCATCTATTAGACGTGAAGTGATGGGACCGGATGGCATGATCTTCATTTTCTGAATGTTGAGCTTTAAGCCAACCTTTTCACTCTCCTCTTTCACTTTCATCGAGAGGCTCTTTAGTTCCTCTTCACTTTCTGCCATAAGTGTGGTGTCATCTGCCTATCTGAGGTTATTGATGTTTCTCCTGGCAACCTTGATTCCAGCTTGTGCTTCTTCCAGCCCAGCTTTTCTCATAATGTACTCTGCATGTAAGTTAAATAAGCAGGGTGACAATATACAGGCTTGATGTACTCCTTTTCCTATTTGGAACCAATCTGTTGTTTCATGTCAACTTCTAACTGTTGCTTCCTGATCTGCTTACAGGTTTCTCAGGAGGCAGGTCAGGTGGTCTGGTATTCCCATCCCCTTCAGAATTTTCCTCAGTTTATTGTGAGCCACACAGTCAAAGGCTTCGGCGTAGTCAATAAAGTAGAAATAGATGTTTTTCTGGAACTCTCTTGCTTTTTCAGTGATCTACCAGATGTTGGCAATTTGATCTCTGGTTCCTCTGCCCTTTCTGAAATCAGTTTGAACATCTGGAAGTTCACGGTTCGCATATTACTTGACTTGTAGATTGACAGGACTAATTGATTTTTGTTTTGATTTTTTTTTTAATTTTGTTTTGATTTTGTTTTGATTTTTTTAAATTTTGATTTTGTTTTGATTTTTGTCTCCAAGTCCAAGCCTGATTTGGAGAATTTTTTTTTTTTTTTTTTTTTGATTTGGAGAATTTTGAGCATTACTTTACTAGCATGTGAGATGAGTGCAATTGTGTGGCAGTTTGAGCATTCTTTGGCATTGCCTTTCTTAGGGATTGGAATGAAAACTGACATTTTCCAGTCCTGTGGCCACTGCTGAGTTTTCCCAGTTTGCTAGAATATTGAGTGCAGCACTTTCACAGCATCATCTTTTAAGATTTGAAATAGCTCAACTGGAATTCCGTTACCTCCACTAGCTTTGTTTGTAGTGATGCTTCCTAAGGCCCACTTGACTTCACATTCCAGGATGTCTGGCTTTAGGTGAGTGATCACACCATTGTGATTATCTGGATCGTGAAGATATTTTTTGTACTGTTGAACGTCTGGTTTATTGGTCAGTAATAGCACTAGCCTCTGCAGGTCACACACAGTTTATATAGCAGAGTTAGGTCTCTCTGTACTTACACCATTTTAGTGGTAAATAATTTTTTTATTTGGTTAGTCATAAATTTGATACATAGTTTTTGGATAAAATGTGGCATTATAGATTTGAGTATATACCGGTTAATATAAAATATAGCCAAAAGAGGGCCAAAAAGTAGACATTTACTTTCTTTTCCAGGTGTATCTCAGCTAAAATTGTTTAAAATGTTGAGTTTCTTGGTTTTGTGATTATAAAAACAGAATTAAATTGTTTTCTTTCAAGTGTTTAGGGAGAGAAAAAGTTTAGAGTTAAGGCATGTGCATATTTTCCCTCTCAATCTCTATATTTTTAAGAGTAGTTTTGAGAATACTTGCAGCTGCAGAGAAGAGGAACTGCCAGGAAAATACTTAAGTTTCACTTGGTGTTTGTATTTAGTAATTCCTAGTTGGTATCAAGGTTAGAAGAAGAAATCTGTTTTTTCAAAGAGATATACTTTCACTTCTTCTTTTCCTATCTGGATTCCTTTTACTTCTTTTTCTGCTCTGATTGCTGTGGCCAAAATTTCCAACATTATGTTGAATAGTAGTGGTGAGAGTGGGCACCCTTTTCTTGTTCCTGATTTCAGGGGAAATGCTTTCAGTTTTTCACCATTGAGGGTGATGCTTGCTGTGGGTTTGTCATACATAGCTTTTATTATGTTAAGGTATGTTCCTTCTATTCCTGCTTTCTGGAGAGTTTTAATCATAAGTGGGTGTTGAATTTTGTCAAAGGCTTTCTCTGCATCTATTGAGATAATCATATGGTTTTTATCTTTCAATTTGTTAATGTGGTGTATTACATTGATTGATTTGTGGATATTAAAGAATCCTTGCATTCCTGGGATAAAGCCCACTTGGTCATGGTGTATGATTTTTTTAAATATGTTGTTGGATTCTGTTTGCTAGAATTTTGTTAAGGATTTTTGCATCTATGTTCATCAGTGATATTGGCCTATAGTTTTCTTTTTTGTGGCATCTTTGTCTGGTTTTGGAATTAGGGTGATGGTGGCCTCATAGAATGAGTTTGGAAGTTTACCTTCCTCTTCAATTTTCTGGAAGAGTTTGAGTAAGATAGGTGTTAGCTCTTCTCTAAATTTTTGGTAGAATTCAGCTGTGAAGCCATCTGGTCCTGGGCTTTTGTTTGCTGGAAGAATTTTGATTACAGTTTCGATCCTCTACGTAGAAAACCCTAAAGACTCTTCCAGAAAATTACTAGAGCTAATCAATGAATATAGTAAAGTTGCAGGATATAAAATTAACACACAAAAATCCCTTGCATTCCTATATACTAACAATGAAAAAACAGAAAGAGAAATTAAGGAAACAATACCATTCACCATTGCAACAAAAAGAATAAAATACTTAGGAGTATATCTACCTAAAGAAACAAAAGACCTATACATAGAAAACTATAAAACACTGATGAAAGAAATCAAAGAGGACACAAACAGATGGAGAAACATACCATGCTCATGGATTGGACGAATCAATATTGTCAAAATGGCTATTCTACCCAAAGCAATCTATAGATTCAGTGCAATCCCGATCAAGCTACCAACGGTATTTTTCACAGAACTAGAACAAATAATTTCACAATTTGTATGGAAATACAAAAACCTCGAATAGCCAAAGTAATCTTGAGAAAGAAGAATGGAACTGGAGGAATCAACGTGCCTGACTTCAGACTATACTACGAAGCCACAGTCATCAAGACAGTATGGTACTGGCACAAAGACAGAAATATAGATCAATGGAACAGAATAGAAAGCCCAGAGATAAATCCACGAACCTATGGACACCTTATCTTTTACAAAGGAGGCAAGGATATACAATGGAAAAAAGACAACCTCTTTAACAAGTGGTGCTGGGAAAGCTGGTCAACCACTTGTAAAAGAATGAAACTAGAACACTTTCTAACACCATACACAGAAATAAACTCAAAATGGATTAAAGATCTAAATGTAAGACCAGAAACTATAAAACTCCTAGAGGAGAACATAGGCAAAACACTCTCCGACATAAACCACAGCAAGATCCTCTATGACCCACCTCCCAGAATATTGGAAATAAAAGCAAAGCTAAACAAATGGGACCTAATGAAACTTAAAAGCTTTTGCACAACAAAGGAAACTATAAGTAAGGTGAAAAGACAGCCCTCAGATTGGGAGAAAATAATAGCTAATGAAGCAACAGACAAAGGATTAATCTCAAAAATATACAAGCAACTCTTGAAGCTCAATTCCAGAAAAATAAATGACTCAATCAAAAAATGGGTCAAAGAACTAAACAGACATTTCTCCAAAGAAGATGTACAGATGGCTAACAAACACATGAAAAGATGCTCAACATCACTCATTATCAGAGAAATGCAAATCAAAACCACAATGAGGTACCATTACACGCCAGTCAGGATGGCTGCTATCCAAAAGTCTACAAACAATAAATGCTGGAGAGGGTGTGGAGAAAAGGGAACCCTCTTACACTGTTGGTGGGAATGCAAACTAGTACAGCCGCTATGGAAAACAGTGTGGAGATTTCTTAAAAAACTGGAAATAGAACTGCCATATGACCCAGCAATCCCACTTCTGGGCATACACACTGAGGAAACCAGATCTGAAAGAGACACGTGCACCCCAATGTTCATCGCAGCACTGTTTATAATAGCCAGGACATGGAAGCAACCTAGATGCCCATCAGCAGATGAATGGATAAGGAAGCTGTGGTACATATACACCATGGAATATTACTCAGCCATTAAAAAAATTCATTTGAACCAGTTCTAATGAGATGGATGAAACTGGAGCCCATTATACAGAGTGAAGTAAGCCAGAAAGATAAAGAACATTACAGCATACTAACACATATATATGGAATTTAGAAAGATGGTAACGACAACCCTATATGCAAAACAGAAAAAGAGACACAGAAGTACAGAACAGACTTTTGAACTCTGTGGGAGAAGGTGAGGGTGGGATGTTTCGAAAGAACAGCATGTATATTATCTATGGTGAAACAGATCACCAGCCCAGGTGGGATGCAAGACACAAGTGCTCGGGCCTGGTGCACTGGGAAGACCCAGAGGAATCGGGTGGAGAGTGAGGTGGGAGGGGGGATCGGGATGGGGAATACGTGTAAATCTATGGCTGATTCATATCAATGTATGACAAAACCCACTGGGAAAAAAAAAAATAAATAAAGGGGAAAAAAAAAAACCAAAGAGATATACTTGAACTTTTGCATTATACTCTTTTTTTTTTTTTATTACTGCAGTCCTACTTAATTAGTTAATAGTGAATTAAAAATAGTTATTTAATATGGAGGGAGAGAAAGGGGCATGTTTATTACTCAAGATGAGCAGTTAGTCATCTGGCCAAAAGCTTTCATCTGTCTTCTTTTACAATTAAAACAAAAATCAATAGTCCTGTCAATCAGCAGTCAACTGAGGTGATGACAAGGGCTGTACAAATACCAGTAGCAGCTGCCAAAGAATCCAACTTGCCTAATATGAAATAAATCAGCCTTTTGTGATAAGGTTGGTAACTTGAATTACCTAACTTCTTATAAATCTTAGATTAATATTCCATAATAGGGATTTGGGACATTTATTTATAATAATCTGTAGCTTCTTTTCTTGAAAATCACTGGGTCTTAGTCTTACTTAGATTTGTGTTTGGGAAAATAGAATTCTAAGATGTTTGGGTATTTCTAGTACTTGGAAGAAATGAAACAGAAACTGTATAATCTTACATTTAGTGTATAACTCTGAGATTTTAAGTGAAATAAGCAATTTCTTTGTCATGGTCAGTTTGCTTTTAAGTCAGTGCTTTGGTTTGACCAGAATGCTGACATACCATGCCTAGAGGTGGTGGTTTTCTTATTTAGATTGTTGATTTGCTGTTTTAACATCCTGTTTTCAGCAAGAGTCTTGAATCATCAGTTTCTTAAGAATGCCCCCCACAGAAAGAAAAGACAAATTCTGTTCTTGTTTATAAGTTTAGTTCAATTAAACAAATATGTATGGAATATCTGCATTTAGCAAGGAATTAGATGCTGGAATAGATACAGAGATTCAGTTGGTAAGGTTCCATGTGTCACAGAGATTAATTTTTTGCTAGGGTGACCAATAAGCAACCTTTTGTAATACAGGCAGAATATAAGAAGTGTAAAGTGCTATGGAGCACAGGGGAGGGAGCAATTCCTGCTGAGGAATCAGAGATGGCTTATTGGAAGAATTTGCATTTTAATGTGTCATGAACAATGGGTAGAATTTCAAGAAGTAGATATGGGAAAGTATTTTAAAACATTGATGTTCTTTTTCTTTTTTCATGTAATAAGTTTGAAAGAAGGAAATGGTGATACAGTGAGCAATTGTGGCTTCAGGTAGTTACATAGAATTTTTGGTTCTGATTCTATATTTAACAGGGGATTCTTACACCTAGCCAATCATTATAATTGTCTAGGCTTAGGAGTCTTAAAAAACTATATGTTTCTGGACTTTGCTCTCAGTCTGTCTCAGTAGATGTTGGGTAGGGTTCAAGATTCTAAGTTCCTTGTGATTCTGCCTTGCCAGGTTTGGAAGATAACATTCATTCCTTATGAGCTTCATTGCTCGCTGAAAATACAGTTTTCCTCCTTTCATTCCTGTGTTCCCAAATCAAAACAAAACAAATGGGCATGTTTCAGCCTATGCCTAGTTATTTGATCCTTGAAATTTCAATGTTTAAGTGGAATTGGAGTTTATTGTTGGTTATAGGCTTGTAAGAGTCTCTGTGGTGCAATTGGTTAGCATGTTTGGCTGGTGATTTGAGCCCACCTAGGGACTCCCTCCTCTACTATTTTGGGCTTCCCTGGTAGCTCAGCTGGTAAAGAATCCACCTGCAATGCAGGAGACCCCGGTTTGATTCCTGGGTGGGGAAGATGGCTGGAGAAGGGATAGGCTACCCATTCCAGTATTCTTGGGCTTCCCTGGTGGCTCAGCTGGTATAGAATCCACCTGCAATGTGGGACACCTGGGTTTGATCCCTGGATTGGGAATATTATTATTGGGTTTTCCTGATAGCTTAGCTGGTAAGGAATCCACCTACAATGCAGGAGACCCTGTTTGATTCCTGCATTGGGAAGATCCCCTGGAGAGAGGATAGGCTTCCTACTCCAGTATTATTGGGCTTCCCTGGTGGCTCAGGTGGTAAAGAATCTACTCACAATGCGTGAGACCTGGGTTCAATCCCTGGGTTGGGAAGATCCCCTGGAGGAGGGCCTGACAATCCACTCCTGTATTCTTGCCTGGAGAATCACCATGAATATAGGAGCCTGGTGGGCTACATACAGTCCATGGAGTTGCAAAGAGTCAGACATGACTGAGTGACTAAGCATATAGGCACATAGGCACATAGGTACTCAATAAATTTTTGTTGAATAGATGTACTAAATATTTGAATATTTGTTGAATAGATGAATTACTGAAAAGTCTTAATGGAGAGTACCTCCATTAAATTCAAGACTCATCCCTTCTCCCCTATTTTGGTCTGTTCTTCCTTTGTTTGACCGCAGTATATCAAGCTCTTAATTTTTTGGAAAAGTCTCATAGGTTCCTTGTGGCCCATGCTTTGAGCATCACCGATAGTTGTGTTCCTGTAACATTATGAAGGGCAGCTAGATAAAGCAAGTCATATTGCTGAGAATTTCTATAATTTTATTTATAGAATATATAAAGCATGTATTTTTGCTTCTTTACTCAACCAAAGATCTGTATTCTGGAGATTCTGAAAAGGAATGGATGCTAATGAGTATTTTGAAGTTCTAAGCAGTTCAACTGCTATCATTAGAGGTTGAACTGTGCAGTATATTTGATTTGTTGTAGCTTCTTTATTCTACTTGCTCAGCATTTTCCTGGCAGTTAATTACATAGTGGCTTTAGGGTGCATTCCATAAGATGCTGAAAACACAGCTTCACTGAAGTCTGACACACTTTCCTCCTTGGTTACGTAGCTAATGGCCACTCTGGGATAATTAGTGAGAAGAGACTCTAATGGCCCAATTACTGTCTTCTCAAGGTTTTCCCTTTTAATTTTTCTTTGCCTAAGTCTTGAGAGATTGCCTCCATTGTAGATTATGCTTGTGTGCCTTTTAAAACTGGGTTTTCTTAGTTACTGTCAGACAAAAGGTAAAAGATCTCTCTGTATTTTAGTGTATTGGGATTATTCTAAGAAGTTGATCATATTTTAGAGAAAACATGGCATAGTACCATTGAGAGCAAGAGATAGCTAATGTTTTAAAAGCCACATTAATTCCTGGGTTAAGACTCATACCAACCGTCTGCATCTTTGTAGTGAGAGGGCTTGAGGTTTTAGGCTCAGAGCTACCAAGTTTTCCATAGCTTGGCCTGAGTACATTAGTAATCAAATGTCGTACCATTTTTCTGTCAGGAAGCTTGACTTGGGGTATTGTAACTTACTGATGTAATGAAAATGCATGTGCATATGCCTTGATAATAAAATTATGTGAACACGCCTACCACAGCTTTTGGTAGGTAGATAGAATCTAAATCTTGTAAATTCCTGAGTCATCTAAGTCAGCCATATGTTGTCTGCCTTTTTAGAATTTCTTTCCAACACAGAACACAGCGATTTCATTCTTTTTCCTAAGGTTCATGTCAACATAAGGTAGTCCTCATTGGAATTGTTCAAGTAAATGTTTTTTCCTTAATTTTTTCCAAACTGAGGAAAAAATGACTACGTTAAAAGAAACTCCTTTGAAAAATTGCTTTATGGGAAGTTATTAATAATATGCTTGTGGCATGGATGTGCCATTTTCTATGAATGTGTTCTTTATATAGAGAGAAGGTGTTCAGGATGGGGAACACATGTGAACCCATGGCTGATTCATATCAATGTATGGCAAAAACCACTATAATATTGTAAAGTAATTAGCCTCCAACTAAAATAAATAAATTTAAAAAAATATAGAGAGATGGTGCTCAGTGAATATTTGTTGATCGAATGAATGTAATGAAGTTTTATCATAGGAGTTCTAAATCTTTCCTTTGACTGCAGTCTTCCTGTTGGTTCACATGTTCCTAGCTCTTTTTGCAAAGCATATTACTATCTGTTTTGTTTCGGTGTTGTGTGCTGTGCATTCCCACATGGTTTGTCAGCATAGGTAGGGGTAACTGAAAACCTTGGAGAGATGAGACTGAGCCAAGCCATTCTGGAGCTTACTGTAACTTGTCATGTTTTATTGAAGCAGTAAGATTGATGGATGTAAGAAAAGAATATTCTAGGAGTATAACAACAATAACACAAATTCCATTTTACAACCTGGCAAATTTTCCTCTGGTTTGTTTGCAGTAAAGTAAAAGTTCTTTGGGTGTGGAGGTTGGGAGGAGTTGTATTCAGTATGTAATGACCACATGATGTTCCAGAGCCATCACTTCAGACTGACACATGGAAGGGCAGTGCCTGCTGAGACTGTTTAGAATTATTCGGAAACTGCCTGTACCAGTATGATATTTTCCTCTAGTATACTCTCAATAAATATTTTTGCTAAGAGGAGATCTTTCAAAGGGCAGAGGAAAAACAATCAATCCATAGAATATTGTGATCTAATACACTGAAATGAATGGAACCTGAAGTGAAGAATATATTCTTTATAATAATTGATATTGCCTCCTCTGGTGTGTTTTTTCAAGTTTTGTATAATTGCATAAGGAAAATAGGCAATTTTTAGAGCATCCTCTTTCATAGATAGGTGTTTAGGAAAATTCAACTTTTAACCTTGAATGTTGGAACTCTTCAACATTCTTAAACTTTTTTGAAGGTTGAAAATTGTAGAAAACATATCATTTGGTATTTAAATGTTTTTTAAAAATTATTTTGGCCCTTTTAATAAGTCACATCATTATTTAGATGTTGCCCAGGTTAAAGACTGAAGTGCCTGATAAAGCACTGAAGGAAGATTTACAATTGCAGTAGCATAAGCTTTTCTTCCAGTGATGTGATCCTTTTCTTTTATGGAAACAGAAGTCAGCAAATTGAGGTTTGCTGGCATTTCTTCTGTGTCCTAGCTGTATGATCACAGGTGCATTATGTACCCATTCAGAGCCTTGGGCTTCTTATCTGCACAATTGGATAAGGAACCTTGCCTGTCTCAGAGGGCTGTTATGAGGATTTCACAGGATAATATGTGTGAAAGCATCTAGGAAACTGTAAAGCAATGCATTATTATCATTTCTATAAAAAGGAGTTTCAAATTATGTTTACTTTTGGTCACTGTAGTCTATTATAAGCAAATCTTTAAACTTCTTTTTAATTTCCAAATGTGATTCCACCATAGTTCTAGAGTCACATTGAACATATGTTTCAATTCTGATTCAGTAAAATGATGCATTTCCCCCTTAAATCTGTACCATGTATTATTTTTTTCTAATAAAAATTATAATTGGTATTGCATGCCTCCAAAGAATAGTCTCCACTTTTCTATAATTGTTCCTTCATTTAAAATTTCTCTTATTTTCCTCAAGGGAATTTCATTTATCTGATCTTATCTTATTTTTCTCTTGTCATTTAAGGAATGTGTTAATTAAACTCAGATGCAGTACCAACCCTGGCACTTGCAGCAGACTCTCCTCCCATTTGACATATTTTCCTTTATCATTTTCCTATGTGATCTCAGAGCCACTTGTCAATCCATCTAGCAGTGCTCATATTAGGCCAATTTTAATTAAACTTGTGAATTAGACCCTGAGACCCTGTCTCAGATATTTTACTGGATTACAGTTTTAGATCATTGGTTTTGCTATAATTCAACAAATTATGCAATTAAAATATTAAAAGAAAGTTGATCAAGTCTGTCCAACCTGATTAAATGATTTTTAAAAGTTGTAAATACTGTACTGATTATTGCTTATTACTCTTATTTATTTCAAAGGAAAATATTTCTTGAAGTTTCTATACAAAAATGAACATTGAACTGTACAGTTATGAATTTATTAGGCAATTAACAGAATGTTGCTCCATTTTTGGTGCTTAGATCATTGCATATTCACTTTCTTTCCCTCAGGGACTGGCTTACACATCCCTATCCTGCCTGTCCTTCTCTCTTCAATTTTCCCCTTCCCTACTCACTAATATAAGTGTTTGGACAGACTGCCTTGGCTTTTGAGACACTTGTTCCTGTTGCATCCTGATGTCTACATTACTCTTACATCTCTGAAGCACAGGCCTCTGGATGGTTTGTCTCCAGTGAAAATGCTTTTCCCACCACAGGCCAACTCTGCTGCAGCTTTCAACTCAGACCTGTCTTCTCAATATCTTCCGATATCTTGGTCTGACAAGAACCAGCTCCTAAGAACATAACATGTTGGGCTCTCCTCACACTCTCTGTCACCTTACATTATTTTAGAGGGTAGTTAGCATCCCAGATGTTTCAAATAGTCCTTCCTCCAGGCACTCCCCAGTTACAGCCTGATCAACTTCAGATTTACTGCTGCTCTCTAGAGAGCTGTGCTGCATCTGTGCAGGGTATTTGTTTCTGAAAGGTCATTTCCTGGTGTGAATTCCAGCCACAGGAGATTCATCCAGAGTACAGCCTTTTTTCTCTTGTGTACTCATTGTACATGGAAGAGAAATTAAAGTTCCATTCAGATGTACTGCATGGCAAACAAAATTAGATGATGATGTAGTATATTAATGATTGACAGAAATAGTTGAAAATAATAATATTTAAGATCATCAAAGCTTTGACATGTTTCTAGGTTTCATAATGAATTAGAGAATTGTTTCTGAGTTTGAATTAGTCAGTAGTTTATCTTTCTACTCATTGTTCATAATATCACCTCAAAGCTTAAATATAACAGCTTTCTACAAAACTCTGTTGGCTTTATGTCATTTGGCTGTCATTGTACTTTGCTTTTGAACAACCCAAAGCAAATAGTCCACCTTCGTTTATTCTGCTGGCAGTATTATAAGTGATATAGACCACAACTCGTGGGAATGGTGGGGAGAAGTTGCCTAGTTTTTTAAATCCTCAATCTTAATTAAAAAATTCTAAAAATATTGCCAAGAGTCAGACATGACTGAGCAACTGAAGAGCAACAACAAAAAATGTACTTGTTTCTTTAGGATTTTAAATAATTTTGACAAGATATTTTGAAATATAAAGTGTTCCTCCTGAATTATGCATTTAAAATAAGTTTTTCTATTTCAAAATTGATTCTCTTTTAACCCCTGTGGCTGGCCTCCAGGCTACTTCTTGTGTCAGTATAAGTTGTCCAGTTGCTAAATTGTGTTCAACTCTTGGTGACCCCATGGACTGCGGCATGCCATGCTTCTCTGTCCTTCACTATTTCCCAGAGTTTGCTCAAACTCATGTCCATTGAGTCAGTGATGCCATCCAACCATCTCATCCTCTGTCACCCACTTCTCCTCCTGACCTCAGTCTTTCCCAGCATCAGAATCTTTTGCAGTGAGTCAGCTGTTCGCATCAGGTGGCCAGAGTATTGGAGCTTTAGCTTCAGCAACAGTCCTTCCAATAAACAAGGTTGATTTCCTTTAGGATTGACTCGTTTGATCTCCTTGCTGTCCAAGGGACAAAGTTCCTCTTTGCTTTCTGCCATTTAGACTGGTATCATCTGCATATCTGAGGTTGTGGGTATTTCTCCAGGCAGTCTTGATTCCAACTTGTGAGTCATCCAGCTCTGCATTTCACATGATGTACTCTGCATCGATGTTAAATAAGCAAGGTGACAATACAAAAAAGGTGTCATACTCCTTTTCCAATTTTGAACCAGTCTGTTGTCCCATATCCAGTTCTGTTGCTTCTTGACCTGCATACAATTTCTCAGGAGACAGGTAAGGTGGTCTGGTATTCCCATTTCTTTAAGAATTTTCCAGTTTGTTGTGATCCATATGATCAACTGCTTTAGTGTAGTCATTGATGCAGGTGTTTTTCTGGAATTCCCTTGCTTTTTCTATGATCCAACGAATGTTGGCTATTTGATCTCTGGTTCCTCTACCTTTTCTAAATCCAGCTTATACATCTGGAAATTCTCGATTTATGTACTGTTGAAGCATAGTTTGAAGGATTTTGAGCATTACCTTGCTAGCCATATGAAATGAACTCAGTTGTGCGGTAGTTTTGGAAAACTTGGCAGTGGCCACAGGACTGGAAAAGGTCAGTTTTCATTCCAATCCCAAAGAAAGGCAATGCCAAAAAATGTTCAAACTACTACACAACTGAGCTCTTTAACAGCATCATCTTTTAGGGTTTTAAATAAGTCAACTGGAATTTGCATCACCTCCACCAGCTTTGTTCATAGTGATGCTTCCTAAGGCTTACTTAACTTCACACTCCAGGATATCTGGCTCTAGATGAGTGACCACACCATCGTGGCTATCAGGGTCATTAAGAAATCTTTTATATAATTCTTTTGTGTATTCTTGCCACCTCTTCTTAATATCTTCTGTTCTGTTAGGTCCTTCCTGTTTCTGTCCTTTATTGTGTCCATCTTTGCATGAAATGTTCTCTTGGTATTTCCAGTTTTCTTGAAGAAGTCTCTAGTCTTTCCCATTTTATTGTTTTCCTCTATTTCTTTGCATCGTTCATTTAGGAAGGCTGTTCTCTGGAACTCTGCATTCAGTTGGGTATGTCTTTCCCTTTGTCCCTTTGCCTTTCAACTTCTTTTCTCAGCTATTTGTAAGGCCTCTTCAGATGACCATTTTGCCTTCTTGCATTTCTTTTCCTTTGCAGTGGTTTTGGTTACTGCCTCCTGTACAATGTTAAGAACCTCTGTTCATAGTTCTTGAGGCACTCTGTCTACCAGATCGAATCCCTTGACTCTATTTGTAGCCTCCACTGTAAAATCATAAGGGGTTTGATTTACATCATTACTGTATGGTCTAGAGGTTTTCCCTACCTTCTCCAATTTAAGCCTGAATTTTGCAATAAGGAGCTCATGATCTGAGCCACAGTCAGCTCCAGGTCTTCTTTTTTCTGACTGTATAGAGCTTCTCCATCTTTAGGTGCAAAGAAATATAATCAATTTGGTTTTGGTATTGACCATCTGGTGATGTCCATATGTAGAGTTGACTCTTGTGTTGTTGTACCAGAGTTCACTGTAACATTTAAGGTACCAGAATTCACTGTAGCATTTAAGCATTTATCTCTCAATATTTCATGAAAATAAAATCCAATTCACATTGTTTTTTCAGTATTACATCAGGTGCTTAGAAATGGTCTGATCTTAAAGGAGTCATTAAGCCCAAATTCTTTATGAAAGCCTATGTGAATGTGCTCCCAGGCATTAGTGATCTAAATAATGCAGCAAGTGGGGTGCTTTTTTAAAGAACTGACAACCAAGGGTTTAGGTAAAATATTTTAAATGGAGAAAGTTTGCCTGTAACTACTTTGCATTCCTATCTGCTTTCAGGCCACCTCTTTGTTTCCTGCACATTCTGTCTCAAAGCATCACCATTCCAAGAAACAGAGGAAGTATTACAAAAAAACACAGTACATGCTAAAACCATGAGTTGAACAAAACAGTAGAGTAAGACACTTTTAACTCTGAGAGCAGAGTTGGTGCGAAAACTGGAGTAAAATTTTGTCAGATGGAGGAGGGATGGGGGAAGGGTATTCTGGCATAGAATTGTGAAAACACCTGGCAAACCTGGTAGGTGGAAAAGATCACCGTGGCAGGATCTTCATGAGTCTGGTGGAAAGTTATAAGGAAGCATGGCATGAAAGAGAGACTGGGTCACATTGTGAAGGCTTGTATGCTAAGAAAGGGAGTTTTGGTTTTGTTTAGGAGCCAGTGAACATCCAAGAAATATTTTTCACATTTGGCAGAGAACCATGATCATCTTTTCTCTCTCTCTGTTTATGACCATGTGGTAGAAGATGAACGGGGAAGACACAGCTATGGAGAAAAGGGGTAAGACCTGGTAACTGCTGAGGCACTAATAGTTCTAATCAGGGGTAACAAAGCTGGACTAAGGTACTGAATCTGACCATCTGGCATAGTCTTCATTCATTTTCTATGTGACAGGTTTTCAGATGTCTGAAAGAGGGAGCTTGTGTTCTTTATCAAGGCATGTTTTTTGGGGAACTTTTGAAGTCCTAGCTTTGCTCTCCAACTGGGACAAGGTTTAACAATGACTTGTCAGCCTGCTTATAGAACTTGGCTTCACTATTCTCATACGTTATGTGACTGTACTATTCTTATTATTTTGAAATTGCTATGCTTTGAAGTATTTGATTATTTTGAAATCATATTGAGTGGGGTCTTTATATTAGGAAACCCCAGCAGGGTCTAGAGTTGTGGAGAGGAGAATTCTGGAGACTGTGTGGGACGGTCCTGTCTGCCAGATCGCAGACTGGTGACTCTAGTTCTGACTGTTTCTCTTGTCTCTGGTGAGGAAAACATAAATGATGCTGGTGTTGTTTGTCTCTGCTTGCGTACTGCTACCTATATAAGCAGAAGCAAATTCAGCAAAGCTGAATTTTCGTAGCAGTGTACTTCTGCTACAGCTATAGCTGTAGTTGTAGTAGTTGAAGTTCCTTTAATGGTTAGAACTACTCTTTTTTTTTAAGGTACTTCTTTCACTGCCTTTGGAACTGAGGAGGTCATCAGTAGTAGTGTGAAGGCCATTAAACTGACATTATAAGTGTTCTTGTGAAAGTCATGCTTTCTTGCAGGCATCATTTAATCCTGTGCCTTTTTGGGAAGGTTGTAGTTCTCATTTAGTTGTCAGGATACATGGTGCTATCTTATAAGCACTGATTTCTAATGAATTCTTGCAGAAAGGATAGTTTCTTTCTTTCTTTTTTTTTTTTTTTTTTTGCAGAACCACTTCTTGAGGTTCTGCAGATGGAGAAGAATGATTGCTTGAACCAAAAATCTTTTCCAAGACTATGTTTTTGTAATGGCCTCTTGGAAGAAGTTTGCTTTTAGATTACTAAATATGATAAACATGGTTGAACAGTTGTGGGAATGCCTTCTGTAAAGAGTTGACTAACTCTGCAGTTGCTTTTCCTGGCTCCACATAGCTAGGATCTGCAAGTGTGGCTATCTTTGACCCTGCAACTGGACTTGAAGTTTTTAAGGGTGACAAAACATCATAAAAATGTAGAACTTCTTATTTAAAATCAGAAGAGTTTGATCTGGAGTTTTGCTGCATCTGTTAAAAACAACAACGTGTTCTGAACAGGTTTTCATTACAGTATTAAAACCAGAGAATTTAGTCCATCACTTTTTGAGAACTTAGGCCATCACTTTTTAAAAAACAAAGTTGAAAATAAAGAAATTGAGTAAAAATAAAGTCTTATCCATAACATAGCCAAATTACTGTTTTAGAAACAGTTGTTTGGGTTTTCTTTATGTTTTGTTTTCATTCCATCCAAGGTGAGAATTATGAATGAGAGTTGTATATCGAAGCTTACATCATTGAAGATAGAATTATTTTCTTTTGGAAAGATTGAAAAAGAATCCTATCCTATATATTCACTTTATTTGCTAGTTCACTAAATTACCATTTTCCTCTGTTTCTAGTCATTTTATTGTTTTATCCTCACAGATGGGTCCTAAACTCTTCATTTAAATGTGTTCTTGTTTGTTTCTCACTAAATACTATATTTGTTATCCTTAGTACAGTGAGGTCTCCTCCCAACCTACTAGGCTTCTCTCTCTTTTTCAGTGAACCCTTTCTTTCTGTATCTCAAAAAAGTCTGTTAATTAGTTTGCCTCTTCCCTCTCACAGTAATACAACCAATCCATGTTCCTTCTCACAATGAAATGTTTTCTACAGTTGTATAATTTATTTTTATTCATTATTTGCCATGTTTATGATAAGGCAGATGTAACCTAAGATGAAGATAAGCTGTAGTATGCCCAGTGTGGCCTCCATCACTGCGACTGGATGACAGTGTGCTTTTCCATAGTCTCAGATGGAGACTGATAGAAGGACACGTATGTCTTTAGTAGTAAGAGGCATACAATATTGTTCTTAAGTATTTGAAGGATTATGATGTGGGAGAGAAATTAGCCATATTCCACATTACTTAAAAGTTGTGTGAGGGTAAATTTTATGGTATATGAATTATATCTTAAAAAAATAGCGCAAAGACTAGTTGGTGGAAATGACAGGGCCATGTTTTGTCTTGTTTGTTTAATGCAAAGCAGAGCTTTCGGATAGAATGGTCTCAGGATTTGCTGCTCTCTGTCTGAAAGCCTTGAGTTTTCTGTTAGTGGAGGTGCTGTGGGGCTGCTCGTGATACAATTTAGGCATTTGAGAGAAGGTTGAGTTAAATGACCTCTAGGCTGAATTTCTTTGATTCTGAAGGATACACTTTTCTCTGCTTTTTAATAACATAGGAGTCAGTAGACATAGGTATGATTATGAGAGTGACCTCTTTTTTAGTTTTAAGCTTACAACCATGTTATTTAACAATTGATATTTTTCTTCCTATGATTATCACCAATTTTTCACAGCAGGCGAAGGGTGGAGTGAAACTCCCAGTTCTTGAAGTGGATATTGTATAACATTGCAAGGAGGACAAGGAAGCAAGGATAAGAGTCATAAACTGCAGCTGGAAGCTTGGAACTGATTCCTTTACTCTGCAATCGGAAAGGATTCAGCTCCAAGTTTAATGAATAATGAAACATGATCTGAAGAAATTCTATGCAAGAAATACTCTGTTGCCTAGTTGTTAAGTGACTAGTAACTGTACCTTCTGCTCTACATGAGCAACAATTCTCTTTGTTCACTTTTTCTTTCAAGAATTTGAGGTGATAGTTCAGGATTTGCTTGAAAAGCTCATTCTAATTTTAGGTTAATTTCTAACACATGTTGGTGGCCCTATGGTCATGGCAGAGCAGATGAAAAAAAGTACTGGCTTTAAGAATGAAGTTTTAACATAAAAGTTGTAACTTTTTCCTCAAAGTGTTTGCTGATTATGTCTATTATGAAATAAACAATACTTTTGAGAAACATGGAATCTTCTAGGTGGAAGGGACCTTAGAAGAAACCTGATCCAAACTCCTTGTTCTTCCTGAGGAACTAAAAAACAGTTCAGTGGAACTGGAAAGTTGTGTATTTGCCACATGCAGTGCTAATGTTTTAGAAACTCCCTTTATTGTTATTTTCTTCCATTCTTTGCAACTTTTAGGAAGTCTGCTTCCTAGGCATCTTATTAAGCCTACCCTATAAAAATGTGTTTACCAAGCAGGAAAAACAGAAACTATAGCCAGGTTTATAGTAATTCTTCCATAATATAAGTGAATTATAAGAGAAAATATTAAAATATAAGTGAAATTACTAAGAATTCATAAACATCTTTTCTGGAATACAAATAGTAAATAGCATCAGCTGTACCTCCACTTATCATTTTAAGAGTTAATTGATGTCTTGTGGCCTTAAATTCTCTATCCAACTCTCATCCCTTAGAGAAGATGTTGACTCTGAAGCATTCATTTCCTTGTGACCTTGGCAGTGTGCCAGATCCAATAGACTGGCCCTTTGGTCATTAAGCTCCAATAGAAGAGTTGGCTATGAGAGAACTAGAAAAATAGAGGAGAAAAGGCGTTTGTTAGCAGAATGATTCAGTCCTTTTATTCATTATATGTGAAAATCACAATGCATATTATACCACAAAAATACCTAGATTAAAAATGTTATTGTACCTGGTAACAACTGTAAGTTTTTTCTATCTTGTAAAATTAGATTAGAACTCTGAAAAATTTAATCCGTGAAATCCATCAGTAAATGGATTATAAGCCATGCCTACCTTGCCCCTCAGCCTTAAAATCAAAAGAACTTCTGTCTTGTCCAAACAGCAAAACCTTCTATAAAACATTGTGTGTGTGTGTGTGTGTGTGTGTGTGTGTTATGAAACATAACAATTGTTTCATATTCCCAAACCTTGGAGCCCAGGGAGCCCAGGCAAGCCAGGCAGAAAAACCTTTGTTCATCACACCCTTGGAGAAATAGCAGGTACAGAGTACCACAGACCTTGGAAATAAGTATTGTTATGCTTCTGTTTGCTCTTCTCCCTCTTACTTTCTCCGATATATTTTTGTCTCAGGTCTAGGAAAAGACTAGACTGGCTGGAAGAGAACTCTATTACTTTTCTTCCTATTTAGGCCAGAAAATAAGAGCAAAGGAAATCAGTATGCCATTTTTTGACATACTTGCTTTCAGTGGACAGGTAGAGACTTACCTGTGAAGTACTGTGAAGGATAGTACTTATCCAACTGCTAAAACATAAAATGTATTCCTTTTTAGTTGTTGCATTTTAACACATTTCCATCTTGTTTCAGGCAGGCCACATACATATCTCTTGAACATAGAATCTCTAGGGCATGTACCTTCTCAGATGGCCCTGGAAATATTTCTTTAAATTTGTTAACAGCCTTTTCAAAGGTTTAAAGCGTTTCTGTGAATTAATAATAAACTGAAAACAACCTCATTTTTCCAACAGGATGTGAAGCAGACTAGAATTCCATTATGCTTCCTGTTTCTTTTCTGAGTGAGAAGGATCTAGTAGAGGTAGAGAGCACACTCACCCAGGTTAGCCACAAGGCTTGGGTTAGACCTTGTGCTCTGATGTTCTTATTAGGTGTTCTGAGACTTTGTAATTTAGAGACTTGTTTCTGAGATGAAGTGTTTCTTCATTATTAGATGTGTGCTAGTGCCACTTTTGAACTTTTAATGTAACAGATGTTGCCAAAGTTTCTGATTGTCTTTCTGGGTGTCTCTAGGATTGTTGTGCTAAATCCCAGTGGAAGATGTATTTCTAGGCCCACAAGGCTGTTCCTCTGCTACACAGCAGGGACAGGCTCTTCCCCATCTGTCTCAATCATAGATTTCCCCCTGAAATTCAGGGAAACATTTGCCGTGTTAAGTCATTAACAACTGTTTCAAAACAGTCGGATTTCTAACAGTTGGTGCGTGTGGAGATACCTAATTAAAATAATTCCAGTCTCATTAATAAGATAAGTGTGTTTTCTAGCTGCTATGGGATTATTGCTATCAAATACAAAGGGCTCGGGGCTTAGTCAAGTGAATTATGCTTATATTCCAGTCCCTTTACCAATTTAATTGTATTTAAGAGTTTAAATCCTTATGTTCTTTCTTATATTTTCATTTCAATGAACAGGAGAGGTAGCTTGGGGAAGTTTTATGGATAAGAATACTGACATCAGACATAGAACCTGTAGATTCCACAGGAGATTTGGCTACTAGAGAAGGTCACAGAAATTGACATGGTAATACATGATGAAATGGCCTCTTGCCTAAACTGTCCCACTCCCACATCTTTTCCATAAGTCCTTCAACTGAAATTGATCTCTTCCTTCTCTGAACTCCTGGAGTGCTTTATATGTATACTTCTTACAATATTTTCTACTTTCTGCTGTTTATATACATATGTTTTACAAATGCTGCTTCTTAAAGGAAGGCTTAGTGACAGGCTACTGCCTTGTCCTCCAAGGAGCCTAAGGCAATGGCTTGCACATTGTGGCTTACTCAGAAACATTTGTTGAGTGAATGATCAATAGAAAGAAATATTTTATCATTAACTTTAATCTATATAATCATACTCCAGGTCTTGAGAAGGGACTTAGAACCTGTTCTTAAATATGTAAGAATATTTTTATTTTTAAATTTCGAAAGTACTAAATCAGAATCATTAAGAAACTTTTGTATGCTGAATTTTATATAAGAAACTGACATATGATCCTCTTAGCAGAATCAAGAAAACCTTGCAGACTAAATACGGAGAATATATATATATATATACACACACACACGAGCCTTCTTCAAAACAGAATTCGTTAATTGTACAGAGCACTGAGGTCTCACTAAGTCTCCTGTCCTAACAACACACACTATTAAATGGTAAACTAATGGGGAAAGAGAAAAAACTCACCATGCATCTGAGGAGGTATGATAAAGTGAAATATTTGTTCAGGGGCTACTTCTAGCAGTCATTGGTCATTGCCAGCTCTGTATGACTTGAAACGGTTTCTACCACTGCTGTCTGATGCTTTCTTGCCCCTTCGTGGTGACTGTTATCATCTCACTCCCTAGACCTTATCTTCACTGAAGCTCTGCCCTCCTAGATAATTCTCATAAAACAAACGTTAGGATTTTGGCAGCTAATGATAATGCCTTTGTTAAGGCTCCTAGTAAGAAGTCATATAGGGACACCTGAGAAGATAGAAGAAAATCAAGTGTGGGTGGGAAAGAGGTGGTAGAAAGACTGGAGAGGGGGAGGAACCTGGAGGCTGGGTGCTGGCAGGCAGGCTGGGAGTAAGAAGCAGCAGAGGTCAACACAGGATAGACTGACAGGCAGGCCAGTGCCTAGGAGAAGATAACAAGTGTGTGTAGGAGAGCAGTGGTTCACACCTGTCAACGTCATTCCTTTTTGTGTGTGTATCTTAAAAACAAAGTGTATATTCAAGGTTTTTTCCATCTTAGTAGTATTCAGGATGCCTTTTTGTTAGTGGTTTTGTGTCCTTTGCTTCTAGAGCTTGTCATATTAGAAGCATAGATCAAAAGCCAAGCCATGAAGATGGAAACTTATTACTTCAAGTTTGGGGGCAGATGTTTCTTTACTTAAAAGAAATGTGTCTGTCTCCCCAGCTGTGGCTGACCTCCTCAGACTTATGGTGTGAATGGCTGTAGAGATTGTTTTCATGACAAAAGGAGATCCATCACTGCTTTGAACCACCCAAAACTGTTCACTTCTGCTGGCAAGAATCCAAGCCAAACCTGTCTAAGGCTCTCTGGTGGCTGCTTACACTCTTTCATATGTGAAGCAGAAGAAATGGGGCATTTGTGAGATAGTATGTTATTTAGAGTCAAGAGACAGCTTTGATTGACTTCCAGGTATGTTGGGAGTCAGAGATCTCAATTTAATGCTTCTCCTGAAGCATTTGGTATGGTAGCTGGAGGCAAGGTAAAATCTGCTTTTATGGAGTCTGCTGACTTGTCTGTACAAAGGGCCTAAACAGGAGGTAACATGAGCAAATGTTAGCCAGGCTTTGACTTTAGACCCCCAAATCACGTTTAACACATGACCCAGGGCAATTGTCTACTTAATGAGTTGAATTATGGAATCCATTTGCCCATTCATTTCCATTCACTAAAACCTCCCTTTAGACTTCAGTGAAAGTGAAAGTTGCTTATATCATGTCTGACTCTTTGCGACCCCATAGACTGTAGAGGGCCAGGCTTCTCTGTCCATGGAATTCTTTTCTTTTTCTTTTTTTTTTTTACTTCTATTTGCATTTATTTTCTGTGGCGTTTATTCCCGGGTCATAAGTTTTTGTTTCTTCAGTTTCTTCTGGGATATCTTTTTCTTCTGTGCAACCTCCTCTTCTGGTTTAGGAACAATCTGTTCTTTTTCAGTAAGGATCATCTCAATGTGGCAGGAAGAGCTCATGTAGGGGTTGATCCGACTGTGAGCTCTGTAAGTCCTGCACTGCATCTTGAGGGCTTTGTTCACTTGGATGTGCTCAATGACCAGAGAATCTACATCTAAGCCCTTAAGTTCAGCATTACTCTCTGTGTTTTTGAGCATGTGCAGTAAAAATTCAGCACTCTTTTTGGGACACCGACCCTGTGTCCAGCCCCACTGTTTGGCCTGTGAACACCTACCAACTCCACCATTGTTAACGACGGAATGGCACACACTGCTTCTTTAAAGTGACATCCTTCAGATACTTCGTGGCTTTTGGATATGCATACCCTTTATGGCCTGGGCAGTTTCACAAGTGTTCTTAAAGTGAACACAAAGATTTGGAACTCTTGATTTGCATGATTTTATGGGGTTTTCTGGGTCAAGTGAATAGAGTACCATTTTTAGGGGTCAGCTCAGGCTGCTTACTGGAAAAGCTGTCCATGGGATTCTACAGGCCAGAATATTGAAATAGGTTGCCATTTCCTTCTCCAGGGGATCTTCCCAACCTAGGGATCAAACCCAGTTCTTCTGCATTGCAGGCAGATTCTTTACCATCTGAGCCACTGTATCTCTAAGTAACAACAGTCTCTAATATTATAGGGAGGTAGCATCTTTGTTCATAATCTAATAGTCTGTGGCTAAAACAATGTGTTTTGGGCCAGTTTTCATCCACGTGTCAGCCTTGTAGTAGTCATATTGGGGATCTAGCCCCAGTAACAATAGGAGACTGGTGGTAGTAAAAATCAGCGATGTGTCCCATGTTCTTCCAGTGAGTCTGGCAAGAGCCTGTTAGTGAGGTTTGGCGTCTGCCTCTTGGTTTGCTTCGTGAGCAGACTGGGGTAGAGTTAAAGGATATACAAGCACAGTCTCTGTAATGCTTGCCTGCTTCCATAGGTCCAATTGCCTTCTGGAGACTGGAAGACTGTATAGAATTTGTATTGGTTTCTTACCAGCCTGTAACCATAGGATAGAATTATAATTAAAAGAAAATCTGAAAATCTTGGTTTGTAAGAGCATAATTTGAGATAAAACTTTTTGAAATTGCTTTCCAGTTTCGCAGATGGAAATAAAACAGAAGCATAGACCACCTGGAGAAAAGTTGTTGATGTTGATACTAATAATAGCTACCACTTATTGCGAGCCTCTTGTGACCTAGGCACAGTGCTGACATCATTACCTCCTTCACATCCTAACAATACTGCAGGAAGGTTTTAGAGCAGGAGAGGAGACTGAGTCTAAGACAAGGTCAGTAACTTGCTGACGACCACAAAATTAGTAACTGGTGATCTGGGATTCAAACCTGGATCTGTCTGACACAGGTGTCCTGCACAGTTTGTACAGTTCTGTGCTTTAAGATGAAAAAAAAAAAAAAAAATCACAGAAAGGCCTGCAGAGAAGTAGCGCCAAAACTTCTAAGGCACTGTAGCCGAAAGCAGAGCTTTCAACACATTATCAAAGACCACAAACTAACAACACGTGATGATCAGAATAAATTAGAGAGTGCGTTACTTAACTAACACTCTGGGGTAATTTCAGGTAAAGGGAAGGATTAATAGCTCTTACTTTTGTATGTGCCACCACAGGATTTTTAAGGAACTGATTTTCTATGCTTTAAAAATGACAATGTTTGTGAGCCCTGTGTTTTCTGTCACTGCATTAGGCATTATTCAGTGCAGACACCAGGAACTTATTTTTCTCCTTCCATCTATTGCTGCTCCTGGAAACAGATGTTCTCTAAGCCTACCATGCCGGTGCTTCCTCTGACAAGCTTGCATAAAGTGGTGGTATTGTGTTTGCCTGTCCTACCATTTCAAGAGTTAAACAGAGAACTATAGTCTCCAGTGCACCCGCCTTTACAGATAGACATACTCTTTGGGATACCATATTTAAGTGAAATTAGTTCTGAAGTCAGATTTTATTTTTTTAAGAAACAGTTTATTTTCCATCAGCCAAATTTCCATTTTGGTGGAAGTTTGTGGAAGAACAGTTAAAAATATGGAACACTTCACAAATTTGCATGTCATCCTTGCACAGGGGCCATGTTAATCTTCTCTGTATCGTTCCAACTTTAGTATATGTGCTGCCAAAGTGAGCACTGAAGTCAGATTTTAAATTTGAACTAAGAATAGGGGAACTTGACCAGTAAGCAGATGATGGAAGATCCTGATTTTATCTTTAAAAAAAAAAAAAAAAAAAGGGAGAGCATGTCAATTAAAAAATCTCATGTCTGAAATATAGCAGCTGTGCATTAAATGCATAGATCTTCTTCATCAAGTTGATATTTAGGTTTGGCATCATGGATCTCTAAATTAGTTGATTGTGTCTATGTTCAGCTGTGAGTCTAATGGTTTAATGTGATAATGGATGGCTTTGAACGTCATTTGGAGACTTTAGCCCATTGAGAGTATTGTTTGATTCTTCTTCCTGTTCTTCCTTTTGCTCATCTTCTTCCTCCTCCTCCCTCCTTTTTCTTATCCTCCCTTTCCTTTTCTTGTTCCTCGTAAGAACATTTTATGATTTAAAAATCCTGTTGATATGCTAGTGAAGAGACAACATTAATCTGAGAATAATTATCTTGACATTAGGGATGTGTGATATGTGCATGTTTATTGCTCAACATAGTGCTTTCAGCAAACACTTGGGAATGAATGAAGGAATACAGATGTTTCTGAATCTGACTTCTCTGAATTTCTTTTAAGCGTGTTTAAAAGCTTTGGATTTTATTTTGGTCTTCGATAATCACTTAGTGAACAGGAACCCTGTTACTGCTAATCTGTGGAGGTACCTTTAATGGAAAGGCCAGTTCAGCCATTATATATTTCCTTCTCTCTCACTGGTTTCTTGACTGGCTATAATAGGCATTTGAGTTTCCTTTTCTTTCCCTTTCTTTCTGGCCCTCTAGCAATATTTCTTTCTGCTTTATTTTTAAACTGTAAAGTATCCTGTGTTATCTTTCTTATCACACCTCCCTGATCCCCCCCTTTCCTGCCCTTACTACTCCTGTCTTCTTTTTCAACCCAAATATAAATGAGAATTAAGGAAGCTGAAACATTTACCTAAAATAAGAATAAAACTTAATGCCTTTTCAGTGTTTGATGAGTATGTATTTGTATTTTTAAAAATGTTTCGGAGTCTAAGACTTAAAAAAATAAAATTAGATCTTGTTGGATTTCTTATATACACACAATTGTTTAGAATATAGAAGGCTGAAAGAATAATACTAGAAGCATATAAATAAGTGGCCTGAGGAGTTGTCACTACTGCTGTTACCATCTGGTCTATCCTAAGTATTTTAGCCAGTATTTATGTATTAGGTCACAGATTCATTTAGATCTTCTTGATCAGTCTGGATAATATGGCCTCTAACTTGAAGTTTCTGTTTTTTTTTTTTTTTTTCAGACTGGAGATAAGGTGCTTACTAACTCAAAGATTTTGCATTGCATTAAGTTTTTTGTGTGTATAATAAGGAAATGTTTCCAAGTGCAAGGTGGTAGTATTGCTGCTGCTGCTGTTACTACTGTATACAACTGTACACATGTTGGGATTAGAGTTGGAACACTTTGGAGATATTGAATGAAGAACTTGAGCTGTGCAGATCTGCAAAGGGAAGAAAACAGGTCATAGCAGGCTTGGAAGAAATAACTTAAAATTTGTTGTGATGATTCTAGATTTGACACTAACTTAAACAAACCACCTCACGTCACCTGGGATATCTGAATTTGGCTTAGGTATTACATAAAATGAAAACTTATTGAAATGGAAAAGCAAAGGCTTTCAAAAACAGGATACAGAAGAATGTGTAGAATATAATGTTATTTTGGTGAAAATGTGTGTGAATATGTGTATATGGGGCAAGGGGAAAGACCTCAGCTCAATTCATTTGCTCAGTCATGTCTGACTCTTTGTGACCCCATGGACTGCAGCATACCAGGCTCCTCTGTCTATTACCAACTCCTGGAGCTTGCTCAAACTCATGTCCCAAGTCAGTGATGCCATCCAACTGTCTTGTCCTCTGTTATCTCCTTCTCCTTCTGCCTTCAATCTTTCCCAGCATCAGGGTCTTTTCCAGTGAGTCAGTTCGTCTTATTAGGTGGACAAAGTATTGGAGTTTCAGCTTCAGCATCTGTCCTTTCAGTGACTATTCAGGACTGATTTCCTTGAGGATTGACTGGTTGGATCTACTTGAAGTCCAAGGGACTCTCAAGAGTCTTCTCCAACACCACAGTTCAAAAACATTAATTCTTCAGTGCTCAGCTTTCTTTATAGTCCAACTTTCAAATCCATACATGACTACTGGAAAAACCATAGCTTTGACTAGACGGACCTTTGTTGGCAAAGTAATGTCTCTGCTTTTGAACCTGCTGGCTAGGTTGATCATAGCTTATCTTCCAAGGAGCAAGCGTCTTTAATTTCATGGCTGCACTCACCATCTGCAGTGATTTTGGGGCCCAAGAAAAAAAAAGTCTGTCACTGTTTTAATTGTTTCCCCATCTGTTTGCCATGAAGTGATGAGACTGAATGCCATGATCTTAGTTTTTTGAATATTGAATTTTAAGCCAACTTTTTCACTCTCCTCTTTCACTTTCATCAAGAGGTCTTTAGTTCTTCTTTGCTTTTCTGCCATAAGGGTGGTGCCATCTGCATATCTGAGGTTATTGATATTTCTCCCGGCAATATTATTCCAGCTTGTGATTTATCAAGCCCAGCATTTTGCATCAGGTACTCTGCATATAAGTTAAATAAGCAAGGTGACAATATACAGCCTTGTTGTACTCCTTTCCCACTTTGGAACCAGCTCACTGTTGCATGTCCAGTTCTAACTGTTGCTTCTTGACCTGCATTCAGGTTTCTCAGGAGTCAGGTTAGGTGGTCTAGTAAACCCATCTCTTTAGAATTTTGCAAAGTTTGTTGTGATCCATGCAGTAAAAGACTTTGACATAGTCAATAAAACAGAAGTAGGTGTTTTTCTGGAACTCTCTTGCTTTTTCTGTAATCCATTGGATATTGGCAATTTGATCTCTGGTTCCTCTGCTTTTTCTAAATCCAGCTTGAACATCGGGAAGTTCTCAGTTCACTTACTGTTGAAGCCTAGCTTGGAGATTTTTGAGCATTACTTTGCTAGTGTGTGAGATGAGTGCAATTGTGCAGAAGTTTGAGCATTCTCTGGCACCTTTCTTTGGGATTGTTATGGAAACTGACATTTTCTAGTTCTGTGGCCACTGCCAAGTTTTCAAAATTTGCTTGCATATTGAGTGCAGCACTTTTCCAGCATCATCTTTTAGGATTTGAAATAGCTCAACTGGTAATTCCATCACCTCCACTAGCTTTGTTCATAGTGATGCTTCCTAAGGTCCACTTGACTTCACATTCCAGTATGTCTGCCTCTAGGTGAGTGATCACGTGATTGTGATTATATGGGTCATGACGATCTTTTTTGTATAGTTCTGTGTATTCTTGCCACCTCTTCTTAATATCTTCTGCTTCTCTTAGGTTCATACCATTTCTGTTCTTTATTGTGCTCATCTTTGCATGAAATGGTCCCTTGGTGTCTCCAGTTTTCTTGACGAGATCTCCAGTCTTCCCCCATTCTATTGTTTTCCTCTATTTCTTTGCATTGATTGCTGAGGAAGGCTTTCTTATCTCTCCTTGCTATTATTGGAACTCTGCATTCAAATGGGTATATCTTTCCTTTTCTCCTTTGCCTTTAGCTTCTCTTCTTTTCTCAGTTATTTGTAAGGCCTCCTCAGACAACCATTTTGCCTTTCTTTTTCTTGGGGGTGGTCTTGATCACTGCCTCCTGTACAATGTCATGAACCTCCACCCATAGTTCTTCAGGTACTCTGTCTGTCAGATCTAATCCCTTGTATCTATTTGTCACTTCCACTGTATAATCATAAGGGATTTGATTTAGGTCATGCCTGAATGGTCTAGTGGTTTTCCCTACTTTCTTCAGTTTAAGTGTGAATTTGGCAATAAGGTATTCATGATCTGAGCCATAGTCAGCTCCCAATCTTGTTTTTTTCTGACTGTATAGAGCTTCTCCATCTTTGGCTGCAAAGAATATAATCAGTCTGATTTCGGTATTGACCATCTGATGATGTCCATGTGTAGAGTCATCTCTTGTGTTGTTAAAAGTGGGCATTTTCTGTGACCAGTGTGTTCTCTTGGCAAAACTCTATTAGCTTTTGTCCTGCTTTATTCTGTACTCCAAGGCCAAACTTGCCTGTTACTCCAGGTATCTCTTGACTTTCTATTTTTGCATTCTAGTCCCCTGTGATGAAATTGACATATTTTTGGAGTGTTAGTTCTAAAAGGTCTTGTAGGTCTTCATAGAACCGTTCAACTTCAGCTCTTTTTGGCGTTAGTGGTCAGGGCATAGACTTAAATTGCTGTGATATTGAATGGTTTTCCTTGGAAATGAACAGAGATGATTCTCTTTGGAAAGACCTACCAGGCCATAAATCAACATGTTGAAAGGTCTAATCTCTGAATGCTGGAAATGTGGAATGTTTATTTAGAAACACTTTCCTCATCTGTGTTTTCTATTTATTACGAATGCACATGCTTCTACTGTTATAATAAGAGATTGTCTTCAAAAGTGGCTATTGAAGAGGAATGTCTTATAAAGTCAGCTTTTGGTGGTAGATGAGGATGACTCTTGGTGTGGGGCCAGGCACGGCGAGACAAGGGACTGAGTACCTTGAAGGTTTAAGTAGAGTGGCTGATAATACAAAGCATCAAAGAATAAAAACCTTATCTTTTAACTGATAGTATTTAAGATAAATTTTTCAACTTGTGTGATTATGAGAAATTTGCCTTCCTAATTATGTTTCACAGTGATAATAAAATTAGTTTCTCTTCTCAGATTATACACAGTTTGTAGTGGAAAGAGCTCAGAAATGAGCTAGGTGACTGGGGAAGCCAGCCTGGGATTTAAATTTTATAGAGACAATGCAGAGTTCATGGTATTAAGAGTTTGGCAGAAATCCCCAGGAGTTAAGAAATTTCAAACAAAGGCTGACAGGAGACAGCTGGCTGGAAAATGAAAAAGTCTGGTAGAGTTGAAGTGCATTGTATATTAGGATCATCAGCAATGCAATGAATTTTCATTGCCGAATAACTGAAGTTAGAAACAATAAAAACTGTTTCAGTTTCTTTAGTCCATATTTAAGCTTTAAAAATCACATTCTATTTGAACCAGCTATTGGAGTCCCATTTTTCTAGATTGGGGTTGGAAGAAGGATATAGAAATACTAAACTAGAAATTAGAAGCTGGAATAATAGCAAAAAGCTGGAGATACTCAGGTGGTAGGGAAATCATGTTTGCCCTGAGAAAAGTATCCTGAAGCTACCTACCTACGTATTACTTGGGTAGTAGGTTCCAGGGTCAAGACCCAAAGTGAAAAATGGAATAATGAAAATTACCTTGAAAAAAATCTCTCTAAAAATTTCATGTTAGAGATTAATAGCATTAATACAGCAGATTTTTCCTCCAATGTTAGAACAAAGCAACATTTCTTTGGTTGAGCCCCAGATACACTTGGCTTGTGTTTATGGGCCATGGTGTTTAGGGAGGAGACATGCTTTACACACCAGAACCACCCTCATCATGGCCAAGGATCCACACTATGAGAGGCTGAGGGTGTGCATTTGTAACATCCATTGCTTGTTTATGCCCACACTTAGGGTTCTTGTTCCCACATTTTACTTCTCCCTCCCCCATTTTTCTCTCTTTTTATCCTGTTTCACCATCTCTTCTGAGCACTCACATGGGTCCACTGTACCCATTTGGCTCCATAGTTCTCAGGTGGCTATTTTACATACTTACCAGATCCTCTTTGGTTTGGAATTGGTTGGGGGCCCGTGTTCTGGCCTGACAAGATTTACACTGTTCCTGACAGTACTTATGTTTCTGGAGCCATTTAGTCTTGGAGCAGCTGGGTCGGAACTGGGCTTGCAGGGTGTCCAGCCTGGTCTAGGTGCCTTTAAGATGTTAAGACCTGATATATCCAAATAAAACTATAATTTAAAAAGATACATACACCCCTGTGTTCATAGATGCACTATTCACAATAACCAGGACAGGGAAACAACCTAAATATCTATCAACAGATGAATGGATAAAGAAGATATGGTGCATAATACACAATGGAATATTATTCAGCCATAAAAACAGAATGAAATAATGTCATTTGCAGCACCATGGGTGGAAGAAGAGATGATCATACTATGTAAGATAAGAAAGACAGAGAAAGACAAATACCATATGATAGAACTTATATGTGGAATGTAAACTATGGCACAAATGAACCTGTTTACCAAACAGAAACAGACTTATAGGCATATAGAACCGACTTGTGGTTGCCAGTGGGATAGGGGAGAGAGGAGGGAAGAATCGGAAATTTGAGGTTAGTAGATGCAAACTTGGGTGGCCCCACACGGCATGGCTTAGTTTCATTGAGTTAGACAAGGCTGTGGTCCTGTGATCAGATTGTCTAGTTTTCTATGATTATGGTATTAGTGTGTCTGCCCTCTGATGCCCTCTCCAAACACCCACCGTCTTACTTGGGTTTCTCTTACCTCGGACATGGGGTATCTCTTCACAGCTGCTCCAGTAAAGCACAGCCGCTGCTCCTTACCTTGAATGAGGGGTATCTTCTCACAGCCACCCCTCCCAACCTTGAACGTGGAGTAGCTCCTCTCAGTCCTCTTGCGCCCCTTGCTCCTCTTAGCCGCCGCCCCTGAAGTCGGGCATGGTAGCTCCTAGGCCACTGCCCCAGTCCTCGGACCTGGGGAAGCTCCTCTTGGCTGCCGCTCCTGCGCTGTTGCAGCCTGGTGCTCTTGGTCGCTACCTGTGACCTTGGGCTAAGGGTGGCTCCTCGTCGCGCTTCTGCACGGTCCATCGCAGCCTGTGCGCTTCTGCGTGGTCAGTCAGTGGAGAGGTCTGACAGAATGTGGTCCACTGGAGAAGGAAATGGCAAACCACTTCAGTATTCTTGCCTTGAGAACCCCATGAACAGTATAAAAAGGCAAAATGATAGGATACTGAAAGAGGAACACCTCCCAGGTCAGTAGGTGCCAAATATGCTACTGGAGATCAGTGGAGAAATAACTCCAGAAAGAATGAAGGGATGGAGCCAAAGAAAAAACCATACCCAGTTGTGGATGTGACTGGTGATAGAAGCAAGGTCCGATGCTGCAAAGGGCAATATTGCATAGGAACCTGGAGTGTTAGGTCCATGAATCAAGGCAAATTGGAAGTGGTCAAACAGGAGATGGCAAGAGTGAATGTTGACATTCTAGGAATCAGTGAACTAAGATGGACTGGAATGGGTGAATTTAACTCAGATGACCGTTATATCTACTACTGTGGGCAGGAATCCCTTAGAGGAAATGGAGTAGCCATCATGGTCAACAAAAGAGTCCGAAATGCAGTACTTGGATGCAATCTCAAAAATGACAGAATGATATGTGTTCGTTTTCAAGGCAAACCATTCAGTATCACAGTAATCCAAGCCTGTGCCCCAACCAGTAACACTGAAGAAGCTGAAATTGAACGGTTCTATGAAGACCTACAAGACCTTTTAGAACTAACACCCCAAAAAATGTCCTTTTCATTATAGGGGACTGGAATGCAAAAGTAGGAAGTCAAGAAACACCTGGAGTAACAGGGAAATTTGGCCTTGGAGTACAGAATGAAGCAGGGCAAAAGCTAATAGAGTTTTGCCAAGAGAACACACTGGTCATAAAAAACACCCTCTTCCAACAACAGAAGAGAAGACTCTACACATGGACATCACCAGATGGTCAACACCAAAATCAGCTTGATTATATTCTTTGCAGTCAAAGATGGAGAAGCTCTATACAGTCAGCAAAAACAAGACTGGGAGCTGACTGTGGCTCAGGTCATGAACTCCTTATTGCCAAATTCAGACTTAAATTGAGGAAAGTAGGGAAAACCACTAGACCATTCAGGTATGACCTAAATCAAATCCCTTATGACTATACAGTTGAAGTGGGAAATAGATTTAAAGGACTAGATCTGATAGACAGAGAACCTGATAAACTATGGACGGAGGTTCATGACATTGTACAGGAGACAGGGAAAAGAAATGCAATAAGGCTAAATGGTTGTCTGAGGAGGCCTTACAAATAGCTGTGAAAAGAAGAGAAGCAAAAAACAAAGGAGAAAAGGAAAGATATTCCCATTTGAATGCAGAGTTCCAAAGAATAGCAAGGAAATATAAGAAAGCCTTCCTCAGCTATCAATGCAAAGAAATAGAGGAAAACAACAGAATGGGAAAGACTAGAGATCTCTCCAAGAAAATTAGAGATATCAAGGGAACATTTCAGGCAAAGATGGGTTTGATAAAGGACAGAAATCGTATGGACCTAACAGAAGCAGAAAATATTAAGAAGAGGTGGCAAGAATACACAGAAGAACTGTACAAAAAAGATCTTCATGACCCAGATAATCACAATGGTGTGAGCACTCACCTAGAGCCAGACATCCTGGAATGTTAAGTCAAGTGGGCCTTAGAAAGCATCACTGTAAACAAAGCTAGTGGATGTGATGGAATTCCAATTGAGCTATTTCAAATCCTGAAAGATGATGCTGTGAAAGTGCTGCACTCAATATGCCAGCAAATTTGGAAAACTCAACAGTGGCCACAGGACAGGAAAAGGTCAGTTTTCATTCCAATCCCTACGGAAGGCAATCCGAAAGAATGCTCAAACTACTGCACAATTGCACTCATCTCACATGCTAGTAAAGTAATGCTCAAAATTCTCCAAGCCAGGCTTCAGCAATACGTGAACCGTGAACTTCCAGATGTTCAAGCTGGTTTTAGAAAATGCAGAGGAACCAGAGATCAAATTGCCAACATCTGCTGGATCATTGAAAAAGCAAGAGAGTTCCAGAAAAACGTCTATTTCTGCTTTATTGACTATGCCAACACCTTCGACTGTGTACATCACAATAAACTGTGGAAAATTCTGAAAGAGATGGGCATACCAAACCACCTGACCTTCCTCTTGAGTAACCTGTATGCAGTCAGGAAACAACAGTTAAAACTGGGCATGGAAGAACGGACTGGTTCCAAATAGGAAAAGGAGTATGTTAAGGCTGTATATTGTCACCCTGCTTATTTAACTTATATGCAGAGTACATCATGAGAAACCCTGGACTGGAAGAAGCACAAGCTGGAATCAAGTTTGCCAGAAGAAATATCAATAACCTCAGATATGCGAAAGACACCACCCTTATGGCTAAGAGTGAAGAGGAACTAAAAAGCCTCTGATGAAAGTGAAAGAGGAGAGTGAAAAAGTTTGCTTAAAGCTTAACATTCAGAAAACTAAGATCATGGCACCTGGTCCCATCACCTCGTGGGAAATAGATGGGGAAACAGTGGAAACAGTGTCAGACTTCATTTTTTTCGGTTCCAACATCACTGCAGATGGTGACTGCAGCCATGAAATTAAAAGACGCTTACTCCTTGGAAGGAAAGTTATGACCAACCTAGATAGCATACTGAAAAGCAGAGACATTACTTTGCCAACAAAGGTCCGCTGGTCAAGGCTATGGATTCCAGAGGTCATGTATGGATGTGAGAGTTGGACTGTGAAGAAAGCTGAGCACAGAAGAATTGATGCTTTTGAACTGTGGTGTTGGAGAAGACTCTTGAGAGTCCCTTGGACTGCAAGGAGATCCAGCCAGTCCATCCTAAAGGTTATCAGTTCTGGGTGTTCATTGGAAGGACTGATCCTGAAGTTGAAACTCCAGTACTTTGGCCACCTCATGCAAAGAGTTGACTCATTGGAAAACACCCTGATGCTGGGAGGGATTGGGGGCAGGAGGAGAAGGGGATGACAGAGGATGAGATGGCTGGATGGCATCACCGACCTGATGGGCATGAATTTGAGTAAACTCCGGGAGCTGGTGATGGACAGGGAGGCCTGGCGTGCTGCAATTCATGGGGTCACAAAGAATCGGACACGGCTGAGCGACTGAACTGAACTCAACTGAGATGCAAACTATTACATTTAGAATGGATAAACAACAAAGTCCTACTGTATAGCACGGGGAACAACAGCCAGAAATAAACCGTAATGGAGAAGATTATGAAAAAGAATGTATATATATATGTATTACTGAGTCACTTTGCTATATATTAGAAATTAACATAATATTGTAAATCAACTATACATTAAAAAAAAAGGATGTTACAGCTTGGTTTACAAATTCTGGGGATGTGTGGGACCCAGGGATCAATTTTGAGGCTACCTGAAACGTGAGATTTATGCAGGAGTCCTGGACTGAAAGCCCTCTAGATTATTAAAGGAGTCTTTTCCAAAGGGAAATTTGTGTGACCTGGACTTCCCTGTACAGTCTGAGAGGCTATATTTTATAGTGGAAAGAGCAGTGAATGAGAGGTCAAAAACTCTGTTTTATACCACCACTTATTTCCGCTGTGTTTTTAGGTCAGTGTTTGTCAGCTCTTTGTATTTGTGGCACATTTAAAGTATATCCATAAATTTGTGGCTAATTTTTAAAATGACATTTTGGTGATGTAATTGAAGAGACTAAAATCTCAGAACAGCATTAAACAAGTCAGTAGCAGTTCAGTAGAGTTAGAATTAGAGCATCACATGGTCCTGGTGCCTGTAAAAAACACCTTTGGTTGGTATAACACTTAAGTCGTCACTCTTTCAGCGCTGTTGGAGCTCTTAACTGCCAGACTGAGCTCTCTCACATGATCATGATGCAACAGTATTTGTGGTTTCATTAAATATGCTGTTTCTTTGGCACTAGCTTTGTACTGTGTTATTCCTTTTGCCTTTTATTCATAGCAGTTCTCTACTTGAATTTGTACTTTGATCTGTAAAGAGGAGTAGTTAGAGCTGTCTTACCTTCCTCAGGACTGTTGTGGGGATTAGTGAGTTACAAAAGAGGCAAACATTTTATTAAAAAATGCAAAAAATTTTTAAAGTTATGAAGGGCTATATAACTGTAAGCAGTTTCTGTTAGATTTTTGTCCGCCCACTTATCTCTTTGCCTTATTAGTTAGTAAGATTATTGGAACTAGGGACTGGATATTCTTCCTTTACTTTGTTCCCAGTGTATAACTCAATGTGTGGTATATTAAAGATAGTCAATAAATACTCATTAAATTGAAATTTAAAATTATTCTTAATGTTGGATTGGTTTGTTGCACAATCAGCAACATCCTTTGTGCAAAGTGGTATTGATAATGCAGAGACCCAGCTGTCTGCTGGTAGATCTCATCCTGTGTACAGGAACAAGGTGAGTGCTAGGCGCTTCTGGTGGGTTTGGATCGGGAGCAGGGACAAAAAGACAACCAGATTTAGGTTCCCTCTTTTGAGAGGAAACCTATGCATTCTTCCTAAATGTAGTCAGCTGTATTATTCCATGGCTGCTGTGTGCAAGTAGAATGCAGCATTTTGTTTAGTCTGGTTCGAGATGTTCTAAGTGGTTTTTATTATGATAGTATGTCTATTGGAGGTTCTTCCACAGTCTTATAAATTTCATTTTCTTTAATTGGTATGGGGAGGGAGAGAGAGAACAGCATTTACTTGGCCTTCTTGCCTTTTAGAGCTGTGGGTTATTGATTCAGGGGCCTAGAATGGTAATGCTTGGAAGTAAAAGGTTCCCTTGGGAGCACCAGTGTTAAAGGGCAAAGGGAAAATGATTAGAATTTAAATCTCCAGACTCCACTGAATTTGTGGCTTCATTAAAAAAGGGGGGTAGGAGGAGATGATCTGGGCAGCCACAGTAGGCTTTGTTTAACACTTGCATCCACAGACTGATAACTCAGAGTTAGCAGTCCTACAGGTTGAGCTCCATGGCCAAGTGAGAACAGCCAAACAGTGGACTGCTTTTACTGTCTGCTGGACCTCAGTTTGGGCCATGTTCAGTTAGGGACAACCAATACTAGCAAAATCTGTCTTATTTTCTAAGAGATAATGTAACTTTGGCTTTCTTTGAGCTAGTAAAATCTCTTCTGCCTGTTTGTGGAACATGTAATCACCAAATTACATACATACTTTTTCTTTGATATGTCACTCTTTAGAAATTCTACTTCCCCAAAGTCAAGTTTTCCTTTTAGACTCTTTATCTGATAGGTAGTTATTGCTACTTTAAATAGTACTTTCTCTAGCTTGTCTGTTAGCAGAAGAGAGCAATGAGGAATAATACTAGACTGTAATGACAAATAGTTTCTACTACCAAAAACTGTGTGACCTTGAACAAATCACTTAACCTCTTTGAATGTCAGTTTCTTTGTGTTTAAAGTGAAAGACTTGGACTAGTGACTTCTGGGTTTTTTTGAGCTTCAAAATTTTATCATTCTGTGAGATAATACAGTCCAGTTAATCTTTCAGCTTTCAAGTAATCAAGAAATTATTTTCTTTTTAAAATGTAATTTCCTTTTAGAGAGGCCCTGTAGTATAGTGGTTAACAGCATGGGCTCAGAAGCTAGAACACCTGTTCTGGAGTTTACTAATTGATAGTCAGTCCTGGGTATTTTATCTCTGTGCTTTAGTTCCTTCATCTGTAAAATGGTAATATTAATAATGCCCACCTCCTAGGGTTGATAAGGCCTAAATTAGGTAATAAATATAAAGCACTTATTATAGTGCCTGGTACTTAACTGCTTACTGTTACTATTAATTTGTTGTTTTCCCAATGAATTTGCCTCACTAGTGATTCTACTTAAATAAATATTTAATGTAGCATATATTTTTTGAGCACATCCCAATAGATGGAAAAGGCTGCCAAAATTGTTTGGAGTTGCAGGGGAATGTCATCTTGGTGTTAACAAATATGAAACAATTTATAAGAAGAAAATATAGAGTTGACTAATTACAGCTGCTAAATTAGCATATATATTTTAGAAGCCTCCAAAAAGTTTCTGTCAATAACATTTTCAGTTTATTTCAAAATATGTTCTAAAATAATTGTTTTAAATTGTGAAAAGAGGCATTAATGGTGCTCAAGTATCAGTGCACATTTCTGGCTTTGTGGCTTTATACTGCTCACTTCCTCGCTATAAGGTTTAATTTTCTCATGTGAAAATGAGGTGGTTGGAATATCTGATCTTTAAAGTTACCTTCAAGCTGATATTTTAGAATTTTAGAATTTAGGGCCTAAGGTCATAAGTTGAAAGTGATTTCTGATTTGTCAGTATTAGCCATAATTTGTGAATATTATTCAGATTCTAAGAAACATGACACTTATCAGTGCCTTTTCTGATTTTTCCTGCTTTGATGAAAGATAAGCCACAGTTCATATCCAAATGGTGGTTAGGCCTTGGTTGCATGGTGTTTAAAAATGTTGCTTTTGTTTGAATATATTTTGTAATGTAAATAATTTGGCTGAGCATCAAATGTCAGGGATGAAATAGCCCTACAAGGACATGTGGGTTGTTTACACAGGGTTTATATAAATACACAATAACAGTGAACATTGGGATTGTTGCTGTTTTACATAGGAAAATGTTTTCTGGCTCCATACCCACCTCCCTCAAGAAGAAAGAGGAAAGGAATGAGGAAGGAAGGAGGGAAGATTGATTTCCTCTCTCTCCTTGAATTATGTGTTTAAGACATTCATGTGTGTTGGAAACAAATCATGTTGTTGTATTTGTGAAGGTATGCACATATATGTGCACATCCCTAAACTGGGTTAAAGGAGTGTCGTCAGGCGTGGTTGGGGATATAATACAATATACTACTCATCTCCAAGTTTTTTAATTGAAACTCATGTCCCAAAGATCCAAGTGTGGAGACTTCCACTTAAAATGATCAGTTGGTTATTCATCTTGTTGACAGTAAGTAGATTGTTTAAGCTGATTCAGTGGAAGTCATAGTTACTGTTACAGCTTCAGTATGTTTCTGACTATTCTGACGAGAAAGACAAAATATCAAGCAATTGGGGACAATATAATATCCTGAAGGCTGCATATTAAAATGCTATGTGTTCTACATGCTCTTGGTTTCATAAAAACAAAGCAAGAGACCACCCTCATTATGGAGATTGGGCAGTAGCCCAAGCATCTGTGAAAGTGAATAGAAAACAGCCTGTTTGTCTCCGCTTTTCATTCATTGTGTCTAGAAGTTTAGCATCACCAAGCAGAGAGGTCACATCATTTATTGGGGTTTGAGAGTCATACTGATGGTATTGCAGGTTAGATCTTTTTACAACAGTAAGTTGAATGTTATATTAGCAGAAGTGGTTTAGTTTAAGTAGTGATTTTGGTGTGATGATAGACAACTTAGCAGGGAATGAAGGACTCCTTGTGGGGCTGAAGGGTTTTAGGAACCCCAGAAAGTGGATTTTAGATTTAAGATCATGTGAACAATGGCAAAATACAGATGTTTTCAGAATTAAATGTAATAACCTATAAATGTTATATTCAAGGTAGTGTGTTAATGACTTTGGATAATCATGCATTTTACTATAACATACTATCTATGCATATGTGTGTGTATGTATATGTATGTATGTGTATAAAATAATAGAGATTATGGGAAAAAATAGGGCTAGATGTAGATTACTCAAAATCTATGGGCTTCTCAGATGGCTTAGCAGTAAAGAATCTGCCTGCAATGCAGGAGATGCAAGAGGTGCCAGATTGACCCCTTGGTCTGGAAGATCCCCTGGAGGAGGAAATGGCAACCCACTCCAGTATTCTTGCCGGGAAAATCCCATGGACAGAGGAGTCTGGCAAGCTGCAGTCCTTTAGCATCACAAAGAGCTGGACATGACTGAGTGACTAAACATACACATACACACACATGCCACTTTGAACCATGGAACCAAAAAAACAGTAGGTTGGACAGCCCAGGCAGATAGCTCAGTATGGGTGGAAGTTGCCATAGATATTAAAAATGCACTAAAAAAGAGTAAAAAATGCTGACTTGCAGAAATGTGAGATAATGCATTTGAAAGTGGAGCCCTGAGCCAGTGGGGTTGCCATTAAGGAGCACAGAAGGAAGTAAGACCTGCCCTGAGATGATAATCAGGAATTACACCTCTCTTAGCCTGTATGCAGGCATTCACTTTTCATTTTCCTTAAGTAGAGCAAAAGGCCTTGTCAGTATAGCAGACTTGCTGAAGCTGTTTTACCTTTCCTTCTGAAGGCTGTAATTCTATTCTACTATTCCAGCTCTTCTTGCCTAAGAAAAAAATCACATACAATTTTCACACTCTATTGACATGAGCTCTGTGTTGTTGTGGAAATGTGTTGTAGCAGAAAAGACTGTAAAAGTGTAAGATATGAACTCTACTTCTTTGGAATTGATCATCTAATTGAGAATATGAGAATTAAAGTTCAGTGATGAAAGATCTAAAAATGGCTCAAGGAAATACTGCAGTAGTAACAAATTGCAGAATATGATTATCAGATGAGTAATGTGAACGTAATTGTTCTAGGAACTTAGAGATGGGGAAAGCATACTTCAGAAAGAGATTCAGGGACAAGTTGATTTTAGTTTCTTATTTTCTTTTTTTTTTTTTTTATTAGTTGGAGGCTAATTACTTCACAACATTTCAGTGGGTTTTGTCATACATTGATATGAATCAGCCATAGATTTACACGTATTCCCCATCCCGATCCCCCCTCCCACCTCCCTCTCCATAGTTTCTTATTTTAACTCTGACTTTATGGGTGAAGTTAAATAAAAACATTTAACCTCATTCTTCTGAGGAGTTATACAATTTATAAGATTCCATAGTTCTTAGATATTTAGTATTCTCCTTCCCCATACTTATTCCCTTCTTCCTTTTCACCCCAAGGCATTTTTTTAAAAGTTCTCAAAGTAAAAGTCTTTGTAGAATCCTAGTATAGAATGAGTACTTACATTTGACCAAGTACTCATTCGAAGATGAATATTCTAGGGATGGATCTCCAGTTTTCTCCTCTAATGATGAGTAACTTGTGATTTTATAGTCAACATGTTCTATTCAATCTGACAGATTTTTCTGAATGCTGAGTATTGCACAGCACTGTGCTAATTACTGAATAAGATGTGGTCCCTGCTCATCAGGAGAGAATGGGAAAAGAGGCATAAACAAAATAACATGAACATATAGGAGAAAGAGAAATAAATGCCAACTGGTAAAGCTGTGGATATCTTCTTATAAAAAATGGAATTTGAGCCAGGCTTAGAAAGATCGAAAGATTTTGGCAGAGAAAAGTATTTTTGGCAGAGGTGGGGCAAAGAATAGATGTAGGAAAATGTTGAATGTGATTTAAAAAATAGCGAGTAGAGTGGTGGGTGGAGTAGAATTTGCGTGGGGGCTAGAAGATGGGTGTGTTAAATAAAAGATAAGGTTGGAAAACTAGGTTGGAGCCAAGTTGTGGAAATCTTTGGATACCATACTGAAAAATTTGATTTATCTGTATTTAGAGGTAAGCCTTGTGGCTTAGATGGTAATGAGTCCACCTGCAATGCAGGAGACCTGGTGTTGATCCCCTGGAGAAGGGCGTGGCAATCCACTCTAGTATTCTTGCCTGGAGAATCCCATGGTGGGATTCAGTCCATGGGGTCGCACAGAGTTGGACATGACTGAGTGACTAACACACACATGGTAAGGAAGCTGTGGTACATATACACCATGGAATATTACTCAGCCATTAAAAAGAATTCATTTGAATCAGTTCTAATGAGATGGATGAAACTGGAGCCCATTATACAGAGTGAACAGTAAGCCAGAAAGATAAAGAACATTACAGCATACTAACACATATATATGGAATTTAGAAAGATGGTAATGATAACCCTGTATGCAAAACAGAAAAAGAGACACATGTACAGAACAGACTTTTGGACTCTGTGGGAGAAGGTGAGGGTGGGATATTTCGAGAGAACAGCATCGAAACATGTATATTATCTATAGTGAAACAGATCACCAGCCCAGGTTGGATGCATGAGACAAGTGCTCGGGCCTGGTGCACTGGGAAGACTCAGAGGGATTGGGTAGAGAGGGAGGTGGGAGGGGGGATCGGGATGGGGAATACATGTAAATCCATGGCTGATTCATGTCAATGTATGACAAAATCCACTACAATATTGTAAAGTAATTAGCCTCCAACTAATAAAAAAAATAAAAAAAAAAAAAATTGAACCAGGGAATACATGACCAGAGTTTGGAAAGGAAAAAAATCCTCATAATATTTGAGTGTCTGCTATGTACTTTGCAACTATCACTGCATGCTTTGTATTCTTATTTCTTTTACTCACTGTAGTCCTGATAAGTAGGTATTATATATGAGCAGAAGTTCATATATATAAACTGTGGAGTTCATATGGAGTATGTGAAAACTCTCTGTACCTTCTGCTCAGTTTTGCTGTGTACTTAACACTGTTTTAAAAAATAAAGTCTGTAAAATTTTTTAAAGTAGGTTTTATCAATCCCATTTACAAATGAGCAAACTGAAACCCTGAAAATTTCACATGATTTGTTCAGGGTCACATAGCTGGTAATTGACTGCTCAAGGAAAGTCTATATCTGTCTAATTTTTCAAAGTCCATAATCTTTTCACTTATGAAGTGCATTAGACAAGAGATTGGATACAGAAGGAGCACTGGTGAGCCTGTTGCAGAAGATATATGATGGGGACTGAACTCGCATTGGTAATGGAAATGGAGAGGTGTGAAGAAGATGTAATGGATGCACATTTGAAAGAACTTAGATACTAACGGGATGAAGGTAATAAGGGAGATAAAATGCTGAAGATACTCATTTAATTGAGGGAATATCTTCATATGGATGCACTATCCAATTGTCAGATAAATTTCTTAAGAAGTGATGTATGAACGGAGACCTGGAAGAAGTAAAGGGAAAAGCCATGTGGTTTTGGGGAATAGAAAAAAAAAAAAAAAGAAGTCCAGGCAAGGGGACCATCAGGGTTAAAGACCCATGGCAGGAAATGTGCTTGCTGTACTCCCAGAAGGGCAAGGAGACCAGTTTGGCTGGAGGGAATGAATGGCATAATGGTAGGATTTCTGATATGGTCAAAGAGGTTGTTGATGGGAGGTCCGATCATGTAAGGTTTGAAGGCCATGGTAAGAAATTAGGATTTTACTATAATGGAAGGAAATCAGAGGGTTTGAGCAAAGTAAAGACATGTTCAGACTAGTGCTCGAAAAGATCATCCTATCTGCTACATGGAGAATAGGCTATATGGGCTTCAGGGCCATGAGACCAATAGGGAGGCTTGGACCAAGGTGATAGTGATGGAATGGTAAGTAATGGTTGGGTTCTGGATCTATTTTTGAAAGTAGAACTAATTGAACTTCCTGAAAGATTGGATATGGGGCTACAAGAGAGAGAATGGACCTAAGTTATTTGGCTTGAGCCATTGTAAAAGGGGAAGGGAGGTTGGAATTAAGATTGCAGATGTGACGCCTATTAGACATCTAAGTGGAGATTTGAATACACATTTGGAATTTACTGTAGTTATAAATTTGAGATTTTCAGCTTTTAACAATGATCAGCTATGCTAAAACCACACAGGGTAGAGGTAGATAGGGGCTGTGGACAATTTAGGATAAACACATCACCACTGTGGGCAAAGGAAAGTATTTCAAACTAAACAATGTCATTTTCATCAAAGAAAGTGCAGAAGTAAAGCAATAGGCATAATAGAGAAGAAGTCAAAACCAAGTACGTATTAGGGGTAGAATATTTAGAAAAGCACAATCAGAAACCAGGAAAGGAAACCAAGAAAAAAGACCAGTAAATGAATGATTCCAACTGTTGTTTCTGTATCCAGTCTTTTGCCTAATGCACTTCCTTATTGAAAAGGTGGTAGATTATAGAAGAATGGAGAGAAAATGGAGTCCTTCAGTCCAAAGGGAAAAATGTTTCAAGGATGAGGAAATGGTAGGTCAAGTAAGATGAAATGAGAATTTATCAATGGATTTGACAGTATGGATGTCACTGGTGATCTTGCTTAGGGACATTTTCGTGGAGAGGATTCAGGAAGGTGGGAGATGAAGTAGTGACAGAAAGAATAGATAGTTTCTTGCATTTTGAAGTTCTGTTAGTTGGGTGCATACACATTACAGTCATGTCTTTCTGATGAATTTTCCCTTTTGTAATTATGAAATGTCCTCTTTATCTATTTGTTTTCAAGTCTATTTTATCTGATATTAATATCGTCATTTGCTGTAGCCACTTGTGTATCTATTTGGTCTAGGTTAGCTCTCATATTCCTTTGATAATTAAGATTTTAAGTTGGAGGTATTTGCACAATGATATGAGTTTGGTCGAACAGTCATGCATTCCAACTCTCCTGTTCATTTGCTCATTTACTTGTTGGTTAGCTGATGAACTTAGAAACAGTTACCAAAGGTCAGGCCCGTAGATAATCCTGTCAAAGAATCAAATCTACTCTGTTCTGTTATCTGTACTTTGAGGATGGCACAAAGTGAATATCATACTTGCTGTGCCTCGTTTCTGTCAGAAACAGCTTTGGGGTTCAGGGAATACTCAACTGATGATGAAAGCAGCTCAGAGATCTAGCCAAGTCTAGTAGAGGGTAATAAAATGCCTTGGTATAGTTGTCATAATTGCCACTCTGATACTGTGGATTAGGATATTCATATTTGTGTCTTGAGGGAAATTGCAGAGAATTTACTTTAATCTGATATTTGGTTGGTTTGGATGATAGTTTACTTTATTCATTTTGATAGGTTGGATTGTACCAGCAGCCACGTTGCTTCATAACTACTGTGCCTGTCCCTTAATAAAGCTCATCTTGCTAGTTATAATAAAGTAATTAAGTTCTTATTGGGTCTGGGCTGCTTCTAAATCTTACCTTTCAGTTGTGAATCTGAATGTCAGGCTGGCTATCTACTGGTGTCTGTTTTATTCTTTATTCAAATAATGAATAGGCCCTTTCTCTTCCCCAGTGCCTCCTGCTAGTGCACATCAAATGTACCTTAGAGTAGCATGGAGATTGAAGGGATACTTTGTTTTTAGTCTAGTCTGTTAAGGTATCAGAGAAATACATGTTTTGAGATATAAATGTTTTTTAAAGGAAAAAATAGTCTTTGAATCCTGAAGTTTTCTTTGGCAGAAGATCAGTATTAACATCTGGTTACCAAACTGTGGGTACCCTTAAAAGAATTGGAGGTGATCCAATTTTCAGTAAAATATTGGATAAGTGACTTCACTTGAGTTTTTGTTATTTTTAAGTACATTTTTAAACCTCTGTTCTCTCTGTAATTTTCAGTTTGCATTTACTTGCAAGCAGTGATTTTAGTTTACATGATGAATCACCCTCTATACCAACATTTGTAGGATACCACAAAAAAAAAATATCATCAGAGTGAAAATGCCAGGTTACTAAAATGCAGCAGACAGGAAGGCACCCTCTACTAACAAGGCAGCTCCATCCTTGAATCCTTGTGTTGAAACAGCGGGAACCGGTAGTGCTGGACACTGATCTTGTACCAGGAACTTTACTTATTTTGTCGCTTTTAGGTTTATAATAAGCCTCTAAGATAGGCTCATTCATTCCTCACAGTATGTTGAATCAAAAAGGTCAGCTACTTTCTATTGCACTGGTTTTGAGTCTTAGATAAAGAGAGGTTTGTGAGACTAAGACCACAGAGCCAGTCAGTGATGGAGTTGGGACCAGATCCCAGATTCTTCATCCCTAGTCTATTCCTTTCTCTAATGCTTTTTCTTTGAAGAATATGATAGCAGAACTGTAGGAAACTCTAGTGGTTCTTTTTCTAGTTAGTTTAGCCTTCCCATGTAACATTCTTTCTTTTTAGCAACTGCAAACCTGTGCATATATATGCCTAATACCAAGGTCATGACTCTCCTACCTTGTAGTATTTCAAAGTAGGAGAGGTAAGGCAGGTATGAAACAAATGCCAGCAGTGACATTTAACTGTGTTGGTCTCTTTGGGTCCAGAGATGCTGTGATTCAAATAAGTTTTCCCAGTGACACAGTAGAAAAGCCAGCACTGGATCACCCACCTGTTAAAATGGGGATAATAGTACCTTTTAGGCTTATTGTGAGGATTTAATGGATTATCAGATAATCCATGCAGTACCTGGCACAGAGTAGCTGATCAGTAAATACCAGTTTCAGTTTCATGCTGTTTCTGCTCCATAAAACTGCTCCAGATTGCAGTGGATGAGAAGGTTTAGAATTACATTTGTGGATCTCGTGGACAGGAACAGTGGAGGGAAAACATGCAGTCTTCTTATGGAAATTTAACTAAGAAATTATTATTCTTTATCTTAAGGGATTGATTAAAAGTGATTGGATTTCAGAACTGCACAAACCAGTCCTTTAAGCCTCTTTTCTTTCTCTTGACTCCTCCTACATTTCTTTTGTAGCTATATCCCCATATTTGTTGGGTTAGTTCTGGGATATTGTCACATGTATCACAACTTTGGTAAGGTGGCATTTTTATTGTGAAGTATAGACTGATTTTTATGCTGTTTCAAGAATACTTGACAACCTTCTCCTCTGTACTCCTGTTTAAACTGAAAAAGGCAAAACAAAATTGCTTGTCTCTCCTCTAAGTTAGATCTAAAATGTACTCACTTTGGACTTCAGTCACCTGTATTAACAGGGGAACCTTAACTCTTGTCACAAGTAGTATGCTAACCATGCTTTCTTCTTCTTTTTGTTTTAATATTTTTCTTCTAAAATAATTTTAGACTTACAGAAAAGTTGAAAAAACAGAACAGAGAGTTCTTAAATGCCCTTCACATAGCTTCCTTTAATGTTAACATTTTGAATAAACAGTGTAATTATCAAAACTATTAAATTAAAACAAGTATAGTACTATTAGTTAAACTACTGCCCATACAAATTTTTACCATTTTTTCTGTAATCCCCTTGTTTGCTCTAGGATATAATCCAGGATCCCACATTGCATTGCACTTAACTGAGCAATCTCCTCAAGTGTCCTCTGATATTTGACTTGTCTTCCTTGTCTTTATCAGTGTTTCCTCTAGTTTTTCTTTTTGTTTGTAATGCAGCTGCTGATTAATTCTTTCCACGTAAAAAAGGCTTTTTTTAATTGTAAAAATATACATAAAATTTTTGAGATTAATCATTTTTAAGTGTATAGTTCTGTAGTGTTATATGCATTCACACTGTCATGCAAACCAACCTTCAGCACGGCTTTTCATCTTACAAAACTGAAACGCTGTAGCAATTAAACAACAACTCTTCATTCCTGCCTCCCCTATTCCCTGTTGACCACCAATCTACTTTCTGTCTATAAATTTGACTACTCTAGGTTCCTCATATAAATAGAATCATACTGTATTTGTCTTTTTGTGACAGGTTTATTTCATTTAGCAGGAAGACCTCAAGGTTTATCTTTTGTTGTAGCATGAACCTGTGTATCTGTGTATCAGAGTTTCTTTTAAGGCAAATAATGTTCCATTGTTTGTATATATCATATTCTGTTTATCCATTCATTTGTTGATAGAAACTTAAGTTTCTTACATCTTTTGGCTATTGTGAATAAAACTGCTATGAATATTAATTTACAAATATATCTGTTTGAGTCCCTGCTTTTCAGTTAATTTTGGTATATACCCAGGAGTGGATTTGCTAGTGCATGTGTGCTAAGTTGCTTTAGTCATGTCTGACTCTTTGTGACCGTATAGACTGTAGCCCACCAGGATCCTTTATACATGGGATTCTTCAGGCAAGGATACTGAAGTGAGTTTCTATGCCCTTCTCTGGGGATCTTCCCGACCCAGGGCTTGAACCCACATCTCTTGTATCTCCTGTGTTGGCAGATGAGTTCTTTACCACTAGCGCCACCAATTGCTAGATGCTATGGTTATTCTAATTTTTTAAGGAGTCACCATACTGTTTTCCATTTCAGCTTTTATATGTCTAAGATTGCTTTGTGCTGTGCTATTTGAAAGATATTTTCACTAAGTCTGGAGATTTCTTTCACAGATGTAAGGATGTTGCTTCCTTGTCTCTCTCGTGCTATTTCCAGTGAGAAATCCACTGTCATTCTTAGCTTTGTTCCTGTATCAAATCTTTATTTTCTTTGAATCTTTTAAGACTTTTTCTTTATTAATGTGCTTAAGAAAATTGATTATGATGTGCCTTGTACTTTTTATTAAATAGTTTTTATTTTTTAAATAATAGTCTTTACTAAATCTGGACATATTTCAGTTCTAATTTCCTTGAATAAGGAGTTTTTTTTTCCTGCCTTCTTCTCTCTCTCTTTTCCATTACACATACATTAGGCTGCTTGAACGTGTACACAGCTCACTATGTTCTGTTAAAACACTATCTGTTTCATTTTTAATTGTTTCATTTGGTGTAGTTTCAAATATACCCATCTTTTCTTTAATTTCTAGTTTACTATTAGTCATATTTTCTGCATTTTAAAATTTGAGACATTATGGTTTTATCTCTACAGCTCTGATATATGTCTAAAAAATGTCTTCCAGGTCTTAACATGATCATATTTTCCTCTACTTTCTTGAACATACAGAATATTATTATAATAGCTTTTAATATTCTTGTATACTTGTCTGTGTCATTTCTGGTTTGGTTTCTCTTCAACTATTCTCTTCATTATGGATTTTATCTTCCTGCTTATTTGCTTGCCTGGTAATTTTTGACTGGATATCAGACATGTTGGATTTTACTTTGTTGAGTGCTAGGTATTCTTGTGTTTACTGAAGAATTTTTTTACTTTGTTGTGGAGCTCTGTTGCTGTTAAATTATTTGTAAATTACTTGATCTTTTTGAAGCTCACTTTTAACATTTTTTTAGGGGGGACCAGAGAAGCCTATAGTCTGGGCAAATTTTAGCCACATATTGAGGTAGTGTCCTTTAGAATACTTTGTGTCCTATGTCCTATGTATTGTGAGGCTTTTCCACTCTGGCTTGTGAAAAGCCTTTTCCTGGCCCTGTGTGAGTTTTGAGGGTATTCCACCTGCATATTTCTGGTGGTTCTTTTCCATCCTTGGATGGTTTTCTCATATGGATGCACTACCCAGTTCTCAGATGAAGGCTTGGGGCAGAGGTTGGGAGGGCTCTGAAGGTCTCTGCAGTTTTCTCTCAGTGTAGCTTCTCCTCTCCAGTCTTCTCTGTGATTCTACCCCCATAGCTTCTTTGAGCTCCCCGCTCTGTCTTCTCAACTAAGGAAAATTTCTGGGCTTTTCTTGGGTTCCCCTTCCCAGAACTGTAGGTTAGTAAAACTCTCTATGCAGTGAGCTGGGCCATTCGTAAGTATACCTCTTGCTTCATTCTCTCTCAGGGATCATTGTTCTTTGCTGTCTCTTGTCCAGTGTCTGAAAACTGTTACTTCTTGTATATTTCTCCACAGATTTTTAGTTGTTTAAGTAATTAGGTAAATAAGTCTTGTCCCTGTTACTCTATCTTGCCTGGAGGCAGAATTTGAGCCAAGTTATTTAATCTCCTTATGTTCTAGTTTACTCATCTATAAAATGAAGATAATATTTATGGATTTGTGAGGATTGAATAAGATAATACACATAAAGCTCTTAGAAGAGTTTCTGGCACATACTAAGCACTCAGTAAATGTTAGTTGTTATTATTACTGGCACCAAAAAAAGGGAGGGAATGGCTTGCACTAGTCTGGGAAACTAAGATCATGAGCCAGTCCTTTTTATTATGACTCACTTTCTCTGACTTACAAGTCAGAGTAATAAAAAGCAAGAGCTATTAGTAAAAGTGTTTCCCTTGCTCCCTTTCTGTTCCCTCCTCTATTTATTTATTTTCCCAGGTCTAAAACATCCTTGTTAATACTCTGATCCTGATAGAAGGTAGTAACTTTCTCTGAAATAATTTTTTTCCCCAAGTCAGAATGGTATAGTGCTTAGGAGCACAGTCTGTAGAGTCAGACTTGAATTGAAATCCTTGTTGTTCTTTTCACAAATTTACAGCAGAGTTATTCTGCCTATCTAATCCATTTGTAATATGGAGCAATATTGCACATTTTATATGGTTGTTGAGAAAATTAATTAAGTTAATGTATATAAAGCCCTTAAGCACAGTGCTTGCCACAGAGTTAGGACTTAATCAGTTCAATTCAGTTCAGTCACTCAGTCATGTCTGACTCTTTGTGACACCATGAACTGCAGCATGCTAGGCCTCCCTGTCCATCACCAACTCCCGGAGTTTACCCAAACTCATGTCCATTGAGTTGGTGATGCCATCTAACTGTCTCATCCTCTGTCAACGCCTTCTCCTCCTACCATCAATCTTTCCCAACATCAGGGTCTTTTCAAATGAGTCAGTTCTTTGCATCAGGTGGCCAAAGTATTGGAGTTTCAGCTTCAACATCAGTCCTTCCAATGAACACCCAGGACTGATTTCCTGTAGGATAGACTGGTTGGATCTCCTTGCAGTCCAAGGGACTCTCAAGAGTCTTCTCCAACACCACAGTTCAAAAGCATCAATTCTTCTGTGCTCAGCTTTCTTCACAGTCCAACTCTCACATCCATATATGACTACTGGAAAAACCATAGCCTTGACTAGACAGACCATGTTGACAAAGTAATGTCTCTGCTTTTGAATATGCTGTCCAGGTTGGCCATAACTTTTCTTCCAAGGAGCAAGCATCTTTTAATTTCATGGCTGCAGTCACCATCTGCAGCAATTTTGGAGCCCAGAAAAATAAAGTCAACCACTGTTTCCACTGTTTCCCAATCTATTTGCCATGAAGTGATGGGACTGGATGCCATGATCTTAGTTTTTTAAATGTTGAGCTTTAAGCCAACTTTTTCACTCTTCTCTTTCACTTTTATCAAGAGGCTCTTTAGTTCTTCTTCACTTTCTGCCATAAAGGTGGTGTCATCTGCCTATCTGAGGTTGTTGACATTTCCCCTAGCAATCTGGATTCCAACTTACAATTCATCCAGCCTGGCATTTTGCATCATGATGTACTGTGCATCAACATTAAATAAGCAGGTGACAATATACAGCCTTGATGTACTCCTTCCCTGATTTTGAACCAGTTGTTGTTCCATGTCTGGTTCTAACTGTTGCTTCATGACCTGCATACTGGTTTCTCAGGAGATAGGTAAAGTGGTCTGGTATTCCCATCTCTTTAAGAATTTTCCACCATTTGTTGTGATCCACACAGTCAAAGGCTTTAGCAGGGTCAATGAAGCAGCAGAAGATGTTTTTCTGGAATTCCCTTGCTTTTTCTGTGATCCAGTAGATGTTGGCAATTTGATCTCTGGTTCCTCTGCCTTTTCTAAAACCAGCTTGAACATCTGGAAGTTCATGGTTCATGTATTGCTGAAGCCTGGCTTGGAGAATTTTGAGCATTACTTTACTATCATGTGAGATGAGTGCAATTGTGTGATAGTTTGAGCATTCTTTGGCATTGCCCTTCTTTGGGATTGGAATGTAAACTGACTTTTTCCAGTCCTGTGACCACTGCTGAGTTTTCCAAATTTGCCGGCATACTGAGTGAGTGCAGCACTTTCACAGCGTCATCTTTTAGGATTTGACATCACTCTGCTAGAATTCTGTCACCTTCACTAGCTCTGTTTGTAGTGATGCCACTAAGGCCCACTTGACTTTACACTTCAGGATGTCTGGCTCTAGATGAGTGACCACACCATTATGGTTATCCAGGTCATTAAGGCCTTTTTTGTATAGTTCTATGTATTTTTACCACCTCTTCTTAATCTCCTCTGCTTCTGTTAGGTCCCTGCTGTTTATGTCCTTTATCATATGCCCATCTTTGCATGAAATATTCCCTTGGTGTATCGAATTTTCTTGCAGAGATCTCTGGTCTGTCCCATTCTTTTGTTTTCATCTATTTCTTTGCATTGTTCACTTAAGACGCCTTTGTTATCTCTCCTTGCTGTTCTCTGGAACTCTGCATTCAGTTAGATGTATCTTTCCCTTTCTCCTTTGCCTTTTGCTACCTAGAGACACATTCTGCTTGTGTCTAGATTTACATACTCCGTCAACGATATATTTTATATTCTTTCAAGGCAAGCATCCTGAACAGTCTTTTTGCTTAGTGGCTAGCATTCAGTCTATAGATATTTGCATGAGATCTATGAAAAGAGAAATATATATATACCATTTGCTTCCTCAAAAGAAGAGTGACTATTGAGTAATCCATATTTGTGCAGGACCCTGTTAAATGGTAATTCTTTCTTTGAAATGTATTATAGATGTATAACTATACTTTTGAAAGATTTTAACTTTGAAATATCTTCTATATAGGTAAATTTACTGCATTTTCTTTTCAGAATAAAGCTTTTCTAGAATCACATCAAACAGAGCTGCTGTTTGCCAGTTTCATGGAAGTTATAATAATTCCTTTAGTAGATTCCATTTATAGATCAAATGTCTATGACTAAATATAATTACTTAGGGCTAAATCTGATCAAAGCAGTAAGCTCAAAATACCATACATGGAATTTAAAGCAAAGAAAGGAGGCAGGATGTTTCAAATGATAGACGTTTCCAAGTGTTTCTTTTGAAAAATAGTCCTTATTTTAAAAAATGTCTGTGTTCTTCCGTGTTTGCTTTCAGAAACAAAACGAAGTGTACTTTTAACATTTATTTCATGGTTTTTGCCTCCACTTCAGTATTCTTACAGGTAGACGAGTTTCTTTGGGCTGTTATGGCCTATTCATGGTAATTATTTTTTTTTTAAAGTTATTTATTTTGGGGGCTGTACTGGGTCTTTGTTGCTGCATTTTGGAGTGTGCAGGCTTCTTATTGTGGTGGTTTCTTTGTTGTGGAGCACAGGCTCTCAGGCGATCAGACTTCAGTAGTTGTGGTGCAGCGGTTTAGTTGCCTTGTGGCAGTGGAATCTTCCTGGACCAGGGATTGAACCCATGTCTCCTGCATTGCCAGGCAGATTCTTAACTTCTGGACCAACAAGGAAATTCATTGTAATTGATTTTTAACCCCTTTTATTTCTTTCATGTTAGAATAGTTGCATTCCCCCCTCCCTGACAAGAACCTATTTTGACCAATTTTTGTTCTTTTGCCTATACTGCTTAGAGATTTAGGCAGAGAATTGCTGTCATTTTCAGAAGTTAGTTTTGTTGAGTCATTCTGTAAACTTAGTAGAGTTATTTGGTGGTAGTTTTATTTATTTCTTTAGCTGCTATTTATATTCTTAATAATTGTTTATTAAAAAAAAAAACACTTTAAAAAACAACCAAGCACATTACTCTAGATAAATGTACATTTATTGAGTGCAGATGTTAAACGGAGGTATTTTTGAAGATGTGATTGGAATCTGTGGACTTAAATGTTCTATATCTTCTCCTCTCCAATGGAAGGATGTGGCCAATAGCCCTATGATGCCCTAAGATGCTAAGCATTATTATGTAAGTAAAGCAGCCTGAGCACTTAGGATCCTCTTAATTTGTTCATCTTGCTTTTTGGCGGGGGTGGGGGTGGGGGGTGGGGAGGTAAATGTTTGTTATTTTTGTAAATGAGAGGATTAGTGAATAATGTGAAGGTGCTTCCAGAGTATGAAGTACCATTAGCGGTGAGCTCACCAGTGTCCAGTGTTCCCATCTTCTCTCTTTCACTTGCTCTTGTGGTATTCTTCACCACTCAGTCTTTTGTTACATATGAGAAGAAAAGAGGGCTTCAGCTAAATGCAGATTTCAGCTAGAAACAGAGTGTTTGCTCTGAAAGGACTTAACTCACCCACATTTAACTGATTGAGGCCTATTTCCTAGGCTTGGAAATGGTGTGTTCAAGGTCATTTGGTCAGTCAGTGTGTGGTCTCTAGCTGTCTTCTCCTGCCCTCTGTGTTTGCACCGCTTTAGTACAGATCTTTGTTGCTTTCTCCACTTTAGATATTGGCTAGCTAGGATATGTTGGCAGGGTGAAGAGTCACTGAGATTGACTGAGAGGGAGAAGGGAAGGGGAAAGAGAAGGAAAAGGTGACCATCAGAGTCAAGAGTTCCCATCCTGGCCCTTCTGTTAGCAACAGTCATTATTTCTACTCAGTGCATAGAACAAAGAGCATATTCTTGGAAAAAGGTAGCTATCAGTGTCTAATACTTATTTTCTTCTCCTTTAAAAGATGATGAATAGGATAAGCCATAAACAATAGGGAAGTGGAGAGAGAAAGGAGCAGCTGGCAGAGGGTTCAGGGAATATGACTGGGACTGTAGGAAGAGAAAAACATTGCCATGTGGGTGAGTGAAATACTGGAGTTTCAAAGCGGCAGTAATTTTGCACTGATAATCCTGTAATTATGTGCTTGGCTGTTTAATAAAAACATTGTGTAGTGAAATTACAATATATTTACTCTTTTATCTGAAGTGCAGAATATCTTAAATACATGTGTCATCATGGAATGGGTGCTACATGTTAAATTTTTCAAAAAAAGAAATTAAATGTTTTTAATAGTGGCTGCTCAGAAATTTTCCAACTATGAATGATTATTTCAGAGGCATCTGATTAAATCTGTCATTTGTCAGTCTTGAAGATTTCCTGTTTTCTGAACACTTGAAAGGAAATTTCTGTGGAAACAAAAGGTTGTATTATTAACTTCTTAGATGCGAACCTACTGTTTTTAAAAAAACAAAAACAAACTGGTAGCAAGTATGGTTGGGTTGAATCTACATGTCTGCATGCAAGTTACCTGGCCTGAGATTGAAGTTTATCCTGGGTTTCTAAGTGATGGAACCTTGTAACTTTGCACATAGTGTCAACCATTTCATTCCTTTAATGACAGTTAAAAATGACCTTGAGTAAATAGAACTAACTGTTGTAGCCCCTGAATTACTTGGGGATAGTCTTAAAAATACAGATTCTGATTTAGTGCGTCTGGGACAAGATCTGAGTTCCTGCCTTCTAACAAATTCTCAGGTGGTGCTAAAACTTCTTGGTGAGGACAGCATTGTCTAACAAAGGGGTTTCTAGTGTGGCTTTGCTATCTTACTCTCCTCCTTTCCTCTATCCCTCTGTGTTTTCTGATCTGCGTGTCTCTCCATCACTATCTGTCTCTCTGCTTCTGTTTCTCACTGTTTCTGTTTCACCTTTCCTGGTGGTTCAGCAGCAAAGAATCCACCTGTAATGCTGGAGACCCGGGTTTGATCCATGGGTTGGGAAGATCCGCGGGAGGATGGAATGGTTACCCACTCCAGTATTCTTGCCTGGAGAATCCCATGGACAGTGGAGCCTGGTGGACTACAGTCCATGGGGTCGCAAAGAGTCAGACACGACTGAGCGATTAACACGTCTCTGAATCTCTGCCTTTCTGTCTCTTTCTCTTGTCTCTTTGTTTCCACCTCTGCTTTCCCTTTTTCTGTCTCCGCTCTCTAATATCTTGCTTCTCTCCTTATCTTTTCTTTTAACCTACCCCTTCATCCACTCTGTTTCTCTCTCTCTCACAAACACCCTACTCACAGAGTTACAATATAGGGAACAGAGATTCTCAGTGAAGAATGTTGAATGGTATTTAATGATGTTGATGATGTATTTCCCACTTAAAGTCTAAGCCAAAACCTTTCTCCCTGTTATCAGAGATAAGGAACAATGCCAAGGGTGAAGGGGGAGTCTGAATTTTTATACATCATCGAGATTCTGGATTCTCGAGACATCCTTCTGGATTCTGAGACATCCTTCTGTGGGTGATCGTGGTTCTCTTAAAAGTATTAGAAAAGCACATAAATTCCCCCAGCTAGTTTGATCATTACAGAACGCTACACTGGCCATTCAAAACCCAGCAATCTTAGCTGGTAAGTGTAATTTCTCCCCCTTACTTAAGCACTCCCCTTCAAGAAGTAATGCTTCTTACAACCATACTTCTTGCCCACCAGATTTAGTCCTGATAGGGTTCAGAGCAACTAAGAATTTGGAGCAACTTACTTAAACCTTGGGCACTAAGTTCCTCATCTGTAAAATAAGAGAGTTTAACTGATGGTCTTCAAGGCTCCTTTTAGCTATGACACTCTGTGATTTTTTAAAAATTCGTTGGTAAAGGACATTTCACATATTGACCGTTAGTTTCTTTAAACTCTTAATTGGATCACTTCTGCATCATAATATAAATTTCTTTTTCTGTAGAATGGGGCTATACTTGATATGTTATGTGTTTAATTTTAAGATTAATATATTGCATTCATCTCTCATTTATCTACTAATGTAGCTAAGGGGTAATGTAAACAAATATCATTTTTATTTACAAACATATTATCTAATTTCAACAGAAACCTACAAACAGTAGATTTGCTTGGGCTAACATATTGGATATAGTTTGTATTTTTGAGGGGCTTCCCTCATAGCTCAGCCGGTAAAGAATCTGCCTGCAATGCAGGAGACCCTGGGTTCGATTCCTGGTTTAGGAAGATCCCCTGGAGAAGGAAATGGCAAGCTGTCAATATGTAGATGTAATATGTAACACTAGTTAATCTAAAGCCAAAAAACCCAGCTGAGTGCCTTTATTTTTCAGTGCTCTGGATACTGTATAGTTCTTGTCATTGGACAGAAGTAGAATTAACAACTGTCTAAGAAGATATCCTGGATTTTGGAAACATCCTTCATATTTTGTTTGTTTGTTTGTTTTGGTGGAGAAGAAAGGATGTCGGGTGGAATGAGTAGGGCCTTGAACAGCTGAGTTCCTTATGTATCTGAATTTTTCTTCGGTAAAAGGTCCCTGTACTTACTAGATGCAACACTCATATTCTCATAGTAGTTTGAATGTTCCTGGGATTCAACATCTCAAAATTTCACATATGATGTTTTCTGTCAAATTACCTAATTACCAAGAAACTATAGATGATTATCTTTTGAGATAAGATATGTTATCTGCCCGCCCCCCCCAGGAAACCTTTGAATTAATATATGATTGTAAATGTAGTGGTGCAGATTGATGTGTGCAGTCACTGGTATCAGAGAAGATGCTTCAGATAGATGGGGAATCTGAGATTGGCCAACATGTGTAATAGCAGTCTTCATGTAAAATGTTCATTTATCTCTCAAAACAAGACTATTTTGCTTTAAAGACATGCAGTATGTAAAAAGTCAGGGTTTGACTGAAGAGAATTTAACGAGGGCACTATTTACAGAAGGTTTGGGCAGGGTTAAGGAAACTGGAAAATGATAGTGAGGTGGTATCTGGGGTCACCGTGTCTTCTCTTCCAGGAGGAGAGAACAGTGCAGTGAAGCTTGATGAGTGCTGCTGCTGTTGGAGAAGAGCCATGAGGCGGCAGTCACAGCTGCAGCGGAATGAAGCCCCTGACACACCTGCAGGGAGCAGAGTGAGAGGACTGAGGGGTCAGGAGAGGGGTCAGGAATCCAGTTCTCTGATACCTCTCTTCTCTTGCATTCTCATCACTTGCTGCTGCCTCCCATTGGTTCAGCTCAACCTGAAGCCAGGGCAGTGAGGAAACTGTAGGTTCTGCAGAGGTTGGCCCCCTGGTACAGAGAGAGCAGACAGTGGCAGGTATGGATAAGTGGGGAGTGAGAGGAAAAACAGAATAACCACCACAGAAGGGATATATTTTGATTTACAAATAAAATTCAGATTTAATGTAAAAAGAAACACATCTATGGTTTCTCTTTATGCTTACTGTATATTTCTGTTAATCTTCTGTTGCATCTGTTCTTCAAACTCTTTACAAATATTAATTTTCACTATCCCTTATAACTGCTTTAAGAAGAGGGTGTTCTATTTAAATCATAAAAGCCAAAATCAGATTGTTCTGTAGATTTTATTTCTCTAAATCTTTATTACACTCAACAAGAGAATACATCTAGTTGGTCACGTTGACATCTTTCCTTGAAGCTGGTGAAAGATAACTTTAAGCATGAGTCTTTGAAGAGCCTTTTTGTGCATGGATTGTACGAAGACAGCATTCTTTTTATTTTAGTGTCTGATCTTTTGAGTAATTTGTTTAGTGCTTGTTACAAGTGACCACACACTGGATATTTTTCATATGTTTATGTAATTGACATGCCTTCATGATACAACTTCAATTCATTTCAGTCGCTCAGTCGTGTCCAACTCTTTGCGACCCCATTAATTGCAGCACGCCAGGCCTCCCTGTCCATCACCAACTCCAGGAGTTTATTCAAACTCATGTTCATCGAGTCGGTGATGCCATCCAGCCATCTTGTCCTCTGTCGTCCCCTTCTCCTCCTGCCCCCAATCCCTCCCAGAATCAGGGTCTTTTCCAATGAGTCAACTCTTTGCATGAGCTGGCCAAAGTATTGGAGTTTCAGCTTCAGCATCAGCCCTTCCAGTGAACACCCAGGACTAATTTCCTTTAGGATGGACTGATTGGATCCCCTTGCAGTCCAAGGGACTCTCAAGAGTCTTCTCCAACACCACAGTTCAAAAGCATCAATTCTTCTGGGCTCAGCTTTCTTCACAGTCCAACTCTCACATCCATACACGACCTCTGGAAAAACCATAGCCTTGACCAGCGGACCTTTGTTGGCAAAGTAATGTCTCTGCTTTTCAGTATGCTGTCTAGGTTGGTCATAACTTTCCTTCCAAGGAGTAAGCGTCTTTTAATTTCATGGCTGCAGTCACCATCTGCAGTGATGTTGAAGCCGAAAAAAATGAAGTCTGACACTGTTTCCACTGTTTCCCCATCTATTTCCCATGAGGTGATGGGACCAGATGCCATGATCTTAGTTTTCTGAATGATGCAACTTAGATCTTCCTATAACCTATTATCTGTCTAGAAGTGTACAAGCCCGGTTTTATTTGTGACTCATCAGATTTGCATACAGTGCTATGAGACTTTATCCCTCGAATGAGGCAGTTCTGTGTTAAAAACAAACAACAAAAGCAACAAAACCCAACAACTTTTTAGTATATTACAAATGAGCTTCAGTCTGATGCCCTTACATGTAGCCCGTTTGTGTTCAAGATATGAGATTTCTCTAACTTGGGGAAGTTCTCTTGCACTGTTCACTCAGAGAAAGCTACCCCTGAGAACTGATGGCCCTGGCCCTGGTAATAGGGGCTAGATATCTTGCCAGTCAGCTTGGTTCATTTCTAGTCCCTGATCATCATACTCATTAGAATATACTTCAACTCTAGTACTAGCTTTTCAAATCTGAACTTTTAAGAAAAGAACTGGATGTTTTTTTGCTTTTGTTTTTCTCAAACTGTTATAGCTCAGACAGAAAACGGTGGATACTCTAAGTAGTGACTCCTCAAAAAGACAGATATCCTATTAAGTCCTTGATTCAAATCTAAAGAACATTGGCTTACCATTGTAGTTTAAGAAAGTAACTTCAAGTTGTATGCACTGTAGCCAGGACATGACCTCATTCTGGGCTGTTGGATTTCTTTTCCTTCTAGAATTGTTTAATACTTATCTTTTTTGGAACATTTTTTTTAGGGCACATAGAGGAGAAGGCCAGAGTATTGAGTGGTATTTATTTTGTGGTATATTTTTATAAACTCTTGAGATGGGTGTTGTTAAAAATGTTTAAGTCTTCTCACTCTTTTAGATGTTTTTGCATATTCTGAAAGCACCATCTGAAAGCACCATCCACTGTTCTATTAATTTAAACACTTGTCTTACTAGGCAGAGTATTTATATGTTGTAGTATATGCACTCACATGTGATTTCACAGTAATATTGCAGCATCCTGTTACCATGATGGGGTGGAAACATTCTTTGTAGTTTTCCATTATAGTCAAAAAATTAAAAAAGACTACTGCATGTTAAATTTTTTTTGCCGTCATGGGAAAAATAAGGAGCCAAATACATTATTTGGGTAGCTTAAAGGGGAAACAACATAAGGAAGAGCAGCTACTTTATACATACCAGATTTCTTGTGGAGGTGCCTCAAAAGTTTGGTCTTTACCAACTTATGTGTTCTATCTTTGTCTGCTTATTCATCTTATCATACATAACTTGGTCACAAATATGGGAAAGTACTGAAAAACACACACCTCAGGTAGTGCCTTTGTGGTATTATCTCACATATTCAGTTCTCTTGCAAACAAAGTGTAAAAACAGGGTAGAAATGAAATGATTTAATGATTGAATAGACTCCTTTAATGCTTTTTTTAAAAAACAGCTTTACTGAAATGTAACTGACATTAAATAAATTGGACATATATGAAGTGTACAATTTGATCGGTTTGATATGTGTCTTCATCCTTGAAACCATCATCCCAATCAAGATAGTGAACATTAACTATTTCTAAAAGTTTCCTTGTGTGTGCTCTTTGTAGTTCTTCCCAGCAATGTGGTCCCAGGCAGCAACCACTATCTTTTCTGTAAATTACTTGGCATTTTCTAGATTTTTATGTAAATAGAATCATGAGGTATACAGTCTTTTGTATCTAGCTTCTGCCACTCAGCATAATTATGCATAATTATTTTGAATTTTATCCATGTTGTTGCTATATCACCAATTCATTACTTTTTCTTGTGAAACAGTGTTCCATTGTATGGATATACCACAGTGTATTAATTATTCGCATTAATGTGAATTTGGATTGTTTCCAGTTTTTGGCTGTTATACATAAGGCTGCTGTAAGCATTCAGGTACAAATCTTTGTATGAATCTATGTTTTATTTTCACTTGAGTAAATATCCAAGAGTGGAGTCACTGATTCATATGGTAGGTGTATGTTTAATTTTTCAAGAAACTGCTGAGCTCTTTTTCAAAATGGTTGTATCATTTTATATTCCCTCTGTCAGTTTACAAGAATTGTTTGCTCCTCATCCTTGTTAACACTTGGTATGTGTGGTCCATCCCTTTAATTTTAGCTGTTTTAATAGGTGTGTAGTGGTATCTCATTATGGTTTTAATTTGAATTTCCATAATAACTAATGATGTTGAACATCTTTTCATGTCCTTATTTGCCATTCATATGTCTTCTTTGGTCAAGTGTCTAAAGTTCTTCCCTGGTGGCTCAGATGGTAGAGAGTCTGCCTGCAATGTGGGAGACCTGGGTTCAATCCCTAGGTTGGGAAGATCCCCTGGAGAAGGGAATGGCAGTTTACTCCAGTATTCTTGCCTAGAGAATTCTATGGACAGAGGAGTCTGGCAGGCTACAGTCCATGGGGTCACAGAGTCAGACATGACTGAGCGACTAACACAGGTGTCTAAATCTTTTGCCATTCCCCCCCCCCCCCTTGGATTGTTTGTTTTCTGATTGTTGAATTTTGAGAGCACATCTTGCCCTGAACATAAGTCCTTTATCAAGAAGATTTTTCTCTCAGTCTCTGGCTTATCTTCTTAGTCTCCTAATCATCTTTTGATGAGCAATGTTTTTAATTTTGATGAAATGCATTTAAAATTTTTTATTGTATACGTTGTGCTTTTGGTGTCATATGTAAGAAATCTTTGCTTACTCCCAAGTAATAAGGATTTCTCCTATGTTTTCTTCTGGATGTTTTTTAGTTTTAGGTGTTGTATTTCAGTCTATGGTTGATTTTTAGTTGATTGTTATATACAAAGTGAGGTGTGGATCCACATTCTTTTTCTGTTTTTGTCTTTTTCCATATGTATATTCAGTTGTTCCAGCACCCTTTGTTGAAAGGCAATCTTTTCTCCACTGCATTATCTTTGTGCCTTTGCCTAAAACCAGTGGATTGTGCCCTTCTGCTTCTCGGCTGTTGTTCAGCACAATGAAAACAAAAGGGGAACAGACAAAGAGCAAACTCTTTGGAAAATAAACACGACTTTAAATAATCTTGCCCCAGTTTAACTCTCCTTGTTCATCTCCTGCCAAATCTAGTCTCTTCCCATGTCCCCTGGTTTTCTGTGTGAAATCGCTCCTTGACTATGTCATTGGCTTTCAGGTCTCTGTGCTTTTCCACAAGTTCTTCCCTCTGCCTGAATTATCATTTCCCCAGTTAAGCATCTACTTCTTTGTTAAGTTCATCCAGATGTCACCTCTGAGAAACCTCTTATTGCCTAAGTTAACTGCTCCCTCTTTTGCATCACCAAAGCAATGTAGATAGACCTCTGTTGAGTACTTATTACTTTCTCCTGTGATTGCATGCATTTCTATCTTTGCTAACAGACTGTGGGCTCCTGAGAAGACAGGAACCAACATCATTACTACTTCACCTTTGTATCCCAGTAAATAGAACTCACAACAAGAAAATGTTAAAAGAATGGGTCATTGAGAGAGGAGAGAGGAAATCAGAAGGGAATATTTTAACAGGAAGAACTTACTGTGGAGAAATTACATCGTGTTTAGATTTTATTTGCCTCTGTGGGGCAGAATGTCAAATGGGCTATAGGAATTCTTGGAACTGCATGTTTTTCCATAGATTTCTTTATTAACAACCTTCTTGGTTGAAGTTTGGCATTGTTTCTTAATTGAATTCAGTTTGTAAATGACAGAAGATAGTGATCAGGAAAGGTATATTGAGAATGGTATTTTCAACATATACATGTGTAAAGGAAGAGGGAAAAAGTTGTTAAAACAATAGCTACTTGAATTGGGCACATGCCTTTCGGGTTCAGTTTTGTATATTATTTAGCACTTAGCCATTTGTAAGGTGAAAAGTGAAAGTTAGTCACACAGTCGTGTCCGACTCTTTGTGATCCCATGGTCTGTAGCCTGCCCGGCTCCTCTGTCCATGGAATTCTCCAGGCCAGAGTACTGGAGTGAGTTTCCATTTCCTTCTCCAGGGGATCTTCCTGACCTGGGGACTGAACCTGGTTCTCCTGCTTTACTGGCAGATTCTTTACTAACTGAGTGACCAGGGAAGCTTATTAACCATAAGTAAATTGGTGTTTAACAAATATATGATTGATATGTGGCATGTTTTATATTACTACCTTTAAGCTGGGCTTTCCAGGTGGTGCTAGTGGTAAAGAACCCTCCTGCTAATGCAGGAGATGCAAGAGATATGGGTTCGATTCCTGAGTGGGGAAGATCCCCTGGAGAAGGGCATGGCAACCCACTCCAGTATTCTTGCCTGGTGGGCTATAGTGTCCATAGGGTTGCAGAGTCAGACATGACTGAATGCACACACCTTTAAGCCATCTGTGGTGAATGACTTTCAATGCTACTACCCTTTTACACATAGTTTTTAAAAATTCTTAATCCTAATGAAAGGGATTTAGTTAGAAATGTCCATAGAATCTTATTTTGGTGCTATTTTTACATTGTGTTACTCAGTAATGTTTGGCAGGATTTTTAATGACTAATAAATTCAAGTGAAAGGGAAAAGTGATTAGAAGTAATACATAGACAAATACTCATGTGGACATGTGTCAATATCAACACATAGGTTTCATTTTTTTCTTGTGTATGAGATTGGACTTCACCAAAAAGAATAAGATTTGTGTTGTTCTAGCATTTGCAGAAAAAGCCTTTAAACAGAGTTCCTGAGCCCATTAGCATTAATGAAAAGTTACTCAAGAGAATAAGATGGATGCCTTGTGTTTGCATATGGTAATATCATGTATGTTTTCTGCTAAAGGTTCCCAAAGCTTGCTTCTGTGTTTTCAGGTTCATGTGCCTTTTTCCTGGTAGCTTTTAGGAGTGATACTTCTGTTACATTACTGTTAATTAGCTTCCTTGTTAGCTCAGCTGGTTAAGAATCCACCTACAATGCAGGAGACCCAAGTTTGATTCCTGGGTCAGGAAGATCCCCTGGAGAAGGGATAGGTTACCCACTCCAGTATTCTTTGGCTTCCCTGGTGGCTCAGGTGGTAAAGAATCCTCCTGCAATGCAGGAGATCCCAGTTCGATTCTTGGGTTGGGAAGGTCCCATGGAGAAGGGAACAGCTACCACTTCAGGATTCTTGCCTGGAGAATTCCATGGACAGAGGAGCTTGGCAGGCTACAGTCCATGGGGTCACAAAGAGTTGGACATGACTGAGCGACTTCCACTTCACTTTGCTATCAATTATCTCATGACCTTATTTCCTGATTTAAAATATCACCTAAATAAATCTGTTATATCAGGTAGTTATTCATGTGTGCTGATGGTGTTGAAAAAAATGAATGTTTCTTAGTTTCAGATTTAATATCTATGTCCTAGTAAGAGGAGGACTCTTGTATCCAGCTTTGAGAATGCTGAACTTTGTTTTAAAACATGCAAAAAATGGGTGCAGGTCAGAGGATTTTTACTGTAGTGAAACTATTCTGTATGCTATTAAAATGGTGGATACATGTCATTGTACATTTGTCCAAATCCTAGAATGTTTAACACCACATGTTAGTCACTCAGTCGTGTCCAGCTCTTTGAGACCCCATGGGGTATAGCCTCCAGTCTTCCTCTTTTCATGGAATTCTCCAGGCAAGAATAGTGGAGTGGGTAGCCATTCCCTTCTCCAGGGGATCTTCCCAATCCAGGGATCGAACCTGGGTCTCCTGCACTGCGGGTGGATTCCTTACCATCAGAGTCACCAGGGAAGCCCAATATCACCCAAGAGTAGACCCTAACATAAATATGGCCTTCAGGTGATAATGAAAAATTTAGAGGAACCAGGGTAATTCTCAGGTAGGATCTCATCTCGTTTTACTTAGAGAGCTGAAGACAGGAAATGTGAAGGCCACATAGAAAAGGGGACAGCAGGATGGTAGATAGGAGAGTCAAGAATAAGAACCCACTGGGAGCTGAAGAGAAGCCACAAGAGAGGAGGGTCAGGAGTCACAGTGGTCTTGACTCTCTGCCTGCAGCTCCTTTGTTATAGGCCAGTGGGAGCTTGTGTACATCAGGCTGGTGGCAGACAGTTACTCCAAAATAATAAGTTACTTCAAAATAATAAGTTCTTTGGCATGAAATGTTTCATCTAATGAGTAGGAGAATGAGTTTTGTGATACATGAGGATATTACTGGCTTAGGACGAGGCTTTCTTTCCTAATTGGAGGTGCTTTGTGGGCTCACTGTTAGCATACCAGCTGATCCTGCTAGTGTTGCACTGCAAATTGCTGATTAACTGCTTTTATGTATGCAGAGCTGACAAGTTGCCTCATTTAGAAACAAACGGTAGTGCTCTAAGGAACTAGTCAGAAGTTCAAACTGACATTTAGAAATTGTAAACCCATAGACTTCATGACAAGTAATGCTGTCAGTTTAAATTATAGCTTTCCTATGTAGAGATAGGATAAAAAGAGCTAGTAATATAGCCTGTGACCAGTGTATTAGAGAAAGATTCAGCTCTAGTGAGCTGAGAGATTGTGTTATTTGGACCTAACATTCAATTGCACTTCTTTTTCCTTCAATATTTTCTGGGTGATCAGCCAATGTGAAGGGTTGACACTGTGAATGGTTGTAACAAATGCATATTAGTTCAACCACACACACACACAAAAAAATGCTCTCATTGCTTTTAGGGATGAATTTTGAGTAATTGAATTAGGAAACAAATGAGTTGAGAGTTCAAGTCTGAAAATAAAGTGCTTTATTTTAACATGAGGATGTTTAGCAACAATTTCACTATCTGGAAAGATCGAGCTCTATAAAGTATGTGGAAAGTGGGTAAGGAAGAGTCAGGTTGAAGAAACTACCTCCCTCCTTGATACTGCTGGTCTCCTAGCTACCTTCTTCCCTATCATCTGGCATTTTGATGAATTTTCTCCCAACAAAATCAAGGAATTGGCTCTCCTATAGTTGAAGTACATCGTGTCTTAGAGTAGCTTGGTCTCAAGGTGCATACTGGATGGGGTACATTGGGGGAAAAAATCTAACTTTACACCTGTTGCTTTTACTTTTTTTTAGACCATATATTTTATATAAAGACATTGAATTTGACCATGTAAAAGATCAAGTTTTTAAAAACCTGGAATTGACAGAAGTTTGGCAGAAATACTTTCCACCTAATGACTAAGCCAGTGGCTCATGTACAGAAATGGTCACTGTTCTAGTCCCCTTCCATCTGCCCTTTGCTTAGGAAGCGCGTTGCACTGGAAAGAATCCTGGACTTGGAGTCAGGAGTTGGGTTTCACACCTGCTCTTCCATGCCTTGGGCAATGCACTTCACCTTTCTGAGTCACTTTTTCATCTGTAAAATGAGGAACTCTATCTATAGGTTTATTGTAGGATTAAAACTACATTGGAACATTTGTGGACCATGATGTTTTATGCAGCTGTAAGGTGGCATTATTATGATTATTACATGGTGTAGCCAGGACTGGGGTTTGCCATCAGTGTAGTTGCATAAAATCTCATTCTCGGAAGGGAGTCCTGTGCTTAAAATTTAATGCTATGTGGTCATTATCTTGACATTCTGCATACTTGTATTTTTGAAATTGTATTTTGTGAGTGAAGTCAGATGGAACAGTGGTGCCTGTGATGGGGCATGGAGCTTCTGCGACCTAGCCTTTTCCTACTTCTTAACCACTTCCCTGGGACAGACTCTTGGCTGCCCACTTCCCTGTTCCTCTCAGAGATTGTTGCCACTCTCCAGCCTTGGCAGGGCCTTGAACAGGGGCATGCGAGGAGTAGGGTTTGGTGTGTGTCCTACACACGAAGTTGTGGGTGTTGCCTGGGTACCTATGAGGATCTGGATTTGTCCTAGAGACATCTTTATGCCCTAGGAAGCACAGTTCAGTTCAGTTCAGTTGCTCAGTCGTATCCAACTCCTTGCGACCCCATGAATCGCAGCACGCCAGGCCTCCCTGTCCATCACTAGCTCCTGGAGTTTACTCAAACTCTTGTCCATCGAGTCAGCAATGCCATCCAGCCATCTCATCCTCTGTCATCCCCTTCTCCTCCTGCCCTCAATCTTGCCCAGCATCAGGGTCTTTTCCAATGAGTCAATTCTTCGCAGTATCAAGTAGCAAATAGAAAGCATCACAACTTGTATATAGAGAGAACACAGGGGGAAAATAAGGAAAAAGCCCTCTTTCCTGCTTTTAAACAAGAGTCTCACATTTTCACTTTGTACTAGCCTTGACAAATTATGTAACTGCCTTGCAAAATATGTAACGAGACCCAAGTATAGTAATTTTCAAACTCTGCTCTTCAGAACACTTAGAGATTTCTGTGGGCACTTTCAAATCCCCCATGGTAAGAGTGACTTTGACAGGATCGGTTTAGTAGGGGTGGCGAGGGACCCAGATAGGAGTGTATGAAGGAGTGAGTCAAAGTGTGGGTGTTGATAGCATTTGAACCAGAAGCAAAGTTTTTTGAAAGACTTGCTTTGTAGGGAAAAGAGTGGTAGCTGGGGTGGGAGATAAAATAGAAGAGTTCTTTGTGTTTTGTTTTTTAAAGAGAACTGAGAATATTTATCTTAATAAGATGAAGTAAGCCCAGAGGGAAAAGTTAAATATAATCATTTCCAAAATATTTGATAAAAAATTATTGTATGGTTTCTGCTGCACTTATTTGAATTTCAGAAGTTTTCATGTTCCAAAGCAAAAGAAGGTGCCTTAGATTCTATTCTTATACCCAAGTAGGGGAGGGCAGTGTGAGCCTCCCTTAATGTGGTTCAGGGCCATCCCTATTTGGTTGTCGTTTCAGCTGTTGGGCTGATGCTGGAGCAGAAGGCTGCACAATCCATTCTTCGACTCAGTGGTGCGGGCGAGTGATCCTCTGCCCTTGCACACTGTGTTTGGGTGTGAGATCTGTTGGGCTTTTGGACACTCAGTCATGCAGCGTGCTGGGGCAGCTGTCACGTTGGCTACTTTGGGTATCTGTGGTAGTTTTTGGCAGTGACCACTCTTCTTTGACTCCCAAGGGAACTGGAATTAATTGGCTCCTGCTTGAATAAAATATTTATCAGAATTAGAAAGTAGTGAATAGGACTATTTTGGATTAGTATATTTTTGTTTTCCCTACCTGTAAAATGGAAGTAGTAATCCCTACCTCCCAAGTTGTTGAGAGGATTAAATGAGATTTGTAAAATGCTTAGTACAGTCTCTGGTGCCTGATTTGATGCTTGACAAATACTAGTTTCTTTCCTCCTCTCTCTTTTTTCGTTTGTAAGTATCATGTAGCTATACCATTCTTGATGCAGTAGAGATGGTTGCATAAATTATGTGCAAAATCAATTAAGAATTTTTTATTAAGCTGCATGAAATTTTACTAAAAGAAAACTTTCTGTGATAATTCCTTTTCCACAAAAGCAGAAATACTTTTGCAAAGAAAATAGCTTGTTTATTTTTAATAATATTTGCATAGTGACAAATAGATTTTAACTTTTTATGACTCCCTTATCTGTAAAGTCAGGATAATAATATATATATATATGTTCTAGTGTATGTGTTATGACATTCTTACAAGAATGGTGGCTAGCACATTGTAAGTGCTCAGTAAATATGAACAATAATTATTTTCTTCAACTGCATATTATTTTGAGATTATCTAAGGATCCTGTATTTTTAAATACTTTAATTCTCTAGGCCAGAATACTAGAGTGCTTAGCCATTCCCTTCTCTAGGGGATCTTCACAACCCAGGGGTCAAACCCAGGTCTCCCACATTGCATGAGGATTCTTTACCAGCTGAGCCACCAGGGAAGCCCAAAAACACTGGAGTGGGGAGTCTATCCCTTCTCCAGGGGATCTTCCTGACCCAGAAATCAATCAGGGTCTCCTGCATTACAGGCGGATTCTTTACCAGCTGAGCTACTAGGGAAGCCTATAATTATTTTTTTCAACTGCATATTATTTTGAGATTGTCTAAGGATCCTGTGATGTTGAAGCTGAAACTCCAATACTTTGGACATCTGATGTGAAGAACTGACTCATTGGAAAAGACCCTGATGCTGGGAAAGATTGAGGGCAGGAGAAGAAGGGGATGACAGAGGGTGAGATGGTTGGATAGCATCACCGACTCAATGGACATGGGTTTGGGTAAACCCCAGCAGTTGGTGATGGACAGGGAGGCCTGGAGTACTGCGGTTCATGATATCACAAAGAGTCGGATATGACTGAGTGACTGAACTGAAGGATCCTATATTTTTTAATACTTGTACCCATATTTGTGATAGTAAAGGGGTATTTATTCTTAAAGATGTTTAAGATATGTTAGTATATTTCAATAACATTAGGAAGAGGTATTCTGTGAGTCACATGCCATTTCCATTTATTTGTTGCAGTGAAATATATGTGTCAGAAAATTTATCATTTTAACCATTTTTAAGTGTATAATTTAGTGGCCTTAAGTACGTTCACAGCTGTGCAAACAGCACTACTGTCCAGTTTCAGAACTTTTTCATCAACCCAAACAGAAACAGTACTGTTTAAATATGAACTCCCATTCCTCCTTGGTTACCCCTAATCCGCAGTAACCTCTGTTTTGTTTTCTGTGTTTATGAATTTGCCTATTCCAGGTACATCACATAAGTGAAATCTTAAATGATTTTTTTTTGCGTCTGACTGATTTCATTCAGCATATTTTCATGGTTCAGCCATGTTGTAGGATGCATCAGAATCTTGTATATGCCGCATTTTGTTTATCCATTCATCTGTTGATGGACACTTGGTTGTTTCTACCTGTTGAATATTGAGATTAATGCTTCTGTGAATGTTGATATACAAGTATCTGTTTGAGGTCCTGCTTTACAGTTTTCTTGGCTATGTATATTAGGTTGGCCTTAAAGTTTGTTCAAGCTTTTCCGTAAGATTACCAAAATCTGAGGCGGCTCAAGTCCTTTATGTGACGGTGTAATATTTGCATATAACTTACATACATCCTTCCATATACTTTAAATTTGTCTCTAGATTTGCTTATAATTATAAGCAGTGAAATTTGTATGTAAATAGTTGCCAGTATATGACACATTCAAATTTTGATTTTTGGAACTTTCTGGAATTTAAAAAATACATATTTTCCATTTGTGGTTGAATCTACAGACACAAAACCTGTGGATATAGAGGGCTGACTCTACTTTCAAGGATCATACTCCCAAGTATACAGTGAGACCGTGATGTAATTAAATTGATGTTTGAATGTAAATTTTAGGGCTGCCTTGTTATTTTAAAGCTATATCACTATAGAAGCATTATTAAATAGTGATTAAGAGTATGCCTTTTGGATATATGGGCTTCCCTGGTGGATCAGATGGTAAACAATCTGCCTGCAGTATAGGAGACCTGGGTTTGATCCCTGGGTTGGGAAGATCCCCTAGAGAAGGGAATGGCAGCCCACTCTAGTATTCTTGCCTGGAGAATTCCATGGACAGAGGAGTGTGGCAGGCTATAGTCTGTGGAGTTGCAAAGAGTCTGACATGACTGAGTAATTAACACTTTCACTTTCTTTTGCATATATGCCCCCCATTGTTCACAGCAATACTATTTACAAAAACCAAGATATGGAAGCAACCTAAGTGTCCATCAACAGATGAATGTGTAAAGAAGATGTGGTACATTTATACAATGGAATATTCAGTTCAGTTCAGTCGCTCAGTCATGTCCAACTCTTTGCGACCCCATGAATTGCAGCACGCCAGGCCTCCCTATCCATCACCAACTCCTGGAATTTACCCAAACTCAATATCACTCAGCCATAAGAAGAAGGAATGCAGTTTGCACCAACGTGGATGGACCTAGAGGTCATCATGCTAAGTGAACTCAGAGAGATATCATGTGATGTCACTTACATGTGGAACCTAAAATATGATATACATGAACTGACTTAATAAAACAGAAGCAAACACACAAATACAGAAAGCAGACTTATGGTTACCAAAGGGGAAAGGCTGTGGGGGAAGGATAAATCAGGAGTTTAGCAGACAAAAAATACTGTATTTAAAATAGATAAAATAGCAAGGTTCTACTGTATAGCACAGGAAACTGTGCTATCCTGTATCATTACTACAGTATCATTATTATTACTGTATCATTATTGTTGGTACAGTAATATTGATATTACTGTATAAATATCCTCTAATATATATCCTAATAAATATCCTCTAATATCCTCTAATAAACCATAACAGAAAAGGATATCAAAAACATACATGTATTAGAACATATAGAGAGCTCTCCTGTTGGCTCATTGATAAATAATCCACCTGCAATGCAGGAGACATGGGTTCTGTCCTTGGGTCAGGAAGATCCCCTGGAGAAGGAAATGGCAGTACCAAACTCTAGTATTCTTGTCTGGGAAATCCCATGGACAGAGGAGCCAGTGAGCTACAGTACATGGGGTTGCAAAGAGTTGGACGACTTAGTAACTAAACCACCACCATCAAGAAAATACACACGCACACACATGTGTGCGTGCACACACACACACACACACACACACACACACACGCACACACACTACCTGAATTATTTTGCTGTACACCAGAAACTAACACAACAATCAATCAACTATACTGAAAGGCTGAAGGCGGGAGGAGAAGGGGATGACAGAGGATGAGATGGTTGGATGGCATTACTGACTCGACAGACATGAGTTTGAGTAAGCTCTGGGAGTTGGTGATGGACAGGGAGACCTGGCATGCTGCAGTCCATGGGGTTGCAAAGAGTCAGATGTGACTGAGCAACTGAACTGATACTTCAATTAGAAAAAAAGAGTATGACTTTTGGAACCAGACACACCTTTGCTTGAATGCTGGCTCTGCCACTCATCACTTACATGACTTTGGGAAAGTCACTTATGTTTAAGTATCAGTTTTCTTATCTGTAAAGTGAAAGTAATAGTAAAGTTGTTTGGAAAATCAGTGGTCATAATATACAAGGATTTTAGCACTGTGTCATATACATTTAAGTAAAATATTCAAGGCAAGGGTGGGATGTTCAGAGAGAACAGCAATGAAACAAGTATACTATCAAGGGTGAAACAGATCAGCAGCCCAGGTTGGATGCATGAGACGGGTGCTCAGGGCTGGTGCACTGGAAAAACCCAGAGGGATGGGATGGAGAGGGAGGCGGGAGGGGGGATCAGGATGGGGAACACATGTAAATCCATGTCTGATTCATGTCAATGTATGGCAAAAACCACTACAATATTGTAAAGTAATTAGCCTCCAATGAATAAAAATAAACGGAAAAAAATATTCAAATAGTATAATAACTAAAAGGAATTTCAGGTTGGTGTTTTTTTAAGTGAGTTTCTCCCTTTGGAAAGATGTTTAATAATGTAAGAGTGATCAGTTAGTGGCCCATGTGCTGCCCCCTTTCCTTTAACTTACAAGCTGTGTGACCGAAGACAGTTCTGGGCTGAGATTTTCTCATCTGTAAAATCAGGTCTGTTCTAGATAGTACTCTTCAATTATGTCTTTCTCTCATTTTTCTCCTACTTCTCTTCTGGAATCCTTGTTAGTGTATTCTATCTTCTTTGTCTCAAGCTCTTTTTCCTGTATTTATTTCCTTGTCTGTCTTGAATTTTGGATGATTTCCCTGAGCTAATAACCCTAGTTTCTATCAGCTGTGTATTGCTCAGGCCACGTTTGAATTCTTATACCCCCTAAATGAGGTTACCTTCTCTTTTATTTCTAGAGTCTCTTTTTGATTCTTTTTCATATTATTCCCTGGTCATTTTTTGTACTGTCCTTTTTAAATTTTTTCCCCTAAACCTTGTTACTTCTCCTTGTTTGTTTATCTCCTTTAACATTATAAACATAGTTGTTTTAAAGTTTCTTTTAGTCTATTGAATTATGCCTAACTCTTGTGGTACAGATTGTTCCATCTACATCACCATTCTGGGTGATAGGTAGAGTTTTTTCCTTGTCTCTGTTTCATGTGTAGACCTTGGTGATTCTTAATTTTATTCAGGTAGTTCATGTCCACCGAGAAGTACCTGAAGCTGTAGCCTGGGAGCCTCTCACTGAGGTGGTATCAGGGTGCCCCTTCAGTGACTTGGATTCATCACTTTTCCTGGGAACTTTATTGGCTTTACCCCCTGCTCATCACTGTGTCTTTATTTCCTCTCTGTTTCTAGCAGTTGAGGGATTTCCCTTCCTTCCATGTGAGCTCAGTCATGTAGCCTAAAATTATTTTCTTATATTCTACCCATTGTGTGTTTTCAGATCAATAACTGTCTCTTTTTGCAGAGGCCTAGTACACTATTTCACTGTAACTGACTGGAAGCCTCCACGGGTATCTAGACACGTACATGTATATTCCCCTGTTTAGTAAATCTTAAGAATATTTTGTTAAACATCTCATCTATTTTCGGCCCTGGCATAATATTTCGTACAGAGATAGTATTCAATAACTAGCTGTTGAATGAGTGAATGAATGAATGAGATCTAAGGAAGGCATTGGTTTCCAGTTTTGAAGTTTAATATCATTGGTGAAACTTTAAAGTTTATTGTTGCTTAATTTTTCAGTTATTTTCTCCCTTATTCTCTTTTTAATTAAAGTGAACAGAATTAGAAGTGGGCCATAGAGGGGAGAATACCCAGAAACTAAACTGCAGTAGAGTTCAAAATTGCATCAGGAATTAGTGATCCAAAGAGGGAGGTAAACATCAATAAACCACTAAAAGAATCAGTGAAAAGTCCCCAAGGACCCTTCTGAAAGGAGAGAGCAGTGTTATCGGCTCCCCCAGTATCAACCATTTGTGTTTTTTCATGAAATTCACCTCCTTATCTTTATAAGCAGACTTTGATAAAAGATTGCCAACTAAGTAGTGTGTTTTTTCTTGACTTTCAAAGCTGCTTTAATTTTCTCATAAATACCAAGATAATCTCACTTAAGCTAAGTGCCTTCTTCCATCTCAGACAGAGCCTATTCTTCTGCTTTTCAGCTTGAAGAGGGTTAATATTGGCTCTGAATGAACATCTGCTGTCAACATCCCCATATTGACACAGGAATAAATTATTCAGCATGTAGTCTGTGGGAATTTAAAAGCTCCGTGATGATTTCTACAAAACTATATTATGTCTCTGACATTCTAGGGTTTCATTATTTTGTCTTCAATTATTCACAAAGGCTTTTCACCTCTCAAAGCATATATGGAATTCTTCAGATCAAGTGAGCCCAAAGGCTAAAATGATGGAAGACTATATTAAGACATGATATTCTCCTTTCTGTTTTGGTAGTATTTTTCTTTTTAAGTGGACTAAGCAATGCTTTCTCTACACGTGTAAAATGGAGATCTGTTTGTTATGAGAGTGAGCTCTTTTGTTGCAGAACACAGGTTGTTAGGAGACACTCTCTTTGTGCAGTGTTGCCAGTCCTGTCCTCACAGCTCTGAAGAAATATTTCTGGAGGATTTTAATAGTAATTTTCAACCTTTATGTACTATACAAAATTATCTGTGTGTAGACTGGTGCATTATATATAAAATTGAGCAAGAGGGTCTCCTAAATACTCCTTGAGTCATTTTCTGTTTCTCCACTATCAGTGCATTAACTCCAGCCCTCTTTATTTCTGATTACATTGTTGTGTTGACTTACCACTAACTCAGACATGTGTGTAAGTGTGTGTGTGTGTCTGTGTCTGTGTGTTGGATTGCCTTAGAAATCTGGTGGAACCTGTGATCACAAGAGAGAATGATTGTAGAAATACAGTTCCATCCGTGGAGTCCTGTACAGCTCAAAGTGTGAAGTATCTTCTAGCTTAACCTCATCCAGGGCTCAAAAAATATTCCATCAAAGCTAAAACTTTCCATTCTTGTGATTAATCCCAAAGCAAAGTTTTGGAGGGTTTGAGCAAAACACATTAAGCATGATGAAAAAGCCTTTTTTTTTTCTTCTTTTGATGAACAGATATCTAAAAACTATTAGTACTTTAAAAAGACTGGAAACTGAAATATAGATCCAGATTTTAACAATATTAATAATACACATAATGCATTTGAGTCCAAAAATTGCGAGTAAATCTATTAGATACCCAGAATGTGTAATAGGAAAATAAGTTACTATCGCTATGAGAAAATTGTACTTTATCTGGAATGCAATTAATATATAAACTTGCCACTTGAGTGCTTCTCTTATTCTGCTTTAGTTGCTATTTTATATACAATGTATGTAAAAAGGGACAAAGAAATGTGAGAGAGAATGGGTCGGTTTCTCTCCAGCGCTTATGGCACTCTCTGCTAATGAGTTAGATATGAAAAGAAGTACATCTATTTGCTCTTTTACCCTCCTATGTACGTACTAGATAGGTATGTCTATGTTTTGTACATGAAGACTATTGCCTCATCTTCATTGTAACATAAGTGTTAGACGCTCTGATGGTTTAATAGTAATGCACTGAGAATGTGTCATACATCCACTTTTTTTTTTAACCACTGGTTAGTGGAAAGTTCGGAGAAGACAATGGCACCCCACTCCAGTAGTCTTGCCTGGAAAATCCCGTGGACGGAGGAGCCTGGTAGGCTGCAGTCCATGGGGTCGCTAAGAGTCGGATGCAACTGAGCAACTTCACTTTCATTTTTCACTTTCATGCATTGGAGCAGGAAATGGCAACCCACTCCAGTATTCTTGCCTGGAGAATCCCAGGGTTGGGGGAGCCTGGTGGGCTGCTGTCTATGGGGTCGCACAGAGTCGGACATGACTGAAGTGACTTAGCAATGGAAAGTTAATTTAGATCTTTGCTGGGCTATAGTAAGTAATGATTTGTTTTCCTATTTTCCCCAAATATGTAATGGCATAAATTCTAATGATTGTTTACATTTGTATCTGACTGCAGAATATTTTTGCTTATTTTATTTTATTTTCATAGTAACTTGTGACACTAGTATGTCAGGGGTCATTTTTCTGTTTCACAGAGAGGGAAACTGAGGCCCAGAGGGGTTGTGACTTGCCTAAGGTCAGAGTGAGGAAATGGCAGAGCTGAGACTGGAACTTGGGCCTCTTGGCTCTTTTGCAATGCTCTTTTCTGTGATTCCAGTTAGAGAGGGTCTCTTCTTTGCTTTCTCTGTAGTATCCTTTTGTACTGCTCAGGCAGCTGGATGAGCTTTTGTTCAGTCTTGATAATGGACATGGCTTATATCCCCACTGGCTTGGTGTATACTCTGTGAATATACTGAACAATGTCCATTTAAAATATTAAATTGCATCAAAACTTATGACATTTAAAGTGCATTTACAGTTTAGTTAAGATAACAGTTTCATCTGTTTCTATGTAATTACAGAGCTTTTCAGTCACTTTAATTTAGCAGACTGGAAAAATATGACCTCTGGCTACATGGCCTTTTCATTTCATGTGCACACACACACACACGTGTGTTTTTACTTTCTGCTCTGCTTTTCCAAGGGCTCTAATTGTCTCTACTGCAACCCCCAAGTCTCCTCCTCCTTTCTGCTGACAGCAGTCCGGATTTCCATGTGACACAGAGCAGCATATTATTGATTTTGTTTTTTGTGTCAGGACACTGTGTGTGTCACTTGAGGTGGTTCTGTGGGCATTTAGTTCATCAGTGATTATGCACAGGCCCCACTTTAGCTTGAGTGAGGAAGGGAAATGTCAAACAGGAAAGGACTGGGACAATTTCTTTTAAGAGTGAACACCAGGGAATTTATACTAGAAACACTGAGCTGTCACTTCTCCTTCAGCATTTCACTTTGATTTCCAGTTGGCATGTTAAAAGAGCCTGACATTTTGTTTCTCTATGTTCACTTGAGCAGGGAGTATGGGATCAGAAGCCATCGATTGGTTAGAAGTAGTCTATAATGTTTAAGTAGCATTCGATCGTGAAAGAAGCTCCACATATTTGGAAGTCAGCTCCCAAACATCTAGGTGTATCTGCTGCCTGTGAAGGTCTATCTGTTCGGATTGCAACATGGAGAAGTTGCTCTAGCTCCACTAGGCTTCATGGAAGCCTCTTTTCCTCTCAAGTGAGAGCTAATTCCAAGGCTTTTAGGAAATCTCTGTGCTCTCTTTTGAGGCCTGATAGGCTAGGCCAACACCTGGTACCCTCTGGGAGCCCCGGTGAGTGCTGAATATCATCACTTCCTCTTGATCATCCAGCTACATTTCACCTTTCAAACACCGGAAGCAGATGAGCGGGCTTGAGCTCACTGTGGATGTGGGGAAGGGCTAGAGGTTCATCTGTTGCTTTTAACTTTTTTTTTTTTTTTTGTACAACCTGAGACCACATCTGTGAGTTCTGCAGTTGTTTCTAGTATCTAACAGAGCTATGGTTGTTTTCTTCTAAAGATTTTACCCCCGGGGTGAATCTTTTCCCATCATACCTCTCAAGCACTAGGTGAACTGGCTGAAATTGAGGTACAAATTCTAGACTGACTTGGAATCGGGGAAAGGCATATGCCTGACTCTTCCTGCTTGCTTCAGACTCAAGTGGCAAGCCTGCTTTTGGTTATTTATTTATTTATTTTTTTGGTTGATGCAAATCTGATAGTTCTAAAGGAAGATGTCCAAATCCCATTGCATTAAGTCTCTCTCAAAATATGTGAGATTGCGTAGGAGCTCTTCTTCCCACTGCCCTTCTCAGTGGGCCTCACCTGCCCCAAATGGGTTAGGAGTAAATTTGATGATCTGGAAGCATTAGGCATTTTATGCATGTATATTGTTGCTGAGTAATGTATTGGTTATTGCTACTCAAGCTATCTGAGGTGAGACGCTGTTAACAGAATTCTGAGAATGAAGTATGAAATTGAATGGAGTGCACTGTAAATGGAGAAGAGTGTAAGTAGAAGGAGTGTTTGCTGAGGAGAAAAGTGACTCTTCAAGAGGTTTTCCTTTCAAAATCATTAGCTTGTTTCTACCCTGATCACATCACTGAATATTTTTTTTTATTTTTTTGCTTGCTCATTTTCTGACTTTTGTTTTCGCTTTTGTGTTTTATTCCTTTTTATTTAAGTTGTTTTCTTTGTTGCTGTGCTGTGAAGCATGCTTGTCCAGTGCTCTCCCCAGTTCCTGCCCCTTCTGGAATAATGAGACTGGGATCTTGTTGGTACCCTCTTCTCTCCCCACTCCCCTTTCTCTATGTTCTCTGCATTATCTGAATGTGAAAAGTCCTGTATGTTACAGAGATTGGTGATCTCTGAAATGAATACCAAGGAAAGCTGTGTTAAGCAGTTTTCATGGATATTTCTTTCCACAATTTCCACTCCTTATCACTTTCAAGGGCTATTGTCAGCCACTTGCCATAACAGGTGGTAGTTTTGGGATCTTTCTCATAATCTGTGGTCCATTTTCATCCAGTCTGAATCTCGTTCTTTTTTTTTTTTTCATGAATCTCGTTCTTAAACTGTGGTGAGAGTTTGGAGCTGGAGTGGCCCTCCTGGCTTTTAGAAGTTCCCAGTGATTATAAAGTAGACCCAGTGTTTCAAATAAGAGCTGTTGGCCAGCACTTGTCTCCATCCCTAGCTTTCAAGTTACTGTCCCTGATCCAGGCTGTCACATTTCACCCTGATAATGAAGGCAGTGCACAACCACTTTGACAAGACTGGTAATATCTGGCCCATATCTGAACTATGAGCTGACAAGAGGATAGTTAGGCAAACCTGAATTAATGTCCCAAATCTTCCATCTGTTAACCTTCTGGCCTTTGGCATTTTATTTACCTTTATGAACTTTAATATCTGCTAGTAAAACGGGTTCATAGTACGTGTTTCACAGATCATTGTAGAGATTAAATAAAAGCTTTCAGGGTAGTGCCTGACATGTAATGATTGTTTTCCTTTCTTTCACACAAACCATCCCTACCACCAACTCCCACCCTGAAGATTTAATAAGTTTTTTTTTAAATAAACTCCTCACAAGTTTATAAGGGAAAATGAGTGTTTCATGTTATATGAAATAATTTCTTGCCTGTGAATGCTTACTTTTTTCCTGAGAGAAGGTTTTAACATTGAATGAATTCCCAATTATTTAAAATGCTTCGATAAATTTTGTTTGAAGTGAAGATGATGGTCTGTGTAACTGTGCAAGATTCCTTCAAGCCCTGTAATTTTATAACTCATTGTTATTTTTGAAAAACCAATGTAATATGCCTAGCTCAGCTGGCGAAGAATTCGCCTGCAGCACAGGAGACCCCGGTTCAATTCCTGGGTTGGGAAGATCCACTGGAGAAGGGATAGGCTACCCACTCAAGTATTCTTGGGCTTCCCTGGTAGCTCAGCTGGTAAGAGTTCAATCCCTGGGTTGGGGAGATCCCCTGGAGAAGGGAACGGCTACGCAGTCCAGTATTCTGGCTTGGCGAATTCCATGGACTATGCATGGGGTTGCAAAGATTCGGACATGATTGAGCGACTCACTTTCTTTCTGGGTTTTAAGTTCTGATATTTATGCAGTAAAAGTCTTTGGAAAAAAGAGTGAGCTTCATAACAAATTTTTCTTGTTTATGTACCCAGAGCATTAATGTTTTTGTGATGATGCTTTCTCTTAAAAATAAAAACAGCTGAAAGTGAGCTTCTTTGCCAGAAAAAGTTGCTTTACCTTCGGCTCTGTGAGCAAACTCAGGCAGGTAGATCCATAAAACGTCATTGCAGGCACCTAATTTGGTGACCTTTGCTCTCTGAGAAGAGTGAGGCTGAAGGACATGGGAGGGCAGGAGGACTGGGAAAGGAGATAGTTCTGGGTTTGAAGACTCAGTCGTCCCATGTGCTGTGTTAAGGATCTTTAGGGGGTGATTATTTGCATTTTGGCAGCAGTTATTTCTTTTTCCTTCCTACGAGTTTTTATTTTGGGGGTCTAGCTTTGGAATTTCTGTTAACCAGCACTTTATTGACTGTAACATAACATGTTCCATTGTGGTTCCAGATATTTGTGGCTGTTGTGATTTTTTTTTTTTTCTTAATTGCAGTTCCTGTAATATTAAGACTAGCTGGTTGAAGTTATTTATTTTGATAGAGAAAGGTATTATGATTAAACTTTGCTGAGTAAAACTTCAGTCAGGGCAGCAGCATGCTTCTGTGGAAAGAACAGAGCCTTTGAAGTTATATCTGAGTTTGACTCCCAACTCAACTGTTTGAGTGTGTTTGACATGGGGGTAACTGCTCCTCCTCTCAGAGGCTCCTCTCCCTCACTGGAAAAAATGACTTAGTAACTCTCATGGCTTAGGGTGGTTAAGATAATTGATTTATGTCACGTGTCCTATGTATAAAGACATCCCCATGTTCTTCTCCTTCCCCTTCCACTCCTTATGCATAAAAGAGTTCAACCCCTGGTTTCACATTGGGCAGGGTCTTACCATCTCCTTTAGAGATGAAAGGAGAGGGAAAAACCCTTCTTTCTCCTCCTAATTAAGGTCAGAGAGACTCATTTTCCCACCCCTTTGGGAAACTTCCCTAATCCCAATAGGCTATATCTTATTTCATGCAGATTATAGAGTTAGGATGATTATAAAATAAGTTTGAGAATGGGGCATAAATGGAGTGCCTCTGTGGTTGTTAATTGTAATAATTCTCATCACTGACAATACTGATCAACAAATGAATTTATTATTTTCAGTTATATTTTCTTTAAACCTTCCAAATCTTTTAGCATGTTAGAGACTCAGTGCTACAGTTTCTTTAATGCTTTCAGATTCTTGGCAGGTGGTATCATGATTAAATACTGACAACAAGGTATTTGTTGCATGTTAATTCTTAAGACTTTTTAAAAAAGATCTTAATATCTGATTTTAATTGAGAAGGAAAGCTGAAGAAATTTTGAGTTGAGATTATTTCAAAGGGAGCATGGTTGAATTTGAATTACCTTTTCTTGGTAATGTTGCCTCAGGTAGTATGTGTTTCATTATTCTCTCTGGTAGTGACTCTCCTTCAAGGCTGAGCCTGAAGGTACTTGTTTTGAATAAGTCTGATTTCTCAGTTGTGTTGCAAGACACCACACTAGATTTCTGGACCAGTGATCCCAGGATTGGTATATGTGTGGTTAGCACATTTTTTCATGGACATAGAGCAGACACCAAATGACTAGTAGAATGACTAAGGCTATTTTAAAATAGTAAATGCTCTTTTTTTTTTTTTCTATTGAAATTCATAATACTGCTAAAGAGTAATCAGGGATATAAACATATTAGTTATGGTCATGTACAAGCAATGGCATACGCTTAATGCTGAAATAAAAAATCCTTTTCTTTGTCCTTTCTGTATATTCTTCCCAAGGAAATGAAAAATACAAGAACACCAGGTTAATCCAAGTTTTTACTGTTCATGTAATTTTTTCAGTAGGTAGAAGCTAGTTTTTTTTAATCAGCATTCAAAAGCTATAGAGATTTCTTTACTGGTGTGCAGAACACACCTGTGTGCACTTGGTCACTTAGTTGTGTCCAACTCTTTGTGACCCATGGACTGTAGACCACCAGGCTCCTCTGTCCATGGGATTATCCAGGCAAGAATACTGGGATGGGTTGCCATTTCCTACTCCAGGAGAACACATAACTCAGTGAAACTATTGCTACAAACAGATGGGCTCCAATAGATGTTTATACATGGTTGCACATGTTAATTCCAAGTTAAATTATATTCATCTCTATGCCGTATTCTATAAATCTCATAAAAAGGACTTCCCTGTGCTTCATAAAAGTAATGCTTTGGAATTCTTGAATTAGATTTAGGACAATGTTACTCGTCTGTATCAGAAACACGCATAATTATCCCATCCAAGATTTTTAAAATGTGGATCATTTTAAAAGTCTTTATTTACTTTGTTACAATCTTGTTTCTGTTTTATGTTTTGGTTTTTTGGCTGAGCACAGCACATAAATTAAAATGAAAGTGATGATCTTTGGGTAATGAGATTAAAGGATGAGCTAAATTTTTGTTTTGCTTTTTAGTTTTCCCCAAATTTCTAGAATGAACAGATATTATTTAATTAGAATGATATAAATCTTTAAAATAAGATAAATGTAGAGAATTTCCTGGAAGACCAGTGGTTGGGACTCTATGCTTTCACTGCCAGGGGTATGTGTTTATTCCCTGGTCAGGGAACTAAGATCCCATAAGCTGCCTGCCCAGGACAAAAAAATAAACAAATAAGATAAAATGTTCATTGCTCAGCCCTGTCTTACTCTTTGGGACCCCATGGATTATAACCTAGCAGGCTCCTCTGTCCATGTAATTCTCATGGCAAGAATACTGGAGTGGCTAGCCATTCCCTTTTCCAGGGGATTTTCCTGACCCAGGGATGAAACCTAGGTCTCCTGCCTTGCAGAAATATTGTAAATTTATTTATGTAAACTGTTAGTTGAGAATTTTTTTTGTTTGATTAGTAATTGATAAATTTATTAGCCCCTTCATGGATCACAGCCTTGTCATGGTGAAAGGGCTTGTGTAACTCAATGAAGCTATGAGCCATGCCATGCAGGGCCACCCAAGACAGACGGGTCACAGAGGAGAGTTCTGACAAAACATGGTCCAGTGAAGGAGAGAATGGCAAACCACTCTGATATTCTTGCCACGAGAACCCCAGGAACAGTATGAAAGGGCAAGAAAATCTGACACCAGAATATGAGCCCCCCAGGTCTGAAGATGTTACAATATGCTACTGGGGAAGAGTGGAGGACAATTACTAATAGCTCCAGAAAAAAACGAAGCATCTGGGCCAAAGCGAAAACGACACTCAGTTGTAGATGTGTCTGGTTGAGAAAGTAAAATCTGAGGCTGTAAAGAAGAATATTGCAGAGGAACCTGAAATGTTGGGGCCATGAATCAAGGTAAATTAGACATGGTCAAGCAGGAGATGACAAGAGTGAACATCGACATTTTAGGAATCAGTGAACTGAAGTGGACAGTAATGGGTGTTTAATTCAGATGACCATTAAATCTACTACTGAGAGAATGAATCCCTTAGAGGAAATGGAGCAACCCTCATAGTCAATAGAAGGGTCTGAAAGGCAGTGCTTGGGTGTAGTCTCAAAAGCAACAGAATGATCTCAATTCATTTCCAAGGCAAACCATTCAACATTGTAGTAATCCGAGTCTGTGGCAACCACTGATGCTGAAAAGGCTGAAGTTGACTGGTTCTATGAAGATCTTCTAGAACTTATACCAAAAAAATAGATGTCCTTTTCATCACAGGGGATTGGAATGCAAAAGTAGGAAGTCAGAAGATACCCAGAATAACAGGCATGTTTGGCCCTGGAGTACAAAATGAAGCAGAGCAAAGCCTAACTGTTTTGTCAAAGAACACACTGATCATATCAAACATCCTTTTCCAACAACTCAAGAGACAACTCTATACAAGATGTTCACCCTTTCACCAAGATGTTCAATACCAAAATCAGGTTCATTATGTTTTTTTGAAGCCAAGAATGGAGATGCTTTATACAGTCAGCAAAAACAATACCTGGAGCTGACTGTGGCTGATCATGAGCTCCTTATTGCAAAATTCAGGCTTAAATTGAAGAAAGTAGGAAAAACCTCTAGGCCATTCAAGTATGACCTCAATCAAATCACTTATGATGATACAGTATGAAATGACAAATGGATTAAAGGGATTAGATCTGATAGACAGAGTTCCTGAAGAACTATGGATGGAGGTTCTTAACACTGTACAACAGGCAGTGACCAAAACCATCCCAAAGCAAAAGAAATGCAAGAAGGTGAAGTGGTGGTCGGAAGAGGCCTTACAAATACCTGAGGAAAGAAGTGAAATGAAAGGCAAGGGAGAAAGGGAAAGATACAGCCGACTAAATATAGAGTTACAGAGAATAGCAAGGAGAGATAAGAAGGTCTTCTTAAATAAATAATGCAAAGAAATAGAGGGAAACAATAAAATGGGAATAACTAGAGATCTTTTCAAGAAAATTGGAGGTATCAAGGGAATAGTTCATGCAAAGATGGGCACAAAAAAGGACAGAAATGGTATGGACCTAATGGAGCAAAAGAGATTAAGAAGAGGTGGCAAGAATACACAGAAGAACTATACAAGAAAGGTCTTAATGACCCGAATAAGCATGATGGTGTGGTCACTCCTCTAGAGCCAGACATCCTAGAGTGTGAGGTCAAGTGGGCCTTAGGAAGCATTGTTAGAAACAAAGCTAGTGGAGGTGATGGAATTCCAGCTGAGCTATTTGAAATCCTAAATCATGATGCTGTTAAAGTGCTCCACTCAACATGCCGGCAAATTTGGAAAACTCAGCTGTGGCCATAGGACTGGAAAAGGTCAGTTTTCATTCCAATCCCAAAGAAGGGCAATGCCAAAGAATGTCCAAACTGTAGTACAATTGTGCTCATTTCACATGCTAACAAGGTTTTGCTTAAAATCCTCCAAGCTAGTCTCCAGCGGTATGGGAACCAAGAACTTCCAGATGTACAAGCTGGGCTTTGAAGAGGTAGAGGAACCAGAGATCAAATTGTCAACATTTGTTGGATCATGAGGAAAGCAAAGGAATTCTGGAAAAACATCTACTTCTGTTTCATTGACTATGCTATAGCCTCTGACTGTGTGGATCACAACAAATTGTGGAAAACTCTTAAAAAAATGGTAGTACCAGATGACCTTACCTGTCTCCTGAGAAACCTCTATAAAGGTGAAGAAGCAAAGAATTGATGCTTTTGAAATACGGTGCTGGAGAAGACTCTTCAGAGTCCCTTGGACAGCAAGGAGATCAAACCAGTCAATCCTAAAGGAAATCATCTCTGAATATTCATTGCAAGGACTAATGCTGAAGCTCTAATACTTGGGTCAGCTGATGTGAAGAGCCAACTGACTGGAAAAGACCCTGCTGCTGGGAAAGACTGAAAGCAAAAGGAGAAGGGGGCAGCAGAGGGTGAGATGGTTAGATAGCATCACTGAGTCAGTGGACATGAATTGTAGCAAACTTTGGAAGTAGTGAAGGACAGGGGAGACTGCAGTGCTGGAAAGAGTTGGACATGACTCAGTGACTAAATAACAATAATAAAATATATTAACTTCAAAATTTGAGTTTAACTTGTGAAATTAACTGTAAAATAATTTTTTAGTTATATTAACTTTTGATTTCACCATCACATTAGCATTTTCGGCTCAGATGGTAAAGAATCTGCCTGCAGTGCACGGGACCCAGGTTTGATTCTTGGTTCTGGGAAATCCCCTGGAGACGGTGGACAACAGTCCATGGGTTTGCCGAGTTGGACATGACTGAGTGGCTGACAATATGCTCTGAGAACATCGTTCTGTAACCTAGACCGTATGTAGCACTTAGGGAATTAACACACACACAAAACAATTTTTACTTTTATAAATTAAAGATCAGTAGTTTTTTTTTTTTTTTTCCCTAGCTGCATGCTTGGCTTGTAGAATCTTAGTTCTCCAACCAGGGATCACACTTGTGCATCCTGTAATGGACATGCACATTCCTAACCACTATACTGCCAAGGAATTCCCTTGATCAGTAGCTTTTCATTACAGAGTTTTAAAATATGTTCAGAGTACAAATACATACCAAAATTTGCTAACATTACAATGTATTTATAGCATCTGAGCTAGTTCAAAAATTGCAAAAATCTGTTAAGAAAAGAATTAGTTAAGTCCGATGAATTCCAAGAGAAACATAAAATTTATTCATGTTGTTATGGCTTTGCGATTAATTGAGCAGCTTTTTTTTCCTCTATTGTTTTGATGTATTGGTCTCCAAAGGCCTTCAATATTTGTCTGCATTTATCTTCAATTCATCTTAATTAGGGAGTTGAACAAAGGCAGTACTCCTTTGACTTTAGAGTTAGATGCTTCTTGGGACCCTCATGGCATTAGTCATCATTAGGGTTGTTTTAGCCTCTTGAAGATGCTACAGGTTGTACTCTTTGGAGACTTTAAAGTACTCTCTTCCTAGTCATCTCATTTAATTCAGTGTTTAATTCAGTGTTCGGTATATTTAAATGCCAGAAAGAGACATCCGAACAATAAAAAATGTGATATTTTCAGAACATTCGTTAAACTGGTAAAACATTATTTTCTCTACTCCGGTCATTTTATAGAGGACCTTGATTGTAGACCCTGATTATTGGAAACTCCTGAATACATAAATCAATTTTGACATTTTCTTTGGTCTAATGATAATGTGATTTAAGAATTACTCTAATAAGTTCCAATTAATGAGAATTGCGACTTCATATTAGATTCCTTCTAATGAGTACTTTTTCATTTTATATCATCAGAAACCTGTGTTTACTGGTCTAGAATTAAGGAAAGACTTCCATTTGGCAATAGGTGGTTCATTAACACATGGAAAGAAATGGACTGGCTGACACCCTTCTTGACAATTGCGAGTGTTTTTTGTTAAAAGAGTAAAAAAGCTTGTCTTGCTTTGGGGGATGAATGGTGGGGGCAGATATTTTATCTAGGACTCTTGTGTTAGGTTTTCTTTTAGGTAAAATATGTTTGAAGAAGGAGACATTGAAATGAAACCAAGTATGGTAGTCACAAGTTTCCAAATGATAGTGAATGTGGAAGTATTAAGGAGAAATTTATTAATAGGATACCTCAGCAGTTAGCCAGTCTATAAATATTTAAAGAAGATCACATTTCATTGAATAGGATTTTAGGATGTTACACAGTTCTAAAGAACCTAAGAGGTCATTTAACCCAACCCCTCACTTTAGAAATTATAGAATTGAGGCTGGGAAAGGGAAAGTAAATTGAAATGAATGTAACTGGTTAGTTACAAGGCTAATACCAGCCCAAGGTTTCTTTACTATCTGCCTAGTGTTCTGGTTCACTACCGTATATTACTACTCTCTGAATTACTGTGCTATCGCAAAGATTAACATAGTCTAAATATTTTGTGAGAAGTGTGATTATGATTGAAGTAGAGGCTAGAAAGTATAGTGATTTGTTTTCTTTAGGTTTGTCAGAAGTTTATTGTAAAATCAGACCAAAGAACTTTAATTTCTTTCACCATAATTGACAAAGTAAATGATGAATAAGTATAAGGACTTTTTAAATTTGGCGTGTAAATGCTTTTTAAATTAAATGTCATAAGAATCAGGAACTCAAATGTATAATTTAAGAGGTTTTCCTGTTAGGTGTAACTGCCATAAAAGTATGGAGAGAGGCACAGAATAATCAGGTCAGAATTGAATGCTGGAGAACAATGACATAACCTAGTTCTTTTTTGTATGGAAGTCACCTCCTGGTATAGGATGAAGGGACATTCTTATCTCATCCCTTGAAATGCTTTCTCTGCTGTTGCAGTGTGAGGCAGGCAGCTAAAAAGATTAGGTTTTGTGTGGATACTGATGTCTCCAAACTATTTTGTTTCAAGTATACTGATATCGGATATCTGTATACTAAGTTATATCTATTTATGTTGAAATCTAGAAGCCTTCACTCTTAGTGGAGGAGGATGAGTGAGGTAGCAGGAAGAGATCAACTTTCTAAGCCTCCCTTTTTGTTTTTGTTACAAGGTGTTTGTACAGTTGTTACTTTTGTCTTGTCTAGTTTTAAAAAAATTATTCACATTGTTTGAAATAAGCAAAAGAAAATTTGAATAATTTTCAAATAGACTGCCTTGATCTCTTGTAGTTTAAAATCATTTATTTTTGCTTGCATTGGCTCTACTGATTGCACTTAAATATTTCTTCTGGAAGGACTTCTGATCTGTGGTCTCACTGGCGAATGAAATCAGTGTAAGCACTTGAATTTGAAATGGATGTTTTTACATTTAAATTGCTGTTCTCTGCTGTAGGAAGAGCTCATGAAAACCATCTATAGTTCATAAGGCTGGACTCTTGCAGTGAAATTAGAGGCCATTAGAACTATTGGTCTTATTTCCAACTGAATTAGTTAACTGCCTGTTAAGGTTCAGAGCTTATTGACCAATAGGCATTTATTACCCTGGCCATAATGACACAGTGATTTCCATTAAATTCCTGGGTTTATGGAAATAGAAAAGAGATCTTGCAAAGAAAGTGATTAGTGGATGCATTTAATTATTAGGATTAATTAGGCATTTAAATGTGGGTATAAAGTATGTTTTAAAAACAAGTATTTCTGTTTCATTACTCTGAGCCAATTGTGCTGAAGGGAATGATGCTTTTGTTGTTGTTCTTTCTTGAAAGTACTTCTGGTTCTCTTGTTTCACAAAGTGTATATACTGAAATTGCTGAGCCATGTCCTCAGAGAGAATTTATCAATAGTACAAGATATTTGGTAGTTTAACATTTGCCATTAATAATATTCAGGATAATTTTGAAAATAACATGGTTGGTATAGGATATTAACTGTACTCATCTGGCAGTTTAAGAAGATGATTTGTCCTTTTTTCAAGGACTTTTAATGTAAGAAATTCAGAACCTATATTTCTGTCACTTCTGTATTTTTATTTAATTATAGTCACAATTTTATAATTAATAAGAATTCTATACATAAGATATCAATTAAATTAAGGGCTTGGTGCATCATTTTTGAACTTGTAGTGGTTAAAAAATGTATCTTAGAAGATAGTTAAAAGAACTTATTAAAAAATTAATATATCCTGAAAGAAGATAGAGAGAATTACAGATTATGACGTGAACCTAGTTTTTAAGCTTTTGGGATTCTATCCGTTTCATTAAGAATTGATGTGGGATCTGAATATTCATCTTTAAGATCATATGAAATGATAAGCTGTAGAATCAGAGCTCCTTCTCTGTAGAAGACTCATTTGCAAATGTCAGCCAACACTCCTTTCAAACAACTTGAAATGGGTTTCTTAATTTGCTTAAGCAGTATAGTTTGAGAAACTTGATGCAACTAAAGTTCATTTGCATTTCCTCTGGACAAGATAAATCCACTTCATTGATACTGGTTTGGATAATTTCTCCCCAAGGGGCAGTGCATCTTTTTCAAACTCGGAGATCCAAGAGCATTATGAGAAAAGCTTCCTAGGCTAAATTCATATCTGTCTTGGTTAGGGAGCTTGCTGAGCCCATAAAAGATGTAAATATGGATTTAGTCTTCTGGGTTTTATTGTCTAAGGAAAGGAAGGAGGAGAGAACTGAGGTTTTGAAAGACATTGAGTTCAAGGAGTGAATTTGGAAGTGGTCAGGATTGCAAATTCAGGAAAAGCAGAATGAGAGGAGGTGTACTAGCAAGATGGAATTCTTTACTAGAAATATTTTTGATGGATAGACTATATGTCTATGGTAGGCTGTAGGTATCTACATATGAATAAAAAGTGATCCTTACTTTCAAAGAACTTATTTTCTCCTTGTTTGTTCATTCATTCATTCAGTAATCATGGGTTACCTACTCTGTGTCAGATACTACCTTGGAGATACAAAGATGAAAAGGCATTGTTTTTGCACTTCAGGAGCTTCTGGGTTGTGAAATCTGTTTCTGACATTCCCATTTGAAACACTGAAAAAAAAGCTTCCCTTATAAATGCTGTTTTAAGGGAAAGCTACATGTTGCAGTTGTGGAGTCCTGACTTTAGAACCAGACAGTTCTGGGTTTGAATCTGTTCTGTCATTTTTAAGCTATTACTATGGGCAAGTTACTCAACCTTTATCAACTCAAGGTCCTAATCTTTAAAGGAAGACATAATAATCTACCTTGCAGGATTAGTAAGACTAAATAACATTCCTTGTGTGATAGTGCTGATCACAGACTAATATCAGTTGCATTTCTTTTCCATTCCATAATATTGTCAGCCCTGTAATCCAGTGACATCTTATATGAAGTAGGTCATTATGAATTGGCTGGATAAAATAACTACCATTTACAGTATAATTTTTTAATGGAAAAATGCTTAAAACATTCTGAGCAGCTGGCTTGAAGATGAACTTTTGAAAAACAATTGCTTTGTAAGTTGGGAAGGATTCATATTCAGTTTCATAAGCACTTGTTTATATGTTGTTTTGAAACAGTTCTTTAATTATTTAATGTGCAGCTTTTATATTCCTTCCTAAGTTGATTATATGCGTTCTGAAAGCTGACATTAATTATCTCTTCTTACATACTTCTGTAATACTGAATACATTATACCTGGTAGACAGAACACATGATTGATGAAAGGTGAAAGTTACAGAAAAAGGCCAAAGATGAATTCATTTAAAAATGCAGAATTGTTTTGACTCTGCAGTTTAAAACTTGTTAACAGGTAATACTAGAAAAGAGTGTTTCAATTTACAAGTTTTATAGAAAAAAGAGCTTAAATGATAGGGGGAACAGTGTTAGCAATTTGTGATCTTGGGAAGAGATGCATAAACACACCATTGCTGCACCAAAGGTACCAGTCAAATAGTACACCTGAATTATGTGCAGGAGAATCTAACAGGTCAACACCAGCCATTAATCTGAAACTCTTTAGCCATTGGAGGCATCAGGGGTCTGTAAATGTTACTCTTTGTGTATGATTGCCAAGACTTAGATTTATTAATAGAGTTATGCAGTTGTACTCAGTGGCTGCACTTGTTTTCAAATGATTTTGTAAAATATAGAAAAAGCCACTGAACAGGTAATTTTTAGCATGTTGATATTATACCTCAATAAAATTTCTGATTATTTCTCAATCAAAATAATTTATTAAGTTTCTAGTTATGTAGGCACTGCTAAGCTATTCTGATGGTTCTTTTGAAAGATAATTCATTTCCCCTATTTCTGCTGTTTCTTTTTTGGAATTGCTGCCATAATTTCATAGCAGTGCCTCACTCCTCCGACTATTACGCTGATGAATGGAAGCATCCTGTGCTTGTCGGCAGGCACTAAGTAGGCTCTAAGCAAACTAAAATTCATTGAATCTTAGCAGGGCTATTAAGAAAATAAGTGCAAATTGTCAGAAGAGAAAGTTGTTACTTAACATCATCCCTTGACTCTTGGGTAAGAAATGTTAGGCAAGAAAGAGACTGTTCCAATTTGTCATCCTCCTGAGACCTGAAGATGTTATCTGCAGTGCTGAAATAAGCTCTTCCTTTCTATAAGCAGAGAAAATGAGAAAGTGGTTTATGCCCAGATTGGTCCATTTAGTTAGGAGGACAGTCACATAAATAACTACCTAAGAAAACAAAAACAAAGAAAGAAAATGGGAAACCTGAGTCCCTGATGTAGACCCTTTCAGGATTAAAGTCTCTGTAAATACTATGTGCAAAACAGAACTCCCCAAGTAGGGTCTAACTGTGATGTGCTAAGAGGATGACATTGTGAACTTCAACCTCTCTTTTCCTTAGTTTTTCCCTGTATAAGAATAGAAGTCATTTTCTTTTCATATCTCATAGGGGAAAGCTAGATTAGCTCATGATTGAGAGAAAGCACTGGCATTAAGGGGTTACAGAGATGTAATGAGGATAATAATGTAATTATTGAACATGTGTCAGCAGTAGGATGTGACTATTTAGAAGCGCATAAGGTCCCAGGATGTACACAAACAACATATATCAACTAGTTGGCATCAAGTCCTGTTTATTATGTTTCTCTTACTTAGTTATTTTTCTTTAAGGTATATAAATACATCCACCTTAGTGAGACAGGGAAATCTTTGGGGGTGAGTCATACGGTAATAGGAAGAAAGTGGGAGGCAGCATGACATAAGTGAAAGAGTATGGACTTTGGCATCAGTTCATCCTGTTTGAATTTTTGCCCACTAGATGTGCACCTTGAGCAAGTCTCTTTACTTCTCTGAACTCTTCAAGTCCTTCATTTTAAAAATAGGGATGATAATGCCGAAGTTGTTAAAGGAACTGAATAACTCATCTCAGGCCATTCTTTCCACTGAGGTGTGCTTTTTTAGAGCATAGTACCCTTTTTATACTCTCAGGCCTTTGCACTTCTCCCTGCATTGCTCTTTCCTTGGCTGGCTTCTTACCATCCTTAACTCTCAGCTTAAATGGTACCTTTCCTGGGTATGTTTTAAAATAATGTATGTCTCCCCCACCAGTTATTCTTTATTACTATACATGCTTTGTTTATTGTACTTTCACAACTTATATTTTATAATTTTTTTCACCATGTACTTGTTTACTCCTGCAGTAGATGAAAGCTTTAGAAGTGCAGAGACGGTATCTGTGTTCTCTCCCGTGGAGTGCCTAGCACAGAGCTAATCATACAAATATTTGTTTAAAGAATGAATGAATGAATGTAAACATGTGGAAGAGTGTTGGTAAATTAAGAGGCACTTAGTGAACAGTAGGTATTATCACATTGTTAGTAATTATACCTCTACTTATGATGTAGGTAACCATTCTTTTTTGCTTCCTGCCTTAGGGCTCCAGGATAGGGCAGTCGACAGTAGAGCACTTGCATATTTGCCCCTTCACTGGATGTCAAAGCCAAGAGGGAAATGGTTTCCTTCTCCTCTAATTAAAATGTAGCAATCAGTTCTGGTTACAAGGTGGTTGGTTATATTCTATAAGTCAGTAAAAACTGAACCATTGCTCCTAGGGGAAATACAGAGTTAGGTTCCTGCAGGTCTCTGGTCACAACATTTTTGTCAGATGATCTACACATAACCTTGTTTTATGTGTGCTTCTGTTTAAATATACCCAAGTTAATGTATATTGTGGATTCATTAACATTGAGCTCATGGCCAGAAGCACTGTAAATCATTCCTGAACAAGGCTTATCTAAGACATGTATTTTCTCTGTAAGGAACATAATAGACTTGTACCTAGAAACACTCTAGACCTACACTTGGGGGCCAATTAAAACAGTGAAATCACCAATGAAAAGGAAAATTGTTTACTTTTGGCATCTGAAATAAGAAGACAACGTGTCAACTTGTTTTAGGAATATAGGGATTAGGTAGCTCAAATTTTCTCTGCTCTGCACATGTCTTGTAGTGAACATGAAAGCACATGTAGTATTGATTTTTAGTGTTACAGATAAATTTTAGTAAGTAGTTGAATTCTCAAATATAGAATCTGTGAATAATGAGATTAATTATACATATTGCTATACATTTTTTAATCTCACAACTTCATATTTTTGGCTTTACTTTAAATAATAGTTTATATAAATATAATTGTATAGGTAACTGTTATACACTAGTTTTGTTGTTCATTTTATACAAAGCACATTTCATTTTTAACTGTTCTTTTTGTTTCACAGAGGGTTTGCAGTGTATATTGTTTGTGTGTGCTTTTCACTGAGATGTCCAAAGCAGGATTTTACTTTTAAAAATATCTTTATAATTTTTAAATCATCCCCATGAGTTACAACCCTGAATTTGATCTTCATAGATTTATCCCTTGACTTTATTTGGGTTCTGTTTGACCTTGTTTGAAAGAGTTGGCAAATGGGTGAAATACTAGTAATAAAAAATAAAACCTGAAAAGAAGAGTTATCTATTCACCTGTGAAGGACATTTGGATTATTCTCAGTTGGGGAAATTCTGTGTACAATAGTGGTAAACCTTCATGTACAGGTTTTGTGTGACCATCTGTTATTTTTCTAGGAAAAAACACCTAAAAAGTAGGATTGCTAGATTATATTGTTAAATCTTCCTTGGAAGAAAAACTATGACAAACCCAGATGGCATATTTAAAAGCAGAGACATCAGTTTGTTGACAAAGGTTCATATAGTCAAAGCTATGGTTTTTCCAGTAGTCATGTATGGATGTGAGAGTTGGACCATAGAGAAGGCTGAGGTCTGAAGAACTGATGCTTTAAAATTGTGGTGCTGGAGAAGACTTTTGAGTGTCTCTTGGACTCAAGGAGATCAAACCAGTCAATCCTAAAGGAAATCAACCCTGAATATTCATTGGAAGGACTGATGCTGAAGATGAAGCTCCAGTACTTTGGCCACCCGATGCAAAGAGCTGACTCATTGGAAAAGACGCTGATGCTGGGAAAGATTGAGGGCAGGAGGAGACGGGAGTGACATAGGATGAGATGGTTGGATGGCATCACTGACTCAATGGACATGAGTTTGAGCAAGCTCTGGCATATGGTGAAGGACATGGAAGTCTGGTGTGCTGCAGTCCATGGGGTTGCAAAGAGTGGTATACAACTTAGAGACTGAACAACAAAATAGTTAATCTGTATTTTATTTTATAAGAAACTAAAAACTATTTTCCAGATATTTGCATTGCACCAGCACTGTATGAGTGTTCTAGTTGCTTTCTATCTTCACCAACACTTCGTTATTGACATTGTTTTTTCATTTTGTTTGTTTGCTATTCAAATAGGTATATAGTGGTTTACTTTTCATTTTCTTGACTAATGTTGGCTGTTAACTAAAAGATGTTGAACATCTTTTCATGTGCTTATTTGCCATCTCAGTAACCTCTCTGTTGAAGTGTCTGTTCAAATCTACTGCCTAATTTTTATTGGGTTCTTTGTTTTTTTAACTCAAGTTTTCATAGTTCTTTTATTTCAGCATTATTCTTGAAGGATGTTTTCCTGAAGGTTTATAGAATTTCAGGTTTATATTTCTTTTCTTTCAGCCCTTTAAAAATGTCTTTACTAAGCTTTCTGGCCTTCATAGTTTCTGATGAAAAATCTGCAGTCATTGGAAATGTAGTTTTCCTGCAAATAACATGGCAGTTTTCTTGGATTGCTTTTAAGATGTTTTTCTTTGTTTTTAGTTTTCAGTATGTCAATGCAGGAGACATGGGTTTGATCCCTGGATTGAGCAGATCTTCTGCAGAAGGAAATGGCAGCCCACTCCAGTATTCTTGCCTAGGAAATCCTATGAACAGAGGAGTCTGGGGGGCTGTAGTCCATGGGGTCACATAAAAGTTATACACACAGCAACAAATGCTGATTATGATGCTTTTTGACACAGATTTATTTGGGCTAACTCTATTTGGGATTTGCTGAACTTGAATCTGTAGGTTATGTCCTTCACCAAATGTGGGAAGTTATCAGTTACTTCAAGTTTCCCCTGTGCTTCACATTTCTTACTGTCTTATACTGGGATACCTACCAATGACATGAATATTGTAGCTTTTGTTATTGTCCAATGTTTCCCTGAGGCTCTGAATATCTTTGGTTTTCTATTATCTTTCTCTCCATTGTTCAGATAGATAATTTCTTTGGTCTGTTTTTAAATTTACTGATTCTTTTCTCTGTAATCAAAGTTCTGCTATTGAACCCCTTCCTAGATATTTCAGTTTAGTTATTTTATATTTAATTTTTTTAATTTGGTTTTTCTTTGTATCTTTTATTTCTTTGCTGGGGATGTCATCTTTTTTGCAAGACTACTTGCCCATCTTGCAACATGAATATAATAGTTGTCTGATCATGTTAACTTCTGTGTCATTTTAGAGTTGGCATGTGTTGGTTTCCTTGTGAGTAGAAATTTTTTTCAGTTCTTCACAGGTGAAGTGATTTTGCTTATATCCCAAATACTTTGATATTATTCATGGCATCTTGTTTACAATTTAAGAAGAATAAATTTGTTTATTTTAATAAACTATTCGCCTGATTAGGTTTAGGCTGTAAGTCTCAGCCCATATTTTGTGGACTTTGGTTCCAAAGTCGGTTAAGTTTTTGGAGTTTTTGTAGTTGTACTGGGACCTTGCCTTTGTATGCACCACCCAATGGCCAGTTTGAGAACCAGATGGTAGTCTGTCCTGTAGTTTAGTTCTCAAAACTTTGGTATGCTATTTAAGGTCAGATCCAAACACCTCTTTATGGGATCTCTCATGAGCTCCCTCCTACATCTTTTTAAAATTCCCCAACACTTTCCAGCTCTCTGTCTGGCTGCCCTCTTCCCTTCTCATCCACTGGCCAACACTAGGGCTTTAGTTTTCTCTGCGATGCCATGCATATCCTATAATTATGTCTTTAATGAGGCATCAAGTAGTGAAAGGGCAGAGAGACAGAGCGAGAGAGAAAAAAAAGCTGTGGGACTCATCCTGAACTCTGGGCACCACAGGTCCTGTGATCAGGGCCCTCTTCCTCACAAGTTTATATGCCTGCCCAGCAGCCACTGCAGTTACTCTCCCTGGCACTGTTGGTTTGCCTGAGGTGTTGGCTGAGAAAGAATGGAAAGAGGATTTTAAAAATGGGTTTTTTTCCTACTCTTTCTGACCCTTGGGAGTTCTCTTTCTTGCTTCTGTGACTGGAACAGGACTTTTCTTGGAGAGCTTTTATTTGCACAATTGAGTGTTTCCTTATTTTGAGCTGCCTTTGAATCCAAGGTGCGTGATAGCAGATGGGAAGAATACAGAACACAAGAGGAAGCCCATTGCAGCTTTGGTACTACTTTGAATTCTGGTCTCTTTCCTCAGTTCATCTACTGCATTGGCTGTTCAGAGATCTGTTCCATGAAGTCTTTCCAGATGTGATGGTATTCAGTGGAAAGATGGGATGCTTACTCTATCTTGCCTAGAAATGGAACCTTTTCTCTTTTGAAAAGATCAAAAGTACATCGTTATGTTTCTGTAGTGGTAGATACTGAGGGGAAGACATTTTTCTTTTTCTTGGTTTTCATTATGATGTGTGGCACCTTAACACACATGTGACAACATAGAAAGATTACCTGATATAGGAAGGGGAAAGACATAGTCTATGAAGTTCATTGTTTAGAAAAGCACACATGAAATATTTGCGTTAAGGTTTTTTTTTAGGACCATTCTTGCCTTTCCGCTCTGTCCTTACCACTTGCTCATGTCACCCTGTCTTGTCCCTCTTCTTAGTATGCTTTCTTTCTGGGTGCTCTTTGTCTGAGCTGGCAGCTGACAGTGAAGAAGCTGTCAGTGGTTTCTGGCAGCACTTTTCCAACTTTGCTTCCCCAGTACCTGAGGAGTCAGAAGAGAGGACTATCCAAGGGATTGGGGCTATAGATGGAATGTAGATGGGTATTTATTTATGTTTCTTAAAAATCGTTTGAACTCTTTTATTTTCTTCTATAATTTTCATATAAAAATAATTCTCCATTGATTATTTTTTTTTAAAAAGTAACACAGTGGTGCAGGAAGTTCTGCATGTGTCAGAACAATGGTTATTATGGGAGTTCTCTGTATTTTTCACTCAGTTTTGCTATGAATCTAGAATTGCTGTAGTTTACTAATTAAAAAGATTCTCTCCCAGAAAGTTCAAATAGATTGGATGTTTCAGGGGACATGTTATGTTATCATATAGTTTTGACCTCCATGGTATAATGCTATGGACTTGCATTTGAATTATACTTTGATGAGAAAAGTAAGAATTATGAAACTATCAGCTGTTAGATCAGAAAGATAAGAGAATGAGCAACTAATGGTGGGATTTTGTATGCTCAAGGACGCCTTGTATAGAATGCCTGTATCCTGATGTATAGCACTCCTGGCAATAATTTCTTATAGACTGCTTTCTGGAGGGAGTGGATTCCTGTTAGTCTGGTATGGTTTGGGTGTAGCTACATTATGGTAGGTGAGATACCAAGTGCTTTTTTCAAAAGTTAGTGAATCCTATAATTCCCATATTTTGGCTTCAGTGTTTTTCCTTATTCCCTTGCTCACCATTATTTTTTCCCAGTCTGCCCCTGGTTTCACACTCTCCCCAGGATCATTTGTATGTGTGAAGGCACCCGTGCTCAGTATTCTGGAGTAGAGGGAGGGTTGGTGGGGCAGGGGCACAGAACTTACGCTGAAGCCAGATGATTATTTGGAGAATGTTCAGATAATTCCCTGGTGTTTTTTTTGGCATGACTTTACACTCCTCCTGTGCCACACCCATAGAGTGACGGCACAAGGTATGGGCAATTCAGAACCATCACTCTAGGGGACTTCAAACTTCTTCCCTTGTTTAGTTTCAAAGTTTACAAGGGAAACTCAAGATGATAGTACACAGGTTTTATAATCTGACATGACCATTAGCGTTAGGAATTCCTCCAGTGCTAGAAAATGACACCTACTTAGTTATTTAATTCCTGGTTATCATTTCATCTTTAACTGCAGATTTCTATCAGATTTCTAGTTTCTTTTCAAAATATGATTTTCCCATAAACTGTTACTTTAACAAATTTGATAGAATTAGTTTAAAGTTAATTTAGGGTTAAGAAATAGCTGATATGGTATGAAACAATCATGATTGAGAGCAGATTTCTTTTAGAAATTGCTACTGTATGTACCAAAAGCAACATTGAAGAGAAAAACACTTCACAGCTGCAGATTTGGTTAGAACATTATGTTTAGGCCATTTGGGCCTTTGACTTTGGGTTACAAACTGAATAATGGTGTTTTCTACAATAGCCTTCAATCTCTTGCATGTGCTTTCAGCAAACAATAAGACAGACTAGTGAAAAAATATAAGCATAGCTTTCTGGAGAGATAGGAATGATTACTCCCAGCTGAGCAGGTAAAACATTGCTACATGAAGAATGTGTTCTTTGCTGATTCTCAAGGTTTTATTTATTTTTATTTTTAATACAAACTGTCAGCATATAGAAGCAAAAGAAACTCCACTTGAAAAATCTCAGAAAATTAAAGCATAGCAAATTGTATTGCAGGTAAAAATCCATTTTTAGCCAGCAAACAAATAAGCATTGGCTGAGAAGCTTGCTGATGGCTCCCTTTGTTTCTCTTTGATTTAAAGCATCATGCCTGTAATCTAATTAACATCAAACTGAGTTGCAAGTACAGTGGCCTGTTTGGTTCAATAATAATACATTTATATGAAAGGTTTATGAAATGAATTTCCCCTCCATCCAATTCATTAAAAATTGTTCCACAATCAATGGTTGCTAATGGAATAGAGATTAAATATTCATGTTCATAAATTTTCTGTGTCATTTCTGATTTTCCTTAATTTCTGCCTCCATAGGTTGGATTTTGCCAGTGTAAGAATGCCCAAACAAAAAGCTTGATTTAGAGGTTAACTGCACACTATTAGTTCTTTTATCAAAGAGGTAGTGTGGAATAGTAGAAAGTTTGTGGCAGCAGGGATGTTTCATAACCACCTCTTTTGTGCAATAGTTGTCATAAGAACTTCTTGCAGAATATCGTGAGGGTTAGTGACGAACTATGGAAAACAACTAGCACTGTGTGGGACACAGAGTAGCAGTTCAGTGATAACTAGAAGGATTTTGGAAAATAAAGTGTCTGTGCACTAAAAGTTATGGTTTTATAATGGCAAGACTGATATGGTAAGACTGGGTGCTTGTTAATTCTTAGATAGGTGTTCAGGCTTGGACCTCAGAACATCTTGTAATTCTAATCATCAGTATATCAGGATAGAGTCTTTATAGAAAGGACTTTTTCATGTTTCCACAGATAGATTTTTGTGTGTCTTCTATTTTTTTTGCCATCTCTTTTTTCTTTTCCACCTAGGCTAAGGGACTTGATTTAAAGTGCACATGATGTTTTTCCCAGGTAACAAATTTACTAGATAATTGAAGCCTACCCAATCAAGTGCCAAAAGTGTAAAGATTTTTAAAAGCAATTTTGATTTAAAAATTTCCATTAAACAGATTACCTATTTATAGGCTTCTGAAATGGAAGATGCCAAACATAAGTTAACTATTCCGTTAATGACCAAACGTGATCATTGAGATCATCAGTTTTTGTTTTGTGCTTACTTTTTGTCAGTTTCTCACCCACTTTACCACAAGTAATTTCTATTGTGTGAGGTGGTAAAGCAGATGAGCCACCTGATTAAATAGCAGATGCCAAGTTGAGACTCAATAGTGAGAAATTCATTTCTCCTCAGTTTTTAAAAATGTAGCCACTCTTTTTTTCATATACCATATGTGATATCAATTAGCATTCTTTGTTGACATTGTTACTATCATCCTCTCTGTAAGTGGAAATGAACATGAAGTTGGGAGAAGTGCCTTAGCTAAAGGCACACAGCTGAAAAGCAACTGGAATAGGATTCTAGTGTCAGCCAATGAGTCTCTTCTGCAGCAGCTGCCCTGGAAGTTAAGTCACATAGCTTCAGTTCCCAGCTTTTGTAGTAGTTATTTTTATTTGTTGAGTGTATACCCTTTCACTTTGTGTTTGGATGTTTGTTGTTAAAGGAAGACCAAACTCTAGAGCTCTACTGTCTAATACAGTAGCTACTAGCCAGTTGTGGCTGTTTAAACTTATTAACATTTAGTTTCTTAGTCACATGGTTCACATTTCACATGGTCAGTGGCCACAGGTGGCTGGCCAGAGGGTACTGTTATTAGACAGTATAGAGAACAGTTTCATCATTGTAGAAAGTTCTGTTAATTTCTCCCTTGTCCTAAATGAGCATACATAACAAAATATGTTATAAAAATAATTTGTGCTTATGTATCCATCCGGGTTCCTATTTGATGCAAGACTGTGGAAACTTGTTGAGGACATGGGTCCTATCCCTTCATTTTTATGTGTCATATTTTAATGTGACATATAATTTTTAATGTGTAATAAATTTTATAGTGGGCATTATGTGTACATTTACATTTTGCTTGTATGATGGATATGTTTTAAGGAGTACAGTCTTTTATTTTCTCATATAATGCCTTCCTAAAAAAGTATATGAAAGTCAAATATGTGAGATGGCAAATATACAAATATTAAACAAGAGATTGACAAATACAGTGAGTAAGGAGCATTAATTCCTAGAGAACTGAAAAATAAAATCTTAAATCATGCCTTTCCTTTTAAGATTCATTTAAAAATATATATTCTCTAATTTTATCCTTTTCCATCAAAACTGAGCATAGTTAGTTCTGTGTGATGTTAAAACTTTTCTACTTTTGCCATCTTGTAATCATTTTCACTTTTGACCCAGTCATGGTTAAATTGTAGTTTAATGCTGCTGCTTTTAAAAACTAAAATCAGAATTTCTGTTTTTGCAATTTCTCCTCATTTTAAAATGAAATAGCAAGGGAAAAGTCAGTGAAATAGTTCTGTGACTTACCAGTATTGTTGACAAGATGGTGATGTTATGGTAGCAGGTGGTATGATGGGCTGGCAAGTATACTACCATATTATAGAGATATTTATTCTTCAGAAGATATTAAAAAAAAAAGTTCAAATTCAAACAGTGAAAAACAGGTTAGGAACATTAAAGTATAGCATTTAAAAGTACAGACTAAATCAAAGGCAGAGTGTTTGGGAGCACTTGTACTAAGTAATAGATTATACTGTACATGCAAGTAAACACTTAATTTTATGTATCATTACATATTATATACATTTATTTTTTGTTATGAATGTATATATGTACTTATGAGCATAATTTATCTTATTACTCATTTGAACCATGGAAGAGGAGGAAGTTTAAGTTATTATTGAGTTCAGTGATGTTTTAGAATTGTGAATAGATTGTTGAAAGAAAAGACTTAAAGGTCCTTCATTGCTTCCAGGGGTACTTAAGGGGTGAATAGCTTACTGTTTCATATGTTTAGTCTTTGAGTGTTTTTACTTTAACCGTATCTTAGTCTGTTTGGACTGAAATAACAAAATACTGTAGACTGGGTGGCTTAAATAACATTTATTTTTCACACGTCTGGAGGTTGGGAAGTCCAGGATCAAGGTGATGGCAGATTTGGTATCTGGTAAGGGCTGATTTCCTGACGTCTTCTTGCTGTGCCTGGTCTCATGTGGTAGAAGGGAAGAGAGAGCACTCTGGAGTCACTTTTATAAGGGCACTAATCCCACTCTTGAGGGGATTAGAGACTCTTGAGACTCATTGTCTAATCACCTCCCCAAAGCCCCACCTCCAAATACCATCACACTAGCAATTAGGTTTCAACTTATTAATTTTGGAGTGACACACACATTCAGTCTAGCAAACTCTCTGAGATGAGAATAATGTACATTCACTAAGGACAAAATATTAACAATTTTAACCAAAGGATGTAAGCACTTTGGTCATTAATTACATTTTTATTACTGCTGAAATGTTATAAACCCTTCCTATTGTAAATAGTTATTGCAGGTAGAAGTCAAGAAATTTTACTCTTTCCCTCTAGACCATGAGCACCTTGAGTCCAAGTCCTATCTTTATTTCTTGTTATTTGTGGTACACATCACAGTACCTGCTTCTGTGGATTTTTAGAGAATGTTAATTGAAGTAGTATGGAAGGAATGAAAACATACTTGTAACCTACTTGTATTTCTATTATTTGTGAGATTACTTAGTAGCATGGGTGGAATAATTACTTAAGATTCTTTATGGTAAACAACGAATATATAAACAACTCTACAACATTTTAAAATCTAGGCATTCCCCTGTAGTCCAGTGTATTACCTAGCTCCTTACAAGTCTTTCTTCTTGGCTAAAGCTTCAGGTTAAAACCATTGTTCTCAGGGCATAGGGGCTCTCAAAAGTCAGTCCATATTGCCTTCCCTTCTCTGTCTGTTGCATAACAGTGACCAGAATGTGGGTGTATACATGAGGAGTGCTGAAACAGGGAGTATAGTATCTGAGGTTGGCTGGGCTCAATCCTAAGTGACCCAGATTTGTCCCTTTCCCAGATGCTGCTGCTTCCTATGAAACCTGTAATAGTAAGAGAATTAGGTCACATCAGTTTTTAGTTTAGTAAACAGCAGTGAAACTCAGTGCTCCTTGATCTTTCCTTTAGGAGAGACTGACAGAGAATCCTGTGGGGGTGGGGGGTTGCTAAATCTCCCAAGATCTGTTAGTACCAACTTCTTTTAGTTGGGTGGTTCAGATTTTGTCTGGGAGCCTTACAGCAGTGAGTTTCCCAGTAGCTAATAGCCTTACATGGAGCAAGAGGGAGGAGTGAATAAAGCAGTGATAGGAATTGAATGCTGTTACAGTGAATAATGAAATGTTTTAAATATTTATTGGACTCTCCTTATGTTCTGTTAGTCTGTAATTATGTGTTCTTGTTTTCCTCATTAATCATCAAAATAGCTTACTTTATTAAGTATTTACTCTATATCAGGCACTGTACTGACAACTCTAAGCTTTTAATAGAAAGTCTTGTGACGTTGGGTTGGGGATTCTGGAAGGACAGAGGGAGGGTCATTCTGGAAGGACAGAGGGAGTGTCAGGGGAGGTCTCGGATCTTCTCACCCTTACCTCTTTTCAGAATCTTCTCAGGAAGGAAACTGAGACTCTGGACAGCGTGATCCAGTCATATCTTTCCTCATCTAATTTCTGAGTGTCCTAAGAAAGCAAAATGTGTATGTGTTGTGTTGTGCTCTGCTTAGCTGACCAGTCGTGTCTGACTCTTTGAGACCCCATGGACTGTGGCCCGCCAGGCTCCTCTGTCCATGGGAATTCTCCAGGCAAGAATACTGGAGTGGGCTGCAATGTATTCCTCCAGGGGACCTTCCCAACCCAGGGATCCAACCCAGGTCTCCCGCATTGCAGGCAGTTCTTTACTGTCTGAGCCGCCAGGGAAGCCCAAGAATACTGAAGTGGGCAGCCTGTCCCTTAAGGCTCCAGGGCATCTTCCAGATCCAGGAATTGAATCAGGGTCTGTTGCATTGCAGGTGGATTCTTTACCAGCTGAGCTTCCAGGGAAGCAACTCCTTTGTTTATTTGATGTCATAACTTTCCATTAACATTGAACCCACTAAGGAGTATATTCATCATACTTTTCTGAGACTTCATTTGGGAGACAGGAAAATCAGTGATTTTCTCAGTAATGAATGATATGCTTTGATTTAAACAGATAAAAATTATCAAAATTCATTGAGACTAATTAAATTTTTTACGCTTTTTCTCCAGTTTTATTGAGATTTAATTGACTTACAGCACTATGTTAATAGTTTAAAGTATATAGCATAATGATTTGACCTAAATATATTGTGAAATGATTACCATTATAGATTTTTGCATTTCTTAAAGTATATACCTGAAATCATTAGCAACAGACTTATTTTGTCTCTCTTCATAAGTAATAGTTTGTAAATATTTCATGTATATATTTACATATACATGTGTGCTGTGCTGTGCTCACTTGCTTCAGTTCTGTGTGACCTCATGGACTGTAGCCCGCCACGCTCCTCTGTCCATGGGATTCTCCAGGCTAGAATACTGGTGTGGGTTGTCATGCCCTCCTCCAGGGGATCTTCATGACCCAGGGATCGAATCCCTATCTCTTTCATCTCCTGCACTGGCAGGCAGGTTCTTTACCATTAGTGCCGCCTGGGAAACCCTCCCCCCCACACACACACAAATTTTTAAATATAGCTTTAATGTAGCATTTCTAGAATTATATAAACTATAGTTATTTTTAGTTGGAATGTGGTACATGTTGCCTCTTGGATTATAGAAATCACCTAAAATGTTAGATGAAAAGGATAGTGAAAAATGTGTATAAACACATTAAAGATTAAAAAGTGACTGAGTCCACTGAAAAGAAGTGATCTTATGAATTAGTGATGAAAGTGTATTTACAGGTTATTGTCTTACTAAAGTCTGAGTTTTAACAGCTGCTGATAGTTTAAACTAATAGAAGTCTGAATAGACCATAATAATTTGAGTATTCATTCTGTTTATGGATTGTTTTTTAATAGAAACACTGAATAGTATTGCTTATCTTAAATGACCTCAAAGCATAGTTGTAAAAATGAAATAAGGTAAGTAATTATGTTTTGTAAACATGAAAGGTGCTCTCTCATAGTGTGTATACATAATATAAAATTATGTATTAAATTTGAATAGTAGTTTTAGAAGTTGTTTGAAACTTCATTTAGAGCCCATAAATATAATTTGTTACAGTTGAAAAGAATATTGGATGAAAAAGTTACATTTGTGTCACAAGCATAGAGTATTGTAAAAATATTTAAATAGGCCAAGTATTTTAGAAGCAGATGTCATATAAGCAATGAATGCATTAATAATATGTCAGTTTTATGTGTTATTTAATCAGGTTCAAAACCCTTTGCTGGTTATATGCTTGAAACACTTTGATCATTTACTTGATTTTACTCTGTGTTTGAAAATAAACTATAAGTTCTTATGATCATTATGAAGTTTAAATATTTTATTAATTTTCTGGCCCTTTCTGTAATTAGCTGGAAGGAGGGATTTTTTTTTATATTCACAGTTGATAATACCAGTTTTTAAACTAATCCAATTAAAAGATGCAAACAACAGCAATCTTATTTTGTTTCAAGCAAAGCACATGTATTTTAAATAATGGTTTTAAAATACTATGTCTGAAATACCACATTAAATGTAGCCATGTTAAAAAAAAATGTAGCCATGTTGTGTTACTCATTATTACAATTATCTTAATACTAATCACATGCTGATATATTCCTTTAATTAATGAGGAGAAAACAAAATAAGTGAAATTGGAGTGTCTCTCATTTGTCTTGTGCTGTACTAGATACTTTGGTGAGACGTAAAGAAATCTCCAAACCCCTGTCCTTGAGGAACTTATGCTACTAAATTGGGGTAAAAGGTTTTAAAATCATCAAAAAATGGTAAAATATTATATACTATGTGAATAAGTACCAAAGAATGTGATAAAATTATTTTGTTCTAGAAGTCAAAAGAATGAAAGTTTTAAATATAATTTGCCTGCAAGAAGTGTGCTTACATTTTATGATGTTCAGAGAAGTCAAATTTGATTACAAACTCTTTACTAGGTTTTTGAACTGAAATCACCTCAGTGATAGTTCTGCTGACCTATTGTTCTAGTTAAGAATCTTCCTCAGCCTGGTGGAGCCTAGTGTATAAATAATACATGCATTATCTTTTATTTATTTCCAGGCATACTTCCGACAGGGTGTTGCCCTCCAGTACCTTGGATGTCATGCCAATGCCCTGGCAGCCTTTGCATCTGGGTTGGCTCAGGACCCCAAGAGTCTCCAGCTTCTGGTGAAGATGGTAGAAGCAGCCATGAAATCTCCCATGAGAGGTAAATATGATAAAAGTATTTGTCCCAACACTAATTTAAGTCAGAACATTTCTATTCTTTGAAGATTTTGACTCAGGCATTGAGAATTGATAAGTTATCATATTAGCTAAGATTGGATATTTTAGACAGAGGAAAATTGGAAATCACTGTCAATAGCTGACATTAATGAGGCACAATGAGACGGTGATAAGGCCACTTGTCTGGAACTTTGTGGACTTAGATTGTATTTTTGAATTTTTCGTTAACTAACTATACAACTTCTCTGGGTTTTAGGGTTATGTAAAGAATCCTTATGTTTTTTGTAGTTGTCAGATTCTGTACATCTAAAATAAAACACCTCTAGTAGTAAATTGATCTGCTCAGCTGGACCAATATGCCATCTAGAAATAAACAAATGAGAGAAGACATTAGACATTTCTTAAGAGGAAATATGGATCTAACTGTAGGCTATGTCTAACATTTTTCAGAGGAACATTAAAAGATTATGTTGAATTAAAAGGAAAGAGAAAAATAGTAGATATGTGGTTTTTACCTGTATTACTTCTGTGTTATACCAGTTGGTATTCTGGAACAATAGATTGAAAATAGTACTGTGAAGGTTGGAGGTGTTCTAAGGCTCAGATCTCTGAGGCTTCTGTTTGAGGAACATTGATTTTTGTGGAAAGAATAGGATTGGCTGAAAGTGTATACCAGTTGTCACCTTTGCGGAATAATGGAGACACTAAGGCAGGTTGATGCTAATGATGTCCCATACTAACTAGATGATGTCAAGCAGAACTCTGTTTTTGTCTCTGACATGGTATGTTTTTGGGTGAACCTAAAAACATGGATGGCAGTATCATTAGGTAATTTATTTAGTTTTGACAATATTTGCAGCATTAGATAATATACTGGCTAGTTTGATACTTGGCTCAAAATATTTATGTGCTAAGTAAAAATTTGATGAACTAAATGGTACTCATATGGTTTCTGAGCAATTCATAGCTATAAAAAATACTTTCCTGAAAGCGAAGATTTCATGTGTTAGAAAAACAGTGGGAAGGAAACCTCTCTTCATGTGATTTTATAACCCCATACAAAGCTGAGTCTTTGCTGCAGGAATCTAATGGCTTCTCCCACTGGGGGACCTGCTTTAATAAACTCTGACTAAGAGCAGATGCACTTTGGAGCACCAGGAGTGGGAAGGGAGGGAGGGGAGACGGAAAGCAACAACGAAAATCAATCTCTCTCATTTCTACTTTTCTAGTATTTTCTCATTCTCTCCCTGTATCCCTCTGCAAGTAATTTACATAGATCATTTTTTATTTAGTTCATGAAGATATCCCTTTATTCTGAGGTATTTCTGCTGCTGCCTTTAGAACATTGGAGTGAACGTGTTGAGATCAGCAGAATCATACTTGCCAGTTTGCCTTTGAAGCAATTTATTTAGATAAATGTAAAAAAATCTTCTCTGTGTTGCAAGAAATAGCTCAGGCTGCTGTCACCCTTAGGGTTTTCTGTGGCCTGTTCTTTCCCATCTTACAGAGTGACCTCAGGGTAACCCTGCAGAAAGCTACCTCTTACAGGTGCCTGGAGCACTTCAGTATTTTCTTCTTTATCCTTAAAATGACTTATCTCATGTATTTTTGGCGTTGCCTTTACCACTGTATCTATTCCAGGTGGGCTTTTCTTATCAACATTTTATAGAAAGACTGTTGCTTTACACAGTGTTGTTCTGTTTATCATTTCACATCTTAATGACCTCTCTTTTTGTCATACGGTTACAATTCACAAAATCTGTCATCATTTTTTGCCCACTGTTTGTTGTAATCTCCTGCAGTGTTCTCCATTTCTGCCATTGTTGAGTAGCTGTGCAGTCCAGGATGTTTTCTGTGTAGGTCTGATCTGTGTGTCCATTGTTTTTGTTTTGAAATGCAAAATGAATCTGAAATGCAATGTGGAGACTCCCTGATCCAGGTGCTTCTGTAAGCAAACAAAACTCCCCCAAAGCATAGCATTCTTGTCATTTGGCCTTTGAGGGAAGTTTCAAAATTATTTTTTTTAAAGATAGGGATAATATACCCTTGTTCCCAAATAACTACATTCTATTAATCCACATGGAAACTTCCTTGATTTTTAAAAATGTTCCCTATTTTGATAATTGCATTGTCTGTTTTACTTTATTTTTGTGGTTCATTCATGCTCATCAACCAGATATCAGATTATCTACTTTTCTTGTAAATATATTTACATCACTGTATGTAATGTATTTCCCTTAAATCATTTATGAAAATATACAAATATGAGTATTAATATAAAGTGGGACTCTTTCATGACTCTCAAGTTGTCCTTTTACTATTTTCCACTTTTCTTTTTTAGATAGTCTTGCAGCAATTTCAGTTCATTATATCTTATCAATGTTTATGCAGATTTGGATGGTGTTGCATGGTCCTGCTGCCAACCACAGATTTAATAATACAATTACAAAGTGAGATTGAGTTTACCTTTATTTATTCCTCTAAAGACAGCAGGGCTGCTTCTTGCTGAGGGTTCTCTTGTGTATATTTTCTCCCCTCTTGTTAATTCAGTAATCTAAAGACTATTACATGTATGGGCTATCACCTGTCGTGGTGTTTCTTTCAACTCCAGAGGATCCAGGAAGCTGATTTTTGTGATGTACTGGTGGAAAAATAGCTTGAATGTATATAAGCTTTTCTCTCATAGTCAAATTTGTGTTCACCTTTTACTTACCTGACTGTCCACCCTTGATAACTCTTTTTGTCTGATTTTCTTTTAGAAAGCAGTCACTTTTCACAGATGGCCTGTTTCTGAAATGTTGAAGACTAAACAGAACTGACTTTTCCTGAAAAGACTGGGACTCTGATCCCAGCACTACCATCTGTTATCCCATTGACTGGGCAAGGTTCTTCCTTTCTCTGCTTCTCAGTTCGTATCTGTAAAAGGGGCATGATAGTGAGTAACTTGTACTGTTGTTTTGAGAATCAAGCCCTGGCAGTAAAGGCATGCCCCTGTAGGACACCTACCCCCTGCAGTGTGATGCGCCTCTTCTCTTGGAGAGAGAAGTCGTAGTGGTGATAAGCTTGCTCTTGTCTTTGTGCTGTGGCTATGGAACAAACACTGCACAGCACACATGATCCTCTTGCTAAGCACTTGGTTCCTGGAAAAACTGCCTGTTGCCTGAGTGTTAGTGTATTTTTATATAAAAGGTCTTGGAATTAACCTAAAGTGATTCTTGATTCTTTTGCTTTGTCCTCTGTGAAGCAGTAGAACCCAGTGTCCTGGCTACCTTAAAGAAGTGTGCCACGACTTAATAATCTTTAAGCTGAATTTTCCCTACTTTACTTTCCACTCACTCTGACTACCATGTCTTCTGCCATATTTATATGGAAGGTCTTTGAATCCTTTTGGAATGAGGTAGGATATAAATAAATTCATAAATAAACCCAGAAAAATATGAAGTGACTTAGAGAGCTAAATGTGTCAGTTTCACTTTTTAAAATTTTTTTTAGCAGAGTTAATTTTTCCTTTTAGTATGAACCAAAGCTTTTTTTTTCCAGTTGTGGTTAAAATGTACATAACATCAAAATGACCATTTTTAGTTGTGCGGTTCTGTGGTGTTAAGTATACTCACAAGGTTGTGCAGCCAGCCCTTTATCTGTTTCCAGATTTTCATCCTCCTGGTAGTGATATCACCAGGTTTTTAGGAAAGTTGAAGCCTTCTTAGTTATGTATGGTAATGAAATGTTATAAGGATAAAATGGAAGGCTCCAAAATGTCTTCTTAGTACCTGGGACAGATTGAAGTCTGCACAATTTCAGTTACCTTAAGAATGATTCATAGGAGACAGTCAGTAGAATATCATCACTTTGGAATAAGGCATTGTACCTGTTAATACATTTATTCCTCAATTCTGTGGATTTTTAAATTCTAAATGTGTCTTAAATTTATCTCTTGTTTTCCATCTGTTTTGTCATTGCAAAATATAGAACTTTTCCTCTAACTGACTTTCTAGGCTTCTTTCCAGTCCCTGCTTTTGCTTTCCTTCCAGAATGAATTTTCTACAATGTAAATGTGATCTGTCATTCTCTTATTCATAATTCTGCGTTTTCCCTTTTGCCTGCAGGATAAAGGCCAACTGCTTTAGTATAAAAGATCTTACCTCTTTTATTTTCATCACTAAGATACTCCCAGCTAAAACTACCTGCAGTTCCTAGAAAACACTGGTTTCTCATAGCTCCAGTTTCTGTTCAGATATCACTACCTGGGACCTGCCTACCTTTCTCCTCAGGGGTCCCATAGCATATCCTACCAGTTCTGAGAAATCTGGATTGAAAGTTGTATCATTATTTTACATATTATGAAGAAAATCGACTCCAGATGGCTCAGACAGTAAAGTATCCTCTTGAAATGTGAGAGACCTGGATTCAATCCCTTCGTCAGGGATATCCCCTGGAGAAGGGCATGGCAACCCACTCCAGTGTTCTTGCCTGAAGAATCCCATGAACAGAGGAGCCTGGTGGACTATAGTCCGTGTGATCACAGAGTCAGACACGGCTGAGCGACTAACACTTCACTTTTACTTTTAGACATACAAATGGGCTTCCCTGGTGGCTCAAATGGTAAAGAATCTGCCTGCAGTGCAGGAGACCTGGGTTCGATCCCAGGGTTGGGAAGATCCTCTGCAGGCAGGCATGGCAACCCAGTCTGTTATTCTTGCTTGGAGAGTCCCCATGGACAGAGAAGCCTGGTGGGCCACAGTTCATGGGGTCACAAAGAGTCGGACAGAATGATCAACTCAGCATAGCACAGATACAGAAATAACCAACCATTGCAAGGCACCATTGAGTTCATGGATTGTTGCTGTTGTTTAGTCATTTCAATCGTGTCTGACTCTTTGTGACCCTGTGGACTATAGCCTGCCAGGCTCCTCTGTCCATGGGATTTCCCAGGCAAGAATATTGGAGTAGATTACTATTTCCTTCTCCAGGCGATCTTCCCTCCCCAGGGATCGAACCCACATCTCCTGCATTGGCAGGCAGATTCTATACCACTGAGCCACTAAGGAAGTGTGAGGTCATGAATAATAAATCTCAAATTCACAGATGTTGATAGGTGAATAAATATGCAGTACTGATGAAATAAATATAGTATGTCTTTTAACTGAGTATGATTATTTGTCTGTTACTAGCTTCTATTTAATACTACATTCCTTCAAGTTGTTCAAGTGTGAGGAAATATGACTTTGTTTATCTTAAATTCTTAAAGCCTTTACGTTTTGAAAGCACATAACCAGTGTTCAGTGATTGTTGCCAAGTACTTTTACATTCTTATGAAGTTGTTTTGACATTGGATATTTATGTATTATGCATAATTTCTATAAAGAAAAATATCTTTACAGGGCTGCCAAATCCCTGTTCCATCTAGCCTGAGAAAATCACACAGTTAGTCCTTTTGCTAACAGCCTAAATTTATTGTAGGATAGGAATTAGAATTGTAGAATAGTAGAGTTGGGATGAAACCTTATAGATCACCTAATCCAGCTTATACAGTTTTTCTTTTTAATCTTTATTGAATTTTTTATATCATTGCTTTTGTTTTATGTTTTGGTTTTTTGGCTGAAAGGCATTTGGAATCTTAGCTCCCTGGCCAGGGATTGAACCCACATCCCCTTTCCAGTAGCATCTCAGTACCTTTCTTCTCCACTTAAAATTAGCTCTAATTGATATCTTGTGTGAACAACTAAGAATGTTGTGTGGTATGGTATCAGAGAGCCTGAACTTAGAATTCTGCAGTGGGTTTCTGTCGTGGCTCTGTCCCAAGCTGTCTGCCCTTGCATGAATCACTTGAATACTCAGATTCTTCTTTTCTAAAATAAAGGGTGGTTTCAAGTTCTCTTCAGCTCTAAAATTGTTATTTTTTGCTCCTGCTGATTGGCCAGTGGTGTGCTAATATACTCATCACTGGCTGCCAAGTCCAGCAGGTACCACCAAAATTCTGCTCCCAGTTGTTTGAGTATGGCATTGTTCTTTTCCTGTTCCAGCAATTCCTGGGTTCTTTGCCTGTATTTAACCCTATTGGTTAGCAAGTGTTTACTGGTGTTGTGCACTGCTTGCATCTTGAAGGTGTAAAAATCTTTTTTGTTCTCGGTTTAATGATCTGATTGAAGGGAAAAAAATGCTCTAGGCACCAGTAGGTTTTGAGGTTTCCGTGGTAATGTTGATTCAGACGAGAGCACCTTAGTGAGTGGAGATTTGAAGTCATAAATTGTAAAAATTACATTTTAATGTAGTACTGTTGGCTGAGAGATTCACAATTTAAAGAGACCAACCTTTTAATAGTTTTTTTTTTTTTTTTTTTAACATAGGCACAGTGGAACAACTATTGTGAAACAGTTTTTCAGGGAAGCTAACAACAAAAGTGTTGTAAGTGCTGCCTCACTGTAGGGTTATAGTCATTAGCTCTGTGATTGTCTTTGGGAAAAGGAGAAGAGGAAGAAGGAGCTTAAAGGTCATCCACTTTGAAACCTAGCTTCAGATGGAAAGAATCTCCTTGTGGCTTCCTAACCCCTAATCTATGTCCTTTTCACCACATGAAAATAAAACAAGCTAAACATTAATTTTGTCTTTCATCTTACCTTAGTAAACTCAGATGATTTCTTTATGGTTTCATTTGTCACCACAACAGAAATTGATAGTACTTTTTAATGTGGTCATGCTAGTCTCAGGAACAGCAGGGTACACTAGGTTGCCAGTGAGGATGATGGCTATTTGTTGAGAGAGCTGCTTTTATATCTTCTAGGGGAAAAGGTGGACAGAGTTTATTAATCAGTCATTCAGATTCAGGTTTAACAAACATTTCATTCATTGAATGCCAGATGTGTTAGGAGCTTTCACCGATATAGAAATGGTTTATAATAAAGTATTAGACAGTCCTACAGTGGTCTTCAGATTTAGCTGGGAAAATATTTAAAAAATTAACACACGTGAAACATCTCTAAAAAAGTTAAGGACCAAACTGCAATACTAACTATAAAAACATATCATAAGTTTAGATACAAAGATTAATGTGGGCTGGAGGACCTGGGGATAGTACAGGCATACCTCATATTACTGCATTTCACTTTATTGTGCTTCACAGATATTGTTTCTTTCTTTCTTTCCTTTTTAAATAAATGGAAGGTCTGCATCAACCCTGCATCAAGTGAGTCTATTGGTGCCATTTTTCCAACAGCATTTGCTCACTTCATGTCTCTGTGTCACACTTTGACAATTCTAGCAATATTTCAGACTTTTTCATTATTATTGTATTTGTTCTGGTGGTCTGTGATCTGTTACTTTTGATGTTGCTATTGTATCAATGAAGGCTCAAGATGATGGTTAGCATTTTTTAGCAATAAAGTATTTTTAATTAATGGGATTCTTTTAGACACAATGCCATTGCACACCTAATAGACTACAGTATAGTGTAGACATAACTTTGATATGTGTGGAAGCCAAACATTGCATGCGATTTGTTTTATTGTGACATTCGCTCTATTGCAGTGGTCTGCAGACAGACCCACAGCATCTCTGAGGTCTGCTTGGATATGGTAGCAGTGGGACTTGAGTGATGTACCTGTGATACTTTTGAGAGGGCAGCAGGTCAGAGAAGAGAGAACTATTCAGGGAAAGTGATGGGTCCTAATCAAAGAAGGACCAGAAGAGAGGAAGAGTGTGGCGTACGCCTATGAGATTGAAGTAAGGAAATTGCTGGACTGACCTTGGTGTTGTCCAGTCATGTGAGTGAGTGGACAGTGAGGATGGTGCTGGATGAAAAGCTGGAAGAGTTTGTACCTGAAATGGACCATAGAAAGTTTGAGAGACCATTGTTTCTAGAGCATGTTAGAAAGGGTTTTTTTGTGTATTCTCCTACATTCTGTTTTCTTTTGTTTTTCTTCAGACTCCCTCGAGCCCACTTATCAGCAGCTTCAGAAACTGAAACTGGACAAGAGCCCCTTTGTGGTTGTCTCTGTGGTTGGACAGGAACTCCTGACAGTTGGCCATCACGAGGCCTCTGTGGTTGTCTTAGAAGCTGCTCAGATTGGCACCTGCAGCCTCAAACTGAGAGGTTCCATTTTCTCTGCACTGAGCAGTGCTTACTGGTCTCTCGGAAACACAGAGAAGAGCAGAGAATACATGCAGCAGGACTTGGATGTAGCCAAGACCTTAGGTAGAGTTATGTTTTTCTCCTTTATTTTAGTGCAGAAAGGAAATGAAGAAAATGGATTAACCTGACGTGAATGGGATTGAAATGTGCAGTGAAACATGATTCTGCCTCTGGAACATTCTGTATTTTAGAGTACTCATGTCTTTAGGACTTTTCATTTAACAAGGCATCAAGGTTCCAAAAGGCCAAAAGATATGGATGAACATACTCATTGCCTTTTCAGAGATATGGGCTCACTGATTTAATATCTCAAATGGTGGTATTTGTGGGATCTTTCAATTAAATTTACATTTTTGCCTACGAGAATGCACCATCATTTTGTTGGAGTAGACAGTGCAGAGCAGTGGTTTAGAGTGTGGACTGAGGAGCCAGACTGCTGAGTTTAGAATCTTGACTCTGCTACTTACTGACTGACTTTTGGCAAGTTGCCCAACAACTCTGTGCTGTTGTTTCCTCATTTAGAAAAACAAAAAACAAAAAAGATGGTTTATGATAATCATCACATTGATTATTTAAGGACTTGGAAGATTGCAGTAAGAGAAGAGATATGGTGAGTCTACCATTGGCATACTTGTAAAGAAGCAACATAGGTTGGAGTCAAGTGACTGAACCAACCAACAAGATGATGGTTGTTCAGAACCAAAGCAATGACCTCTCATTTCCAGGAAACTTATGTCCCTGTTATATGTTATAACATCAATAATGGTTGTCCAGAGGTTTAACTTCTAGGACCATAACTTCCCACATGGAGTTTTTTAGGGGAAGAAAAAAAGGCAAGTGGAATTTTAAGTAGTAAACCTGTGGCTATCAAATTAAGATGGCCTTTATATATTATAAATAATGCTGTAATTTAGAGAAATATTCTCTCTTTTTCTAAACCCAACTCAAGTGACCAGACAGGAGAATGCCGAGCTCATGGGAACCTGGGCTCTGCATTCTTCTCCAAAGGAAATTACTGGGAGGCTCTCACTAACCACAGGCATCAGTTGGTGCTTGCCATGAAACTCAAGGATCGAGAGATAGGAAGTTTTACCTGCAGACCAAAACCAGTTTGTTTGAAACATGGGATATTTTTCTTTTTTGATGCTCAAAATGTTTTAATTATCTTAATATATTACTTTCAGAAGGTGATAATCATTGCTTCTAGCTTTCATCAACAAAGAGGTGTTGGACATCTGCCACATACTGGGCTTGAGAATATAGAGATAAGTGAGACTTGGCCTCTGACCTCAGGATTTAATAGCTTGTCAAATGCAGTGTTCTTACGCTCTTCACATGTGCTGTGGATATGTGTAAAACTAGCCAAAAGCTGTATCAGTATGATATATCCATTAAATTAAGGAAGCACACATTATGCTTTGTCAGAGATGGAGTATTATTGCTGTGAACCCTTCACACTGTTTCTTTGGTGGAATTTTAATTCTGGTGATAGAGACATATTTAATCTCCTCAAGAGAGCTGAATTGTAATGATGGAGAAATATCCCCTTAGTCTTTTCTAGATAAATGAAATGTAAAATTCTTAGAGACTTGATGTCTAGTAGATGCTCATGATGGTCCCTGCAGAGTGGAAAGAGGGTCAGGTTTGGCGGGAGACAGACCCAGACTTGAATGCCTGCTCCAATTCATCCTGGCTTGGGAATTTTGGGGAAGTTATTGTTTAATTTCTCTTTGCCTATTATTTCTTATTCAGAAAATGATGATTCCATTCATTCTGTACAAGTTGTGATAGGATTATAAATAATATATGTGAAATACCTCACATGGTAACTGGAATTCCATAAATGGTCATGGTAATGTAATATTATAAAGGAGAAAGAGAAGGTTAATAGCTGAGGCAACAATAAATTTATGAATTAATCCATATGGTGGGAAATAAGTTTAGTTACATTTGTATCTTAGAATTTTACTGTAGGACATTATGGGGATTAATTATATTATTTAAATGACCCAGGATCTTCATTTCTCTAGAACACAGTCAGGTATTAGAAAGGAATGGTAAAGGAAAAAACCTTTACTTCAGTGGCATGCTGGAATAGCCCCTTGAGAATGCTGGACTTCTATGAAGTCTCTCTCATCCATGAGTGTCAGATAAAAGCCTTGGAAAGCTACCAAGGACCGTGATGTTTTGGCAGTTTTATTCTCAAGAGAGTTGACTACACACTTTTCTCTTTGCCTATTTACTCTTAGTTTACAAGCAATCCTTATAAGCCAGATGATCTGATTTCTTGATGTTAAAAGGATGAAAAACAGGGCTCAGGTTTCTAGAGACAAATATACTGATAGCATAAGAAGTTAAGGCAGGTTTAAAAACTAAAATAGCATAGGTATCTAGATAGGGCCATTTAGTGTAGGGACAGATAGCTGCAAGTATGTCAAGAGCTGGGTTTATAGCCTGTTTTCCTAACCTTTGAGATGTATATATTAGCCCAATTATTGGATAGATTAGAAGGACTTTTAATTAGGGGCAGAGGGTTGTGATAGGTATTAAATAAGGAAAGCATCCTAATTCACTGCCAAGATTCTGTCCTTCCAGAGGAGGCAGAAAGTGTTATAGACTTGAGGAAGCTCTGTGAAACAGGCAGAACTCAAGCTGGCCTCTGAGAGAGATGTAGAAATTGGCATAAGAGGTCTAAACCAGACATTTTCAACCATTCTATTATATATATTGTGTATATAGTCACAGATTCTTGGTTTTTAAAATATGTGATATATATTAAGTTCAGTTCAGTTCAGTCACTCAGTCATGTCTGACTCTTTGTGATCCCATGAATCACAGCATGCCAGGCCTCCCTGTCCATCACCAGCTCCCGGAGCTTACTCAAACCCATGTCCATCGAGCCAGTGATGCCATCCAACCATCTCATCCTCTGTCATCCCCTTCTCCTCCTGCCCCCAATCCCTCCCAGCATCAGGGTCTTTTCCAATGAGTCAACTCTTCTCATGAGATGGTCAAAGTACTGGAGTTTCAGCTTTAGCATCAGTCCATCAGTTCAATGGAACAATGAACACCCATATATATTAGTTGTATCTAATTACATAAATGTTATACATGAAAATATTTTCCACTTAATTTTAAACATTTCTTCATTTTATTAAATGGTCTTTCATTTTATTAAATGAAGGTCTTTTATCATCATGTATTTAATCTATTTCCCTACTGTTATACAGGCTTCCTAGGTGGTATTAGTGGTAAAGAACCCACCTGCCAATGCAGGAGACATAAAAGACACGGGTTCAAGCCCTGGGTTGGGAAGATTCCCTGGAGGGCATGGCAACCCACTCCCGTATTCTCCCATGGACAGAGGAGGCTGATGGGCTACAGTATAGTCCATTGGATTGCAAAGAGTCAGACATGACTGAAGTGACTTAGCACACACACACTGTTATACACTTAGTTTGTTTCAAATTTTTTGGTATTGTAAAATCCAGAAAAACATGTTTGTAGATCAGTTTTTGAACGTATCTTTCATTATTTCCTTTGGTTAAATGGGCTTACTTAGAATGTTAAGACTTCTGATATGTATTGCTAAATTGCTCTCAGAAGGGCTGTATCTGTTTCAGTTCTACAAACAGTGGATAAAAACTAACAGTAGGCATTATTGTTAAAACTACAAGGTCAGCTTGGCGTTTAAAAGTGGTATGTTATTATTTTGATTTACATTTCTCTGCTCTCTATTGGGTTGACTATTTAAAAAAATTTCTTTTATAAAGATCTTTAATTTTCAAACTATTTTCTATTGCAATATTGGTTATTTTATACTGATGTGATTTTGGACATTGCTGTATCATTCTACTGAGTTATTGGGTGATTTGTGTTCTAATGTATAGTTTTATTTACTGTTGCTCTATGTTTTTCAACTACTACAAATCCAATATCATCATTATTATTCTTAATGTCTAGGATATTCTCATCTCTCCCTCTCCTACCAAATGAACTTTAAAATCATTTTGTCAAATTTTGGAGACTCTCCTATTGTGGTATTTACTAAAACTGTATTAAATTTACATGTTAGTTATGGATAAATTGATGTAGTTTCAATAGTTGATCTTCTATTTAAGAGCGTGGTCTATTCTTTCATTTACTCTTTTGTACCCCTCATGGATCTACACTTTTGGGGAGTGTAGATATTTAATATATACTGTTGGAAACGGGATATTGTTTCATTGTGTCATTTCTAAAAATTAGTTACTAATGGCATATAGAAAAGGTGTTTACTTTGCAGATTTTATAATTGACCATGCAAAAATTCTCTCATCATAGCTCATGGGTTTTTTGTTGATTTCCTTAGATTTTCTTGTAATGCAGGCTTTTTGCAAATAATGATAGTTTTGTGCATTTGTATCCTTACGTTGTACCCCTATTTTTTTCTTTTAGTTATTGCACTGGTTAGAACTTTGAGAACTCTTCCTCCCAAAGCAGTCATACCCTTTGAGTATAAAAACTTCGGAGGATGTACTTTTTAGTGATTATCCTCCTTACATTGTGTCTGTGACCTCAAATTGTATCCTGGTTTTCCTTTTGCATTATTTTAATATTGAAATAAAACATAGGAAAAAGCTGCCTTTTAAAGCAGAGATAACCACTTAAATACTATGACTGGTGAGAAAACCAATCTGCATCTTTCTGCCTCTTACATAATAGATTTTAAGATTTTACCAAGTAACAAGAAGCAGCCTGAAACCACTGTCCACTTACCTTAAAGAGCAGTATGTTTTTCTTTTGTACAAGTGTTTTCAGATATTCAATAGGAGAGAGCAGGCACCTTCATTCTAACTAGCCTTCTATCTGTGTAAGCAGTTGCAAAATTAATTTCAGATGACCACAGAGACCTTCCTGTGAGTTAATATTAATTTTCAGAAGAGTGCATGAGTTACATTGTTTTAGAGATGTTATTCTTTATTCAGAAAGTCTGATATACACATATGCTGGTGACTTGGAAATTTTTGTGTCATTTTTTATCAGTCTGATTTCTCTCCTGGGCTTCATATTTCTTTATCCAAGTACATCCTAGACACCCGTCTTCAGTTTAATATGCCTGATTTTGCCCTCGATCAGTGCTGACTTCTGCTGTCACCATTTGTCATCTTGCCCAAGCCACCTCACTCGCATGTTTGATTTGTTACTGGGTTCTCTTCTTTCTATAAAAGAAATCTCTTTTCTGGTGCCTTCCTTCTGCCATATCATCTTGTCTGGACTGTTGCAGTAGCCTCCTATCAGAACTTTCTGTACTTTTTAACAGGTGCTCTCCTCCAAGCAAAGAAGAGAGGGTGTCTACTACCTGAATCTGTGATTGTAGCCTGAAGCTACTGCCATAAGAATTTAACTTTTTTCAAGTATGGTGTAGTGGGTCAGAGTGTGAACTTAGTTATTAGACAAATGTGGGATTGAATGTAGGCTTGGCCACGTATTACTGTGTCCCTGAAACTTACATAACTCTTCTAGGTGTGATGGACATGTGAGTTGTTTCTAATTTTTGGCTGTTATGGAAGAGGTACTATAAAATTATATCTTTAGGTAAACATCAGCACTTAACATCTGTTAAATATTTGGTCATGCATATATTCAGATTTATTAAGATTTATACCAGTTTTCCAAAGTAGTTGTACCAAGTTTTATCATCAGCAGTATAAGACATTGATGTCTTAGTCACTTAGGTGTGTCCAACTATGTGTGACCCCATAGACTGTAGCCTGCCAGGCTCCTTTGTAAATGGAATTTTCCATGCAAGTATACTGGAGTGGGTTGCCATTTCCTTACTGAGCCATAGTAAGGATTCAAAAAAACATTATTATAGGCATTATCATTGTCATGATCATTTAAATGATTAATATGAATGTTGCATATCCTGTATAAGGTCAGGCTTCATTGTAGTGTGAAATTATTTTCCTCCAGAAGTCAAGTAAACTGGACACTCAGAAAAAGTACTGTTAGGAACTCTGCACACCTCTTGTCACACTGGACTATCTAAATACTCTAATTTGTTTTAATACTCTAAATTTGTCCTACCTGTGCCCTGATACAAGATTATTCGTTTTCTCAACCATATTTGACAGAGCTACTTGAGTTACCATTTATGTTCTATGTTGAGTTTGTGACGGGGGACAGAGTTCTTCCTGTGGGGTGGGAGTTTGGGAGGGTGGCGACAGAAGATGAGGGGCCATTAACTGTGGGTCTGGCAGTTTGACAAGGGATATGTAGATGTTCATGGAAAGGGTCTGGTTTGAAAAAGGGCCAGAGATCGAAACCGTGGAACGGAGTTTTGTTGGAAGGTGGTGCCCCAGGTATCTTCTCTGTTGCATATCATCAGACGTTTTAAGAGTGCAGAACAAGGAAAGAGACTTAGCATTCAACTCACTATGAACCAGGTAGCCTCCTTGTGTATACGAGTGCACGGTCCGCTTTGCTGAGAGTCAGCTTCCCAGAGCTAGGGTTCCAGGTAACATCTTAGTGGGTGGGGGTCCTAGGTATGTGCCTGACTAATTATTAGGAGAATGCAAATCACAACTGCCATGAGGTGTCAACGTCACACCAATCAGAATGGCCACGATCAAAAAATCTCAAACCATAAATGCTGGAAACAGTGTGCAGAAAAGGGAACTCTCCTGCACTGTTGCTGGGAATGTAAATTGGTACAGCCACTAAGGAGAACTATATGGATGTTCCTTAAAAACTAAAAATACAGCTACCGTGCGACTCAGCAATCCTGCTGCTAGGCATGTATCTGGCGAAAACCATAATTCAAAGCAATACCTGCACCCCAGTGTTCACCGTTGCACTATTTACAATCGACAGGACAGAGAGGAAACCTAAAATGTCCATAGACAGAGGAATGGGTACAGAATATGTACATATAGACAGCGGAGTACTGTCACTCATTAAAAGGCATGAAACAGAGTGATTTGCAGAGATGTGGGTGAACCTGCTGCTGCTGCAGCTGCTGCTTCTGCTGCTACATGACTTCAGTCGTGTCAGACTCTGTGTGACCGCATAGACAGCAGCCCACCAGGCATCCACGGCCCTGGGATTCTCCAGGCAAGAACACGAGTGGGTTGCCGTTTCTTTCTCCAATGCGTGAAAGTGAAAAGTGAAAGTGAAGTCGCTCAGTCGTGTCCGACGCTTGGAGACCCCATGGGCTGCAGTCTACCAGGCTCCTCCATCCATGGGATTTTCCAGGTGAGAGTACTGGAGTGGGTTGCCATTGCCTTCTCCGTGGGTGAACCTAGATACTGTCAAACAGAGTGAAGTGAGACAGAAAGAGAAAACAGACTGTCCAACATGGCTTATATATGGAATGCAAAATGATGGCAGAGACGAACTGACTGGGAAAGCAGAAACGGAGTCACAGCTGTAGCAAACAAACTTACGGCTACCGATGGAGGGGGTGGGGGGGTTGGGGAGACTCAAACTGGGAGACTGGGATTGACATATGTACATAGTGCACATATACACTACTATGTATACAACAGATAACTCAGGAGAACCTACAGTTCAGCACAGGGAACCCTAATCAATGCTCTGTGGTGACCTAAATGGGCACATACCTGCTGAGCCCTTCCACATCGCAGGAGGGACAGGACGGGACGGGGGACCAAGCCAGGTCTCAGATCTGGCCCAGTCACTGCCAAGACACTGCTGTGCTGTGCACTTTGCTCCAACTGAACAAGAAAATAGGACAAAGAGCACCCTTGTATCCAATATCCGAGGTTTGTTCCTGCAATTATATCTTAGCATCCACAACTCTCTCTGAGCCCCACGTATCAAACAAGGATAACAGTGCCCCTTTGTAAGGTGTGTACAAAGATTAAATGGAAACAAACAAACAAACAAACAAAGGAGTAGACTGTGGTTCAATACCTGCTGAGGAGTTCACAAATACTTGTTTTCCTAATTTCACAAAAGAATTAATTCTAATGAACATGTAGTCACAAAGTTGCTGACAACCCCCAAAAGAGTAACTTCCAATTCACCCCCAAAATAGGTGGAAAATGAAGGAAGTATCTGATGAAATATTGCTTCCCCCCCTTCTTGCAGAAACCACTGGTGGAGGCTGCCAGCGAAAAAAAAAAAAAAAAAAGAAAGGAAAAAACAAAACACTTTGGGCTTTATGGTCAGTCATACTGCAGGGACCTCCCTACTCAGGTCCATTTAAAATAGTCAAAGAAAATTGCTCTGTGAGAACACTTTAGAACGTGGATGAAGGTCAACATTTTACTAATGCCATAGTTACATATATTCCCGACCACAATAAGACTGATACGAACATAAAACTGAGATGTTCCTTCCAAGCGTCACCACACCAGTATGAGAGTCTCCTCTGGTCCAGTAAGAGCCAGCATTACCAAAGGAAATAACATCCACTGTAGTCCCAATCTGAGTAACCTTTAACCTCAGAGATGCTCTTGGACCTAGAGCTCCACCTAGCTTCCACACTTTCCATGCCTAGCGAGGCTAGGCACTTCCTGTCTACCAAGTCCAAGTTTGGGACCTACGTAATAGTACACTGTAACAGCATAGATCACCAGTCCCTTGAAAATCTTGAAAGATTCCACAGATTGGGTTAGTACTTCTGATTTCCAAGGAGTTATGAAATGGTCAGGGAGACCAAACAGTTTGACCGAGAAAGGAGAGTTTGGTCCACATGCTTTGCCCATTTCTGGTCGGTCCCTGAAGGAGACACTGGGTGCCTCTTGGCATTGGCAGGTCGGTATAAGCCCCCAATAGTTTTCTGCCATAGCCTTATGAGGTCGACGTGAAACCGCAGAGCAGGGCTCCTCACCTGCTTCGTTCAGAGCATTTCATTCACTCAGGCAAGCATGCCGACAAGTTAGTAAAGTACAGCACAAAATTTGTTCTCTAGGAGAACAAGTAAGTAGAGCTCCAAGCATCCTTACCTTGTCCTGAACAATCCCAGACAAGTCCCCAAGATGAAAGGTTGCTGTTCAACCACGAAAGGATTCCGGGATGCTTGGCCCTGTAGAAGAAGAATTCAATCTGGGGCCAGAGACGAGGCTTGACGGCTCAGCGCTTTTGTGTAATAAAGTTTGGTAAACTATAAAGGAGATAGAGAAAGCTTCCGACATAAGCATCAGAACGGGGCAGAAAGAGCACCCCCTTGCCAGTGTTTAGCTATGGAGTTATGTACTCTCTAATTAGTTATTACAGTGATTCAAACGAATGTCTGGAGGTTGTAAAGACCTCACTAGACCTACTCCCATAATTTACACCTTAAGATAACAGGATTAGCCTGAAGGTTTTTTCCAGAGACTGTCCTCAAGCAGGATACATTATTGTTACATAATCCTAGGAATGTAGAGGCACCAAACAAACGTGTCCTTTCTTCCTCCTTGAGGATTCCAGACCCCTCTCTCCTTGGGGACCCCTAGATTTCTTATCAACCTGCCTAGGAAATGACTCTCAATAGCTCAGTAGTAACCTGCCAAATGTTCTCTCAGCCTCTTATGTCCAAGTTAGCCCAGGCTGTCGAGCAGATAATATTGCTGGGATAAACGATAGCGATATTTAAGGATTTTTCCTCCTGGGCTCAAAAAAGAAGCCAAGTGAGGAGCGTTATTCACTGTTTCCCTCCAGTGCCTGATCTCACGAGGGTGTGGTGGTGTCTTCAAGATCGAAGCAAGGCCGAGTTGGACCTGATGGAGCTAAGTGAGTCTGTCCAGCAGCAGTCTGCTTCTGTCCCTCACCTCTCCCCCAAGCGGCAGATTCACAGCAGATAACTCTTGACAGCTAAATCTTGACAAGACGGTAGAGAATTGCAAAGCAAAATGAGGTGTGTGTCTTGGTTTGCTTATATCAATATCACTATCATTACTGTCTTTAAGGGTACCACCTGGATGAAATGAAAGCCCAATCCCGGCTGCTTTTTTAGCAGCAGGTTTAACTTTGGTGTGTTGGTTCAACAACAACAACAAAATTAATAATAATTTCTCCTGTAAGAATATTTCAGATTTGCTAGTTAATTGTTCAGAGGGTATTCTGAGTTTGTCAGAGTGCATTCTTTGATAGCGGCAGCTTGCTGATTTGAGGTGCCAGTTGTAAGAAAATGTGGAAGCAGAAAGAGCCTCCTGAGTTTGCCAGTGTGCTTCTCTGCCCACGTCAGTGTCTTCACTTCAGGATCACATGTATCCCACAATTGTCCAATGTGTCCAACACAAACCTTTCCCCTCCAGGCTGGGCCATGTCCTTGCCCCACCCCTGCCCCCGGCACATGCATCCTGCTTCTGTATCTGTTGCCTCCTTTCCTTGTCCCCATTCTGCCTACCTCTTGACACTGCCCACCCGAATCCAATCCCTGAGGCTGAGCTTGGGGATCACGTCCTCCAGGAAGTCTTCCTTGACTGCCCTCCCTGTCTGCCCACCTCCTTTGGTACTTTATGTTTCCAAAGCATCTCTGGTCCCTTTTGTGTGGGGGTATCCCTCCCAATCTAGACTGGAAGCGCCTGGAGGGCAGAGGGGTTTGTCTTATCGAGATCTGATAAAGACTTGCCTTCTCCAAGATTCTTGGCCTTATACACACTGCACTGCTGTAGAATGTTTGTTGAAGAGGATACATAAAGTCAGGAGGGCATTTATAAAGAAATAGGAGCTGCCTGAGTCTCAGTAGAGAAAGGCAGTCCAAGGTGAGGTTTCTTTGTCACTGGGTACTCTAGACATTTGAGAAAGGAAAGGAGCTGTAGTTGGGAGTCAGCCAGGCTGTCTAACAAAAGCACTCCTTGCTGGGTCGCCCATTTGCTTAGAACACTGAGTGACGTGGATGAAATTTTGCAGTCCATGTCCTTCCTGGGTTCTTCCAGGCAGCTGGTCTGCGTCCTCAGTTTGTTATTGTTAATAAGGATTTACAGAGGACTTGCTATGCCCCTTGCACTGTGTGTAGATTTTCCTGGAAGGTTGATACTGTTATCAAACCTATTGTCCAGAGGAAGAAATGGAGGCTCAGAGAGGTAGTTCACTCGTTCACGGTCACATAACTATTAGAAGCAGAGGAGCAGGATCTGAATTCACCTCCTTTGGGCTCCAGTATCCAAGCATGCATGGCCATCCTTGTCATTCTGTTGTCCAGCATTTAGTTAACAATTGCACAAGCCCTGAGATCCAGAAAGTAAACCAGATTTGGTTTTTAGATTCTTTCCATTTGAGCCCTAGAGGAGGTGGATCTGCTCCTGCTCCTGCTCCTGATCAGGATCCTGTTGCCTGCCCCAGGCAGGTCGCATGGCGACGAGGAATGGAGGCAACTCCTGATCCTGCTGGGCTGTTTGTGGCTCTTACCCTTTTATGATTTTCTCTTCTGTGATCCCACTCATGGTAACCATTGCTCTAGAATGAAGACAGAACAGATTTGATGGGGATTTCCTCTTTTCAAAATTGTAGCGTATCAGATTATTTACCTACAGATGGATGACACTCACTACCGGGAGCAGAAAACATAAATGGGGTAAATGAAATTATTGTTAGAAATAGACTTTTGCCCAGTTTTGCTCGTATATGTAGGACACTCCTGCTGTTTTATCGTTTTCCCTTTTGCTTGAGACATGGAAATGGGTGACTTTCCTCTGAACTCAATTACAAGTAGAAAAACAGTAGACGCACAATGGTCGTTGACTCTACTTCAGAGCAGGGAGCCAGATGGCGGCTGGGCAGCTGGGTCACCTGGAGACCATGCTCCCCCAACCAAAAGGGGCCAGTAGCGCTCAGCCCCAGCCAGGCCTGTGACCCAGCAGTGATTCAGACAAGCCTGGTATCTTAATTTCTGCATGAACCTTCCCGCGTTGTGAATTGGCCAGCACATTCTAAGTTAGAAACAACAAATTACAAAATACTGGAAAGCATTGGGTCAAACCATTGCTTCCTAAATAACACACCTGCTTGCCCCATGTGGCCCGTGTGCTGTGAGTTTGCATCGCCTGCTTTAAGGCTTGGCTTATTTCTTTGAGTCCCAGACACAAAAGTAAAACACTTAATGCTTTGGGAATATGTGGGAAGAGCCCTAGTGGTGACTCAAGAGACCATGTCTCTGGCCTCGCCTCTCTGTCTCGGTTTTCTTTGTGTCCCAGGACAGGTGATTTCCCAGGGCCTCTTTTTTTGTTTTATGTGCGTGTGTGTGTGTGTGTGTGTTTGTTTGTTTTTCTAACCTGTAAAATGGAAGCACAAGCTGGAATCAAGATTGCTGAGAAATATCAATAACCTCAGGTATGCAGATGACACCGCTCTTATGGCAGAAAGTGAAGAAGAAGTAAAGCGCCTCTTGATGAAAGTGAAAGAGGAGAATGAAAAAGTTGGCCTAAAGTTCAAAATTCAGAAAACTAAGCTCATGCATTCCGGTTCCATCACTTCATGGCAAATAGATGGGGAAAGAGTGGAAACAGTGGTGAGTTTACTATCCTGGTCTCCAAAATCACTGCAGATGTTGATTGCAGCCATGCAATTAAAAGACACTTACTCTTTGGAAGGGAAGTTATGACCAACCTAGACAGCGTATTAAAAACCAGAGAGATTACTTTGTCAACAGAGGTCCACCTAGTCAAGGCTATGGTTTTTCCAGTGGTCATGTATGCATGTGAGAGATGGACTATGAAGAAAGCCGAGTGCCGAAGAGTTGACACTTTGGAACCGTGGTGTCGGAGAAGACTCTTGAGAAACCCTCGGACTGCGAGGAGATTCAGCCAGTCCATCCTAGAGACTATCAGTCCTGGGTGTTCATTGGAAGGACTGATGTTGAAGCTGAAACTCCAATACTCTGGCCAACTGATGTGGAGAGCTGACTCTTTGGAAAAGACCCTGACACTGGGAAAGATTGAAGGCAGGAGGAGAAGGGGACAACAGAGGATGAGATGTTTGGATGGCACCACCGACTCCATGGACATGGGTTTCGGTGGACTCCAGGAGTTGGTGATGGACAGGGAGGCCCAGTGTGCTGCGGTTCGTGGGGTCGCAAAGAGTCGGACATGACTGAGTGACTGAACTGAACTGAACTGGAAATGGATCAGTTTTAACAACTCCTGTGTAGCATTCGCTTCCATGCCTCCCACTGTCTGTGTCCCAGTGTGTTACGTATGGTGCCAAGATTGAGCTCTGGATGAATTAGAGATTCATGTGGTTTGGTCCCTTGTCATCTTTGAATGTCAGTAACTGAAATCCTCTCCAGGCAAGTTCCATTTGTCACCTGTAGTCAGCTGCAACTTAAGTCTTCTGCTAACCCCACCAGGCCAGTGTAATATGATGTGTTTTATTTTGTTTTTTGTTCTTTTTTTTATTCCAGCAGTGATCTTTGAAAATATTTTTGATGTTTTGGTCCTGTTCCTGCTCTTCACTCTGTGACTACACCACATGCTGATTTTATTTTTGTTTATTTGTTCAATTTAGCCATAAATGACATCTCTAAAAATGTTTTTGTGCCTGTTGAGCCCAACGATTCATGGGATTCTAAGAGGTCAGATTGTAGCTGAAATTACTCTATCAGTGATGAGGAGCAAAGGTCCAAGAATGAGCCAGAAGATGCTAGAGACAAAGAGGGGGCTCAGATGGACAAAGCTGCTGTCAAAAAAAAAAAAAGCCCAAATTTCTAAACCCAGTGGAGTAGGACAAGGAGCTGAAAGCACATCACCAGCCAGTGAGTAAGTTTCACAGGATCAGTTAAGGAGAAGATGATACCCCAGCTTGAGAAGGAGTTTTCAGACAAAGCAAAACCCTTGCCTTAAGGGTAAGTTGAAGGGAAAAGATAAGACAGAATCCCCAACAGTGCATTTGGGCCTGGAATCTGATTCAGAGAGTGGACTTGTCATAGATTTAGGAAAAGACCATTCTGCGCAGGAGGGTCGACAAACTAGGAAGGAACCCAAATAACCATCTCCCATGGTGGAGGGTGAGTGACTGCACAGTTTCTGGTTTCTTGATTTGGTTTTAGAATGTCACCTTGCCATTTGTAGTATCACATGTCATGTCACCATCTGACATCATGACGTGTGACACAACAAAGCTTGGATTAGTTTCTGGTCACCTAGCTAGTTAGTGAGCAGGACAAGGACTTAAGCAGGGCCTGCCCACCTTGATATCCAATGTTGTTGATTTTGAGCACAGAAAAGGAAGTCGGTTAGAAATTAATAGTTGCTTCTAGCAGTCAAGTCATTTTGAACCTAAGCAGTTTCTTTTCCAATATGTTCACTTACATGCCTAAAGTGTTTGTCAATGTTAAGTCTTTGGACAGGGCTGAAACTGATAAAAGTATTCAGTTCAAAGACCTTGATGAGTTTATTCTCCCTTACCTCCCCTCACACTGCCCAGGCATCTCAAAATACATTTTCTTACTAGAATATAGACCTTTCAGGTCGGTGGCAGCTGACTGCTGAGTTCTTCTTTAGGCCTCTAGAAATCCAAGGGGCATTGTTTGATGTGCACCTGAGCCTGTGTTCTGTCATATTTGCATTTAACTGACATGGGCCCGAGGTTTCTCAACCTTAGCACTATTGACTTTTTATGCTGGATAATTCTTTGTTCTGTGTATTGAAGGATGTTTAGCAGTATTCCTGACCTTTACCAACTGGATGTCAATAGCATCTACTGACCTTCAAAAGTGGTGGCCTTCAAAAGTGTCTTGACAAAGCTAAATCTCCTCTAGTTGTGAACTGTTGCCTGAGTCTTAGCAGTTACCCCTTTGCTGCTGTTAGGGACTGAACCAGCAGTGGCTGCTCTCAAACCTGCCACACCCCAGGCATGTTGGCAGACCTCCCCAGCAGAACATAGGAATGATCTGAAGGATATTCAGCCCATTGGCAAAGCAGTCAGTGAACTTCTCAGCTGGCTTGGCAAGTGGGTGATGATATGCCCAAGAAAGATAAGAATTAATTAAGGGCCCAGGGGAGACATGGCCTAAGGAAAAATTGGTGATTGTAGCCATAAAACCTCTTGTATTTTGTGAGTTACATACAGGGATAGCCAGGTTTAATTGTGTGGCTCAGTGGTAAAGAATCCCCCTGACAGTGCAGGAGACATGAATTTGATCCTTGGATCAGGAAGATCTCCTGGATAAGGAAACGACAACCTACTCCAGTAGTCCTGCCTGGAGAATACCATGGACAGAGGACTCTGGTGGGCTATATAGTCCATGAGGTCACAAAAGAGTTGGATACAACTTAGTGACTAAACAGACAACACAGAGCTTCTGACAGGAGTTATCTTCTCAGTTCTGTGTCCCCTGGGGTTTTCTTAGTCTGGCTGCTTAAATCAGGAGCAGGGATGTGTTTTGAGAATTTTCCTTCTGTGTTTGTATCATTGTGAACTGTTCCGGAACCTCAGTTCCTGCAGTTCATTGAAAGAGGATGGAATATCTCTCAGTGATACAGGGCAGGAAGAGAGAGAGAAGCAGTTGAGTCAGTCAGGAAGGATAGATCACCACCCGCATCCCTTAAAATTATGAATTGCATCTGAAACATCCAATTCTGTGTGGATTGGGGTTTGAAGGACCACTTCTGATGCTGTAGAAAGCAACAGGAGTAGCATCTTATTCCATGAAATGTGTGAAACTGTTGGGCCCCAGATGGCGGTATTCCGAAGGATGATACATTTATACTATTCCTCTCTTTCTTAAATATTTCTTTTGTTTGGTTGTGGGCTTTTTCACCCCTCCCAGAAAAGATTTGTGATATACAGATAAAATGGAAATCAAGGCAGTGAGAAAGATTAAAATAGAACAGTGACAGGTCTGGGGGACAGTTTGTATAAAAAAAAAACTATTTCAGCCTTCAGAATTAGCAAAGTCAAGCTTCCATTTTGGCTCCGAACTTCCTGGCAGCTGAAGTGAAAAGGGAGACACATTTGAGTGCTTTAAAATACAGAGAAGGCAATGGCAACCCACCCCAGTACTCTGGCCAGGGACATTGAAGCCTGGTGGGCTGCAGTCTATGGGGTCGCACAGAGTCGGACACGACTGAAGTGACTCAGCAGCAGCAGTAGCAGCTCCAAAAGAGCTCGCGATTCCCCCCTAAACAGAAAGCACTCCAGTTGATAAAATGAAGCTGAGCTTTTCTCTCACTGGTGTCTGAAGGAAGTTTCTCTAGGATCCTCTGAATGTGTGGGGCTTTTAAGCAAAGGATGATTCTGAAACAATAATTCAGTTAGAGGAACTTTGTAGAGGTTGCAGTCCAGAGCCACCTGAGGATGATTTCAGTCTTGAAGAATCGGCTTCACGTCAGAAACTCTGCAGTTGGGCATCTTTTCAGATGTGTGTTTTCACTCATAAGTTTATTAAGTGAAGGGTGTTTTGGAGAGTGCTTGGTGACCTCCAACTGATCTTCAGTTAGGAGTGCAGCTTATACATAGAATTTGAATCCTCAAATAAAAAGATGGCTTTTCTAGCTAGAGATCCCAGAGCAGAGGCTAAGGGAGCTCACTTCAGGACCTTGACTACATTAAACTGTGTCACATCAGTAATTTCCAGCCTTCTCTTAAAAAGTCCTATTTTAATATACAAGACAGTGACCTAAGTCTGACCTAAGTAGGCTAGTTGGGTGGGCTCGCTTTTAGAGTGTTGACCTTTAAGAAATTCACTTCTCAAAAAAAAAAAATAAATAAATAAATAAGGAAAAAAAAAAAAAAAGAAATTCACTTCTCTTTGAGACTTCAGGTGATTATATACTCTCAAGTTTTTAGGACTAGTGGAATTTTCCATGGACTTTCCTCCCCCCTGACCCCCAAGTAAACCATCGGTATCCTTTAGAAATTAAAATGTTTTGGTGTCTAAATGAAAACCCCCCAAGAGTGTGCCAAGCCTGGAATGATTTCAGATTGCATACTTCTGTTGTTGTTGCTGTTGTTGTTTTAATTTGGAAAAGAGTTCCAATGGGACTCTGTCAGAGCAGTAACCAAGCTACAAAGCTAGCTATTTGCTTTTGCAAGATGAGAGAGAGAAAGGACCTTTTTGTGGTTGCCCTTTGCCCAAGGAGGTATCAGGCTAGCTAATCAACAAGGACAGTATATTTTTTAATCACATGGCCGAAAAGAGAGGCACTAAAGTTGCTTTTGCAGGTTAGAGACATTGCCTGTGGGATCTCTGCCTTTTAGAAGGTGCAAGCTCAAAGCCACTTCTGCCCCTGCAAGGGGAAGGGGCAGTGGCTGTGACCGATATTTGAAAGGTTTTCCTAGGCAAGGATGGGGGCTCCTCCCTCTAGGTAGAGATCTTCTCCCAGCCCCACCCTGTGTTCGTGCCCAGGACTTTGGCTGAATTCTTCCCCAGAGGAGTGAGAGGGCCAGTCAATTGTGTAACCACCAAGATACCCCCACCCCCCGGCAGAAAAGTCAGCCTGTCAGCACTCTTTTCCTTTTACGTTCCTTGGTTTCTCCAGACCCACAGTTAACTGAAAATTTCCCCTAGAATAATCAAGAACTCCTGTATTTTCTGGGTGACAGAAATCTAAACGTGACAGGCATGGTGTCATGCAGCAGAAGCATGCTGAGCCCCTAAGAAAGGTGTTGTCATTAAGGGCTTCCTTGATGGATCAGATAGTAAAGAATCTGTGTGCAATCCTGGAGGCCCAGATTTCTTTCCCTGGGTCAGGAAGATCCCCTGGGGAAGGAAGTGGCAACCCACTCCAGTATTCTTGCATGGGAAATCCCATGGACAGAGGAGCCTGGAGGGCTACAGTCCATGAGATTGCAAAAGAGTTGTACATGACTGAGTGACTTCACTTTCAGTACTTATTAAAAACTGTTTGATGTCCAGGCACATCACCTGAGATCAAAGATCTGACTTGCACCTGTGTTTTTTGTGTGAACCCAAGGGGATCCTCTCTGGGGGTGCATGTCCATCTTTCCAGTGCCTGGGGCCCCTGCAGTCATAACTGACCCCCTTCCCCTCCCAGATGAATACTCATGTGGTCACTCCCTCTCTGCTGCTCAGTACTTCTGGCTCTAACCTGCCTTCTGGACAGCCCTTCTCACTGCCTGTCCTCACTCACCAAAATTCTGCCTATTCCTGGGAATGTCTTGGCTAAAACTGTTCTCCTTCAAATTTTCCCTGCTGCCTGTTGAAATCCTGCCCTCCACCCTCATAGCCCAGTTCCTTCCAGTAGATACACTCCAAAAGTCACTGTTTTTCAGACTTTAGTCACTCGTATTCATGATTTTTGTCATTCCCAAGACCTGCTCGTACAATTACTGCCTTAACATATTTTATAATCTGAGGCAGCAGCTCTTTAATTTTTTTTTTTTTAATGAACTCGATTTTGGACTTAAACTTGACTACCAGACAATAGGTAAAACAGTATTTTGTGTTCTGCATAACAGATGCAATATGGATAACTGCAGTCAAAACAAAAGCAAGGCTTCTAAATTCTCCATAAGTACCATTGTGCTGGGGATGGTTCTGTCCTTGGTGTGGAGTTCCCTTGAGAATTAGGTGTCAAGGTACCAGGACCACACTGAGACTTTCTGGAAGGAATTAGAAGACATGAAAGACAATACCCTTCTTTCTGGGTGATTCATTGTTATTCAGTGCTTTGCTGTCTGCTTCCTTGGGGTACATGCTCTGTAGGTTTCCTGGCCAAGGAAAGGGTTCCTGTTAATATCCAGAGGGACTTTGGCTAAGTCTTTCTCAAAGTCCTTACTGAACTCTAACTTTGTAAAACAAGGTACTTGCAATGATTCTGTTCATCCACTGGGTCATCCGCTAGCAGGTGGGCAACTCCAGGCCAGGGGCTGGGTCATGTTGGCCTCAGTCCCCCAGAGGCCTTGGCAAGTATCTCAAATGTGAGCAAGCAGCTGTAACCCAAGGAGGCTGATGTTTTAAGCTAGAACATGCTGCAGAAGTGGCCTAAGCATATAAAGTGAGATTGTGCTCATTCACGAGGAGGTCCTTGGCATGGTAGCCTGGGATGGTCACCTAGAACTCACTGGCCTGGAGACCTTGCAGGTCAGCCTGAGCCCTGTCAACTTTTTGTTTTTTTGTTTTTTTTTTCCATGTGTTGGTTTCAGTCATAGGTAAAGCTCCACCATCCACAACAGCCGGCAGCCAGTCTCCCCCGAAATGCCGGTCCTCACCTGCTCATCCTGGCAAACTCCCACAGCTGGGATCATGGCCACCACCAGCACCACTGGCATGGTCACGACCTGGCCGCCGCCACCGCCACCACCACCACCACCACCACCACCGGCTCTTCGGGAAGCCCGGTGAAAAATCAGAGGCCGCTTTTACTGAAGGAGACTGCCCCGGCCCTGCAGCAGGTTGTGTGGAACTCATCAAGTAAGTTTCCAACGTCCTCCCCAAAGTCCCATCTTCTGGAACACGCAGAAGATGCAGGGCCAGCAACAGCAACAGCAACAGCAGCAGCAGCAGCAGCAAAGCCAGCAGCTGCCCCAGTCTTTCCAGGGGACAAGATACCAGAACAGGCAGGCTATGAAACGTACCGAGTCTCCCCCCGCCCCCCCACCCCCGGCTCTGCTCCCCATGGCACCCGCTCCTTTTTCTGTCCCACAAACAGGAGAAAAATAATCCTTGTTTTATTTGTTTAGTTCCCCTTGGTTGCCTGGCCACTGTATCCTGGAGGCCTGACACATTCCATTTGGCATTAATTTAAAAATTATTTTTGCACCTTGCTTTTGTACTTTTCTTTTGTCTTTTTCAAAGACGAAACAGTACATACACGTCTTCTTAGTACAGGGTGAAATGGATGCCTAGACACCCAGAAATCTATTGTCTTTGTTGACTTTCTATTTCATCGTGCACCCTTTCTCAGAGGTATTGTTAACCATAAGATCTTTTTCAAATTCATGTATGCATATATATGTATGTATGTGTGTGTGTGTGTGTGCGTGTGTGTATGATGTCATAAAAATATTACGTTTTTTGTTTTTTTTGAAAACATAAAAATGGTACCATCCTTGCCTTTTTCTCTCCCCACCCATCAGCATGTTTTGGAGGTCAATCCATATCAGTGCATATAGCTCTCCCTTTTTCTACTAGACTAGTGTGTAATATTCCCCAATTTATTTAATAAAGTATTCGCCTACAGATAGACATTTAATTTGCTTCCAGTTTCTACCTGTTGTTAGCAGTGCTACAATGAATACCTTTTATAAGTTTCCTTGTGCATGTCTATGAACCCCTGGGCATTATTTTTGAAAGAATACAGTATGAGAAGTGGATAGTAAAGGATGCATTAATAACTAGGGATTAGCTCCCACCTCCTGCCCAATGCAAGAAGAACCAGCATCAGGAACCACTGCCAAAGTGCAGAATGACAGCTCCCAGCAGGAGGCTTCCTCTGGGCTGACATAAATCAGAACAAAGTACTGATCTGATGGATACTAGTTTGTCCAGTTCTCATGAGGACTGATACTAGTCTTGTTTCATGGGGAAACCTGCATTGAGATCCTTCATTATTGGGCTCCTTGATCGAAACTCTCACATACTGAGTGCACTATCAGGATGAGAACTCATAAGAGTTGCAGCAGGTTGTGAAATGAAAGAGTAGCCAGATCTTGATCTGGCCCCCAGTGAAACTCTTCAAAGACTGGGGTGGAGGAAGACCAAATGATTGGACACAGAGTATGGGAGCACAGCCGGATTGATCCTGCTGTCTGAAGAGTTGCTAGGCCAGAACCGAGTCTGGGATCTTCCAGGCTGGGATGGCCAGTTCCAGCCTTCTGACTTCTTAGCCCTTAAGTATAATGAGGCTTCCAGGGGAACTTGGGAGCAGGCAAGAAGGAGCTCATTGATGGCATGGTTCCTAATTCCCAGATTGTCCTGTTAAAGATAAACAAAATTGGCCACTAGTTGAAGTAGTTAGGATAGATTTTAATCTGCTATTTACCATTGCAGTAGGGCAAAATGTCCAGCATGAACTGAAGTCAACTCCAATGTGTACACAGGGGGCTGGGGTTTTAAAGGGAGTATTTGGGAGTAGGGAGGGGGAATCATGGGAACTCTATAGAGTCAGAAAATTACAATTTTACACAAAGTGGGAAGGGGATGTTGGTCCATGTGAAATGTCTGGGTTTGCTAACTCTGTTCCCTCTTAAATGTAGGCTTCTTCCCTCCCATAGAGACTGGGCAATGGGCCCTATCGTTAGGTGTTGACTGGAGCAAATAGGCAATTCTATTGGCAGCCTTGAGTTTTCCTAGGTGGGGACTTTAAAGGGGGTGGGGATCATCCTTAGGGATGCAGCCTTGAGCTGTTGGAAACTGTATTAGTCCTTAAAGACCCAGATGGAGCCTTGCTGAAGCTTGCCCAATGGGGGAATCTTTGTCCCTTGAAGGCAGAGAAACTCAAACTGTGTGGATTGGGCCCTGCTCCCACCACAGCTTGGAGCTGGGTCAGCCTTCCCCAGGCATGACCAAGAACCTTTGCTTTCCCAGGTGTCCAGCAGAAAGAGATCACACAGAACCCATCCACCTCCACCATCACCCTGGTGACCAGCACCTGGTCATCGCCCCTGGTCACCAGCTCAGGGTCCTCAAGCACCCTTGCATCTTCGGTCAGCCACGCCTATGTCCACCACTTCAGCTGATGTTGCTGCAGACACTGCCAAGTACATTGGCAAAGTGAGTGCCAGTGGCGGGATAGGGTAGGACCAGCCTTGGATCTTTCCAGGAATTAAAGGGGACCAGGAAGTAGTGGAGTCCCTCCCCAGCTTGCCTGTCTTCTTGGCATGTTCCTTGTTAGGGATGTGGTGGGCAGGCTTGCCTGCTCTGTGTTCACTTGTGGGCACACTCTCCATTTAGGTTCTGTCTTCTGCCTTTTAAAATTGATTTTATTGAAGTATACATGATGTAAAGTGTTTTATTAATTTCTACTGTATAAGAAAATGATCAGTTACAGACACATATACTTTTTCATATTCCATTCCATTATGGTTTATCACAGGATATTGATTGTAGTTCCCTGTGCTATACAGGAGGACCTTGTTGTTTATTCTATGTATAATAGTTTGTATCTGCTAATCCCAGATTCCCAGTGCGTCCCATCTGCCACCCCAGCCCTCCTCTCTACTTCTCTCTTAATTTGCCAAGTGCTTTTATGCTCACGGTTGAATTTGGGCAAGTAAAGCTTGCAGATCTCCTGGCTGTTGGATGAGAGTGCTCTGGAGTGATGTTCAGGTTCATGTCTGTAGAACCCAGGGAGTGAAAATCACCACCAGAATTGCAGCTCTCTGGGGAGTCCCTTCTGCTCCCTGCTGGGGCCTAGAACAGTAATTGATACATAGTTGTAGAATGAAAACAGGTTGCTGCCTAACTTCTCATTGGGCTTCTCATCAGTAACATTTTTTTTTTTAATGTCTGCAATTTTTAAAGGTTTTATTGAATTTGTTGTAATATTGTTTTATTTTCCTTCTTTTAAAACGTTTTGGTTTTTTGATGACAAGGCATGTGGAATCTTATCTCCCTGACTAGGGAATCAAACCCGTACCCCCCACATTGGAAGGCAAAGTCTTAACCACTTGACTTCCAGGGATGTCCCCACACCCATTTTATAGATGAGCACATATGAGCACACTGAGATCTGGCTAGGTCACACAGCTTGTCCAGGGTCACATAATCCGTGAATCTCTAATTGGCATTCATTGCAGTTAGGGAAATGAATACAGCCAGGATCTAGAATATCCTCTGGACCTGGCTTTGAGCTAACTTGTGAATTCACATCAGGCCTGCTGACTGCAGCTGTCCAGGCTTCACAGACTAATTGTTCTTACATGTGGCTTTTTAAAGCCACCCCACTGAAGGGTCAGTGTGGCTAAAGAGATAAAATCCAAGTCTTGGGCTTATGTCTCTTATTTAGCATTATTTCTGTTCCCCCATTTTGAATAAAACAAGAATTTTTATCGAGTGCCCGAGTTTCATAACAGGAAGGATTCAACTATTAGATGTGGTTGCATCTTCAAGGTTGTTGACTTATCTGTTCATCACCTTGAACTAGGATTGACTTCATATGTTTATTTATAGTGACTTAACAGAAATAAAATTAAGTCTAAAATTAACTCACCAGATCCTTTTCTTAAAGGCTTGAAGCCTAAGTCCGTCTACATTCTGTTAAAACCAGTGATTTGCATGCAAGTGTTAAAGAATGAATGCAAGCTTCCCCAGTGGCTTGTCGGTAAAGAATCCTCCAGCCAACAAAGGAGACATGGGTTCCATCCCTGATCGGGGATATCCCACATGCCCTGGAACAAGTACACCTGTGCACTGCAACCACTGGGCCTATGTGCTGGAGCCTGGGAACTGCAAATACTGAAACCTGCACAGCCCATGCTCTACAACAAGGGAAACCACCACATTGAGAAGCCTCTGAACTGCCACTACAGAGTAACCCCCATTCACTGCAACTAGAGGAAACCTTGTGAAGCAACAGGGACCCAGCACAGCCAAAAATAAGTGCATAAATAAAATTATATTAAAGAATTAAAGGTACCACTTGGAGCCTTTCTTTCTAACAAGAGCTGTTGTAGAATTACAAGGGAATTGAAAGAGGGGAATTTTTAAAACTAATTGATTTAAGATGTCTGGTGTTGCCCAAATGGCTTCCTTCCTTCCTTCCTTCCTCCTTTTCTTTCTTTCTTTCCTTATCTGTTAGGCTGTTCCAGGTCTTTAATTATGGTGTGCAAATTCTTAGTTCACATGTGGGATCTATTTCTCTGACTAGGAATCAAATCCAGGCCCCCTGCACTGGAGGTGCAGAATCGTAGCCACTAGCTCACCAGGGAAAGCCCTCCCCCAGATGGTCTCTTGTTGGGTTGCCATTGGTTGGACTTCTTGTATCACCTTCCATTGATTTGGTCCAATCATCTATTTACAGATGAGAAAACTGAGGCTGCCACGCAGCTCTGGCTAGTGTTCACACCAAGCCAGTGTTCTCCACTCCAGTAGCCATTTTTATTCCATCTACTATAGTTCTTCCCTTTCCTTGTGGAGCAAGATTGAGGAATGAACTTTTTGATAGGCATTTTCATTGCAGTTAGGGAAATGAATACAGCGACATAGTTTTGGAGCTGGTGAACTTGCTTGTCTTTGAGTTGATCCAGAGTGGTAGACGCAGATTTGTGTGTTTTGGCAGAAGGGCTCTTCTTATTAATGTTGATTTCTTTGCCTTATGTGGAAGTGAGAATGAAGGTCAGACCACAAATTCATGGTTTCTTTAAAATGAAATGTAACTATGGCATTAGTAAAGTATTGACTTTCATCCACTTTCTAAAGTGTTCTCACAGAGCAATTTTCTTTGACTATTTTAAATGGACCTGAGTTGGGAGGTCCCTGCAGTAGACTGACCATAAATCCCAAAGTGTTTTCTTGCTGGCAGATTCCCCCTATGGTCTCTGCAACAGGAAGGAGAACCAATATTTCATCAGATACTTTATTCATTTTCCACCTATTTTGGGGGTGAATTGGAGATTACTCTTTCGGGGATTGGCAGAAACTGCGATTACATGTTCATGAGAATTAATTCCTATGTGAAAATAAGAAAACAACTATTTATGAACTCTTCAGCAGGTACTGAACCACAGACTCCTCATTTATTTTTTCCTTTTAATCCTTGTATACACCCTACAAGGGGGCACTGTTATTATCCTTGTTTTATACATGGGGCTCAGAGAGAGTTGTGGATGATAAGATACAATTGCAGGAACAAATCTCAGGCATCAGATACAAGGGTTCTCTTTGTCCTATTTTCTTGTTCAATTGGAGAAAACTGCACAGCACAGCAGTGTCTTGGCAGTGACTGGGCCAAATCTGAGAACTGGCTTGGTCTCCTGTCCCTCCTGAGATGTCGAGGGCTTGGTAGGTATGTGCCATTTAAGTCACCACAGAGCGTTGATTAGACTTCCCTGTGCTGAGCTGTAGGTTCTCATGGGTTATCTATTGTATACATAGTAGTGTATATGTGCACTATGTACAAATGTCAGTGCCGGTCTCCCAGTCTGAATCTCCGCACAGCCCCATCCCCAACATTGGCAGCTGTACGTTTGTATGCTACATCTGACTGTATTTCTGATTTCCCAGTCAGTTCATCTCCACCATCATTTTGGATTCCATATATAACAGATGTTGAACAATAGGTTTTACCTTGCTGTCTCACTTCACTCTGTTTGACAGTATCTAGGTTCACCCACGGAGAAGGCAATGGCAACCCACTGCAGTTTTCTTCAGTGGAAAACCCAAAGATGGAGGAGCCTGGTAGACTGCAGCCCATGGGGTCTCCAAGCGTCGGACACGACTGAGCGACTTTACTTTCACTTTTCACTTTCACGCATTGGAGAAAGAAACGGCAACCCACTCATGTTCTTGCCTGGAGAATCCCAGGGCCGTGGATGCCTGGTGGGCTGCTGTCTATGCGGTCACACAGAGTCTGACACGACTGAAGTCACGTAGCAGCAGAAGCAGCAGCTGCAGCAGCAGCAGGTTCACCCACATCTCTGCAAATCACTCTGTTTCATGCCTTTTAATGGGTGACAGTACTCTGTTGTATATATGTACATCGTCTGTATCCATTCCTCTGTCAATGGACATTTTAAGTTTTGTCTCTGTCCTGTCAGTTGTAAATAGTGCAACGGTGAACACTGGGGTGCAGGTATTGCTTTGAGTTATGGTTTTCGCCAGATACATGCCTAGCAGCAGGATTGCTGAGTCGCACGGTAGCTGTATTTTTAGTTTTTAAGGAACATCCATATAGTTCTCCTTAGTGGCTGTACCAATTTACATTCCCAGCAACAGTGCAGGAGAGTTCCCTTTTCTGCACACTGTTTCCAGCATTTATGGTTTGAGATTTTTTGATCGTGGCCATTCTGATTGGTGTGACGTTGACACCTCATGGCAGTTGTGATTTGCATTCTCCTAATAATTAGTCAGGCACATACCTAGGACCCCCACCCACTAAGATGTTACCTGGAACCCTAGCTCTGGGAAGCTGACTCTCAGCAAAGCTGACCGTGCACTCATATACACAAGGAGGCTACCTGGTTCATAGTGAGTTGAATGCTAAGTCTCTTTCCTTGTTCTGTACTCTTAAAACGTCTGATGATATGCAACAGAGAAGATACCTGGGGCACCACCTTCCAACAAAACTCCGTTCCACGGTTTCGATCTCTGGCCCTTTTTCAAACCAGACCCTTTCCATGAACATCTACATATCCCTTGTCAAACTGCCAGACCCACAGTTAATGGCCCCTCATCTTCTGTCTCCACCCTCCCAAACTCCCACCCCACAGGAAGAACTGTGTCCCCTGACACAACCCCAACATAGGACTTAACCCCCTCTGGGGCTCTCCATGGACTGGTAATTCCCACGCAGTAAACTGAGAATCCCACATGCACCTGAAGGGTTTGTCTTAAGGACCTGCCCAAACAATACGCAGACACATCCAGTTAGTTGACGCTCTTTATTTATCCATCGGAATTATTTCAGGTTTACTTGTGTCTCCCTCTCGATCCGTTCCACTCGATCCAGACCACTCTTCAGTACTCTCCCGTCCAAGAGCCTTATGGTGGCCATTGATCTGCAAGTGAAGCAGCTTCTTAGGTACTCTAGTTTAGGTAAAAGGGGACACTCCATCCTTAAGTTTCTCAAAATCTCCCCTGGGCTCCTCACCTCTCGTCCTCCCAGTTCCTCTCGTGGTGGAGCCTTCCTCCTCACATAGTACTGCAAATGATTGGGCCACAGCTCCTTTATGATGATCTGCCAGGGAAATGAGCAAGCTCAGCACAGGGCCGGCCAGGTCCTGAGCCCTCCCGTGCACCGCCAAGAACTTCGACATAAATCACCAATTCTGTTCCAGTGCCCACGTGGGACCGTACCTCAGCAACCCGGTCAGATCCTGTGAAGTTGTGGTCAGAGAGCCAGTTAAAGAAGTTTACGCTGCTGTTGTGGTGCCTGCGTCTGTATGCCTTACGTTCAAACCCCTGGTGCCACTGAATTGGAGTGGAATGGGATGCTCGGTATCCTGCAGGAAAAGGAGTATGGGAGAAAGGCCTAAATCACTTTCCAATTCAACCTCCACTTTTCTGCCCCCACCCCCCAAATCCAGGGAGCTGCTTCTTACCAGTGACATTAATGAGATACTCCTTAACAACCACTTCATTTTGGAGATACCTATTCCTCCGAAAGGACAATGTGATCGTGCAGTGATGAATGGGATGCTGGAGTTCCTCCACCTGCCAGGACAAAGTGTGGGGGGTGGGGTCATGGGGTGGGTGTGAAACCTCTTTACAGAAGAGCTGCTCTTTCCTGTCTTCAGGTGTAAACCACATCCTCTCCACTCCCCAGTCACCTCCCCTCCACAATGATCAATTTCCCCTGCCTGACCTTCAAGTTGGTCATGAAGTGAAGCATGTGTCAGTCTTGGTTGGTCATCATATGTGACATTTGGGGGTGGTTCGTAAACTTCTTTAGGTGAAGGAGCCTCTAGATGCTTGAGGTAAAAGTGCTGGAAGAACAAAGCTAGCCCAAAGAGTAGAATGGCACTGTCTGACTTCTACTTGCTCCTAATTAACTCATCACATTTCTGTTGTTGAAGACTGTCTGAACGCCAGACAAGGCTGTGCTTCGGAATGCCCTACCACAAGGATGTTCTCTTCCTAACAGGAAGACCCCAAGCTCCATCTCAACCTCCTGAAAGTTAGCTTACTTCTGGAGAACACACACTCCTAGCTACAACCAGTGTGAGCACGTACACATACCAACCTCCCCCCGAAATGCACACAGCTTTTCAAAGAAGACCTGGATTCCAGAGAAGACTTTTCTCTGAAGAGTCCCTGGTGCTAACGACAATCCTGACTGGGACCTCAACAAGAAAACTCTAAGTACCGATTTGTGCTAGCCAGAACAGGAAGGACATCACACTTAATATCAGGAACAGATATGCAGGATGGTAACCTATACCCATCATTCAAAAAATAAATTTTTGTACCAGAACTCTCACATCTGTAAACTGCTCCTGCAATAGCACAGGTTACCCACCCCCCAACAACAACAACAAAAAAAAATCACAAGCACCACACCAAGGGATACAACCTCGACCCAGAAACCACGGATTCCCCGGATGATGGCGCTTCTGTGTTCTAGATGGAGCGTCCGCCTGTGACAGTTCTTATGTTTCAGGCGAGCATGCGCCCTTTCGGCTTGCTTATTCACCGGCTCCATCTCCAGCTGCAGGGCCGCCAGCGCCTCCAGTGCAGGCCGGTCACTCGGAGCTCCGGGCCTTGCAAGTTCTTGGCCCTGCTCCTCCGAGGACACCTGCTCCTGCTCCTCGTACACCACCAGCTCCACCTCCTCCATGACGTCTAACACCAACAGCTGCACATCCTGCCCCATTCCCGATACCTCTCCCTCCTCCAGGGCAGCACCTTCCTCCACTGCCTCCACCCAGTAGAGGGTGGCCTCCACGCCTGGCACACCACCTGGGGCCTGCATGGACTCTGCCGCCCCCACCGGGCTGCTAGGCCCCAGAGCCCCTCCCTCCTGAGGACCCGCGCTCACAACTAAGATCCAGGATCCCGGGGTGATGCTGCCTTCCCCTGGCCCCGTCTCACTCTCCATGATGCTCTGGCCCTAGCCCCGAGGGGCAAGGAAGCTGGCCGAGAGAGCACAGCAGGCGGCTGGCACAGCCTGCCCACCAACTGCAGCCTATGTGGCACTACCAACAGCTTCCTTGCCGACAGCCAATGAGCAGAGAAGGGGAGACACGCCTGCGCAGAACTGTGCGTCCCCACGCACGCGTAGGATGGTGGCCGGAAGGGGCTGAACTCCACACCCTGACCTCCAGACACCGGGACACGCCCCTTGGAATTCTGGGCCCTCTGGCCGCCCGTGACCCAGCGGCCAAACTCGGCCCTCCGCAGAGTGCGCTGGTCCACGCAAGCCGTTTGCCTGACCAACAGTGCAGAAGTGCGTCACCAGCGACCGGGAGAGCCAGGCCAGTTGGAGGCGAAGGCAAAGAACCAGAACCTGACGCTGCAGCCATCCTCAAGAGTGACATTGCCTCTGGGGCAGCGGGCGACTCCGTGTGCTCAGGGATCCACACAGGTGAGACAGGGTTCCTGGGTACCTCAGGGACAGAGGGGCTCACCTCGGATCCAAGCTACAAGCCCTGGGCAGGGCGTGGGGCTTGGGGCCCGGGGGACGGTGCAGGGGATCATGGTGGCTCAGGGAAGCGGGCGGGGCTTATGCCGACCTCACCGACGGGCACCCGCTGCAGAGTGCATCCCTCAACTTGTGCCTTAGGCTTGAGCCGTGTCAGGAGTGCAGCCATCCTCTGATGAAGAAGCAGAGCACTTTCCTCAGCTCGCTGTCCAGGCCCCACAACGCAGCCCCAAGCCAGACACCCTGGAGCCCCTGACCTGCGGGCTTTCAGCTCTTGGCCTGTCCCCTGGCCTGGCTTAGAGCAGGCAGCCGGGTGGCTAAGGATGTGCATCTGCGGATGCACTTCCCAGAGGAACAGAGCTTCTCCAGGAAGTGTTTGAAGTGGAGCAACGTGCTCCTCCTGACCATTAGTTACTCCTGCCTCCCGGCCACACAGCTAATGTGGGCACCCTCAGGTTAAGTGCCTGGACAGATGCCACACTCACACTCTGTCTCCTAGGATGTCTGGTGTTTCACACTGAGCACTTGCCTTAGGCCAGACACACACTCACACACACACTCTCTCGCTCTCACACACACACACACACACAGAGGTACAAACAGGTGACTGAATCACACACATACACACACACACATGCAATGCACAGGGACACAGATGCAAACAGGTGTTTCAGAGACTGAAGAACCGGTGGTTCATATGAAACACACAGACCTCCTTATTTCTCTGAGGAAAATGTCCATTCTGATCTTCAGATATGAAATATAGAGAAATCCAACTTTCATGAAGGAAAGTTTTTCATACAGGCAATATAGATTTTCATACATGCAATGCAGAGAACTCTATATTTCATGGTGGACAGTCATTGCTTTATATTTGGGAAATACAAAGAATTAAGTATTTCACAAAGAAACAGTGGTGCCGAGAATATCATTTATAAAATAGAGGTGATTCCAATTCCATATTTGTTCCCCATATCTTAATTACTTAACTTCATGTCAGTAAAATTTCGTTGAGGTTTCCATATAGGCAAGGCATACAGTTTCACAATTCAAGCAGGAAAGCATATGCTCAATTTTTCGTATCTGAAATATATAGATTTCCCCATTCATGTAGGAAACAGTGTGCACAAATATTTATATGTGAAACAGACAAGATTCAATATACAAGGAAGAAACTTATACAAGTACGGTTTCAAACATGAAATACGGATTTCCTTTTTCATGTTGAAACGTCTGCATCCATGTTCTCACAAGTGAAATAGAGAAAATTCCATATTTCATGCAGAAAAATCATCTCTCAGGTTTTCATCTGCACGAAGCAGGGCATGCATAGCCAGGGCTCTGGAACAACCCAGAAGCATAGCGTAGGAAGGAATATGGGAGTGGTTCCAGGATGGGTGGGACCCCTACATACTTATGGCTTATTAATGTTGATGCATGGCAGAAACCATCACGATACTGTGTAGTAATTAACCCCATGTTAATTTCTTTCTTCATTAAGTTTTGAGAAAAGGAAAAGAAGAAGGGGACTCTGCTCTGCTCCGTGGTGGCGTAAATGGGAAGGAAATCAGAAAATGATGGGAAATATGTACACCTAAAATTGATTTGCTTTGACCTACGTACAGCAGAAACTAAAGCAACCTTGTGATGCAACTATAGTCCAATAATAATTGTTTGAAATAGATTACATGTCAACTAATTCCAGCAATGAATAAATAATCGATGGCCCCGTTGGCAATATATGACCTAGGGAGTGTTATGCTAAGTTAAATAGTTCAGTTAGAGGAAGGCGAAAGCTTTTACATCACATGACATTGTTAAGTTGAAATCCTTGCATTATGAAAACAGAGTAGAGTGTGGTCATTGGGCTAGTGGAAATGGCCCATAATGGTCCAGGTTACCAAGTTTTAGTCTTGGGTTGAATAAGCTCATCAAGGAAGATACTGTAATAGAGGCAGGATGTAAGAGAGCTGTAGGCCTCAGCCCAAGACCATTAGTGAAGCTAGAAAACCCAACACTGCCAACAGAAAGCCTCTCAGCACAATGCAGTGAAAGCTACATTATAGCCTTCCCACAGGGCCCTCCAGGCCCTCGGGCCTCGGGCTGGGTAATGGACTGTGGAGCTTGGGGACAGGCTGTGTCTTGCAGAGTCCCAGAGCCCTTGCTGGAACCACTCACTGGCCTGGCCCAGGTTTCCAAGCAATGGCCAACGTGTCCCACCCCTACCTCCATGTCTGAACAGTTGTGACATCTGCATGGGTCACAGTCTACAGGACCCAGCTCCCCATTAGGGTAGACTGAGGAGGCTGAGGGCCAGCTGCATGCTGGGTACCTGGCTCCCTCATTGACGGCGGCTGGGCAGGGTATGGGGGCCTTGGTAAGGGGAGGGCACAGAGAGCTGAGAACTGCCTCTTCTAGCTGAGACCAGGCACTGCTGGAAGTAACAAGACTGGGTGCTAGATGAATGCTCCCAACAGGATAACTGGCCTGCATAGGGACCCCCTCCTTCCAACCAGGACCTTAGAGGATGAAAGTCAAACTTGAGGCCTTTCCTTTTAGGGAATAGGGAATAATGTTCATTTGCCTTGAGGATTACAGGAACACAGCTGGCCACCACCTTACCTCAGGCACACAGGATCTGACAGCAAGAAGTTTGCACCAGCTCATCACACCCCTCTCTCACGTTTCCTATACATGGCCTTTGCTGAAAGCTTTGAGGAAGTTTGCATTTTTTTTCCATTGGCTTAGGCTTTTATTCTTTTTTAATGCAAGCATTTAACATTATAAGCACCTGTAGACATGCATCTCATGAGTTCTCATATGCTGATTTTTTTTTTTTTTTTTGGGTCACTCAGCTAAAGTATCTTTTAATCTTTATATTTTACCTCTTTGTTTAAAATTTTGTTTTAATTGGAAGCTAATTACTTTACAGTATTGTGGTGGTTTTTGCCATACATTCACATGAATCAGCCATGGGTGTATATGTGTTCCCCATCCTGATCCTCCCTCCCGCCTCCCTCCTCATCCCATCCATCAGGGCCTTCCCAGTGCACCAGCCCTGAGCACTCTGCCTCATGCTTCGAACCTGGACTGGTGCTAGGTTTCACATATGATAATATAAATGTTTCAATGCTATTCTCTCAAAGCATTGCACCCTTGCCTTCTCCCGCAGAGTCCAAAAGTCTGTTGTTTACATCTGTGTCTCTTTTGCTATCTCGCATATAGGGTCATTGTTACTGTCTTTCTAAGTTCCATATATATGGGTTAATGTACTGTATTGATGTTTTTCTTTCTGACTGACTTCACTCCGTATAATAGGCTCCAGTTTCATCCACCTCATTAGAATGGATTCAAATGCATTCATTTTAATTGCCAAGTAATATTCCATTGTGTATATGTAGCAGAACTTTCTTCTCCTTTCCTCTGTCAATGGACATCTAGGTTGCTGCTATTGAAAACAGTGCTGCGATGAACACTTAGGTGCACGTGTCTTTGAACTCTGGTTTCCTCAGTGTGTATGCCCAGCAGAGGGATTGCTGGGTCATATGACAGTTATCTTTCCAGTTTTTTAAAGGAATCTTCACATTGTACTCCATGGTGACTGAACTAGTTTGCATTCACACCATCAGTGTGAGAGGGTTCCTTTTTCTCCACACCCTCTCCAGCATTTACTGTTTGTAGACTTTTGGATAGCAACCATTCTGACTGGCTTGAGATGGTACGTCATTGTTGTTTCGATTTGCATTTCTCTGAGAATGGGTGTTGTTGAGCATCTTTTCGTGTGTTTTTTAGCCATCTATATATCTCCTTTGGAGAAATGTCTGTTTAGTTCTTTGGCCCATTTTTTGATTGGGTCACTTAATTTTCCAGAATTGAGCTGCAGGAGTTGCTTGTATATTTTTGAGATTAATTTTTTTGTTACTTCATTTGCTATTATTTTCTCCCATTCTGAATGCTGTCTTTTCACCTTGTTTATAATTTCCTTCTGTGCAAAAACTTGCTTATAGTTTTCCTCCTGCACAAAAGCTTTTAAGCTTAATTAGGGCCCATTTGTTTATTTTTTCTTTTATTCCCATTACCCTGGGAGGTGGGTCATAGAGGATCCTGCTGTGATTTATGTCAGAGAGTGTTTTGCCTATGTTTTCCTCTAAGGGTGTTGTAGTTTGTCACCTTATGTTGAGATCTTTAATCCCTTTTGAGTTTATTTTTGTGTGTGTGGTGTTAGAAAGTGTTCTAGCTTCATTCTTTTACAAGTGGTTGATCAGTTTTCCCATCACTGCTTGGTCAATAGATTGTCTTTTCTCCATTGTATATGATTGCCTCCTTTGTCAAAGATAAGGTTTCCATAGGTGTGTGGATTTATCTCTGGGCTTTCTGTGTTGTTCATGGCAAACAGATGGGGAAACACTGGCTGACTTTACTTTTCTGGTCTCCAAAATCACTGCAGATGGTGATTGCAGCCATGAAATAAAAGACGCTTACTCCTTGGATGGAAAGTTACGACCAACCTAGAAAGCATATTGAAAAGCAGAGACATTAGCTTGTCAGCAAAGGTCTGTCTAGTCAAGGCTATGGTTTTTCCAGTGGTCTTGCATGGATCTGAGAGTTGGGCTATAAAGCAAGTTGAGTGCAGAAGGATTGATGCTTTTGAACTGTGGTGTTGGAGAAGACTCTTGAGAGACCCTTGGACTGTGAGGAGATCCAACCAGGCCATCTTAAAGGAGGTCAGTCCTGGGTATTCATCTGAAGCTGCAACTCCAATATTTTGGCCACCTGATGTGGAGAGCTGACTCATTGGAAAAGACCCGGATGCTGGGAAAGATTGAGGGCAGGAGGAGAAGGGGACAGCAGAGGATGAGATGGTTAGCATCACCGACTCAATGGACATGGGTTTGGGTGGACCCTAGGAGTTGGCAATGGACGGGGAAGTGAGGCCTTGGATGCTGCGGTCCATGGGGTCTTAAAGAGTCAGACGCTACTGAGGTGAGCTGAACTGAACTGCGGTCAGTTCGGGCCAATGGTGGTGTCGCAGTGCCCTTTGGCGGTCACTGGCGAGCATAGCTTCACGGGTGCTGAGCCGGCAGCATCGTCGGTGCTGTGGGCACTGCGAAAGAATCGCTGATCCTGCTGAACTCAGATTTCGCTTTACCCAGAACGAACAGTCTGTCTACCCTACATCCTGGGAGTTTCCCCAAATCCTTGTGAGTAAAGAAGGTAGGCTGCATCCTTATATGGGTCCATTTATAGGAGTTTGGAGATCTGTGGTGACAGAAATCAGGAGAAAAGTGGAAGACCGGGGAGAGGCTAGGAAATGACCACGAGGGGCCCTTTAGGTGACCTGGGGACATCCTCCCTTCTCATCTGCGTTGGGGAGAATGGTTTCCAGTGGGAAGGCTAGAGGCAGTGTGTCTGGCCAAAAACAGGTGGCTTTCTCATGAACGTGAAGGTATTTTCTCATTTTATAACATACACAGTTTACGGAACCAAGCTCAAGTGTGCATCATGATATTTTCTTACAGAGGATTATACTTGGGTACCCATCCCCCAGATTAGGATGATTCTTAAAAGTAGAATTCAGATTATGCCCCTCTCCTGCCTTAAAAAGCAGGTGTCTGGCATCTTCTCACTGGATTTGGAATAAGATCCAAACTCCAACGGAATAAAAAGTCCCACAGCCAGTAAATATTAGTCCACTGCTGATGGAGATTCGGTTTGTTTTCATTCTTTGCTATGACAGACAGTATTGTCAAAAATAGCTCTATATAGAATATGCATGCTTATGTAAATGTATCTGTAGATAGATTCTCAGAAGTGGAATTGACAAGTCAAACTTACAAATAAGATAAACGTTGCCCACTTTCTCTTCTTACAAGTTGTACCAATTTCAGCTTCCACAAGCACTGCATGAAGCCCCACAGCTCCACCAGCACTGTATCATAAAACTTTCAAACTTTTGTCAAGCCGATGCAAAAACTGGTATCTCAATATATATGCATTTCTCTTATTATGAGTGAACTTGAACATCTTTGTATAAGTTTCAGGACCAGTTGCACTTTTAAAAATACAGTAAGATATCTGTTCATGCCCTTTGATCGTTTTTTATTTGGTTTGTTGACTTATTATTTATTTCTAAGAGTTTTTTGTATATCAAGGGGGGTTAACACTTATCATTGTCTGTGACTTCAATTTCAATTTGACTTTGGTATCATGTCTTTATTTTTATAATAAGTATCTATTTATGGCTGTGCTGAGTCTTCACTGTTGCAAGGGCTTCTCTCTAGCTGAGGAGAATGGACCTCCTCTCTAGTTGTGGTGCACAGTCTCATTGCAGTGGCTTCTCTTGTTGTGGAGCACAGGCTGTAGGGTATGTGGGCTTCAGTAGTTGGGGCTCCTGGGCTCTGAGCACACGATCGGTAAGTTGTACTGCATGCATCTAGTTGCCCATTGAAACGTAGTAACTTCCCAAACCAGGTATTGAACTGGCATTCCCTGCATTGGGAGGCAGATTCTTTACCACTGAGCCACCTGGGAAGGCTTACTTATAATTTTTAGTATGTTTTTTAAGGTGGTCAAATTTCTCAGTTTCTTTCTTTCTTTTTTTTTTTGTTTTTGAGCAAGCACCTTGTCTTATTCAGATATGTGTCTGTTGTGCCTGGGACACTGCCAGTGCATTGTAGGTGCTCAATTAATATCTGATGGAGAAAATATCCACTCCACTTGAATGATTGATTTCCTGAGTAGACATCTGAGTCCATGTGATATAGTACTATTACTACTGTTTATTATGTGCTATATATGTTGACATGCTTTTGGCTGCAAATAACAAAGGAAGAGGAACTCAAAATATTTCAACCATAAGAACATTTTAATCTCACATAAAAAATTTAAGCCATCTTTCCTAAGCAATTATCCTTCTAAGAATTAACCAGTGTTCAATCAATAGAAATCTCTGTTGAATCACTCCTGCCACATCTTTTACCCCATGTAGATTATTGTCTACAAATGAAGCCAAGTTAGAGGAAACAGTGTCCAGGGATAGAGACATAGAGACTGACTTCAAAAGAATTTAAAGATACTTGTTAAATTCTGCCTTTGGGGTGTTGGTGGCCATGGGGTCTGAGATCACACATTCCTGAACCTTTCAGTCAAGTGGCCAAATATCTTTTTCTTTTTTAAAGTCACTTTGATGGTATTTATGCTATTTGCAACTGAAAATTCCAAGGTTAGATCTCTGACTTCTGAGTCCCTTGTGAAACAAATACCAACAGGCTTGGAGGTTGACTTGAAGACTTCTTTGATTTTCTGTCCTTCTCCTGAGCTGGCCAGGAAGTTCTGGTGTTATGCTCAGATTCCTAGAAGGCCAAGGGTCTTTTTTTGGGAGTATTGCATAGTCCAGCTACTCTACTTCTAAGAGGGTTTCAGAGGACTGCAAGATCCTGTTGGATAAACAGTGAAGGCAAGGTCAAAAGACACCTCTTAGCTGGAGGAACCCTGGTTGGTATCCAGCATCTGCTGGGGGAGGTGTGGAGAACCAGGGACCTGGGCTGGTGGGCTGCATCTCTGATGGCAGGTGGTGAGGCCATGGGTGCTACTATAAAGAATCCAGCTCCAGGGTGTGCCTCAGCACCTTCAGGTCCGCATGTCAGGAGAGCCTCCAGAAAGAAATGTTGTGCTGGAACACAGAATGTTGGACACATGGTTATGGCTGCAACGTGCTGGCACCTCCTGCAGGCCCCCTGGATCCCATGACTGTGGTGAGATCCTTAGGAGAAGTCACCAAGTCAAAACATCATGATGGAAACCCCATGGGGTCAGTACCCACTGGTCTGGTCATCCTTTCTGTTTCTTTGGAGCCTGTTTTTTTCTTTTTCTTTCTTTCTTTTTTTCTTTTTGGCTTTGCCCAGTGGTTTGAGGGAATCTTTCTTCCCCAACAGGGATGGAACCTGTGTCCCCTGTATTGGGAGTGTGGAGTCTTTTTTTTTTTTTTTTTGGCCCACAAAAAAGGATGTTTATTAAGAGTGTGGAGTCTTAATCCTTGGACCACTAGGGAAGTCTCCTTCTGAGCCTATTCTGATGGCTTATCCTGCACTGTCCAACATGTGGACTGACTGACCCCTTTTCCCCTCCATTGTGGCCACCATGTGCTGAAAGTCCTGGTGTGCTGAAAGTGAAAGTCAGTCAGTTGTGTCTGACTCTTTGCAACTTCATGGACTATATCCTATCAGGCTCCTCTGTCCATGGAATTCTCCAGGTGAGAATAATGGAGTGGGTAGCCATTTCCTTCTCCAAGGGGATCTTCCTAACCCAGGGATAGAACCTGATTGAGTCTCCTGCATTGCAGGTGGATTCTTTACCATTTGAGCCACCAGGGAAGCAGTGCACTGATGTGGCATCAAACCACACAGCAGAAAAGCTATCCCGTCTTAAAAAATGTGTTCTCAATCATGATATTTCAGATAGAAAATATTGGCTAGATGCTACTGTGTCTTCAACCCCTCCCTAACACTAATTTCCATGTGAACAAATAGGGCTGGTCCCAGAGACCGTTTTTTTTTTTTTTTTTAATCTTTTCTTTACAGCAGGTGATGTTTGCTGTGTGTTGCTGTCATGCAATGAAGCTTTTCATTTTAAACACAAATGTGTTGACTTAAAGGGACACATGAAGTAGATGATATACAGGCAGCATGCAGATACAGACACAGCAGAAGTTGTAATTGGTATAAAAGAGTGCTGTGTTGATTATGGAAAGAAATCACTCATGTGAAAGGAGAAATCTGTGAAACACTGACATAGTGTGCAGGTTAAATATAGTGCCCTTGTCAAAGCTCTGTTGTACCTTCATTAGCTGGGTGACCTTAGGTGATTTTCTCCACTGCTTGCCTGTAAAATGGGGATAATACTTGCTGTATACTATGTGTATCTTGTTTTACAAATGAGGAGACTGAGGCACATTGAAATCCTGTCTGACTCCAGAGAAAATACTTGATGGCATATTCGTCACCAGAAAATGTAACCACTGACTAAAGCTATTGCCTTTCCAACAGCCATCCTCCTTCTTCCTACTTCCAGAACCCTTAATTTGACAGCACTGTGCCAGAGAAGTAGATAAGAGGTGAATTATGATCACATAAGTAAGCTATGAAACGGCAACCTTGTTTGTCAGGGATTTGTCCTGTATCCCTCCTGACTGTAGAAGGGAATGGCGAACCACTTCAGTATTCTTGCCTTGAGAAATCCATGAACACTATGAAAAGGCAAATAGATAGGAAACTGAAAGATGAACTCTCCAGATCAGTAGGTGCACAATATCCTACTGGAGATCAGTGGAGAAAGAACTCCAGAAAGGATGAAGGGACAGAGCCAGAGCAAAAACAACACACAGGTGTGGATGGGACTGGTGATAAGAAGCAAAGTTTGGTGTTGTAAAGAGCAATATTGCATAGGAACCTGGAATTAACAATTGCCATGAATCAAGGCAAATTGGAAGTGGTCAAACAGGAGATGACTGAGGGAACATTGACATTCTAGTAATCAGTGAACTAAGATGAACTGGAATGGGTGAATTTAATTCACTTGACCATTATATCTACTACTGTGGGCAGGAATCCCTTAAAAGAAATGGAGTAACCATCATAGTCAACAAAAGAGTCTGAAATGCATTAATAGGAGGTGTTCATTTTCAAGGCAAACTATTCAATATCATGATAATCCAAGTCTATGGTCCAACCAATAATGCTGAAGAAGCTGAAGTTGAGCAGCTCCATGTACACTTACAAGACCGTCTAGAATTAACACCCCCCCCCCCAAAGATGTCTTTTTTCATTATAGAGGACTGGAATGCAAACGTAGGAAGTGAAGGGGTATCTGGAATAACAGGCAAAGTTGGCCTTAGGGTAAAGAATGTAACAGGTCAAAGGCTAATAGAGTTTTGCCATAAGATTGCACTGGTCATAGCAGACACTCTCTTACAGCAACACAAGGGAAGAGTCTACACATGGTTATCACCAGATGGTCAATAGCAAAATCAGATTGATTATATTCTTTGCAGCCAAGGAGAGGAAGCTTTATATAGTCAACAAAAGCAAGACTCGGAGCTGACTGTGACTCAGGTCATGAACTCCTTATTACCAAAACCAGATTGAAATTGAAGAAAGTAGGGAAAACTGCTAGACCATTGAGGTATGACCTAAATCAAATCCCTTATGATTATACAGTGGAAGTGACAAGTAGATTCAAATGATTACATCTGATAGACAGAGAGCCTGAAAATCTATGGACAGAGGTTCATGACATTGTACATTGTACATGTACAGTGATCACGACCATCCCCAAGAAAAAGAAAGGCAAAAGGGCAAACTGGTTGTCTGAGGAGGTCTTACAAATAGCTATGAAAAGAAGATAAATGAAAAGCAAAGTAGAAAAAGAAAGATATATGCATTTGAATGCAGTGTTCCAAAAAAATAGCAAGGAGAGACAAGAAAGCCTTCTGCAGGGAGCAATGCAAAGAAATAGTGGGAAACAATAGAATGGGAGATTAGAGATCTCTTCAAGAAAATTAGAGATACCAACTTTGCATGCAGGAACTGTTCATGCAAAGATGGGCACAATAAAGGATAGAAGAGCATGGACCTAACAGAATCAGAGGCTATTAAGACTCTGAGGTGGCAAGAATACACAGAATAATACTGAAAAGATCTTCATGACCCAGATAAGCACGATGGTGTGATCACTCACCTCGACCCGGACATCCTGGAATGTGAAGTCAAGTGGGCCTTAGGAAGCATCACTACAAACAAAGCTAGTGGAGGTGATGGAATTCTAGTTGAATTATTTCAAATCCTAAAAGATGATGCTGTGAAAGTGCTGCACTCAGCAGGCCAGCAAATTTTTCCACAAGACCGGAAAAGGTCAGTTTTCATTCCAATTCCAAAGAAGGGCAATGCCAAAGAATGCTCAAACTACTGCACAATGGCAGTCATCTCACACGCTAGCAAAGTAATGTTCAAAATTCTCCAAGCCAGGCTTTGACAGTATGTGAACCATGAACTTCCGGATGTTAAGCTGGATTTAGAAAAGGCAGAGAAATGAGAGATCAAATTTCCAACATCCACTGGACCATCGAAAAAGCAAGAGAGATCCAGAAAGACATCTACATCTGCTTTATTGACTATGCCAAAGTCTTTACATGGATCATAACAAACTGTGGAAAATAATTCAAGAGATGGGAATACCAGACCATCTGAACTCCCTACTGAGAAATCTGTATGCAGGTCAAGAAGCAGCAGTTAGAACTGGACATGGAAAAACAGACTGGTTCCAAACAGGAAAAAGGAGTACATCAAGGCTGTATATTGTCACCCTGCTTCTTTAACTTTTATGCAGATTACATCATGAGAAACACTGGACTGGATGAAGCACAAGCTGGAATTAAGATTGCGGGAGAAATATCAATAACCTCCGCTGTGCAGATGACACCACCCTTATGGCTGAAAGCAAGAACAAAAGAACTTCTTGATGAAAGTGAAAGAGGAGGCTGAAAAAGTTGACTTAAAAAACAACATTCAGACAACTAAGATTATGGTATCTGGTGCCATCACTTCATGGCAAATAGATGGGGAAACAACAGAAACAGTGACAAATGATATTTTGGGCTCCTCAATCAATGCAGATGGTGACAGCAGCCATGAAACTAAAAGATGCTTGCTCATTGGAATAAAAGTTATGACCAGCCTAGACAGCTTATTAAAAAGCAGAGACATTACTTTGCCAACAAAGGTCCGCCTAATCAAAGCTATCTATGGTTTCTCCAGTAGTCATGTGTGGGTGTCAGAGCTGGACTGTAAAGAAAGCTGAGCACTGAAGAATTGATGCTTTTGAACTGCGCTGTTGGGGAAGACTCTCAAGAGTCCTTTGGACTGCGATCTAACAAGTCCATCCTAAGATACATGAGTCCTGAATATTCATTGGAAGGACTGATGCTGAAGCTGAAACTTCAATACTTTTGCCACCTGATGCGAAGGACTGACAGATTAGAATAGACCCTGACACTGGAATAGATTGAAGCTGGGCAGAGAAGAGGATAACAGAGTATGAGATGGTTGGATGGCATCATCGAGTCAATGGACATGAGTTTGAGTAAACCCCAGGGGTGTTGGTGAGGGACAGGGAGCCTGACTTGCAGCAGTCCATGGGGTCGCAAAGATTCAGACACAACTAAGCCACTGAACAGACTGACGGAACTCAAAATCAAAGAAAGAGATTCTAGGAAATGTAGTCCCAGCCTAGCCAAATTAACACAGCGGAGCACAGCCCACATGATTAAACCCCTCTGCTTTAATTAGTAGGGTGAATTGAGCTTTGGAAAACTGACTTGACTGATAAAGAGACTTGGGACAGGTCTGAAGTGGGTAGACTTTTTAGTCAATGCTTTAACTTTCCATCTTACAAACCTGCACTGGAAACAGCCTGAATCTCATTTTTCCCAACCTCCCTTGCAGTCAGAATGTAACCATGTGACCTAGGCTCAATCGATTAGATGCCCCTAGATGGTACCCAGGCTCAGCCACTCAAATATATCCAGATGGTACTTAAGACTCAATTAGCTCCAGCCACATGGAATGTAGGCTTAGCCAATGGATACACCGACAGGTGAAAGCAATGCAAGTGGATTCTGATGCATAGAATTCAACCTAGAGGAGATGGAAGAGATATAAGCCATGTCACTAGTGACAGCCGCTGTGTCTGGAGCCAGTGGTAGTGACAGAAGATCCTGCAATTAATTTCTATATTGTTCATGGCTCTCTCCAGCCCTCCCTCCCAGAGACCTGAGCCACTTAATATCCTTTAATAAGTTTCTTTCCTGTTCAAAGTTACTCGTAATGCATTCTATTCTTTTAAGGTAAAAACCTGACACCCCTCTAACTTCACTTAACCATCAAACTTGTTCCCAAACCTAGACAAAGTGAGTAAAAATGTCCACCCCCACGTGCAGTGGAGTCAGGGACAGGCATTTTGTAAAATTACTGCAGTGCCACAGACTCTGGTCCAGTGTCACCTAAGGGGGTCACTGACTTGGGTTGTGAGTCAGGTAGACCAATTTGAATCCTGGCTCTGGCGCTGACTGACCTGTTGTGTGACCTTGGGCATATCACTTTCCTCATCTGGGGAATGAACTGTGATTAGTGCTTACCTCCTGGGGTTATCATGGATACCAAAAGGTTTAAGTACGGAGCAATCTCTTAAGCACACAGCTCAGTACGTGGGACACACCCACATCAGTGATGCTAGAAGGGGTGTTAGAGACCTTTGCTTAGCTGAATTAAAGAAAATAAGTAATAACAGAGGTGGTGTCCAGATGTATCCAAGATGAAGATGGTCTGTGAATGCGAAGTGTAGAAAACATTTACATTTTATTTTATGTTTTAGCTTTATTTAGGGCTTCCCTGCTGCCTCAGAGGATACAGTGTCCTACAATGCAGGAGACCTGGGTTCAATCCCTGGGATGGGAAGATCCCCTGGAGAAGGAAATGGCCACCCACTCCATTACAGTAGCCTGGAAAATCCCATGGACGGAGAAGCCTGGTAGTCTACAGTCCATGGGGTTTCAAAGAGTCAGACACGACTGAGCGACTTGGCCAGGCCATTCAAGATGGTCTGTGAATGCAAAGTTTAGAAAACCTTTACATTTTGTTTTATGTTTTAGTTTTATTTAAAGTTAATTTATCTTAATCAGAGGCTAATAACTTTACATAATTGTAGTGGTTTTGCCATACATTGACATGAATCAGCCCCGGTGTACATGCATTCTCCATCCTGACCACCTCCCCCCCCCCCCCCCCGCCCCGCCACCTGCCTCCGGTTGCCATCCCTCTGGGTCATCCCAGTGCACCAGCCCTGAGCACCCTGTCTCATGCATTGAACCTGAACTGGCGATCTGTTTCATATCTGATAATATACATGTTTCAATGGTATTCTCTCAAATCATCCCACCCTTGCCTTCTCCCACAGAGTCCAAAAACTGTTCTATACATCTCTATCTCTCTTTTGCTGTCTCGCATATAGGGTCATTGTTACCATCTTTCTAAATTCCATATATATGCGTTAATATACTGTATTGGTGTTTTTCTTTCTGGCTTACTTCACTCTGTATAACAGGCTTCAGTTTCATCCACCTCATCAGAACTGATTCAAATGTATTCTTTTAAATTGTGGAGTAATATTCCATTCTGTAGATGTACCACAGCTTTCTTGTCGTTCGTCTGTTGATGGACATCTAGGTTTCTTCCATGTCTTGGCTCTTATAAACAGTGGTGCAGTGAACATTGGGGTACACGTGTCTCTCTCATTTCTGGTGTCCTTGGTGGGATTGCTGGGTCATATGGGAGTCCTAGTTCCAGTTTTTTAAGGAATCTCCACACTACTCTCCATAGTGGCTGTACTAGTTTGCATTCCGACCAGCAGTGTAAGATGGTTCCCTTTTCTCCACACCCTCTCCAGCATTTATTGTTCCTAGACTTTTGGATAGCAGCCACTCTGACCAGAGTGAGATGGTATCTCATTGTGGGTTTGATTTGTATTTCTCTGACAATGAGTGATGTTGAGCAACTTTTCATGTGTTTGCTAGACATCTGTATGTCTTCTTCGGAGAAGTGTCTGTTTAGTTCTTTGGCCCATTTTTTGAATGGGTCGTTTATTTTTCTGGAATTGAGCTGCAGGAGTTGCTTGTGTAGTTTTGAGATTAATTTTTTGTCAGTTGCTTCATTTGCTATTATTTTTTTTTCCCCATTCTGAAGGCTATCTTTTCACCTTGCTTATAGTTTCCTTCATTCTGTACAAGGTTTTAAGTTGAATTAGGTCCCATGTGTTTAGTTTAGTTTTTATTTCCATTACTCTGACACGTGCATCAGAGAGGATCCTGCAGTGATTTATGTCAGAGAGTGTTTTGCCTATGCTTTCCTCCTGGATTGTTATAGTTTGTGGTCTTACATTGAGGCTTTACTCCATTTTGGGTTTATTTTTATCTAATGTGTTAGAAAGTGTTCTAGTTTCATTCTTTTACCAGTGCTTGACCAGTTTTCCCAGCACCACTTGTTCAAGAGATTGTCTTTTCTCCATTGTTGCCTCCTTTGTCAAAGATAAGGTGTCCATAGGTGCCTGGATATATCTCTGGATTTCTATTTTGTCCCATTGATCTATATTTCTGTCTTTGTGCCAGTACCATACTGTCTTGATGACTGTAGCTTTGATGTATAGCCTGAAATCAGGCAAGTTGATTCCTCCAGGTCCAGTCTTCTTTGTCAAGATTGCTTTGGCTATTTGAGGTTTTTTGTATTTCCATACAAAGTGTGACATTATTTGTTCTAGTTTTCTGAAAAATTCCATTGGTAGCTTGATAGGGATTGCATTGAATGTATAGATTGCTTTGGGTAGTATACTCATTTTCATTATATTGATTCTTCCAATCCATGAACATGTTATATTTCACCATCTATTTGTGCCCTCTTTGATTTCTTTCATCAATGTTTTATGGTGTTCTATATAAAGGTATTTTGTTCCTTTAGATAAATATATTCCTAAGTGTTTTATTTTGTTTGTTGCAGTGCTGAATGGAATTGTTTCTGTAATTTCTTTCTGTTTTCTCATTGTCAGTGTATAGAAATGCAAGGGATGTCTGCATGTTAATTTTATATCCTACAATTTTACTATATTCATTGATTAGCTCTAGTAATTTTCTAGTGGCGTCTCTAGGGTTTTCTAGAGATTATGTCATCTGCAAACAGTGAGAGTTTTACTTCTTCTTTTCCAATCTAGATTCCTTTTATTTCTTTTTCTGCTCTCTACTGTGGCCAAACTTCCAAAGCTATGTTGTATAGTAATGGTGAGAGTGGGCACCCTTGTCTTGTTCCTCACTTTAAGGGAAATGCTTTCAAGTTTTCACCATTGAGGATAATGTTTGCTGTGGGTTTGTCATATATAGCTTTTATTATGTTGTGGTATTTACCTTCTATTTCTGCATTCTGGAGGGCTTTTTGTCATTAATGGATGCTCAATTTTGTCAAAGGCTTTCTCTGCACATCTTGACATAATCATATGGTTTCTATCTTTCAGTTACTGTGGTATATTACATTGATTGATTTGTGGACGCTGAAGAAACCTTGCCTCCATGAAATAAAGCCCACTTGGTGATGATGTATGATCTTTTTAATATGTTGTTGGATTTTGTTTGCTAGAATTTTGTTAAGGATTCTTGCATCTATGTTCACCAGTGATATTGACCTGTAGTTCTCTTTTTTGGTGGCATCTTTGTCTGGCTTTGGTGTTACAGTGATGGTGGCCTCATAGAATGAGTTTGGCAGTTTACCTTGCTCTGCAATTTTCTGGAAGAGTTTGAGGAGGATAGGTGTTAGCTCTTCTCTAGATCTTTGGTGAAATTCAGCTGTGAAGCTGTCTGGTCCTGGGCTTTTGTTTGCTGGAAGATTTCTGATTACAGTTTCAATTTCCGTGCCTCTGATGGGTCTGTTCAGATTTTCTATTTCTTCCTGGTTCAGTTTTGGAAGGCTATACTTTTCTAAGAATGTGTCAATTTCTTCCAAGTTGTCCTTTTTATTGGCATATAGTTGCTGATAGTATTCTCTTTGCATCGTTTCGATTTCTGTGTTATCTGTTGTTCTATACTGTTTCCTCCAATTTCATTTCGAATTTTGTTGATTTGAATTGTCTCCCTTTGTCTCCTGATGAGTCTGGCTAATGATTTGTTGATTTTATTTATCTTCTCAAAGACCCAGCTTTTAGCTTTGTTGATTTTTGCTATGGTCTCTTCTGTTTCTTTTGCATTTATTTCTGCCCTAATTTCAAACATTTCTTTCCTTTGACTAACCCTGTGGTCCTTCATCTCTTCCTTTGCTAATTGCTTTAGGTGTAGAGTTAGGTTATTTATTTGACTTTCTTCTTGTTTCTTAAGGTAAGCCAGTATTGGTATGAACCTTCCCCTTAGCACTGCTTTTACAGTGTCCCATAGGTTTTGGGATGTTTTGTTTTCATTTTCGTTTGTTTCTATGCATATTTTGATTTCTTTTTTTTTTTTATTCCTTCTGTGATTTGTTGGTCGCTCAGAAGCATGCTGTTCAGCCTCCCTATGTTGAAATTTTAAATAGTTTTTCTCCTGTAGTTGACATCTAATCTTACTGCACTGCAGTGAGAAAAGATGCTTGGAAGGACTTCAATTTTTAAAAAAATTTACCAAGGCTAGATTGATGGCCCGGGTTGTGATCTCTCCTGGACAAGGTTTCATATGCACTTGAGAAAAAAGATGAAATTCGTTGTTTTTGGGGGTGAAATGTCCTATATATATCAGTTAGGTCTAATTGGTCCATTGTATCATTTAAAGTTTGTGTCTTCCTGTTAATGTTCTGTTTTGTTGAACTAACCATAGGTGTGGGTGGGGTAGTAAGTCTCCCACTGTTATTGTGTTATTGTTCATTTCCCCTTTCATACTTGTAGCATTTGCCTTACACATTGTGGGGCTCCTACGGTGGTTGCATATATATTTATAATTGTTATATCTTTTTCTTGAATTGACCCTTTGATCGTCGTGTAGTGACCTTCTTTGTCTCTTTTCACTGCCTGTATTTTAAAGCCTATTTTATCTGATATGAGTATTGCTACTCCTGCTTTCTCTTGGTCTCTATTTGTGTGGAGTATCTTTTTCAGCCCTTCACTTTCAGTCTGTTTGTGTCCCTTGTTTTGAGGTGGGTCTCTTGTAGACAAAATATATAGGAGTCTTGTTTTTGTATCCGTTCAGCCAGTCTTTGTCTTTTGGCTGGGGCATTCAACCCATTTACATTTAAGCGGATTATTCATAAGGATGATCCCGTTGCCATTAAGTTGCTGTTTTGGGTTTGCGTTTATACACCCTCCCTGTGTTTCCTGTATAGAGGAGATCCTTTAGCATTTGTTGGAGACCTGGTTTAGCGCTGAATTTGCTCATCTTTTGCTTGTCTGTAAAGCGTTTGATTTCTCTTCCTAGTTGAATGAGATCCTTGCTGGATACAGTAATCTGGGTTGTAGGGTTTTCTCTTTCAAAACTTTAAGTATCTCCTGCCATTCCCTTCTGGGGGATTGAAAAGAGTTCTTGAAACTCTGGAACTCTTCTGTCCTGAAGAGTTTCTATTGAATGATCAGCTGGTATCCTTCTGGGAATCCCCTTGTGTGGATTTTTGTTGCTGTTCCCTTGCTGCTTTGAATATTTGTTCTTTGTATTTGATCTTTGTTAATTTGATGCATATGTGTCTTGGGGTGTTTCACATTGGATTTATCCTGTTTGGGACTCTCTGGGTTTCTTGGACTTGGGTGACTATTTCCTTCCCTATTCTAGGGACGTTTTCAACTATTATCTCCTCAAGTGTTTTCTCATGGCCTTTCTGTGTCTTCTTCTTCTGGGACTCCTATCATTCCTATGTTGGGGCATTTAACATTGTTCCAGAGGCCTCTGAAGTTGTCCTCGTTTCTTTCCTTTTTTTTTCTTTTTACCTCTCTGCTTCATTCATTTCTACCAGTCTGTCTTCTACCTCACTTATTCTATCTTCTGCCTCATTTACTGTACTGTTGGTTGCCTCCAGAGTGCTTTTGATCTCATTTATTGCATTATTCATTATTGATTGACTCTTGTTTATTTCTTCTAGTTTCTTGTAAAACATTTCTTGCATTTCTCAATCCTTATCGCCAGGCTATATATATATAGTTATATATATATAGTTGCATGACCAGGGATCAAATCTGGGACCACTGCATTGGAATCATGGTGTCTTAGCCACTGGACCAGCACAGAAGTCCCTGCGGTGGATATTTTTTAAATGATGGCCATTTGGAATGGTGTGAGGTGATACTTCCATGTAGTTTTGATTTGTGTGCCTTTGTTAAGTTGAGGTATTTTTTGCTATGTTCAGTTTCTGGAGTTTCAATCTCAAATGCTTGTTGAATTATAGCAAAGATTTTTCAGCATCTATTGAGGTGGTAATATGGTTTTAAGCCTTCAATATACACACAATATACACACAATATACAATATATATTGCTATGCAGATACTAAAGAATGTTTGCATACCTGGAATAAACCCCATTTAATAGTGGGTGTTGTTCAATCCTTTAAGATATTGGCTCGTGTTTTGTTCAGGTTGTTTGCTTCTGTTCATCAATGTGATATTGGTCTCTAACTTTCCTTTTCTGTGTTATCTTGGTGTTGGTATTAGGGTGATGGTGACCTTGTAGGATGAATTTATACATTTTCCTTCCACTCTAGAATTTCGGAAGAGTTTCAGAAGTGCATGTGTTAACAGTTCTCTGAATGGTTCATAAAATTTCCCTGTGAAGTCATTTGGCTTTAATTTTGTTAACTGGGAATTTTTCATCACAGTTTCAATATTAGTGCTTGTAATTGCTGTGTTCAGATTTTTTATTTCTTCTTAGTTGAATTTCTGAGGATTTGTTCATGGATTTCAGATTCTGAATTTTATTGACTTATAGCTGCTTGCTGTAGTCTTTTATGATCCTTTGTTATCTCTAAGGTATCAGTTATATTGTCTTTGTCATGTCAAATTTTATTGATATTTGCCCCCCCCCTTTTTTTTTCCTTGATAAGCCTGGCCCATGATTTATCTATTTTGCTTATGCTCTCCCAGAGCCCCCTTTCAGTGATATTGATTTTGGCTAATTTTTTTCATCTTTTTCTTTAGTGTCTGCCCTGACTTTATATCAGTTTTTTCACTTCTACTCACTTTGTGGGTGTAATTTTGTCTGATTTTTCTTCTTTCTCTAAATGCTTCCAATTTAAGGTTAAAATGATTACCTGAGATGTGTAGTACTTATCAACTTCACTCTTTTACTGCTTTAGCATACTCTATAAATTTCGGATAAACATGCTTTTAATATTATTTGACTCCAAACTTGTTTTTTTCTGTTATTTTCTCTCTGATTTCATCAGCGATCTCTTGGCCACATAGAGGTGTATTTGTTAGCCTACATGTATTCATGTTTTTTACAGTCCCCACGCCCAAAGTCTGGTATGTAAATCATAGCATTGTGGTTAAAAAAAAAAAATGCTTGATATTATATCGATCATCTTAAATTTACCAAGGCTCGATTTGAGATCCAGGCTTGATGTATCAAGGCTTGATTTGTAATTTAACCAGAAGTAGAAGCTGAAACTCCAATTCTTTGGCCACTTGATGCAAACAGCTGACTCATTTGAAAAGACCCTGATGCTAGGAAAGATTGAGGTCAGGAGGAGAAGGGGACGACAGATGATGAGATGGTTGTATGGCATCACCGACACAATGGACATGGGTTTGGGTTGACTCTGGGAGCTGGTGATGGACAGGGAGGCCTGGCATGCTGCAGTTTATGTGGTCACAAAGAGTCGGATAAGACTGAGCGACTGAACTGAACTGGAGATGTTTCATTTTCACGTTAGAAAAATGTATATTTGGCTGTGTTTGGGTGAAATGTCCTATCCTGTTCCTCTGTTCACTCAGTCGTGTCTGACTTTTTGAGACCCTATGAATCGCAGCACGCCAGGCCTCCCTGTCCATCACCAACTCCCAGAATTTACTCAAACTCATGTCCATTGAATTGGTGATGCCATCCAGCCATTTCATCCTCTGTCGTCCCCTCCTCCTCCTGCCCCCAACCCCTCACAGCATCAGGGTCTTTTCCGAGGAGTCAACTCTTTGTATGAGGTAGCCAAAGTATTGAAGAAGAGGTGGCAAGAATACACAGAAGAACTGTATAAAAAAGCTCTTCATGACCCAGATAATCACCATGGTGTGATCACTCATCTAGAGCCAAACATCCTTGAATGTGAAGTCAAGTGGGTCTTAGAAATGTCCTATAAGTATCAATTAAGTTTGTCAGGTCTGTTGTGCCATTGAACGCTTGTGTTTCTTTTTAAACTTCATTTTTAAATTGGAGGATACTTGCTTTCCAATGTTGTGTTGTCTTCAGCAGTACAACAATGAGTTTTAGCCTATAGTATACCAATGACAGATTTTGTGTTGTTAATTTTTTGTTGTTGCTTATTCATTTTTTCCGGCCCTTCAAAAATGTTTCTCGTCTTTTCTCCATTCTATTTCCAAAATGTTTGGTCATCTTTACTATCATTACTCACAAGTCTTTTTCATTTCCTCTTTAATTAAGTTTTGAATTTTTACCATGTTCCTTTGCCCACAACATATTTCTCTGTCTTCACATTCCCCTACTTACTGTGTTAACAAACATTTCTTCCCAGGCTGCTGGGGTATAGTTATTGCCCCTATCTCTACTCCAAGTTGATTACGTTGGTAGAGTGGCTAGTGTGGGATTTGGAGTGGGAGAGACTGGGGACTATGTTCTGGAGCCTGCAACTGAGTCTTCCCTCTCTTATGGTGGGACCATGTCTGTCCTTGTCATTTGCATGTGTCTATGGGATTTATCTGATGTTAGGGAGTCTATCTGCCAATGATTTCATTTGTGTTTCTGTCTTGCATGTTTTGTGGCATGAGGCATCAGCTTTGCATTGTGCAAACAGTTGGGTGGGGTGCATCTTAGATTAAGAAGAAGGCCCTCATGGAGACTGTCACCAGTTAATATTCACTGTAGAGAGGAATTTTCTGGTGCCCCATGATCCTGGTCTCAGTGCTGACACCCTAGAAGACCAGGCCAAACTTCTGCTCAGAGAACCATGATACTATATATTGAAGAGATTTTAAAAAGTAACAAAGATAAATGGCAAGAAAACAAAATTAAACAAAACCAAAAGTAGCACAAACAATAAACACAACAGATTCATAAAGAGAATTAATCAAATCAATTTCAAGGCAAAACAGAGCAGAGTGTCAATGGAAAAATATAGAAAGCAAATCTGGTAAGAAGATCAGATACATCCCCCACAGAATAATACAAGATCACAGTTAATACAGAAGTACATACCTATTTATAAAAATGAAGAGATACAACATCAATGAAAGGTACAGAAAATAGGAAACAAAAGTAAAAGTAGAAATCTATATATACAAAAAATAAAAATATGGTTGAAATAATCTTAAAAGACCAAATCAAGGTTCTGTAACCAAGAAACCAACAACTGAGAAAAGTAGTGCATCAACAACACAACAATTCAAAACATCAAAAGAATAATACCTGTTTCCTAGTGTTTCACCTGTCAGTGTCCTAGTCCCCAACATGAGTCACAGGGCAACTACACCTCTTTGGGAAGCTCTCCAAAGATGAAGAGAACTGACTCTGGATCTCTCTAGGGACAGCTCAAACTCAAAATTGCTATAACTCCTGGTCATTCTTACAGCTGCCTGAGCCTGGGCATTTTCTTTTGTTTGAACTCTTATTGTCTTTTGATGTATTCCATAGACACAGGTTTTGTGTCATTAATCGTGTGTATTTAATTAGCAGCATGATCAACTTATTGGAGGATTTCCAATCCTCTGCTTTAATGACTCTGTCCCTGGGTCAGGATATAATTTTCATCCTTCTTTTACATGTGATCACCAAAGGAGTCTGCTCTGAAACACTTGTGGAGCACTGGGGTCTGCCTTATTGAGCACAGAAGGTGGTACGGCTGCTTGGACTGCTAGAACCCTGGTGGTGCCAGGTATGAATAGGAGCCAGCAGCCATGGACATGGACAATGAACTCGTTCAAAATCAGGAAAGGAATATGTCAAAGCTATATATTGTTACCCTGTTTATTTAACTTCTGTGCAGAAAACATCTGAAAAATAAAATCGTATATGAAGCTCAAGCTAGAAACAAAATTTATATGGGAGTTATTCATATCTCCCAGGTGTCCAGATGACATCATCCAAATAACAGAAGAACAGTAGGAACTATGGAGCCTCTTGATGAATGTGAAAGAGGAGAGTGGAAAAATTAGATTGAAACTCAACATTCAAAAACCTAAGATCATGGCATCTGGTCCCATAATTTCAAAGCATAATAAAGAAGAGAAAATGGAACCGGTGAAAAATTTTATTTTCTTGACCTACGACACCACTCTGGGCATGGACTGTAGCCATGAAACTAAAGACCCTGCCCCTTGGACAAAAAGCTTTGACTAATCTATTCAACATATTAAAATGTGAAGACATTACTGGCAAAGATCAAAATACACAAACTCTTGTTTATCCAGTAGTCATGTATAGAGGTGAATGAGGGACCACAAAAACTGACTGTCAAAGCATCAGTGCTTTGCAACTGTGGGGCTGGAGAAGAATCATGAGAGTCCTGTAAAGAGTAGAGAGGTTAAACAAATCAACCATGAAGGTCATCAACCCTAACTAATCACAAAAAGACTGATGCTGTACCTGATGGGCCAATATTTGGTCCCTGAGGCCAACAGCTGATTCACTGGAAAGAACCTGCTGCTGGGAAAGATTGAGGGCAGGAGGAGAAGGGAAACACAGAGGACAGGATGGTTGCAAGGCACCAATGAATCAGTGGACATGAATTTGAGCAAACTTTGGATGATTTGAAGGACAGGGAGCCCAGTGTGATACAGCAAATGGTCTCAGAGTGTCAGACAAAACCGAACATCAAAAATTACGTGTAGGCACAGCTTGGGAGGTGGTTCATAAAGCATATTAATCTCTCATTGTACATGGGGTGATAAGTGAGATTAAGGACAATGAGAAAGCACACAACTCTTGTCAGTTTCATTCCTATCTTCCCTCAAAATGGGCTTTTCATAAAGTCTTTGGAGAGCTTTCTGGGGATGGAGAATTTCTGTAGAGTCATGTGGAATGCTGATATGGAACCCTTAGCCCACATGCCACTTTAATGTACAACCTTGGTCTTATGCAGCAGCAGGTATTGTCTCTAAATACTTCCTAGACCTCCCCATTTTTGGAGGTGTTAACATGCCTGGTATATGACCTAAGGAAGGAGATGAGAGGTAAAACAAAACTAAAGCACCTCAATCAAGCTCTGTAATCCTAGAAGCAGCATCTTTGACCTGTGCATCCTAGTAGCCCTTAGAAATATTTACATAGGGTTACTTTGCTGAGGATATAGGGAGGTAGGCTACCTGCTCCATTTTTACTTTCCCACTTGCCTTCTCTGTGAATAAGCCATTTCCCTCTTCTTCATGGTGCAGTTTTTGTCTACTCATGAAGGATGGGAGAGTAAGTGAATGCATATGGAAGCCCCATAAAATTGAAGACTGAGAGTACAATTTTTCCACTTTGATTCTGCTCTCAAGAATTGTGGCCTTTTTTAGACATGCACTATCAATGCATATCAAAATATATTATCTTCATAAACCTGCTTTTGGCTGGTTGCCACAGACAGTTGAAGCCAGAAGTCCTGTATAGTCAGCAGCTTAGCAGTGGGGCAAGGCTTTGAAGGATATACCTTTGTTCTACATCTCAAGGTATCTTAGAATATTTTGTATGTAAGACTACTCTGTGATCTGGTTACATAAAATTATGCTATTGTGAAACAGTATTGAAGTCACACTGATCTTTGGGTCCTGCATTTACCCCTTTGCTTGTTACACTAATCATCAGATTCCATCCTCTGATCTTACCCATCATGTTATCTTTCTTTTTACCAAAACTTCTGAATTTTCCTCCCTGAAATTTTCTTTTTCACTTTTACTATTTTAGGCACCAGCCTTAAAAAAAAAAAAAAAAGAAAAGGAAAAAAAAATGTGAACTCATGTACAATGTTTAACTAATATACTGAGTTATATTTTCTTAACCTTTTCAGAATTGTCAACACTGATACAATAAACACATAAGGGAATAGATTAACACTACAATGTGTCATGAAATGTGAAAATGTAACCAGGTTTCCCCAGGTAGGATAAAATGAGGAACAATTTGATAATATCTATTCAGGAGATGATAGAACAGAGGGTTGTTAACCTGAGATATTTTGGTGCCCATATCCATGTCTTTTATTAGCTATCTCAAAGGACTATGGGGATTAGTCTTGTTCTCTTTGAGAAGGAACTCCACTGAGGGCAGAATATGAAAAGAATCTGAAAGGGAGTCAGAAGGAATATTCTGTACAAGATAATGAAATAGAAGGTGCAATCATGTTTATGTTGATACTTCTCAAAGAATGTTTATTTGCCTACATAGCAAGATGCCTGAAATCTAAACTGAGGCCATTGAACTTAGCGCTTGAAATTATAATTAAAGACACCAATTTCAGTAACCGCAGATTTGCTGCAAAACGCTTACATCTCTAATGCATAGTATTCTGACCTGCATTTTAAAGAACACTTTCAGTGAAAGAAGAATGTGCTGCTGTGAACAACTCCCTCCTCTACACAAAGATTCCACAGATCTCATTGTCCATTAGCTGCAAGAATGAGAATGATGTCTTTAACTTGGTGTTACCCTATGTTAAGTACCACACAAACACATGGACATGACTCGATATTGCCACCACTGTCTACAGGAATGGCTACAAGTTGAGATTGCCCAAAGTTCTAAATAGAGTTCATAAAAGTTTGGATAGCAGAGGCCAGCAAGCAGATACTCTGCCTAGAGTATTTCATTGCACAATATATTAAGGAGCAGCCATTTGGCACCATGCTTTCTCCATGACTTTGTTAGGTGATTAGATTCAATGTTTGCTATTGTTTTTTATATTTCTTTATAATTACTACTGAATTTTAGGCAAGCACAGACTGAAGCAACATGCTTAGAATGGGTTCTAATATACTGTAAACTTCTTGAGAGCATACAATCATTTTATAATTTGAATTACCTCATTTGCATTTCACATAAATATAATAACTATTTTTGACAAGGCAAAAAATTATCAATCAATATTAGAGGTCAATTACAACAATACTGGAGGATATGGGATGGTGTTGAATAGTGAATATAGCTTTTGCTTGGTTATTACATTTCTTTATTGCTAACTCAACAAGTACTTAAAATACATCATTTGGCAGGCACTGTGTGTGTTTGCTGATATACAAGATAGATAAGGAAAAGTGTGTAAACACATAGGAGGCCTGATATCTGTGCTTACCTTGGTAGGTAGGCTAACAGAGTTTCCTTCCAACCACAGGAAAGGGTTGAAGCAAAGTTGGGAGATGGGACTTAGCATGACTGAAAGTAGTTTGCCTTCTGTAGCTACAGAAAGACAGTGAAAGAGGAACTTAATGAAGTTACTAAGGCAAACAGATGTCATGTCTTCCAAGAATATCTTAAGCAAGTTGAGGTGTTACATTCCACAGAAGGATGTAAATCTGTCTTTGCAGGAACAGCCAAGCAACATCAAAATATACATTTGGAAATATAGGGTGGAATACTGTTGGTAGGCAATAAAGATGTGCATTAAAGACAGAAGAGCAAAAGTGACCCTTTATAATACCAATCGTAAAATACCCATTTTGTGCTGTTACAATTTTTCACTCTGTCTTGTTCTCTCTGATATGCCACTGATATTATGATCCTGATCATGATTACTGAGCAGCCTGCACCATGTATATTTTCAAGTGTTAAACATAGTTTTTAATGGAGACAACCTCCAGCTGTTTTTCTTTTAGGTCATAGAATAGGATACAGCTGAGACAGCAGTAAGGTACATACTATGCATTTGCTTTGTATCAATAAGATTTGTTATCTGTTCTTTCTCCCATACCATCCTAATTTTGTTATCCATTCAGTAGCCTGTATTTCGAAAGTCACTTTATCCATTCCATTTTTTCTCTTTGTTTTAATTTCTTTTTTTTCCCCAAACAATTGATTAGTTGTAATTTACAGAGGATACCTATCAAAAGTTCCCTTGAACTGAAGTGTTTATATTAAAGCCAGGCATTGTCCAATAGCCAGGCATTAAAGAAAAGTCCCATTTTACTCTTATTTCAAAATAAAAAATGAAACTATGAAGAAGATGAGCATATACCTTATTGTTCAAATAAGAGAAATGTAGGAATTTGATGACATATACCAACATTGATTTTACTCTTCATTATCCTGCACAGTCTGACACCTATTTGTTAGATGGGTTGTAATTAGGATAATTTTCATATAAGGAAGTTGTCAAAAATATTTATTATATTTATGTGAAATGCAAATGAGGTAATTCAAATTATAAAATGATTGTATGCTCTCAAGAAGTTTACAGTATATTAGAACCCATGAATTAAATTAAAGGAGAATCAGCAGCTGCATCAGCACTGATTGGCACTGGGAACCATGAATTGCCCGCATGTTGCAGCTTAGAAAAAGGACTGTAATGGACTGACAAATTGCCATACCTAACTGGAAAGGTAGACGTCTGCACTGTTAGTCCAAATTATCTGCTCTGTCATGGAGATACGATGTGATACTGTGGAGTAGATGTAGTCATAGTAGCAAAAGAAAAAAAAAATTATCCTTGTGGTCCTTTGCTTAATGTAGCTATGCGAGTGTTGATGCAAAAAATGCTCAAGTGATTGAAAACCATACGTTGATCTATCACAATTTGCTCTGTTGGTCTCACTAACATTTTGATGGAGAGAGAAGTCATTTCAAGTTGGGACACTTGTATTACCAACTATCTAGCTAGTAGAAGGTTTTAGTATGAAAGGCACACTTAAACTTGTGGAGGCTGAAAATACACTCTCTAGTTTCAGAAAGAAAACCAGAGTTATGACAATCCATATTATCCATTGCTTTAACATGCTTCTTGTGGTAATCATAAATTAATGAAGATACTGGAGAGACATTTTTAATGCCAGTTTTTTCTTTTCATTCTTACAAGAAGCTGGGGATATCCTCGTTTAAAATTCAGACTATGATAGACCTGCATCTGAATGAATCCAAAAAGAAAATTAGTGACATTTTATTTTATTTTTTTTCAATTATTTTTATTAGTTGGAGGCGAATTACTTCACAACATTGCAGTGGGTTTTGTTATACATTGACATGAATCAGCGATGGAGTTACATGTATTCCCCATCCCGATTCCCTCTCTCACCTCCCTCTCCACCCGATTGCCCTGGGTCCTCCCAGTGCACCTGGCCTGAGCACCTGTCTCATGCTTCCCACCTGGGCTGGTGATCTGTTTCACCATAGATAATATACATGCTGTTCTCTCGAAACATCCCGCCCTCGCCTTCTCCCACGGAGCCCAAAAGTCTGTTCTGTACATCTGTGTCTCTTTTTTTGTTTTGCATATAGGGTTATCATTACTATCTTTCTAAATTACATATATATATGTTAGTATGCTGTAATGATCTTTATCTTTCTGGCTTACTTCACTCTGTATAATGGGCTCCAGTTTCATCCATCTCATTAGAACTGATTCAAATGAATTCTTTTTAATGGCTGAGTAATATTCCATGGTGTATATATACCACAGCTTCGTTATCCATTCGTCTGCTGATGGGCTTCTAGGTTGCTTCCATGTCCTGGCTATTATAAATAGTGCTGCGATGAACATTGGGGTACACATGTCTCTTTCAGATCTGGTTTCCTCAGTGTGTATGCCCAGGAGTTGTATTGCTAGGTCATATGGCAGTTCTATTTCCAGGTTTTTAAGAAATCTCCACATGGTTTTCCATAGTGGCTGTACTAGTTTGCATTCCCACCAACAGTGTAAGAGGGTTCCCTTTTCTCCACACCCTCTCCAGCATTTATTGCTTGTAGACTTTTGGATAGCAGCCATCCTAACTGCCGTGTAATGGTACCTCATTGTAGTTTTGATTTGCATTTCTCTGATAACGAGTGATGTTGAGCATCTTTTCATGTGTTTGTTAGCCATCTGTATGTCTTCTTTGGAGAAATGTCTGTTTAGTTCTTTGGCCCATTTTTTGATTGAGTCATTTATTTTTCTGGAATTGAGCTTCAGGAGTTGCTTGTATATTTTTGAGATTAATCCTTTGACTGTTGCTTCATTTGCTATTATTTTCTCCCAATCTGAGGGCTGTCTTTTCACATTACTTATAGTTTCCTTTGTTGTGCAAAAGCTTTTAAGTTTCATTAGGTCCCATTTGATTATTTTTTTCTTTGATTTCCAATATTCTGGGAGGTGGGTCATAGAGGATTCTGCTGTGATTCATGTCGGAGAGTGTTTTGCCAATGTTCTCCTCTAGGAGAACATTTTGAGTTTATTTTTGTGTATGGTGTTAGAAAGTGTTCTAGTTTCATTCTTTTACAAGTGGTTGACCAGCTTTCCCAGCACCACTTGTTGAAGAGGTTGTCTTTTTTCCATTGTATATCCTTGCCTCCTTTGTCAAAGATAAGGATACGTTCGTGGATTTATCTCTGGGCTTTCTATTCTGTTCCATTGATCTATATTTCTGTCTTTGTGCCAGTACCACACTGTCTTGATGACTGTGGCTTTGTAGTAGAGTCTGAAGTCAGGCAGGTTGATTTCTCCAGTTCCATTCTTCTTTCTCAAGAGTACTTTGGCTATTCGAGGTTTTTTGTATTTCCATACAAATTGTGAAATTATTTGTTCTAGTTCTGTGAAAAATACCATTGGTAGCTTAATAAGGATTGCATTGAATCTATAGATTGCTTTGGGTAGAATAGCCATTTTGACAATATTGATTCTTCCAATCCATGAACACGGTATATTTCTCCATCTGTTTGTGTTCTTTTTGATTTCTTTCATCAGTGTTTTATAGTTTTCTATGTATAGGTCTTTTGTTTCTTTAGGTAGATACACTCCTAAGAATTTTATTCTTTTTGCTGTAATGGTGAATGGTATTGTTTCCTGAATTTCTCTTTCTGTTTTTTCGTTGATAGTGTATAGGAATGCAAGGGATTTCCGTGTGTAAATTTTATATCCTGCAACTTTCCTATATTCATTGATTAGCTCTAGTAATTATCTGGTAGAGTCTTTAGGCTTTTCTATGTAGAGGATCATGTCATCTGCAAACAGCGAGAGTTTCAATTTTTCTTTTCCTATCTGGATCCCTTTTACTTCTTTTTCTGCTCTGATTGCTGTGGCCAAAACTTCCAACACTATGTTGAATAGTAGCGGTGAGAGTGGGCACCCTTGTCTTGTTCCTGATTTCAGGGGAAATGCTTTCAATTCTTCACCATTGAGGGTAATGCTTGCTGTGGGTTTGTCATAAATGGGTTTTATTATGTTGAGGTATGTTCTTTCTATTCCTGCTTTCTGGAGAGTTTTAATCATAAATGAGTGTTGAATTTTGTCAAAGGCTTTCTCTGCATCTATTGAGCTAATCATATGGTCTTTATCTTTCAATTTCTTAACGTGGTGTATTACATTGATTGATTTGCAGATATTAAAGAATCTTTGCATTCCTGGGATAAAGCCCACTTGGTCATGGTGTATGATTTTTTTTTAATATGTTTTTGTATTCTGTTTGCTAGAATTTTGTTAAGAATTTTTGCATCTATGTTCATCAGTGATATTGCCCTGTAGTTTTCCTTTTTTGTGGCATCTTTGTCTGGTTTTGGAATTAGGGTGATGGTGGCCTCATAGAATGAGTTTGGAAATTTACCTTCTTCTGGAATTTTCTGGGAGAGTCTGAGTAAGATAGGTGTTAGCTCTTCTCTAAATTTTTGGTAGAATTCAGTTCTGAAGCCATCAGTTTCTGGGCTTTTGTTTGCTGGCAGATTTCTGATTACGGTTTTGATTTCTTTGCTTGTGATGGCTCTGTTAAGATCTTCTATTTCTTCCTGGTTCAGTTTTGGAGAGTTACACTTTTCTAAGAATTTGTCCATTTCTTCCAAGTTGTCCATTTTATTGGCATAGAGCTGCTGGTAGTAGTCTCTTATGATCCTTTGTATTTCAGTGTTGTCTGTTGTGATCTCTCCATTTTCCTTTCTAATTTTGTTAATTTGGTTCTTCTCTCTTTGTTTCTTAATGAGTCTTACTAATGGTTTGTCAATTTTGTTTATTTTTTCAAAAAACCAGCTTTTAGCTTTGTTGATTTCTGCTATGGTCTGTTTACTTTCTTTTGCATTTATTTCTGCCCTAATTTTTAAGATTTCTTTCCTTCTACTAACCCTGGGGTTCTTAATTTCTTCCTTCTCTAATTGCTTTAGGTATAGAGATAGGTTATTTATTTGGCTTTTATCTTGTTTCTTGATGTAAGCCTGTAATCCTATGAACCTTTCCCTTAGCACTGCTTTTACAGTGTCCCATAGGTTTTGGGTTGTTGTGTTTTCATTTTCATTCATTTCTATGCATATTTTGATTTCTTTTTTGATTTCTTCTATGATTTGTTGGTTATTCAGAAGCGTGTTATTTAGCCTCCATATGTTTGAATTTTTAACAATATTTATCCTGTAGTTGAGATCTAATCTTACTGCACTGTGATCAGAAAAGATGACTGGAATGATTTCAATTTTTTTGAATTTTCCAAGACCAGATTTATGGCCCAGGATGTGATCTGTTCTGGAGAAGGTTCCATGTGCACTTGAGAAAAAGGTTTAGTTGATTGTTTTGGGGTGAAATGTCCTATAGATATCAATTAGGTCTAGCTGGTCCATTGTGTCCTTTAAGGTTTGTGTTTCCTTGTTAATTTTCTGTTTAGTTGATCTATCCATAGTTGTGAGTGGGGTATTAAAGTCTCCCACTATTATTGTGTTACTATTAATTTCCTCTTTCATATTCGTTAGCATTTGCCATACATATTGCGGTGCTCCTATGTTGGGTGCATATATACTTATAATTGTTATATCCTCATCTTGGATTGATCCTTTGATCATTGTGTAGTGTCCTTCTTTGTCTCTTTTCACATCCTTTATTTGAAAGTCTATTTTATCTGATATGAGTATTGCGACTCCTGCTTTCTTTTGTTCTCCGCTTGTGTGAAATATTTTTTTCCAGCCCTTCACTTTTACTCTGAATGTGTCTCGTGTTTTGAGGTGGGTCTCTTGTAGACAGCATATATAGGGGTCTGGTTTTTGTATTCATTCAGCCAATCTTTGTCTTTTGGTTGGGGCATTCAACCCATTTACATTTAAGGTAATTATTGATAGCTGTGGTCTTGTTGCCATTTACTTTGTTGTTTTGGGTTCACGTTTATACAGCCTTTCTGCATTTCCTGTCTAGAGAAGATCCTTTAGCATTTGTTGAAGAGCTCGTTTGGTGGTGCTGAATTCTCTCAGCTTTTGCTTGTCTGTAAAACTTTTGAATTATTGTTCATATCCGAATGAGATCCTTGCTGGGTACAGTAATCTAGGTTGTAGGTTATTCTCTTTCATTACCTTAAGTATGTCCTGCCATTCCCTTCTGGCCTGGAGGGTTTCTATTGATAGATCAGCTGTTATCCTTATGGGAATCCCTTTGTGTGTTATTTGTTGTTTCTCCCTTGCTGATTTTAGTATTTGTTCTTTGTGTTTGATCTTTGTTAATTTGATTAATATATGTCTTGGGGTGTTTCGCCTTGGGTTTATCCTGTTTGGGACTCTCTGGGTTTCTTGGACTTGGGTGGCTATTTCCTTCCCCATTTTAGGGAAGTTTTCAGCTATTATCTCCTCAAGTATTTTCTCGTGGTCTTTCTTTTTGTCTTCTTCTTCTGGGACTCCTATGATTAGAATGTTGGGGCATTTCACACTGTTCCAGAGGTCCCCAAGGTTGTCCTCATTTCTTTTGATCCTTTTTTTCTTTTTTCCTCTCTGCTTCATTTATTTCCACCATTTTATCTTCTACCTCACTTATCCTATCTTCTGTCTCTGTTATTCTACTCTTGGTTCCCTCCAGAGTGTTTTTGATCTCATTCATTGCTTTATTCTTTTTTAATTGACTTTTCAAAAATTTCTTCTAGGTCTTTATTAAACATTTCTTGCATCTTTTCAATCTTTGTCTCCAGGCTGTTTATCTGTAACTCCATTTTGTTTTCAAGATGGTGGATCATTTTTATTATCATTATTCTAAATTCCTTTTCAGGTAGATTCCCTATCTCCTCCTCTTTTGTTTGACTTGGTGGGCATTTTTCATGTTCCTTTACCTGTAGGGTATTTCTCTGCCTTTTCATCTTGTTTAGATTGCTGTGTCTGTAGTGGGCTTTCTTTACTCTGGAGGTCTGTGGTTTCTTTTTATTGTGGAGGTTTTACCCAGTGGGTGGGGTTGGACGTTTGGCTTGTCAAGGTTTCCTGGTTAGGGAGGCTTGCGTCAGAGTTCTGGTGTGTAGAACTTGATTTATTCTCTCTGGAGTGCAATGGAGTGCCCAGTGATGAGTTTTGAGATGTGTCTATGTGTTAAGTGTGACCTTGGGCAGCCTGGCGTTCAGGGTTATGCTGGAGAATTTGCATGGTATGTCTTGCTCTGGAACTTATTGGCTCTTGGGTGGTGGTTGGATTCAGCGTAGGTGTGGAGGGTTTTGGGCGGTCTCTTATTACTTAAAGTTCCATGTAATCAGGAGTTTTCTGGTGTTCTCGGGTTTTGGGGTTAAGGCTCCCGCCTCTGGTTTTCAGTTTTATTCTTCCAGTAGTCTCCAGGCTTCTTCTACTCTACAGCACTGTTAATAAAACTTCTAGGTTACTGGCAAAAGATTCTCCCCCATGAGGGATGCCCAGAGAGGTTCACAGAGTTACATGAAGAAGAGGAAAGGGAGGAGGGAGATAGAGTTGAGCAGGAGGAGAAAAAGGGGGACTCGAGAGAGATTGATCTATGCAGTTGTCTGTTCCCAGAGTGTTCTCTGTAGCCCAGACACCCACAAAGATTCACAGAATTGGATTGGGAAGAGAAGGGGGAAAGGAGGAAATAGAGGTGTTCTGAGGTGGAAAGAGGAGAGTCAAGATTGGAAGAGAATAATCAACACACTCCTGAATAAAAATGGGAACTGAATACTGGATTCTTAAATGTCCATAATTTATATCATATACTGAAAAACAAAGATTAAAAATCTAGAGTAGAGGTTAGACTCCTAAAAATACTATATTAAAAACAAAAACCAAAACACACACAAAAAAATTTTATAAATATGTATAAAGTTCGGTTTAAAAATAGGGCTTCTCTCTCTCTCTCTCTTTTTTTTTTTTCTTTGTAAGGTTACATTGTAATGAAAATGAAAATTAAGGAGTAGTAGAGGAGTAATAGAGGACTTTAAAAGGAAATAAGAGAAAAAGAAAAATAGAAAATAGAAGAGAAAAAGGAAAAAACAAAAAAAGAATGAAAGAAAACAACAACAACACAAGTAAAAAAAAAATTCTTTTTCCTAATTAAGAAAATCATAAAAATCTATGAAAATGAAAGTTAAGGAGTAATGGGCGAGTAATAGGGAATTTAAAAGAAAATAAAAGAGAAAAAAAAGAAAATTTTTTTTTTTTTTTTTTACTCAAACCAATAACAACAACAAAAAAAGTAAAAATATATCTAGGAATTTCTCTGGAGCTGTTGCGGTCAGTGTGGGTTCAGTTCAGTTTCAGATAGCTCCTCGTTCCAGCTTACACTTCTCAATATCTACAGGCCCCTTCCGGTGTAGTTGGTGTTACCTACAGGGATTTTAATCTATTGCACCGGTCCCTTCTGAAGCGGTTCCCTTTGTTTATTTGGCTTCTGTTTGCCGGTCTCTTCAGTGCGTCATTTCCACCCTGACACAGGTGGGCGGAGGTGGTCTCTTATTCAGGTTGCTAGTTCCGTCGCGCTGAGGGGAGGGGCTGGCACTGCTTTTCTGTCTATGCTGCTCAGGCTCCAGGCTGCTCTATGTGGAGCGTGCCCTGCGCTGCGCACGGTTCCAGCCCTCGGGTGTTCCACAAAGCGTGGAACACAAAGCTGCGCCTGCCTTTTGTGCCTATGTCGCCCAAGTGGCTCAGGCAGCCAGGCGCTTGACGGACGCTCTCTCCCCAGGTGCGGCACATCTTCTGCCCTGCGCGGTCCCAGCCCCAGTCCCCGCCTGCGCCCATCAGGTGCCTGCGTCCTGTGTCACACCGCGACCCTCCCGGCAGATGTCGACCACCCAGAATCTCAGGAGGTCTTTGATTAGAAAGTGGAGGCCAGTTTGCAGTGTGGTAGGGGATGCGATCTTTGGGGCCGAGCCTGCCCTTTTCCCCTCCCCACTGCCTCCGGCGGGGCTGGGCCGGTCTGCAGCCTGCGAGCTCTTCTCTGGACTTGCTCGGTCCCTTTGTTTTGCGAACGGCCGGCAATGTGTTCGGGCCAGTTAATTTTCTCTTTCTATTACTATGCCACAGTTTAAGTTGGTAATTCACAAAAGCTCCCTCCGATTGTCCTCAGGGCACTCAGGCCCGGTCCTTACCCTAAGCAATGCCGCCCGGTCCTCTCCGTTCTGCCCCCACTTGCTGGTGGCAGATGCAGGCGTCTGGGGTACTTTTCCGCTGGGAGTTGCTTTTAGGCACGTAATCTGTGAGTTTTATTTATTGTTCCCCTCCCAGTCAGGTTGCCCTCTGAGGTTCAAAAACTTCCCCCAGACCTGCCAGCGTGAGGGTTTCCCGGTGCTTGAAAACTTCCTCTATTAAGAGTCCCTTCCCAGGACGGACCTCCATCCTTAGCTCCCCTGTCTCCCCTTTTATCTTTTATATTTTGTCCTACATCCTTTCAAAGACAATGGGTTGCTTTTCTGGGCGCCTGATGACCTCAGCTAGCGATCAGAACTTGTTTTGTGAAGATTACTCTGCGTTCAGTTATTCTTTTGATGAATTTGTAAGAGAGAAAGTAATCTCCCCCATCCTATACCCCCGCCATCTTGGCTCCTCCCGCCCAGTGACATTTTGAAACAGGGTAAAACAGAAAATCATAGCTCAACTATAAAAATGATTGATTTAAGCATACCAAGTTACTAGCATCTAATACACCTCCATTAGTAGTTTTAAATACTTACATATTAGAAGTTATTGTGCTCCACAAGTAAAAATATGTTGTATATCTACAATAAATACAACTTTCAGTGGCTTAAGTATTTGTATCTAGTTCAAAGTGACTAGTAAGTTTTTGAAATCTCAAATGTTTTAACACCCAGCTGTTCTCAACTTAAAGAAGAAAAAGAAAAGAACAAAGAAACAAAAGTTGGTAGCATGTTATCTCAGTTTTAAAATCAGTTTTAAGTACCTATGTACTCACCTCTGTGACCCTACATACTCACAGGGTCACACAGATGAATCTCATATATTCCTGAACTAAGTGAAAAAAGTTGGAACAACATGCTCAAAACAGAGACTTTTATTTTCTGCCTGAAAATCAGCTAGCTAAGTAGATCTTTGAAAAGTTTGTCACATTTTACTAAATCCATAAAGGTTAAGCTGTTGAACTAAAATTTTCATATTATCAGTTTTAGGTATTTTGTAAGGGGACTTTCTTTCCAAGAATTCTTTCCAGAAGTGTTTTCACTGATCACTATAGAAAGGTCACTCCCATCCCACCAAATACATTTAAACGGATCACTTTCAACTATATTCCACTTTTTAGGAAAAGTGAGTGAAAGAAAGTCATTCAGTTCATCTGGTTCAGAGACAGAAAATGAGTAACATGGTTCTTTTATCACAGATTATTCAGACAAAACCTGAAAAGGATCTTCTTCAATAGACCTCCAGACCAAGTCACCATGATTCAATGGAAGGAAAGATGCTGAAGGTGAAGTAAATGCTTTGATCACCTGAAGTGAAGAGCTGACTCATTAGAAAAGACACTGATTCTTAGGAAATGTTGACAGCAGAAGGAGCAGTGATGAGAGGAGGTGAGAAGTTTGGATAGCATCTCTGATTCAAAGGATTCAATCTCAGGAAGACTCTGGGAGAAGGTGAAATACAGAGAGTCTTGGTGTGCTGCAGTCCAAGAGGTCATGAAGAGTCAGACACGGCTTAGTGACTGAACAACAACAGCATCTCAGTTCAAAAACTGGGCCTTCCAAGGGTGGTGGTTGGGTACCAAAATTTCAGAGGAATAAGAGTCAGAAACCAATTTCTTCCACACAAATTCATCTAAGGATCATTGGCACAAGGAATAACTTCCATAAAACAACTTGTGTACTCTGTTGCCTGCCCCTAGATATTCAGAAAGGTAAACCAGTCTCTTCAAGAGGTGATAGGACAAAATATAAGAGACATAAACAGAAATAAATTGTTTAGGGACAGGGTCCCATCTTGTAGAGGGAGTCATAAAGGAGCAGAAACTTGCACAAAATAAGAAAGCCTCACCTCCCCATTCCATGTCAATGGGGAGCTTGGGACCACAGAGGGCAGCATAACTGTGGACAACTGAACAAAAACACAGACTATACCCCTAAATGCAATTACCAACATAGAAGTGACTCAGAATCTCCTCTGCATGATAATTTAATGGGTCCTAAGAAGGAGGCCCAGGCTGTATCATCTGCCCAATGGTAAGGACCAGGTTTTAATGCCCTGGGGACAATTTGAAAGAGCAAAGCTGACAGCACAACCTAATCTGTGGAGAAACTAGAGACAAAATTTATTTAAAAAATAAAAATAAAAAAGCACTTTCTTCTGAGAAGGTTGTAAGGCCACATAGTAAACCCTTCCATGCTCATGGAACAAAATTTTACATACTGGAAAATACAAAGAAGACCAAATTAGCCACCTTTTGTGACCCTTTTGTCAGGGAGGCAGAGTTCAATGTGTGTGACAGCAAGAGATAGAAACCAAGGGGCTGCTGGTATCATGGCCACAGAGACAGCATCACCGACAAAGCTCTGAAAAGGCTGCCAGTTGTTCACCACATCTTCCTTGGTTCATGGACAGTTCACATAGTCCAGCAGGCTCACAGCCTGAGACCAGCTTCCTTCTGGAGACACACAGTATACCCACACCCGTGCCCTTGTGACACAGCCAACAAAGAGAGGGTCTGCGGCCAGCCGGGTGTGTAAGATGCATGGCCCATCTGGAACAGCCCTTGCTCGCCAGCCAGTCACCTAAGCCTCGTGGACCTTGGCATGGGACAAAGCACATAGACAATCAAGGTCAGTTCCCTTGCAGAGAACCTGAGAATCTGAGTTGCTTAGACCTGGAAAGTGCACGAAATGCAGGGCTCACTTGGGGTAGTGGCCTTGCAGAACCACGAGGTACCTGAGCAGGGTGGACCAAGAAACCACATGTCACCTTTGGAAATGGCAATGCCCACTGTGGTCCATCCACTTCAAACACCCACAGATATCTCAGTGATATTTGTTTTCAATGTTCCCATTCTCAGCACGCACCACTGAGCAAGTGAGCTCAAATAACTGGCGGCCGCCCCCTCATCTCAGGGTAGAAACTCAATGCAGAAAAGGCTTGCAAACAGAGGAAGTAAAATTAAGTAAAGGAGGGCAAAATGCCCAGAAGTGACAGGTGAAACAGGTTAAAACTCAGCAGCTGACACAGAGATTGTTCAATTGAGGGACAATCATAGCCACTCATGACAAGCAGAAGCTGGAACAAAAGAGTATCTGACACTGAACTGACACAACAAAGCAATAACTCAAATATCTAGACCTCTGTTTATAATTATGCCTATTATAGTTTTTAAAACATTTTGTTGATTATTATTCCCTTAACTTTCATTTCTATATTTTGGCCACTTGATGCAAAGAGTTGACTCGTGTGAAAAGACCCTGATGCTGGGGAAGATTGAAGATGAGAAGAGAAGGGGACGACAGAGAATGAGATGGTTGGATGGCATCACCAACTCAATGGACATGAATTTGAGTAAGTTCCAAGAGTGGGTAACGGACAGGGAGGCCTGGCTTACTGCGGTCCATAGGGTCACAATGAGTTGGACATGACTGAATGACAGAATTGAAATGAACTGAGCTATTACCTTTCTACAAAAAATTATGCAAGCTTATTTATTAAACTATATATATATAGAAGGTACAGAAAATCTGTGGTTTCCATTTTTTAAAGTGTTTAAGGGAGTCCATCCTCTGTTTTAGGTTCTTAATCTTTGTTTTTAAAATTTGTTATCAATAATATAACCTTAGAAATATAACCTTTAGGGTTTGTTTTCACTCATGGCTTTTATTCCTGAGTTGATTAGTGTATCCCACCTTTATTCTCCCTTTTCTCCTCTCAGACACCACTCTCTCCTCCCTTATCTCTGTTCTATTAATTTCTGTGAATACTTTTGGTTCTTTCTGGCTATGGAGATTTGTCTCATCATTAATCTTGGGTTTCATTTTCTGTTCTGTATGCATGCAGAATTCTTGATGATACTGTAATAGACGAACTGAAAGTCAGAGGCCAGCAAGTCAATTCCGGAATCTTGAATCATTATCGACCTCCTGACACCAGGGAACTTTGAAAGAGAAGTGCACTCATTTGAAAGACTGACTGATTTGAAAAGACTCTGATGCTGGGAAAGATTGAGGGCAGGAAGAGAAGGGGATGACAGATGAGATAGTTGGATGGCATCACCGACTCAATGGACATGAGTCTGAGTAAGCTCTGGGAGTTGCTGATGGACAGGGAGGCCTGGTGTGCTGCATTTCATGGGGTCCCAAAGAGTCAGACAAGATTGAGCGACTGAACTGAACTGGTATATACCTATGACTGACTCATGTTGAGGTTCCACAGAAAACAGCAAAATTCTATCAAGCAAGTTTCCTTCAATATAAACAAATACATTAGAAAACACGTATCTGGGAGTATGTGTTTATTTGTGTGTTTTTTTTTTTTTTTTACTAATTCAACCATTTTATGACTTTGGTTGTATGTTTTTATTTATGGACAACATGTTTACTAACTCAGCCTCTTATGTATGAGTGTTCACAGATTTTCCAGTTTTTAAAATATTTTAGTCCCTCCGTTATTCTAACAATTTGAATGTTTCACATAATTTAAGACTTATGTAGACATAAATACTTGTAGAAAGTCGTTAACAATCCTCTTTGTTTACTGGAATTTCAGGGGCAAAAACAAAGACATCTTACATTTTCACTTCAGTAACTAAATATACCTTATTTTGCTTGTTCTGATTACCTCATATTTTCAATTTTTATTAATTTATTAATAATTTTAATTAAATTTTATTAATCTAATTCACTTATCATTTTATTAATTAATTGTTATAATTAACACTAAATTAAGTGGTTTATTAATTTATAAATTAATTATAATTTAATTGAGTTATTAAATAGAAATTAATTAATTTCTATTTGCTGATGTTTCTCTATTATGTTAATATTTATATTAATTTGTTTCCATATTAAGCTTATTGTTTTCCTCTTTCTCCTTGCTATGAGGTTAGGTTTTTCTTCCAGTTTTTATAGATGTCATTAGCTTATTCTTATCATGGAAAGCTAAGTTTTATGAATGCTTAAATATATATGGGTTCTGCATTTGCTGTATTTGATGATCTGGGTGCACTATATTTTCCTCTTCATACACCTCAGAGAATATTTTAATTTCCCCTGAGACTTCTTTTTGGAATTATTGGTCCTTTAGGAATGTGTTGTTTAATTTTCCACACATTACAACTTCCAAATTCTCCTACCATTATTGATTTTGCATTACATATCTTGGATGTCAGAAAACATATTTTACATGATTTAAAGTAATTAGACTTCCTTTATGGTTTAACATAAACCCTATCCTTGAGAATGTTCTGGAGACACTACCAAGTGAACTTGAGAGGGATGTGCAATCTTTGGTTCTTTTCAGGTGGAATGTTCTGTCTATGTGTGTTAAATCCACTTGGTTTATATTGTCATTTATGTTTTTGCCTCACTCAGCAGTCTTCTTATGTTCTTATAGCAATATTTGGATATTTAATGTTGGGCCATACTTCATGCAAGAGTTTTGTAGTTTTTACACTTCATGTTTGTCAAAAGGCTGAGAAACAATTTGATCTCATTGAACTTGAACTCTTCACTGAGTTTATCATTTATTAAAAAAATCATATGACAAAATATGTAACTAATATCACTTTGATCAAGATAGTGGAGGTGATGAAATTGCAGTTGAGCTATTTCAAATCCTAAAGGATGATGTTGTGGAAGTGCTGCCTTCAATATGTCAGCAAATTTGTAACACTCAGCAGTGGCCACAGGACTGGAAAATGTCAGTTTTCATTCCAATCCCAAAGAAAGGCAATGCTAAAGAATGTTCAGACTACCACACAATTGCCCTCACTCACATGCAAGTAAAATAATGCTCAAAATTCTCCAAGCCAGGCTTCAGCAACATGCAAAGTGTGAACTTCCAGATGTTCAAGCTGGTTTTAGAAAAGTCCAAGGAACCAGAGATCCAATTGACAACATTCACTGGATCATTGAAAAAGCAAGAGAGTTGAGAAAAACATATTTTTCTGCTTTATTGACTATGTCAAAGCCTTTGACAGTGTAGATCACAATTAACTTTAGAAAATTCTGAAAGAGATGGGAACACCAGCCCACCTGACCTGCCTCGTAAGAAACCTGTATGCAGGTCAGGAAGCAACAGTTAGAAGTGGACATGGATCAACAGACTGGTTCCAAATAGGAAAAGGTGTATGTCAAGGCTGTATGTTCCAGTACTCTTGCCTGGAAAATCCCTAGTTGAAGGAGCCTGGTAGGCTGTAGTCCACGGGTTCGTGAAGAGCTGGACAGGACTGAGCACTTTCACTTTCACGTTTCACTTTCATGAACTGGAGAAGGAAATGACAACCCATTCCAGTGTCCTTGCCTGGAGAATCCTAGGGATGGGGAGACTGGTGGGCTGCTGTCTATGGGGTCTCACAGAGTTGGACAGGACTGAAGCAACTTACAACAGCAGCAGCAAGGTTGCGTGTTTTCACTCTGCCTATTTAACTTATATGCAGAGCATATCATGAGAAATGCTGGGCTGGAAGAAGGACAACTGGAATTAAGATTGACTGGAGAAGTATCAATAATCTCAGATATGCAGATGACACCACTCTTATGGAAAAACGAAGAAGAACTAAAGAGGCTCTTGATAAAAGTGAAAAAGAAGAGTGAACAAGTTGGCTTAAAGCTTGACATTCAGAAAACTAAGATCATGGCATCTGGTCCCATCACTTCATGGCAGATAGATGAGGAAATGGTGGGAACAGTGGCTGCCTTTATATTTTTGGGCTCCAAAACCACTGCAGATGGTGATTGCAGCCATGCAATTAAAAGACAATTACTCCTTGGGAGGAAAGTTATGACCAAGCTAGACAGCATATTAAAAAGCAGAGACATTACTTTCTTGGCGACGGTCTTCTAGTCAAGGCTATGGTTTTTCTGGTGGCCATGTATGGATGTGAGAGTTGGACTGTGAAGAAAGCTGAGTGTCAACAAATTGATGCTTTTGAACTGTGGTGTTGGAGAAGACTCTTGAGAGTCCCTTGAACTGCAAGGAGATCCAACCAGTCCATCCTAAAGAGGAGTCCTGAGTGTTCATCGGAAGGACTGATGCTGAAGCTGAAACTCCAATACTTTGGCCACCTGATGCAAAGAGCTGACTCATTTGAAAAGACCCTGACACTGGGAAAGATTGAGAGCAGGAGGAGAACAGGACGACAGATGATGAGATGATTTGATGGCTTCACCGACTCAATGGACATGAGTTTGGGTAAACGCTGGGAGTTTGTGATGGACAGAGAGGCTTGGCGTTCTGCGGTTCATGGGGTCACAAATAGTCAGACACGACTGAGTGGCTGAACTGAACGGAACTGAACGAGGAGATGCCGCAATGGATTTTTTTAAATAGGGCAAGTGTTGACTTTCCAGGGGGAAAAAAAAATCTTCGAATTGTATGAACTTGAATCAGGTTGTAAGGAAAATTGTATGCAAGCAATAAACAATAACAAGCCATAGTGACTATACTAATGGTAGACAAAAACATTATATAAAAATAACATGAAACAAATGAAATCAAGTATCATTATATGTAGTAATTATATATTTCATTGTAGTTTCATATTAATGATAAAAGGACATATTCAGTTATATACATATAAGAATTATAGAGATATGCTCACCTCACCAAAGAGTTCCAGGTACCTGAATCAAATACTAAAAATGTTTGAATTTTTTCTCAGCCTTTGGCTAACATAAGACCACTGACAGTAGGGATAAACTAACTGAAAATGTAATCCATTTGGATTTATCACAGATGAATAGAAAATTCCATCCAAAGACAGAAAAATCCACATCCCTCTCAATTGCACATGTAATAATCTCCAGAATATTTTCAATAACAGGGTTTAAATGGTCATAAAGCAAAACTAAATAATTCATATCATACCAAATATGTTATCTGATATCTAAGAAATATAAATTGAAATAAAAAATGGGAGGAAAATACAGCAACTATAATGTGTGGAAAATTAAAAACAAATTACTAAGGGACCAATGAGTCAAGGAATAAGTCACAGGGGAGGGAAAATAATAAAATACTCTGAGGTGAATGAAAAAAAAAACAGCACAATACACCCATATCATCATTCACAGCAAAAGCAGAACCCATATATAAAATTTGCATAAAAAGAAAGCTCTGTAACCCTGAGAAGAAGCTAAAGTCTTCTTCAGAAACTGATATGACAAAAGAAAGAAAGAATGAAAAGCCATACTCACAGTAAGGAGAAACAGAAAAACAATGAAGCTTCATATGACAATAAAATAGTGCAATGAGTGAAAGACTAGAGAAAAATCAACAATAAAGGAAATTAATAAAAATGGAACATACTATGTAAACTGAAGAAGCAAAATGAGGGAAGATTTAGTTACTGAAATGAGAATGAATAAGATGCCACTGCTATAAAATCATACTAAATAAAATGGACTGTTAGCTACTTTGGACAAGTATTTATGCCAACAGAAGTCTTAAGCCATGTAAAACAGCCAAATTTCTAGAAGATCATAGTGATTAAAACAAGTTTAAAAACTGGAAAATCTAAATACAAAAATAAAAAGAGGTTAAATTCACAGTCATATTGCTTATAAATAAACATATAGAACCAGATTTTTTTTTTTAATGCTGTGTTATACCAATTCTTTTCCTGAGAATGTCAAATGCTATGTATGAAAGAAAAGGTGTGCTAAATGTATTAGCATTCAGTTAAAGTGATATTTCATGTATTCAATCACTACATTCCTGTCTGACCCTCTGCACCCCCACAGACTGTTGCCCACCAGGATTGTCTGTCCATGATATTCTAAAGGCCAGGAAACAGGAGTGTGTTGCCCTGTCTTCCTCCAGGAGATGGTCCCAATCTATAGAATGAACCTGTTGACCTTATGACTTCTGCATGAGAAGGCAGGTTGTTTACCATTAATGCCACCTGGGAAAGCAGTACACACACACATACATCAGTTCAATTCAGTTCATTTGCTCAGTCGTGTCCGACTCTTTGCAACCCCATGAATCGCAGCACTCCAAGCCTCCCTGTCCATACCAACTCCTAGAGTCTACCGAAACCCATGCCCGTCAAGTCCGTGATGCCATCCAGCCATCTCATCCTCTGTCGCCCCCTTCTCCTCCTGCCCCCAATCCCTCCCAGCATCAGGGTCTTTTCCAATGAATTAACTCTTCGCATGAGGTAGCCAAAGTATTTTGCATGTGTATGTGAACACATAGATATATATTCAAATACATGTGTATATTGATTTATATATCTGACTGGCCTGGTGGCTCAGACAGTAAAGCATCTGCCTACAATGTGGGAGACCTGGGTTCAATCCCTGGGTTGGGAAGATCCTCTGGAGAAGGAAATGGCAACCCACTCCAGTACTCTTGCCTGGAAAATCCCATGGACAGAGGGTTATGGTAGGCTCCTACAGTCCATGGGATCATAAAGAGTCAGTCACAACTGAGCAACTTCACTCACTCACTTATGTATCTAAATATATGCATAGATATGTTTATGTCTATAAGTATACTTTTGCTGTCAATAGATATCAGTATATATTTGACTGTAGGAATATACTCAGAGGTACATAATTTTACTGTATCTGATGACCTGCTATGATGCCCTTTCACTTTCATTCACCTTGGAGTATCTTCTAATTCCCTTGTGGCTTACCCTTTGAATCATTTGTTCCTTAAGAATGTCTCATTTAATTTTCCACACATTGACAAATTTATAAAAATTTAACTTATAATTGACTTTTAGTTCCTCTTCTTGGTGGTCAGAGAGCATATTTGGTTATGTCATATAACACACACACTCACACACACACACACACTCACACACAATGTGTGAGTGTGTGTGTGTCTTGAAACATGACACCTTTCTCCTTTCTCCTGTTTACCTGTCATATATCTTGTAGAGTTTCTGGATGTGTTCTTGAAAATTACATTTCCCTTCCACTCTCTTCTCTCTCTGGGATTTGAGGTAAACCTCAATACCAGAGGAGACTGTCAACTGAAGAATAAAAAAAAAACAAATCTGATAAAAATGAGAAGACAGCCCCCCACACCTCAGAAGAGCAGAACATCACTGTTAATATAGAAATACTATCTGGCTGGTAGAAGGCTTTCAAATGAAATGTGCACTTAAACATATAGAGGCTGAAATTACACTCTCTCCACTAATTTCAGGAAGAAAACCAGAGTCATGATCATGCACCTTACCCCTTGCTTCAACATGCTTCATATTGTAATCTCAAACTAATGAAGACACTGGTAATGTAGAAGCCTCCACCATCAGTCCAAATAACTGCTCTGTAATGGTTCAAAATATGAAAAGGAGTACATCAAGGCTGTATATTGTCACTCTGCTTATTTAACTTATATGCACAGTACATCATGAGAAATGCTGGAGTGAAAGAAGCACACAGTGGAATCAAGATTGCCAGGAGAAATATCAATAACCTCAGATATGCAGATGATACCATCCTTATGGCAGAAAGTGAAGAGGAACTGAAAAGCCTCCTGATGAAAGTGAAAGAGGAGAGTGAAAAAATTAGCTTAAAACTCAACATTTGGAAAACTAAGATTATGGCATATGGTCCCATCACCTCATGGGAAATAGATGGGTGACAGTGGAAACAGTGTCAGACTTTATTTGTTTGGGCTCCAAAATCACTGCAGATGGTGACTACAGTCATCAAATTAAAAGACACTTGCTTCTTGGAGGAAAAGCTATGAGAAACCTAGACATTTTATTAAAAAGAAGAGACATCAACTTACTAACAAAGGTCCTTTCAGTTGTAAACCCCTATGGTTTATGCAGTGGTCATGTATCAGTTCAGTTCAGTTCAGGAGCTCAGTCATGTTTGACTCTTTGTGACCCCATGAAGTGCAGCATGCCAGGCCTCCCTATCCATCACCAACTCCCAAAGTCCACCCAAACCCATGTCCATTGAGTCGGTGATGCCATCCAGCCATCTCATCCTCTGTCGTCCCCTTCTCCTCCTGCCCTCAACCTTACCAAGCATCAGGGTCTTTTCAAACGAGTCAGCTCTTTGCGTCAGGTGGCCAAAGTATTGGAGTTTCAGCTTCAACATCAGTCCTTCCGGTGAACACCCAGGACTTATCTCCTTTAGGATGGACTGGCTGGATCTCCTTGCAGACCAAAGGACTCTCAAGAGTCTTCCCCAACACCACAGTTCAAAAGCATCAATTCTCTGGTGCTTAGTTTTCTTTATAGTCCACTCTCATATCCATACATGACCACTGGAAAAGCCATAGCCTTGACTAGACGGAACTTTGTTGGCAAAGTAACGTCTCTGCTTCCATATGTTGTCTAGGTTGCTCATAATTTTCCTTTCAAGGAGTAAGCATCTTTTAATTTCATGGTTGCAGTCACCATCTGCAGTGATTTTGGAGCCCAGAAAAATAAAGTCAGCTACTGTTTCCACTGTTTCCCCATCTATTTGCCATGAAGTGATGGGACTGGATGCCATGATCTTAATTTTCTGAATGTTGAGCTTTAACCCAACTTTGTCACTCTCCTCTTTAACTTTCATCAAGAGGCTCTTTACTTTCTGCCATAGGGGTGACGCCATCTGCATATCTGAGGTTATTGTTATTTCTCCTGACGAACTTGATTCCAGCTTGTCCTTCCTCCAGCCCCACATTTGTCATGATGTACTCTGTATATAAGTTAAAAGCAAAAACAAAAACACACAGCTCTGATGGCATGGAAGCATGGCCGAGAGGATCTACCCCACGTGTAAGGTCAGGAGTGGTGGCTGAGAGGAGCTACTCCATGTTCAAGACAAGAAGCAGTGGCTGTAATTTGCTGGAACAGCCATGAAGAGATGCCCCATGTCCAATGTAAGAGAAACCCAAGTAAGCCAAGTAGGCACTGAAAGAGGGCCTCAGAGGGCAGACAGACTAAAATCACAATCACAGTAATATATAGATATGAGAATTAGAACATAAAGAATGCTGAGAGCTAAAGAATTGATGTCTTTGAATTATGATGCTGGAGAAGACTCTTAGGGGTCCCTTGGACAGCAAGGTGATCAAGACAATCAATCCTTAAGGACCCAAACCCTGAATATTCTTTTGCAGCACTAATGCTGTAGATGAAACTCCAGTATTTTGCCAGCCTGATGCAAAGAGCCAACTCTTTGGATAACATTGTGATGCTGGGAAAGATTGAGGATGAGAGAAGAAGGGGGTGACAAAAGATGAGATCATTAGATGGCATCACCAGTTCATTTGACATGAGTTTGAGCAAACTCTGGCAGACAGTGAAAGAGAGGGAGTCCTGTCATGCTTCAGTCCAGGGAGTAACACAGAGTTGGACAACAACAATAATCAAAGTCTCTAGAGCTACTTCTTAAATTCACTCTAAGATACATTTATTAAAAGAAATAACAAAAACAACAAAACATTATGGTGGCATACTAGAAGCTGGGATAATGGATTTTTTAAAAAATATGTCAGCTATAGGTCTGTCAAAGAGATGAAGCTTAGATTTGCATAGATGTTCAGAATCAGTGTGTAAGGAAAATTTTATGTAGGAATTCCTGGCTTCTCATGGGAGGGTTTGGGGTCCTGTCAGCCCAATGCCAACCTCCTCCTGTTGCCAACAGTTCATTGGTGAAGTACTGTGGGGCAATCCCTTGCAGTAATGTTCCTGGGAGGAAGGACCTGCCATGAGAAGTAGCTGACAGAAACATAGGTTGTGAGGGTATCAGGAAGTGTACGCTGGAGCACAATTGTTTAGAGTGAGGATACTCTCCTTTCCTAAATGGGGAAGCTAACCCTCATGTAGGCTAGTTGTGGAGCATGGATTCAGGTATGCAGGTAGAAGGTGACAGGCTGAGACTAGAGGCTTCGGGATGTACTGTGTCCAAGTCTCACTGATAGAGCTGTGGTTACAGGATGAGAATTCTAGATGACTCCAATGGAGGCAGGGAGAACTAAGAACTTATGAGATTCATCTCTCCCTGGGTCCTGCCACTCCTAGGCCTCCTGTTGTTTGAGATTGCCTTGGCCCTTCACTTCTGCCCATCGTCTTGGGAAGGCCTACCTGTTGGAAGGAGTTTCTTCCTGTTGTCCCATTGCACTTTGGGGCTGAATTCTCGGGTCTTTGAATTTCAACATCCACCATTTGACCTTTCACAACCACCACACAGACAAAGCTGGAAACAGTTTAAGGCTTCCTGAGGATAACAGTGAAGAGCTGGGGAGAGGAAATGGACAGGGATTCCAAACTGGCAAGACAAGGTGTCTATTGATGTCATCTCCCCCATGGATTAGCACAGACATCTTCAGCTACTGAATTACCTGTGTTCACTCTCTGTATTTGTGTCCCTGTGTCTTGCACCTCTCTATTTCCATGTGTGGTCATATATCACCAGTTGTATGTTTTTCTCTGTGTGTGTTCAATCCATTGTAGATGCAGAGATGAAGCCAACAGGATATGAGACATGGAGCAACAAGAAAAGGGAGCACAAGGCATTTACAGACTTGGAAACACTGGTCAATGTATCTCTGAAGTGCTCACATTCAGGACAGGAATGAAGAAAGGATGGGCAGTGATAACTCGTGACAGTTGGTCCACAAATCTGGAATGACATGAAGAGACAAACAAGCTCACAATTCCTGTTGTGTTCGTGAGTGTTCATCCTGGGAAGCAGCTATGAAGGTTTGAGGAGTCACCCAGAGTAAACCACATAGTGTGGGACTTTGAAACAACTCTTGGAGGACCACAAAGAGCCTATTATCAGCTGAAACACATTCTTTCAGAGGTGGAAGATCCATCCATTTAGAACACAAAAGCACCATCATTTGGGGAATCCATGTTTTCTGCGTCAATGTGGCCCTCATGTGGTGATTGTGGAATTTATTTTATCTGGGCTATTACAAAAGGAGTTTACAGGTCTGGCAGTTTGTGTACAAAAGGTATTTATTGGATTATGGGTATTGGCTACAGTCCTGCAAATCTGTCCCTGATATAATGGGTCATGTCTTTGCTGTTCTAATTAGCATGTGCTGATACTTGGGCTTTCATTGCAGTGCTTCTAATCAGACTTGTCTTTAGCTCCAGGTACTCCTCAGAGTAAAGGGTTGTTTTTCACACGGGACTTCTCCAAAATGCCGGGTGAATTTGGGGTTGAGAATGGGAAATCCAAATGCTTATGTGAGCTGTAGCTCAGAGTGTCCCATTTATTGACCAAAAACTGCACCCTCAGATTCATCTTCAATTTGGGTTTATCTATTGTTCTTCTTGATGCTGTCTTTCCACAAAGTCCAGTGAGTCTCCTTTGTAAACAGCTGTGCCCCAATATCTATACTTTGTTTCTGTTTTCATCATTCAACTTCTCTTGTAAATTAGTTTATATATCTTTCTCCTCCAGAAATCTTTCTGATGTTACTGACCATTCTGCAATATTATGGTGAATAGTCATTTTATCAACGTATTTATCTTACTAGGAGGATAATGAATTTACAAATTTGTGATAGTTTTTGCCATACATCAAGAAGAATCAGCCCTAGATATACACGTGTCACCCCATCCTGAAACCCACCTCACACTTATTTCTCCACTCTCTCCATGTTGTCCCCAAACTTTACTGTGGTTGTCCTGCTTCATGTCTCAATCTCACACCTCTCATTTATTTTACATATGTATATGTACCTCTTATTTATTTTACATATGTAAATCTATATGCTTCAGTGCTTTTTTCTCAACACATACCACTGTCACATTCTCCCACTGAGACCAGAAGTGTGTTTTTTTATGTCTGTCTCTTATTTGCTGCCCTGCATGTAGGATCATCAGTGCCATGTTTCTAAATTCCATATATATGTGTTAATATTCAGTATTTTTCCTTTGCTTTCTCTTTTTGACTTTTCTCTGTGTTAGAGTCTCGAAGCTCACCCACCTCATTGGAGCTGACTCAAATGTGTTCCTTTTTATAGCTGAGTATACAACGTCCTTTTCCATTCGTCTACCGATAGACATCTAGGTTAAATCCATGTAACAGCTATTGTAAATTGTATTACAGTAAAAATTGTTATATGTACTTTTCAATATGTGCTTAAAGGAAGTTTAGAAGATCACAGACTTTTCTAGGAACTGACTTGAAAAATTAAAAGTCTTTAGTGTTTTGCAGAGGATAGATTTCTGTGTTTGTCTGTGTCTATTTTCAAAGGAACCCCCTGATTTTGAGAAAATTATGATAGAACATCAACCTTTCCATTAAATAGAGAAGATAAGAAGCTGCTTCACATGAAGAACAATGATCAGCATAATTCTCATGAACAGAAAATTAACGAAGAGTGGTCTGCATGTGAGAAGTATAGAGGGGTGACACCAGTAAGCCTGAAATAATACAGAAAGGTAAATAGACAGCAAGAATTCTGTGTGTTTGTGTATTGTTTGGGCAGAAACTCAGGATCCATCTTTCAGCTCCCTATATGCTTCTCAGTTTACTGGGTGCCAATTACCATCCATGTAGTGTAATAGAAGTGGTTAGATCCTCCTTTAGGATTGTGTCAGAGGACACAGTTCATTTTGTGGGGTGAGTGTTGGAGAGGAAGTAGAAATAAGACTAGTGTTCAGTATTTGTTGACCTACCAATTTACAAGAGAATACAGTAGTTCACCAAAAGGGCCTGTTGAACAAGGGCCATAAAGTGAAATAATGGATCTCAGTTTTGTTGGATGGTGGTACTCCAAGTGCCCTCTCTGTTGTAAATCGGCATCATCAGACAGTTTAACTGTGTAGAACAAGGAAAAATCAATAACATTCAATTAAGTATGAATCAGATAGCCTCATTTTGTAAAAGAGTGCATGGTCTTTCTCTGAGACAATCAGTTACCCAGCGCTAGGGTTCCATGAGTCATCCCAGGAAAACGTGGTACAAGGTATATGGACAGACTATGGCCTAGGGAGAGAGAGAAGGGTGGGTATCCTTAACTTCATTAGTTTCTGTCAAAATGAACAGGTGTAAATATGAATTGCCAGAGAATAGGTAAGCAAACAGAAACAGATCCCATTATATACGTTTGTACTCATGTGAACTTCCTTCGTTTTTCCATGAACTCAGTTTAGGTACAAGATGTGCAATAGCAGAAGTGAGTGGAATGGCAATGTAAAACAGACAAGGGCCAGGCTACCCAGATATGTGCTCTGTGTCCCATGATGGCTCAATGGCTAATATCCCAATTTCCAGAAAAGCTTACACTCTTTTCTCAAGACCCTCTAGTAGATCAAGGTCCAGAAATGTCAATATTTTTCTCCTGAACCCTCTGTAGACAGTGACTCTTCCTTGTTGAGTGGCTCAGCACAGACTGCTTTCAGTCACAATGACACTGGTACTTCTTCTTGCCATCTATCGGTACTCTGTGATCCAGTGACCAATGGGAACACCTGGAGCATATAGAGCTCACTCAGGAACTGCTGAGCACTTAGAGTAGCCCTTGTGATTCTGTTTCCCAGAATCGCATCCACCTCTGGACCTGACAAAGTATAGACTGCCACAAATGGAGTATGGGGAGTTCATTTGTCCCACTGCATTCTCTTTTTGAAGATACAATGACCCCAACATGTGCATGCATGCCTGGGGTGATGTTTCTGTCCTACATGGAGTTCTCATTCTATGTCTTTTGGGAGAAGCTGGCAGGATCTCTTTCCAGGATGAACAGGTAAAAAAAATCAAAGTTCAAGGGTTTGTGGTTGTCCTTTTCAAGGTGCATTGGATTAGATCTTCTTCTCAGTGCCAGCTTCTGAACTTGAATGCATTCACCCTAGCTTTGTTCTGTCTACAGAGATGGTCTAAAACTCTAGAAGACAAGACATGGTCTTCCCTGGGTACTGTCCCAACAATCATCTAAGAAACACTGAAAAATGTCTTCTCAGTTTCTTAATCTGTAAGGCCAAACTCACTTATTAAGAAAATAGTAAACATAAAAATAAAATTTACCATGCATATATCAGTGTATAAGTGTTTGTCAGAAGACTGAAAGTGTTTACCCTGAAGAAAAATTACTTTAAAAGAGGCTGCAACATAATCATCAATGACCTCCTGTGTTTACTGGGCCCATGTTATGTACCTATGTAATGTATATATTATAACTGTTTTACATTTTTATATATTTGATTCTATTCAATAGCTTCCTTCATATGTCTATATTTTTATTTGCCACACAATACGCTTTACTCACCTGTTGTGGATGAATGCTAACCTATGTGCTATTTTAAACGTCCTTTATCTATTTGTTTTCAAAATATTAGTTACTCATTCACAATAATTTTAGCTTTCAAAAATCTTTAACCAGTTATATCTATATGTGAATTATACTCCCATGATGGCGGTAGGTATTTGAAACTTTGATTTTTAATAAGGCATCCATTTCAAAAGTATCCCAATCATATCAAGTATAAAACTTGGTAAATAAGCCATCTTACCATACCCTTAAGGTACCTATTTTAGAAAGTACTGGCTGACCTAGATAGGGAACAGATTGAGTGACTCTGCTCTTTTCTCCCCTCACTTCTAATTCCTGCTTTTATTTTTAATTCAGTAACATAATGGGAGTCACCATATCCTGAGGTACCCCACCTCAGGACATAGTAAAGGCAGCATTCCAGGCCCATGCTATTTCTTTTCTCTCAAATTTGTTTATGGTCCTAGATGTGCTTTGGCACTCTCCAGGACCTGAGAGTATGAAAGCATGATTTTCCAGAGTTCCACGTTGTTTGTTAGCAAGTTACATCCTGAAATCATAATTAGGATTACAAGGGCTGGCCCACCATTCTGGTGGGAAAATGTCTGTGGAAATTCAGGACAAGGAGTACCAGTCCAGATAAATGCCTCAGAATTCAAGCAAATGGTACCACTGTGGATGGGCTGAGACTGATCCAAAAGAAATGAAAGTCAGGAATACTGCATGGTTGCCCTTGCAATTAACCAGGAGTATGTGCTTTAACTGCAATTGGCTTAGTAGTTAGCTAGGTCAGGTGGGAAACAGTGTCTAGGAAGTGAGCATGGCTGATAGAGGTCTGGTGTCACTGCTATGGGTGGCACTAGAATAATAACTATTCATTGTTTTCCAGAGTAGCAGGATCAAAGCCCTGTTGTCTAATGAGATGAATGGACAGCTAATGAAAAAGGCCTGAAATGACTATAAGTGTGTGTGTGTGATGTCCCTCCACAATGCAAGGTCAAGAAGATTTATGGAGGGTGGGTCTATAGCCTCACTGCCTAAGGAAAGGTTATAGGCTACAAATATAAGGAAAGTATATATTTATGGTAAGGAAAGCAGAGACATCTACCAGTAACCACATAGTCAATGTATACTGCCAGGATTATTGTGTTTCTTTTCTTTTCTTTTTTTTTTATCCAGACCATAATCCCTAACTTGCCCACACCCAGCACTGGTCTCCCTGCATATGTCCCACAATGTCTAGTGTTAGAAATGCCTGCCAGCAAAAGTTCAGTATAAGATTGCCTTGCTGATATAATGCAGATGGTACCTTTTTGTTCAGTCGCTCAGTCACACCCAAGTTTTGCGACCCCATGGATGCAGCATGCCAGGTTTCCCTATCCATTACTTACTCCTGTAGCCTACTCAAACTCTTGTCCATCACGTTTGTGAGGCCATCCAACAATGGCATCCTCATTTCATGTCACAGTATCTTTAGGAGAGGCCTAATCTGATATTTTGGGCAAACTCCAGGACATAGTGAAGGACAGGGAAGTGTAGAATGCTGCAAGTCCATGAGGTTGCAAAGAGTCATGACAAAGATTTGACTTGGTGACTGGACCACAACAACCACCTCATTTTTAAAGCATTTCCAAATTTCAGCAGGATATTTTTCTCCCTTCCTCAGACCCTTGTAGGAGAACCTACAAGTAGTGATGCCAGCATATATTTCCCCTTCTTATTTTAATTTGTGGAGTCAGTTCGGGCCAATATATTTAGAATGAGATGTACCAGTGTCAATTATGAGTAGCAACAGCATCATTATAAGCAATGCAAACTTACTGGAGATTTGGAGCAATCTACCTGGTGTCAGGCATCACTTCTGCTTAAGGGTCGTACTACAGGCTCAACCCAGATGGCTAAACTTTTAGCTGTTCACCTAGTCCTTAAGATTGACATATTATTAGACTGTAAATTATGGTCCCCCTCGTAGAATGATTTCACCTGCCCGCTTCAACCTTCTCCTGGGCCTTTCAGCTCTGCTGCCATAATCGTTGACATTTACACTAGGTTCCTCTTCAAGACATGGAAACCCTTTCTTTAGTTTATTCTGGTTTTCTTGGGAGCAGTAGATATTAATGATCTGGTCAGTGAAACCACTTTAACTCTCAGAAAATTCAGCAAGAGACTCTTCAACAAAATAGAATTTATTTCTTTCAATACAAAATACCTTGCTTATTGAACATCAAAATGACGTTTTTAAAGAGAATCTCCTTAAAGAGCTTCCATGTGTGGAGTTCTCAAAATGGATGGGAAACAAGCTCCAGGCCCTCACTTGGTTGAATTCTCACACACAGAGTCTTCATCCTCAAATATAAATTATTTTCCTCTGCCAAAGTTCCATGTTGGATCTCTTTGGCAATTCTTAAGCTTTTACACTCAAAGACAATCCTCTTTCTTTTTTCTCCTATGACCTTTTCTGCCAAGTCTGCTATAATTTTAGAATCAATACACTATCTGCTTCCACCTGCTGACATGATCAAGGAATGACAGTCCAGTATGATTTCCTTAATATCTGTTGACCAGGCAACCAAGAGAATACATGCCAAAATCTCCCCAAGTTAGTGAAAGATCATTTTTAGGAAATCCTGAAAAACAGTGAGTCTTTATAAATGGAGATACATCCACACTGGCTGTTCTCCTGAATATAATAGTTAGTTCAGTTCTGTCCAGTTCAATCACTCAGTCATGTCTGACTCTTTGTGACCCCATGAACCACAGCACCCCAGGCCTCCCTGTCCATCACCAACTCCTGGAGTCCACCCTAACCCATGTCCATTGAGTCAGTGATGCCATCCAAACATCTCATCCTCTGTCGTACATTTCTCCTCCTGCCCTCAATCTTTCCCAACATCAGGGTCTTTTCAAATGTGTCAGCTCTTCCCATCAGGTGCCAAAGTATTGGAGTTTCAACATCAGTCCTTCCAATGAATACCCAGGACTGATCTCCTTTAGGATGGGCTGGCTGGAACTCCTTGCAGTCCAAGCGACTCTCAAGAATCTTCTCCAACACCACAGTTGAGAAGTATCATTTTTTCAGAGCTCAGCTTTCTTTATAGTCCAAACCTGACATCCATACATGACCACTGAAAAATCCATAGCCTTGACGAGATGGGCCTTTGTTGGCAAAGTAATATATCTGCTTTTTAATATGCTGTCTAGGTTGGTCATAACTTTCCTTACAAGGAGTAAGTGTCTTTTAATTTCAGGGCTGCAATCACCATCTGCAGTGATTTTGGAGCCCAGAAAAATAAAGTCAGTCACTGTTCTCTGTGTTTCCCAGTCTATTTGCCATGAAGTGATGGTACCGGATGCCATGAAATCAGTTTTCTGAATGTTGAGTTTTAAGTCAACTTTTTCACTCTCCTCTTTCACTTTCAGTCACAAGAGACTTTTCAGTTCTTCACCACTTTCTGCCGTATGGGTAGTGTCATCTGCATACTGAGGTTATTGACATTTCTCACAACAATCTTGATTCCAGCCTCTGCTTCATCAAGCCCAACGTTTCTCAAATTGTACATATGAGAATATGTACAAAATACAGGTGACTATATATACAGCCTTGACGTACTCCTTTTCCTTTTTGGAACCAGTCTCTTGTTCCATGTACACTTATAACTGTTGCTTCCTGACCTTCATACGGGTTTCTCAAGAGGCAGGTAAAGTGGTATGATAATCTCATACCTTCAGAATTTTCCATATTTATTGCGATTCACACAGTCAAAGGCTTTGGCATAGTCAGTAAAGCATAAACATGTTTTTTTCTGGAAATCTTTGCTTTTTTGATGATCCAGCATGTGTTAGCAATTTGATCTCTAGTTCCTCTGCCTTTTCTAAAACCAGCTTGAACATCTGGATGTTCAAGGTTCATGTATTGCAGAAGCCTGGCTTCGAATATTATGAGCATTATTTACTAGCGTGTGAGAAGAGTGCAACTGTGTGGTAGTTTGAACATTCCTTGCCATTGCCTTTCTTTGGGATTGGAATGAAAATTGACCTTTTTCAGTTCTGTGGCCACTGCTGAGATTTTCAAATTTGCTGACATATTGACTGCAGCACTTTTACAAAGTCATCAATAGCTGAAGTGGAATCCCATCACCTTCACTAGCTTTGTCCATAGTGATGCTTCCTAAGGCCAACTTGACTTCACATTCCAGGACCTATGGCTCTAGGTGAGTGTGAGTGATCACACCATCGTGATTATCTGGGTGGTGAAGATCTCTTTTGTACATTTCTGTGTATTCTTGCCACTTCTACTTAATATCTTCTGTTTCTGTTAGGTCCACAAAATTTCTGTTCTTTGTTTAGCCCATCTTTGCAAGAAATGTTCCTTTGGTATCTCTAACTGTTTGCATTGATTGCTGAGGAAGGCTTCCTTATCTCTCCTTGCTGTTCTTTGGAATGCTGCATTCAAATGGGTTTATCTTTCCTTTTCTCCTTTGCTTTTCATGTCTCCTCTTTACACAGCTGTTTGTAAGGCCTCTTCAGACAGTCACTTTGCTTTCTCTGCATTTTTTCCCATGGAGGTGATCTTGATCCCTGTCTCCTGTACAGTGTCATGAACCTCTGTCCATAGTTCATCAGGCACTCTGTCTATCAAATCTAGTCCCTTAAATCTATTTCTCACTCCCACTGTATAGTCATAAGGGATTGGATTTATGGCCTTCCTGAAAGGTTTTGCCATTTTCTCGAATTTTAATCTGAATTTGGCCATAAGGAGTGCATGATCTGAGCCAAAGTTAGTTCCCAGTCTTGTTTTTGCTGACTGTATAGAGCTTCTCCATCTTTGGCTACAAAGAATAAAATCTGATTTCTGTGTTGACCATCTGGAGATGTCCATGCGTAGAGTCTTCTCTTGTGTTTTTGGATGAGGGTGTTTGCTATGACCAGTGTGTTCTCTTGCCAAACTCTTTTAGCCTTTGCCCTGCTTCATTCAGTACTGCAAGGCCATATTTCTCTGTTACTCCATGTTTCTTGGCTTCTTACTTTTGCTTTCCAGTCCCCTAAAATGAAAAGGATATCCTTTTTATGTGTTAGTTCTAAAAGGTCTTGTAGGTCTTCATAAAACTGTTCAGCTTCATCTTCTTCATCATTACTGGTTGGGGCAAAGCCTTGGATTAGCATGATATTGAATGGATGACTTGGAAATGAACAGAGATCTTTCTCTGTTTTTGACATTGCTTCCAAGTACTGCATTTCTGATTCTTTCGTTCACTGTGTGGCTACTCCATTTCTTCTAAGGGATTCCTGCCTACAATAGTAGATATAATGGTCTTCTGATTTAAATTCACCCATTCCTGTCCATTTTATTTTACTGATTCTCAGAATGTCCATGTTCACTCATGCCATCTCCTGTTTGACCATCTGTTTGCCTTGATTCATTGATCTAACATTCAGGTTCCTATGCCATATTGCTCTTTATGGCATCGGACCTTACTTCTATCACCAGTCTCATCCACAACTGGCTATTGTTTTGCTTTAACTCCATCCCTTCAATCTTTCTGGAGTTAGTTCTCCACTGATCTCCAGTAGCATATTGGGCACCTACAGACCTGGGGAGTTCATTTTTCAATGTCCTCTCTTTTGGCCTTTTCATACTATTCATGGGGCTCTCAAGTCAAGAATACTGAAGTGGCTTGCCATTCCCTTCTCCAGTGGGCCACATTCTTTCTGACCTCTCCACCATGACCTGTACTCTTGGGTGGTCCCACACGGCATGGCTTAGTTTCACTGAGTTACACAAGGCTGTGGCCCATGTCATCAGATTGACTAGTTGTCTGTGATTGTGGTTTCAGTCTGCCCTCTGATGCCCTCTCTTGGTGCCTACCTTCTTACTTGGGTTTCTCTTAACTTGGACATGGGGCATCTCTTCATTACTTTTCCAGCAAAGTGAAAGCCCTGCTCTTTAACTTGTATGTGGGGTCACTCCTCAAGGCCATGCTCCTGACGTAGCTCATCTCAGCCACCACTCCTGACATTGAGGGTGGGGTAACTCCTCTTGGCAGCTCCTACGCTGCTCAGCCACTGGAGTTAGTAGTGTTGTCTAATAAAACCAAATTCATGGAAACATAGAGGCTTGTGGAGGAGGAAAATGCACCAATAAGCACATTAAAACTATGAATGCTTTTGGAGCAACTCACTGAAAAAAAAAAAAAAAAGGAAGCTGTCAGAAAGACCCTGTACAATCAATGGTGGAATAAATATGTGCACAGTCATGTAGGAAGGGAGTAGAAGCAATCAGGTTGGGACTTGAACCTCAAGAAAAGGACACAGAAGAGAAGAAGAACATCACGTGTTCAGAGATCCTTCGGGGTGAACAGATTCAGACTGTATAATGGCACCCTATCCATTGGATCCCACACCAGGAAAATGAGTCCACTCAGATGGGATGAAAGCCAGTGTAGATTCCAACTCCATTAGTGAAGAGCATGTCTAGCTTTGTTTACTTCTGAAACAAAGCAGTGGAGTTAGACTGAATCTACTCTAAACTCTGGCCATATGGAAATCTGGGTGCAATGATTCCTGCAGAAAATATGATTGCTGTGTATTCCATGTTTGAAAATGTGGACACAGATGTGGACACAGATGCTTGCATATGGTATTCTTTCCACTTTACATTTGAAAACCTTGTAAATGATTTTCCCATATGTAATATAGAATTCTCAATATTTAACATTTGAAATTCTAGACATACATTTCCCTACAAGAAATATGGATCTCTCTATATTTCACCATGAAAATCTGAGTACATTTTTATCTCTTGAAATATCATTTCCATTGTATTCATGTATTAAAATCTCAATGACTATTGTCTGACATGATATATGGAATACTTTTCCATAAGATAATCTGAAGATAGTTATTCACCCATTAAGTATGAAATCTCTGTATTTTTTACTTATGACAATTTGGTTGCTGATTTAATTACATGAAGTATAGAATTTTTTTTTTGAAGTGTAGAATTTTCTAAGTGCCATATATTGAATTCTGGGTCTATATATTCTGGTAGGAAAATTAGAATTCTACATTTCACATATGAATGTATGGCCTTTAATTTATGAACTATGCAATTCACATATGTCATATATAAAATCCTGGCACAGATTTTCCTATACAAATTTTGTAATTATCTGTAATTCACAAATGAAAATCCCAGTTCTGATATTACTACAGAAATACAGAATTCTCTAGATTTCACGTGGGAACATCTGGGCCCTGATTTCCTGAAACGAAATATGGAACTGTTTATACTTGCAAATGAAAATCATTCTTTCCTTCTGCAACATGATATTCCCTTTATGAACTCTGGATACAGATTTTACTCAATATGCTATGATAGCTTCAATATGCTTTCATTACACTGTGACGAAAAATATTTTGAAATGAAGTATGGAATAGTGTTTATTTCATATTTGGAATCAGGGGATAGATTTTTGTCTTACAGAAAATATGAACCCTCAATATTCCAAATATGAGTTTGGGCACAACAGGGAATTTTCTTTGTTTCATTCTTAACATTATGAACATAGGAATATCTGATGCCAGATATTCCTGCATGAAAGATGGATGTAATGATTTTATATAGGAAAATATATGTGCAGATTTTAGGTCACGAAATACTCTTTAATCCACATGTGAAAGTATGGACAGAGATCTTATGGCATGAAATATGACACTTTTATGTTTCACTTTTGAAAATCTGGATTCAGATATTCTAGCATGAGGCATAAATACTTATTTGTTTCATGTTTCAAACCATGGTTATATATTTTCTAATAGGAGCATGGAGATTTTTATAACTGTCACTTGAAAATATTTGTCCGTTTTCCATCATTAAATATGGAATCCTCTATATGTAACATTTGAGAAAACTTTTACATCAATTTTCCTACAAGAAGGAAAGGACTATTCTATTTCATACAACATTATGTCCTGACGTGGAGTGAAATTCTCCATATTTCACACAAGAAAATTTGAATGGATGTTTTCAACATGAAATATAGAATCCTGTATCTTTCATATTTGGGGATAGATTTTCTTAAGTGATATACAAAATCTCGATATTTCACATATAAAAAATTGTGGATAGATTTTCCCATATAATGGCCTCCTGCATAGCTCAGTTGGTAAAGCATCTGCCTGCAATTGTGGAGATCTGGGTTCAATTCTTGGTTAGGGAAGAATTGGCTTTTCCCTTGGCTTTCCCCCTGGAGAAAGAAATGGCAACCCACTCCAGTATTCTTGCCTAGAGAATCCCATGGAGAGAAGAGCCTGGAAGGCCAGAGTTCATAGGATCATGAGAGTTGCACACGATTTAGCACTATCTTTCTTTTTCACACATGAAATATAAACTTCCTATGACTCAGAAATTATACTCTGGATATAAATAAAATTGGATCTGAATTAAACTTAAAAGCATTTTTGTAACATTTTTAATGAAGTATCATTTTTACAGAATTATGATTTTTCTGTCAAGCCTCAACATGAAACATCCATAGATATACATCTATGTCCTCCTTTTTGAACCTCCCTCCCATCTACTACCCCATCCCATCCCTCTAGATTGATACAGAGGCCCTGTTTGACTTTCCTGAGCCACACAGCAAATTACCATTGGCTATCTATTTTACATATGGTAACACAAGTTTCCACTGTACCCATGTTTCCATACATCTCACCCTCTCCTCCTTTCTGCCCATGTTCATAAGTCTGTTTTCTATGCCTGCTCCTCCAATGTTTCCCTGTAAATACATTTTTAAATTAATCAATTCATGTATTTTACCTTACAGCATTGTATTGGTTTTGCCATACATTGACTTGAATCTGCCGTGGGTGTATATGTGTTCCCCATCCTGAACGCCCCTCGCACCTCCCTCCGCATCCCATCCCTCTGGGTCATCCCAGTATACCAGCCCCGAGCATCCTGTATTGTGCATCGAACCTGTACTGACGATTCATTTCACATATGATAATTTACATGTTTCAATGCCATTCTCTCATATAATCCCGCCCTCGACCTTTCCCACAGAATTCAAAAGACTGTTCAATACATCCTTGTCTCTCTTGCTGCCTCACATACAGGGTTATCGTTACCATCTTTCTAAATTCCATATATATATGTGTTTTGTATACTGTATTGGTGTTTTTCTTTCTGGCTTACTTCACTCTGTATAATAGGCTCCAGTTTCATCTGCCTCATTAGAACTGATTCAAATGTATTAATTTTAATGACTGAATAATATTCCACTGTGTATATGCACCACAGCTTTCTTATCCATTCATCTGCTGATAGACATCTAGGTGGTTTGCATGTCCTGACTATTATAAACAGTGCTGCAATGAACAATGGGATACACGTGTCTCTTTCAACTCTGATTTCCTCAGTGTGTAGGCCCAGCAGTGGGATTGCTGGGTCATATGGCAGTTCTATTTCCAGTTTTTTAAGGAATCTCCACACTGTTCTCCGTAGTGGCTGTATTAGTTTGCATTCCCACCAACAGTGTAAGAGGGTTCCCTTTTCCCCACACCCTCTCCAGCATTTTTGCTTGTAGACTTTTGGATAGCAGCCATTCTGACTTCCGTGTAATGGTACCTCATTGTGGTTTCGATTTGTATTTCTCTGATAATGAGTGAGGTTGAGCATCTTTTCATGTGTTTGTTAGCCATCTGTATGTCTTCTTTGGACAAATGTCTGTTTAGTTCCTTGGCTCACTTTTTGATTGGGTCTTTTATGTTTCTAAAATTGAGCTGGAGGAGTTGCTTGTATATTTTTAAGATTAATTCTTTGTTGATTCATTTGCTATTATTTTCTCCCATTCTGAAGTCTGTCTTTCACCTTGCTTATAGCTTCCTTTGCTGTGCAAAAGCTTTTAGCTTTAATTAGGTAACATTTGTTTATTTTTGCTTTCATTTGCAATATTCTGGGTGGTGAGTCATAGAGGATCCTCCTGTGGTTTATGACGGAGAGTGCTTTGCCTATGATTTCCTCTAGGAGGTTTATAGTTTCTGGTCTTACATTTAGCTGTTTAATCCATTTTGAGTTTATTTTTGGGTATGGTGTTAGGAAGTGTTCTAGTTTCATTCTTTTACAAGTGGTTGGCCATTTTCCCCAGCACCACTTGTTAAAGATGTTGTCTTTTCTCCATTGTATATTCTTTCCTCCTTTGTCAAAGATAAGGTGTCTGTAGGTGTGTGGATTCATCTCTGGGCTTTCTATTCTGTTCCATTGATCTATAGTTCTGTCTTTGTGCCAGTACCACACTGTTTTGATGATGTGGCTTTGGAGTAGAGACTGAAGTCAGGCAGATTGATTCCTCCAGTTCCATTCTTCTTTCTCAAGATTGCTTGGTTATTCGACGTTTTTTGTATTTCCATACGAATTGTGAACTTATTTGTTCCAGTTCTGTGAAAAATACCATTGGTAGCTTGATAAGGAGTGCATGGAATCTATCGATTGCTCTGGATAGTATACTCATTTCACTATATTGAATGTTCCAATCCATGAACACGGTATATGTATCCATCTATTTGTGTCCTCTTTGATTTCTTTCATCACTGTTTTATAGTTTTCTATATACAGGTCTTTTGTTTTTTTAGGTAGATTTATTCCTAAGTATTTTATTCTTTTCATTGCAATGGTGAACGGAATTGTTTCCTTAATGTCTCTTTCTGTTTTCTCATTGTTAATGTATAGAAATGCAAGGGATTTCTGTGAGTTAATTTTATATGCTGCAACTTTACTATATTCATTGAGTAGCTCTAGTAATTTTATGAAGTCTTTAGAGTTTTCTATTTAGAGGATCATGTCAGCTGCAAACTGAGATTTTTCACTTCTTTTCCAATCTGGATTCCTTTTATTTCTTTTTCTGCTCTGATTGCTCTGACCAAAACTTCCAAAACTACATAGAATAGCAGTTGTAGAGTGGACACCCTTGTCTTGTTCCTAACTTTAGGGGAAATGCTTTCACATTTTCACCATTGAGGATAGTGTTTGCTGAGAGTTTTTCATATATACCTTTTATTTTTATTTTATTTATTTATTTATTTCTGCTAATAAAGCAAGAGATTTTATTGGGAAAGGGCACCTGGGTGGAGAGCAGGAGGGTGAGGGAACCCAGGAGAACTGCTCTGCTGCGTGGCTTTCAGTCTTGGTTTTATGATGATGGGATTAGTTTCTGGGTGGTCTTTGGCCAATCACTTTAATTCAGAGTCTTTCCTGGTGACGCATGCATCGCTCAGCCAAGATGGATGCTAGCGAGAGGGATTCTGGGAAGTGGACCGACATGCAGTGTCTCCTTTTGACCTTTCCCAAAATCTTCCGGTTGGTGGTGGCTTATTAGTTCCATATTCCTTATCAGGATCTCCTGTCATAAAACAACTCATTGAAATGGTTACTACGGTGTCTGGCCAGGGTGAGCTGTTTCAATCAGTGTGCTTCCCCTAACAACTCCTCCCTGAGAGACTTCATACTCAAGATACTTCTAGGGAATTGGGGCAGGGATCTCTTTCTTCTGTAACTTCTTACTGCTGTGCATGGAGATAGGCCTGCCTAGCAGAGCAGAAGTCTCTTTCTCCCTGATCTAAGTTGGGGTGTTTCACATCTGAAACCACCTTTCACTCTTGTAATAACAGCAATTTAGTTTGAAACTGTTGGTGCCTCTCAGAGAGGAAATAGACAGGGGCCAAACAGGAGACCTAACAGGATGGTCATCACTGGTCCCCAGAAACAGGGGACAACATTTGTGGTGAGGGCTGCAAGGTTTGTGACTTTTTCTTTTCTTTCTTTTTTTGATTGGCTGGTGGTGAAGCAACAGAGCTGTGCTCCAGGAATCTTGTGTTTAGTCTGAAGTTACCATCCTCCACCTGGGTGGGGGCCCCAGTTCTATAGAAGAACTCAAAAGACATTGTTATGCATATTTCTTTGAGTAGGAACTTGGGCCCTGCCTCAAGGCTGTACCGCCATTTGGTTGTTTCTCCAGTGTTTCTGTATTCACCCCCTTCCCTGATTAGCAATCATTTGAACCCACCCTTTGGAACTCAGGGAAGGTCAAGGAGGCGGAATGAAGCCTGTATCCTACAGATAAGAAATGGAGAACACACAGCAGATCTGTACCGCAGAGTTTCCACCCCACAGAGTCCTGCTCAGTTTTAGTTTAGGGAACAGGGAAACTATGACTGTGATAACTTCCTGTCAAAATGGGGCATAGGACTGTCTCAGCCTGGAGAAGAGACTGAATTGGAAGTATTCCTGAGTTCCAAGTCCTAGATCTGAGACTTGTATGATTAAAATCTCAATCCCTTGGTCTCCATTTTGTTTTAACAGAGCCAATTAGTAGTAGCTGGAGGAGGGATAACTGGAATTTTAATAGACAAAATAAATCTTTCTTTTTAGAAGAATAGGCCTGAAACCCAGTCTGGACTTGGCACTTCAGGAAGACTTTTAGCCAGGTGGCAAGTTGCCTAGTTTTTTATAAAAAGTAAGGTTGCAGTTACTAGCTTCTGGCAGACATTGTTTTGAGAATGGTGGCATCTTAGCCTGACACGACTCAGAAAACTCAAGTGTTTAGCAATATAACATCTAATCTGAAATTTCACCCATAGTAACACCTGGTTATTTCCCAGGATGTCTGAACCATAGCTGAGTACTCTATTTTGCATTAAATTGTAAAATTTTCCTTAATAGCCAAAGCAGATGTCACTATTAATGACATCAGTGTTTCTCCAGGTATGAGAAGATGCAAGAATTGGGACTCATAAAATCTCCTGAAAAGATCTAACTGTCTGAAGGCCTGTTCTGCCAGTTTTTCTCAGAGCACTGAGTGCCTCATTCCCGATTTTCACCCTGAAGGCCTTTCAGGAACGTTGAAAGTCAGCAGTTGCAGTGGCAATGATTTAATCTCTGTAGATGAAAATGGTAAGTGTCAATCTTCAGTTGGCAGAGCCCCTTTTGCTCATAAACTTGACCATGATTTTGAGGGGGAAATTTCATGACCATTTTATCTCATGGTGCTGAGAATGTCCATTCTCAGGTTTGGCAAAGATTTTGTTGAAGGCCACTCAATGTGCTGTTACTGGACGAGGCCATAAAACAGTATCCAAAATTCTCTGGATCACCTGTCTTACTAGCCTCTTGGTCCAGGAAAACATTCCCTCTTGTTGCTTCTTTCTATTTCCCCTTTAATTCTGTCTTACACATTTTTATCTTGTTTCTTTGCCTGCAACACACTTTACTGTTTTCACTTTTGTTTAGCTTACTATGTTAATGATCTTTTCTTCCCAGGATGCAGCATTGTAGTACTCACTTCCAGTCTATGCTGTGAGTGGATACGTTTGGGCCAGTAGCTAGTGTGTCCTTGAAGAGGGAGGGACTGGCAACTATATTCTTGTGACCACAGGTGATGCTTCTGTCTTTTATATGGAACCAAGTCAGTGCGGTCTTTTGCAGGTATGTATGGGTTTAGTCTTACTTTAGCCAGTCCATCTGTGAATGATTTGACTTGTGTTTCTGTCTTGCTTTTTCTGTGGTGTAAGGCATCAGCTTTGCATAGGATAGGGTTTTGGGTAGAACTGGTTTTTAGTTTCAGATGGAGGCCTTTATAGAGACTCTCACCAATTAATATTCACTGGAGCCAGGATTTCTCTGGTGGTCTATGGTTCTTGATACAGTGTTGAAAGCCTAGATGATCAGGCCCAACTTCTGGTCAGAGATTCAAGAACACATAGCAAAAGATTAGACAGAGGAATAAAAAAGGAAGACAGACAAATAGTAAGAAATCAAAATCAAACTACAAGTAAAATAACACAAACAATAATGACGATTGGGAAAAACACAGAATCAACAGTAGGACCAGCCAAATAACTTGTATGACATAAAAGGACACCAGAGCAGAGTGCCACCTGAAGAATGAAAGGAAAAAATCTGAAAAAATGACAAGGGCTGTCCCACAGTACAAGAGAAAGTCACAGTTAGTATAGAAATATATACCTATTAAAACAAAAATGGCAAGAAACAGTATCAACAAAAGGCACAGAAATTGGGAACACAAAGTACACAATCAATATATATGTATATACACACACACACACACACACACACACACATATATATATATATGATTTAAACAATCTTACAACACCAAATAAGCAAAAATTTTAAGAAAACTTACATGTGGCAAGAGTGGGAAATTCAATTCTGTCACCACCTCCTCTGTGTGACTGAGCCCTAAGGTCCCGCTTCCTTGTCAGTTTTGGATTTGTTGAAAGGCATTCCTTTCTACACACTTTGTTGTCCCAGATCTATCATTCTATCTCCACATAGTCAAAAGCAGTTCCCTCCCAGGTTGGCTTTGTAAGCCCATGTGTCATCTTTCAGGTTGTATGCACACTAGTTGGCCTGCATTGCAGTTTAGGGCATGCAGGACCACACCACACATTCTCTGACTCTCACTCTAGACAAACTATATTTCCTCAGCATATTCACCTTGCTTCCTTTCAGTCAAAAGTAATTTAAGTTTAGTGAGGTTACTTGCCTGAATCCTCAAACTATTCCCTGCTTTTCCATCTCCCCCCTCAAGACACAAGCTTGGTTCTATTCCTCTCATCCTCCATCTCCTATCTTCCCTCCATTCTTCCCAGTTATGCCTAGTTCCCATATAGTCCTTGCTGTTGAGCAAGGTCTTCTGTTGATATTCATTGATGCTCTGGAGGAACTGTCACCTTTGTAGAAGGATTCTTTGTGATACTTCCAGGGAAAGAGTTGCACTCAATGTTCTCTTGTTTTCTGCCAAATCAGAACTTCTGATTTTCTTTCTAGGCAAGCTCTGTAATTCCTTTATGCATGCCAGTGAAATGACAAACTTTAGTTGACATGAATTAATCTGTTTGATGGGAGGTTACATACATACACACATAATTGGTATATCATTGACTTTGAACATGCAGATAAGCACATTTATTTTTCCTGAAATTTATGCTAATGAGGAATTGTCATTAGCTTGAGGAAACATAGTTCTTTTCCACATAAGAGATGGTACAGGAATTGGGCTCAAAAAGTCAGTTCCTGAAAATATCTAGCTATTTGTCAAACTGTCCTGAGATTTTCCCAGAGCACAGATTCCTTATTTCTGCTCTGGAAACTTAACTGCTTTGAGTATCAAAGGTCAGAGGCTGGCATGGGCATGATTTAATTCATATGTAAGAAAATGGAAAGTGTCCAGGAATGTAGCAGTTTGTAGATGATAGCTTGAAAAAGAGAGACAGAGAAAAACAATAGAAACAACAACAACAAAAAAAGGCAGGTGTAGTTAGTCATTTAGTTTTAATAGGTAAAACTTAATTGGGGTTTGGATCATAGAAGAAACAAGGGGATTCCATGAAGTCATCAATACCTGCTTTATTGTCTCTGTTAATGGCTTAGACTGCATGTGTAAATGAGTCATATCTGACTCTTTTGACCCCATGGACTGTAGCCTATCATTTGCTTCTCCAAGGGATCTTCCAGACACAGGGATCGAAACTGGGTCTGCAGATGACTTACCATCCGAGCCACCAGGGAAGCCATTAATCTGTGTCAGTCACAAAAAATTGTGGAAAATTCTTAAAGAGATAAGAATACCAGACAACTGTACCTGTTTCCTCGGAAATGTGCATGCAGGTGAAGACACGACAGTTGGAATTGGAGAAGGAAAAATGAACTAGTACAAAATAGGGAAGGAAATACATCAAGGCTCTATGTTGTCACCCAGCTTATTTGACTTCTATGCAGAAGACATCATGGAAAGTAACTTGCTGAAAGAATCTGAAGTTGGAAACAAAATTACTGTGAGCAGTATAAATAGCCTTAATTATAAAAGGACAACAACAAAAAAGAAAATAATAAGAGGATAACACACAAATGGCTGAAAAACACTAGAAACTAAAGAGTCTGCTGGTGAAGATTAAAGGGGAGAGTGGAAAAGCTGGATTAAAACTCAATATAAAAACAAACAAATACAAAAAATAAGAGCATAGAATTTGGTCCAGTCATTTTGAGATATATTGATGGGATATAATTGAATCAGTGACAGGTTTCACTTTGTTCACCTCTGATATCACTGTGGGAAGTGACTGCAGCCATGAAACTTAAAGGCACTTTCCCCTTGGATGAAACTATGACCAATCTAGACACCACATAAAGAAGCTGAGAGATTACTGAAAAAGATCCAAACAGTCAAAGTTGATTTTCAGGAGTAACCTATGGAGAAGGGAGCAGGACCACAAGAACTGAGGGCCAAAACATTGATGTTTTGCAACAGTCATGCTGGAGAAGACATATAAGAGTTCTGTGGTGAGCATGGAGTTCAAACTAGTAAAGCAAGAAGGAAATAATCTCTGACTCTTCTCAGAAGGACTGATGCTGAACATGAAGAGCCAATAATATTGGCCCCCTGAGGCCAAGAGCAAAATCACTGGAAAGAAATTTATGCTGGGAATTATTGGGGGCAGGAGAAGAAGGGAACAACAGAGGGCAAGATGGCTGCAAAGCATCACTCACTGAAAGGTCACGAGTTTGAAGGGGAGGAGAGCCCAGATTTCTTGCTGTGCATGGAGTCACAAAGAGTCAGACAAGACTGAGTGACTGAACAACATCAAAAGATTGATATTGGCAGTGCTTGAGAGATGGTTCGGAGAGCATGGTAACTCTGTCAGGGTACCTGTGATGATAAGTGAGATTCAGGACAATTAGAAAGAAAACAGCTCTTGTCAGTTTCCTTCTTTTCCTCCCTCAAGTTGTACTTCTCACAATGTCTTTTGAGAGCTTTCCAGAGAAGGAGAACTCCTGCGGAGTCATGTGGTATCCTGAGATGGAAACCTTACCCACCTGCCACTTGAATCTGCAATCTTGGTCTTAGCAGAAGCAGTCATTGTCTCTAGATATCTGCTACAGCTGGCCATCTTCTGATGTGGTAACAGGCATAGTATGTGATCTTTAGGATGAGGTGAGAGTTACACAAACTTATAGCTTCTAAATCAAACTCTGTAATCTTTTGAACTGTGGTGTTGGAGAAGACTCTTGAGAGTCCCTTGGACTGCAAGGGGATCCAACCAGTCCATCCTAAAGGAGACCAGTCCTGGGTTTTCACTGGAAGGACTGATGCTGAAGCTGAAATCCCAATACTTTGGTCACCTCATGTGAAGAGTTGACACTTTGGAAAAGACCCTGAGGCTAGGAAGGATCGGGGACAGGAGGAGAAGGGGACGACAGAGGACGAGATGGCTGGATGGGATCATTGACTCTATGGACATGAGTTTGTGTAAACTCCGGGAGTTGATGATGAACAAGTAGGCCTGTCATGCTGTGATTCATGGGGTCGCAATGAGTAGGACACAACTGAGCGACTGAACTGAACTGAATCCTGCGAGAAGCGTCTTTGACTTGTTTATCCTGGTCACCTTTAGGAATGCTTTCAAGGTGCTACATTACTGAGGATGGATGTAGGTAGGAGCCCGGAGCCATTTTGATTTTGCCACTTGCCTTCTCTGTGAATAGACCATTCCTCTTCTCTTTATGTCACACTTTTTGTCTTCAGATGAAGGTTGAGGATTGTGGACGTGTGTGAATGCATGTGAAAGCCCCATAAAACTGAAAACAGGGAGTACAAAGTTTTCCTCTTTGAATCAGATCTCAAGATTTTTGGTTTTATGGATCTGCATTATCAGAGCATATCAAATATGCATAAAATTATTTTATGATGATTGCCACACAGAGTTGAAGCCAGAGGTCCTGTATAGTCATCATATTAGGAGTGTGGTGGGGCTTGGACATTTAAGGTATTATGTAAGAAGCATGTGGGTGATCTTATAAATTCCTTCTATTTTAATTGTTTTTCTGATACACTTGGGAAGGGGGAAGGCAGCTTCTACCCTGTGGGAACAGAATTCCAGATTTCATCCTTAGTTTCTTTGATTCCCAAGAATAGTCTTCATTACTGGTGAGTGTGCATCCTCATATAGGAAGGTAGTATCCTATTACAAGAAGGCCTGATTCAAACTCCAGGCATCTACTTAGGCTTCTCTGGTACTCCCATATTAGCCTGTGGGTGTTTTGTTATTGCCAGACATAATAGACATCTAAGGTCCCGCTCAACTTTTGCTAGGCTGATTGGAAGAGTACCATAGTTTTTAACTATGTTTAACTATGTTTGGGTGCAGTAGCTTGGTGATTATTGAAATGCTTTCAACCTTTGCAACTCACCCATTTGTCTTGCCCTTTGAAATGTGAAAGCAGGCTTTTAAATAGTCACTTTAATTTGTGCCTCTTTCTGTTTTGGAATTAGCCATTTCATCATCCAAAATCTCTAACATAAATTTCCAAAAGACAACCCAGACATATACTCACAAACACATTCTTAATCTGATGCACACACACACACACACACACGAACAGTCACAACCTTATATGCTCAAAACACGTTTAGGAAATGAAAACTCAACTCAGTGAAGGACACCTATGAACACCTATGAACAGCACAGAGTTTCCTCGTTACTTGTTTCTAGGCTTAATGTTGGAAGTTAATTTGTAGATTAATGATTTCACTCTAGTGACATATTAAATCAGAATGTTTTAAGTATTAGCCTCCAACTAATAAAAATAAATGAAAAAAAAGAAAAAATAAATAAAAATAAAAACGAATAATCTATATTCCCCATTAAAAAAATAAAAGATATACCTTTGTTCTGCATCCCATGGGATCTTAGAATATTTTGCATGTAACAATATTCTGTGATTTGCTAAAATGAAAATAATGGTGTAGGGTAACAAAATTGAAGTCATATTGCCCTCTTTAGGCCCTGCAGTTGCACATTGGCTTGTTTTATATATATATATATATATATATATAATACATGTTTCGATGCTGTTCTCTCAAAACATCCCAACCTCGCCTTCTCCCACAGAGTCCAAAAGTCTGTTCTGTACATCTGTGTCTCTTTTTCTGTTTTGCATATAGGGTTTTCATTACCATCTTTCTAAATTCCATATATATGTGTTAGTATGCTGTAATGTTCTTTATCTTTCTGGCTTACTTCAGTCTGTATAATGGGCTCCAGTTTCATCCATCTCATGAGAACTGATTCAAATTAATTCTTTTCAATGGCTGAGTAATATTCCATGGTGTATATGTACCACAGCTTCCTTATCCTTTCGTCTGCTGATGGGCAACTAGGTTGCTTCCATGTCCTGGCTATTATAAACAGTGCTGCTATGAACATTGGGGTGCACGTGTCTCTTTGAGATCTGGTTTCCTTGGTGTTATATTTTAAGCATCCAATTTCATCCTCTGAACTTCTCCCATCAATTTCTCTACTCCTTGCCCAAATCTTCTGTATTTACATTACTTAAATTTTTGTTTTTACTTTTACTATTTTAGGCACCAATTATAAAATAAACACATAAAGGAAATAAAATTGAAATAATGTACAATATTTCCCTAAAGTATTGAGCAGTTTTCTCTATATGCTTTTGAGAATTAAAGGCACTGATATGTTCAAGCCATATGGGAATTGTTCACCAAGGTAATATATCATGTAACCAGGCTTCCCTTGGTAGGACAACTGAAGTAGAGGTTAATAATATGCTTTCAGGAGGGAACCAAAACAGTAGCTTTTCAACATGTCCTTATCCATGCCTTATCCAAGTTATCACAGAGGACTAAGTGGATTAATCCTGTTCTTTCTGAGAAGGACCTGCCACTCTAAACAGAACATGAAAATAAGGTAGAAGGGACTGAGAAGGAATAGAATATATTTCAAGTATATAGCCTTGAAATAGAAGATGGAATCACCTTTAAGGTGACATTGCTCAAAGCATCCACATTTGAGTATACAGTAAAACACCTGAAATCTAAACCAAGGCCATTGGATTTGGGGCTTGAAATGATAATGGAGGACACGAATTTCCATAACTCTTCAAAGTGCTGTGAAACGATTACCTCTAAAGCATGGTATTCTCACCTACATTTAATGAACATTTTCAGTAAAAGAAAAAGAGTGTGTTTGGTGAGCCACTCCCTTACCTACACAAATATTCCACAGATTTCACTGTTAGCTGTAAAAATGAGAACGGTGAACTTAACTTGGTGTTGTCCTATGTGAGTTACCATACCAAAACAGGGAAGTGGTTTAATATTGCCACAACTATCTAAAGGAAGGGCCTCAGTTCTGAGATTGCTGAGATTTCTAGGTAGTGTTCATGAGAGTCTGGATAGTCCAACAAACAGAAACTCTGCTCAGAGCATTTTGTTGTAAAACATATTAATGATCAGCCATTGATTTTGATCCCTGCTTACTCCATGACTTTTTTAGTTGATTAAAATGAATGATTCCTTTATAAATTTTAGGGAACTGGGGCCTGAAATAACATGCTTAGAATGGGTTCTTATAGACTGTAAACTTCATGAGAACAGCAATCATTTTATAATTTGAATTCCTACATTTGACATTCATGTAAATATAATAAATATTTATCAACTTGGAAAAATTTCTCAGTAAGTAGGAAAGGTCAATTATGATAATAGTGCAGGTTATAGGATGTTGTTGAGTAATGTGTATAGCATTTGGTTGGGTATTATATTTCTTTATTGATAATTCAGCAAGTACTTAAAATGTGTCATTTGCAGGCTCTAAGTTTTAGCTGATGTGAAAGACACATAAAGAAAAGAAGGTAGACCCAAAACATATGGACGATCTGATATCTGTGCTCAGCTTGGAGGTCACAGAGAAGTTCCTTCTAACCCCAAGAGGGAGTTGAGGCAAACTTGTGAGAAGGGGCTTAGCATGACAAAGTAGTTTGTGTGATTGTAGCTCCAGAAGCACAGTATAAGAGAAAGATAATGAAATTACTAAGGAAAATATATACCATGTCTTCAAAGAAATTGTTAACCAGGCTGATATGCTACAGTCACCACCAGGAATTTATTCTGTATCTGTGGGAACAGATAAGCAACATCTAAACATGCACTAGGAAATATAGGGTGGAATCTTGGTGTCAGGAAATAAATGCGTGCCTTAAGACAGCAGAGCAAAAATGACCCTGTAAAATACCACTTGTAAAATACATATCTTGTGCTGTCTATGGGCTAGTCACTGATTACATCATGCTATCTTTGGTATCACAGTAATGGTTAATGGTGATCATGGTTTTGGACATGCTACAATATCTATATTTTCAAGTACAAAAGGAATTTCTGTAATGAAAACAATCTGCTGTCTAACCTCTTAAGACTTTATCAATAACTTATAGATTACAATGTAAATGTAAATGCACTAAGGTACATACAATGTATTTGCATTTGTTTTTATTTTGTTTGTATCTCTTCCTGCACCCATGCTATCCTATTTAAGACACTCATTCATTTCAGCAGGGATGATTTCAGAAATCACTTTATATCCATTACCTCTTTTCCCTTTGCTCTCATTTTCTTGCTTACAAACATTAGATCAGGTATCATTTACCCAGGACAGATAACAAAAGTTTTCCAGAACAGAAGAGTTTATAATGCAGTGCAGTGAAATAGCCAGACATTGATCTAAAGCCTCATTTCCACTTTGTTGTTTGAAAATGAAGTTATGAAATGAAAACGAAGCAAATGAAACTATGACGATGAACATGTAATTTTATTGCTCAGTTACAAGAATCATAGGTATTTGTTGACATCTTCTAAAGTAAATTTTAATCTTCATTAGGCTCCATAATCTGACACTTATTTGATAGGTCAGTTTTAATTAACATGGTTTTCATATAATGATGACTCTTGATAAGTTGACTTGAAAGAGAGGAGGCAGATGTATAAGTGGTCGTTGGCATTGAGGACCATGAGTTGCCTCTCTGTTGCTGGTTAGGATAAGGACTGTCATGGGCTGACATATCACTATAGGTAACTGGAAATTTAGAAGGCTCCACCATCAGTCCAGAATAACTGCTCTGTGATGGAGAAACAATGGGGTTTTGAGAAGTAGGCATAGTTGTAGTAGCAATGTCCTCAAGGTGGCCATTTACTTGAGTGTAGCTGCTATGTGAGTGCCAGTTAAAAATGCTCCCCTGATTTAAAACAGCAGGTTGATCTACCACAATCTGTTCTGTTTGTCTAACTGATATTGACGATGGGGAAGGTAAGTCACACGGAGGTAGGGCACTTGTATTAGCGACTCTCTGGCTGGTATAAGGCTTTTGTATGAAAGGCACACTTAAGCTTGTGGAGGCTGAAAATGCACTCTCTCCACTAGTTTCAGGAAGAAAATCAGAGTTATGATCATCTGTGTTGACCCTGGCTTTAACATGCTTCATCTTGTAATCTCGAACTAATGAAGATATTGGAGACACATTGTTAATCCCAACTCTTCTTTTCATTCTTACTAACAGTTGGGGATAGCCTCTTTTAAAATTTGGATTATAGTAGATGTGTAGCTAAAATCAAAGGATAAAATTATTTAATTTCTTTATAAGCCAAGGTAAAACTGACAAATACATTTAAACCATAACAATGTATACCTTTAATGATACCAATTAAATAGCATCAAATGAAACACAGCCATTAGTAGTTTTAACAGCTAACATGTTAGAAACAATTATGCCCCTCAACTAAAAATGCTTGGTACATATACAGTAAATACAGTACATACACATATATGCATATATGTATATGTATATACATATACATAAATAAGTAGCTTCAGGACTTGTATATGATTTCAAGTTGCTTGTTAAATATCAAATATTTTAGCCTCCAGATGTTCTCAACTTCAAAAAATTAAACTTTTTCAACAATTTGCTATCTCAATTTTTAATTCTGTTTTATGAACATGCTTTCTAATTCACATGGTTTAATCTTACATATTGCCAACGAGTGAATATTTTGGAATACCTTGCTCAAAAGAGAGATGTTGTTTTCTTCTTCCAGAAAGTCAGGTAGTGAAGCAGATCTTTGAAAAGCTGGTCGCTTCTTACTAAATCCATATAGGTTAAGCTGCCGAACTAAGCTTTTCATACTATTGGTTTCAAGTACTCTGAAAGGTGCCTTTCTTTCCAAGACTTCCTTCTTGAAGAGTTCTTCATTGATCACTATACAAGTGCCACTCTCATCCCAGCAAATAGATTCAAACTGATCACTTTCAACTATTGCCCACAATTTTTGAGGAAATCCAGGTGGAAGAGGTGCATTCACCTCATCTGTTTCAGAGACAGAAAATGTGTAACGTGGCCTTTTTATCACAACTTCCTCATACAAAGCCTGAAAAGCATATTCTTCAACCATAGATCTCAAAACCTTGTCCCCAGTAAGTGTACAATCATACAAAGAAGATCTAATGGAGGTTTCTGAACCAGTTGATTCATCTTTTGGAGGAACATCTTGAATTTCTGAAGAAATATGTGCCATCTTAGATCAATCTTTCTTCAGATACTTTTCTCATTTGTCTGGCTTTACACAGTGCAACTTCAAATTCTGCTTGGCTGGCCTACAGAGATAAACTCTCTAGATCATCACAGTGGTTCTGAAAGTCAAAAGCTGTGACATCACAAAATCACTGGTCTCCTAGCAATTGAAGGGTAGCTGTGACATCACAAAGTCACTGGTCTCCTAGCAATTGTTGGGTAGCATTCAACCAGTGTTTACTTCAGCATCATGTTAAAATACAGGCTGCTTACAGAAATAGTAACCAAACCATGAAGCCTGCAAAATTTCATTCCTCAAGAATTTTTACACAGAAAAATCACATCAAGAAATCTATCTGGTTTCTGAAATAAAAGTGATTTATCACCCTTCTATACACATACTTAATATTCAGTACTGTTACCCAACCAAACTTGGGTCTACTGGCTTCTGTGTAATAAAGTCAATCAACTGACTGTGGGTTTCAGTGAAACCATGTGTTTATTGTAGGACCAAGCAGGGTATCCTAGCAGATGGTGCTTCAAAGACCCCCACTCCCCAAATAGTTTCAAGAGAAGTATTTTAATGACATATTGAGGTTGGGCCATGGGGTGTGTACTCGGTTTTGGGGCATTCTACTAATGGTCTGCTACTGAGGACATCGGGAGTCAACATAATCAACTGTCTGGTTCCAACTACTCTGTGGTATATGCACTTAAATTTCAGTGTGGTGGGGGCTTTAGCATCTCTAAAACTTCACAGGATATTGCTGAGAATGTTATCTATGGCCATTGAGGAGGAACAAAAGATCATTGATTTTGCTAAATCTTTATAATTCTATATTGCTTGATTATTTTCCTTTGTTTCTGGCTTTTCTAGTTTCTTGATTAAAATGAATCTTGGAACACGAGGAGGTCTACAATCTCCTACCTCTCTCTCTATTTTCATACTTTTCAATCTTAAGAAGGGATTGCTTAGAAAAAGAAAGGAAATTAAGTGTTGGGCTTAGAGCTCAATTATAAATATGACTGAAAAATCTCAGTTGCAGGTTCAATTTTTTTTTTCAGGTTGCCCATGTCTTAGAGTGTTTGAGTCAACAAAAAATTTGGCTATTTCCTGTGGAGATGGAGCATGGAGTTGGAAATAATTCTGATATCTAACAGAAATTATTAGATAACAAATTATCTAATAATTAAAAATGTTAGATAACAAATTATCAATATTTTCTGTTATGCAAACGTATCTATTTTATATAGATACTTGTATATATATATGCATATGTATATATAAGCATATATATTGTCATTAAACCTGGACAGATGTTTGAAAATTGGTCAATATTGATTAAAAGAAAAGAGGGGAGTGATACAAAAGATTCCTCATATTTGAGATGCATCCAAGAAAACATATTTTGAAGTATTTCCACTTACATACATATATATATATATATATATATATATATATATATATATATATTCAATAACCAAGTACATTTTTGAATCATTTTACTTTTAGGTTTTAATTTTTTTTCCATGCTGTTATACCTAAATGTAATTAAAACCATTGAACTTTTTTAACACACACACACACACACACACACATATATATATATATGTCAAAATGTAATTTTAGGCAACTTTATTTAGGTGGCCAAACACTGTGCTTGCCCCCAAGCAAATTTAACTTAATGAACTGTTTGGGAAGCCCAGTATTACTTAATGATTTTCTAGCTGAATATTTCTGATCCTGTTTCTGAAAGTCTCTCCCTTAATCTAGCTCATCTTCCACTATTCTTTCTGTATTAAGAGATGGGGTTCATACTTCTGAGGACACCTTGAGCCCATAAAATTGCAATTATTATTTACTTAAAGATATTGTTTTAAGAAAGCTATTGTTATCCTCACAATGGATACAGCTTTAAACATCCAGGTCTAGTAACATAGGGACATGTCTCAGCCACATGCACAGTGGTCAGCTAGCTGAATTTGGGATAACAGCTACCCACTTCATGGGTAAAACAGATGCACAGGGCACTGTGCAGAGATCATAATCAGACTCTTCTTGCTAGCTGATCATTGAAATTATATGGTATATACATCAAAATTACTTCTCCACAATTCAGTCTGTAAAATTTTCTTTCATCACTTTGAACTTCTGGTACCAAATATTTCAAGAGAAATCATTGATGATCAAAATTTCTCTTCCTTCATGCCACAGTGGTTCAGCTTCCTGTCCCCTCCGCATCATATCTTTTCTTTCTTGTCCTCCTTTGTATTTTTCTATTTGCCCATTAGAGAAAATCTAACTAGATAACATGAACAGACTCAATATATTATGTTAATGGAGAAATATATTATAGGCTGCGTATTTTGTCAGCATTTTACCCAGTTGTCACAGAAGCATGGCACAAATGCTCCAGCAGGAAACTTAAAACCAGCAGTAATATATATAATAAGTAACTATCACCTTAGAGTACGCTTAGAAAATAAGTTCTTATCCAAAACACTGAGGGAAGACAAAGGTACAAGAATACAATAATTATCAGTGTTGATAGGAAAACATAGGGTTAATAGTACATTTGAATTCTCAGTATTACACAAAGTAAGATCATGGCATCTGGTCCCACTGCTTCATGGGAAATAGAAGTGGAAAAGGCAGAAGCAGTGACCAAAGTCCTGTTTTGTGGCTCTAAATTCACTGTAGATGGTGATGGCAGCTATAAAATGAGAAGACAGTTACTTCCTGGAAGAAAACCTCTCACAAATTTAGAAAGCATATTAAAAAGTGGAGACATGACTTGACCAATGGAGGCACATAGAGTCACATCCATGGTCTTGCCAGTAAACAGGTACAGATGTGAGAACACCAAACTGCTCTTCTGCGAATGACTTGTGAGTGTCCATTGGATTGCAAGATCAAGCCAGTCAAACATAAAGGAAATCAACTCTGAAGATGCATTAAAATCACAGGCGCCAAAGCTGAGTCTCCAAAGCTTTGACCAACTGACCAAAGAACTGATTCACTAGAAAAGACCCTGATTCTAAGAAGCAATGAAATCAGGAGGAGACATGTGTTAGAGAGGAGGAAAAGGTTGTCTACCTTCACCCAATCCATGGACATGATCTCAGGCAAAACCTGGAAGATGGTGAGGGGCAGAGACACCTTGTGCACTGCAGTCCAAGGGGTCACAAAGAGTCAGACATTGCTTTTTGGCTGAACAACTACAAGATTTTAATAAAATGGATCTTCCAGTGTCGTGGTGGAGTCTCATAATGTTAGAGGAATAGGAGACACAGTCCACTTTCTCCTACGTAAATCCATCAAAGGATGTACCACACATGGAACACCTTCCAGAAACCAATTTGTGAAAGATGTTGATGGGCCCTAGAAACTGAGAAAGGAAGACAGTCTCTTAAAAATGAGGTAGGACAAAATAAGAGACATAAGGGAGGAAAAGTTTTTAGGGATGGAGACCTGTCTCGGAGAGGGTGTCATAAAGGAGGAGAAATTTTCACAATATAGGAAACCCTCTTTCATAGGTGTCAGTGGGAGAAGAAACAGAACCAGGGGAAAAAAGAAAACACACACACACACACACACACACACACACACACACACACACACAGATTATACCAATAAATGCAATTACTAGCCAAGAAGTGGCTCAGATGCTCCACTGTCATCCATGGGGCCTGGGAGGGAGGCCTGGGATGTATCAAACACACTATGATTAGAACCAAGCTTTAGTGCCCTGAGGACAGCTAAGGTGACATAGAAACTTAAACCATGGGAACACTAGAGACAGAAATTTTAGAAAAATCCTTTCCTTCGAGAAGGTTCTAAGGCCACATAGTGAACCATGTCACAATCACAGAACAGAAGACTGTGCACTAGAAAATACAAAAGGAGACCAATCCAGCTTCCATTTAAGACTCTTCTCCCCATGGAGGGAGAGAGGAATTCATATGACTGCCAGAGGCAGAAGGAAATAGGCTACTGGTATCTTGGCCCCAGAGACATCCCCTACCAAGCTCTAAGCTGGTTGACAGTTGCTAATGATGAATTCCTGGGTTCATGGAGAGTTCACATAGGCCAAGATCATAATAGCCTGGGTTCAGCTACACTGAGGAGACCTGTGGCACACCTGAGACTGTGCCCTCTGGCACAGGAAGTGAATTGAATGGCTGAGACCAGAGAGTGGCATAAGAGGCATGGCCCAACTGGGACTGTGCCTTGCCCACTACACAGTCACCTGAGAGTTTGGACTTGGGAAGAGCACAAAGCACATAGCCAACGATTGTCAGTTCTCTTGCTGAGCACCTAAGTGCCTGATTGGCTTAGACCTGGGAAATGCAAGAAACACAGGGCCCACTTGGGACAGTGTCCTCATGTAGCAACTGGGAGGCAGAGCAGGGTGGACCCAGAAAGTACATGTCACATTTGTCAGTGGCAAGGCCAATGTGGTTCATCCACCTTGAACAACCCCACATGTACCAGTGGTATTTGTTTTCAGTGTCCCACCTCTCACCACCAAAACACTGAGAAAGTAGCGTGAATGAGTGTACCGCACCCTTGTTTCATGTTGAAAGTCAGATATGGAGAGGCTTTCAAATAAAAGAAGGAAATATAAACAAAGAGTTGTAAAACAACACAGAAGTGACAGGTTCAATGGAATAAGTCTGCAATTAATGCCGAGACTGTTCAATTGAGGGACAGCAGCAGCCTCTGACAATAAGAACAATCTTCAACAAGAGACTTATCTGACACTGTACTGACACCACAAAGCATGCAACAACTTCTTTGAATATCTGAGCTCGATTTCTATAAGATTTATTTAACTTTTAACAAGTTTCATCCTTAATATATCCTAAACTCTTATTTCTATTAGCTATAATTCCTTTTCCAAACAAGGAAACAAATAAACCTATTTTTTTAAACACTTCTTTTATTTTAAACACTTCTTTTATATATATGAGAATGAATTTGGCCTCCATTTTCTTTATTTACACTATTTATATGAGGCTAAACTTTATTCTCGGTTCTTAACTTTCACTTTCCAAAAATTGTAATCAGTGTTGTAAATTTAGGAACAAAATCTTTAGGATATGATTTCACTTACATATTTGTTTCCTGAATTGATTTCTGTCTCCTCGTTTAACTCTTCTTTTTTTCTGCCTAGGCACCTCTCTCTCCTTCCTCCCTTTTCTCTGCTGTATGGAACTCTGTGAATCCTTTTGATTCTTTCTGGATGAGGAGAGTTGTGTCACCATTAACCTGGGGTTTTATCTTCTGTATTGTGTGGATGTGGATTTTTGATGCTACTCTAACCTGGGGACAGAGGACTTTGATTCTAGAACTGTAGATCAACATTGAATTCCTTACCTCAAGGAACATTAAAGGAGAAACACACATCCCAGAGTTTCCATATCTACATGGAAAGCAATCTCCACACTCGAGGAAGCAAGTCCAGTACAAGAGAACCCACAGCTATTCTCCAACAAAACAGGAAAACAGCAGTGAATATTATAAAGGGGGGGTGGGGTGCACAAAGCCATACAAAACTCACAAACACCCCAAAGGACATTGCTGGACAATTCATTTCATTCTAGAGAGAAGAGATACAGATCTGCCTGCCAGTGCACAGACACAAAGTCCCCAAAGCATTAACCTTGACAAGTCACTGGTCTAATCCCATCCACAAAATGCAGGTTCCACAACACAGTGGAGACATAACCCTCTAGCCTGCAGAAAAGGGACCCAAACCATAGCAATCTTAACCAATGAAAAGGGAGAGAAATTTGCAACTGGTGAAGGTATATGAAGACAAACAAACAAACAAACACACTAAAACAAACAAAGGAACCAGAGACAGGAAGTTTTCCAGAAAAATAATTCAGAATACTGAGAGTAAAGGCAAAAATCTTGAAAGCTAAGTAGAGTTACCAGTAAATACACTGGAGGCCCAAACTGAGGAGAGATAACATGCTTGTCATGGATATAAAAGAAATAAAGAAGAGTCAAGCAGTAATAATCAATGCAATTACTGAGATTAACAACACGCTGGAAGGAACCAACAGTAGAATAACTGAGACAGAGAAATAACTAATTAGGTGGAGGTAGAAAGGAGGAAATAGATGAAACAGTGGGGTGTGCAAAACAAACAAACAAACAAAGTAAAATAGGAAAAGCTCTGATTGGAGCAAAGATAAATGTCCCACTGTGAGAAACATAGGTGTCTAGATGGAGGACAGCAAAACAAAAAGGGGTTCGGTACATGGAAAATTATTGAGGAAGCAAAAGTTGAAATCACTCTTAAATGAGTCAAGACACAAAAATTGGGACCAGACATGGAAAAATTGACCAGTTAAAAACTGGCAAAGGAAAGTGACAAAGGTCCATATTGTCACTCTGCTTATGTGGATTAACTGCAGAGTATGCTATTAAAATACCAGGTGACTGAATCACTAGCTGCAGCAAGGTTGTTTGGAGAAACATCAACAACCCCAGATATGTAGATGGTAGCACTGAAAATAATATAGAGTGAAGAGGAAATGAAGAGCCTTTAGATGAGGGTGAATGAGAAGGGTGAAAAACCGTACTGAAAACTTGACATTCATAAGATAAGGGAATCTGGTCCCATCACTACTCAGCAAATAGAACGGGTAAACATGTGCAAACAGTGACAGGCTGAATTTTCTTTGGCTCCACAATTACTAAGAATGGTGACTGCAGTCATCAAGTTAAATGTCACTTGCTTCTTGATGTAAAAGCAATGACAAAGCTAGACATTGCATTAAGAAAAAGACACGCCACCTTACAAAAGTCTCAGTAAATAAGAATAGTCAATTATGATACAAGTGGAGGCTATGGGATGTGGTTGAGTAATGTATATAGCTTTTGATTGCTAATTTATTTAGCATCTGTTTATTGCTAATTCAGTAAGTATTTAAAGCACATCATTTGGCAGGCACTACGTCTTAGCTGATGTGCAAGATACATAAGGAAACTTGGGTAGACATGAAACACATAGAAGAATTGGGTATCTGTGGTTAACTTGGTAGGAAGGCAGACAGGTTCTTTCCAATCCCAAGCAAGTGTTTAGGAAAAGTTGTGAAATGTGGCTTATTAATGACTGAAAATATTTTGCCTGATTGTAGCTCTAGAAGTTCAGTGAAACAGGTAGATAATGAAGTTACCAAGAGAAACAGATGTCATGTCTTCCAAGAACTGATCACCATGCTGAGATGCTGCATTCAAGCCAAGGTTTTAAGTCTGTCTTTGCAGGAACAGGAAAGCAACATCAAAATATACATTAGGAAATATAGGGTGGTGTCTTGGTGGGAGGAAATAAAGGCATGACATAAGGAGAGCAGAGCAAGAATGACCCTCTATAATGCCTCTCTTCCTTGTGTAAAATTTTCCTTTCAATGTAATGTTGAAAATCTGTTCAATTGAAAGCTTTGTCACTGTGCTGAAATCTTTGACTATGTCATGTTACCATTGGTATACCAGTCATGGTATAATATTGATCATGATTACTCTGTAGATTACATCCATATTTTTAAATAGTAAATATATTTTTATATTTTTTTAATGAAGACAACTTTTGTCTAACCTCTTAGCTTTCTTTCCAATAACTGACATAATATAATAAAACTGAGAAAGTGCTGAAGTATATACTCTTCATTTTGCTTTTTCTAAATTTGATTTGTATTGGTTCCTTCTCCCTTACCACCCTAACATAGATACCCAGTCAGTTCAGCCTGGATGATTTCAGAAATCATTTAAGTTTCATTGTGCCTTTTAAATTCGTTCACCTTGTCTATTTTGTGAAACAATTCATTGGGTGTAGAGCCTGGTGGGCTGCTGTCTGTGGGGTTGCACAGAGTTGGACACGACTGAAGTGACTTGGCAGCAACTTACGTAGGATGCATGTTGACTGTTTCCTTGAACAGAAGAGTTTATACTAAAGCAGAGTAAAATATTCAGGAACTGAAATATTCATTTTATTCTTTTATTTATTTATTTATTTTTTCAGTGGGTTTTGTCATACATTGACATGAATCAGCAATAGATTTACGCGTATTCCCCATCCCGATCCCCCCTCCCACCTCCCTCTCCACCCGATTCCTCTGGGTCTTCCCAGTGCACCAGGCCTGAGCACTTGTCTCATGCATCCCACCTGGGCTGGTGACCTGTTTCACCATAGATAATATACATGCTGTTCTTTCGCAACATCCCACCCTCACCTTCTCCCACAGAGTTCAAAAGTCTGTTCTGTACTTTGTGTCTCTTTTTCTGTTTTGCATATAGGGTTGTCGTCACCATCTTTCTAAATTCCATATATATGTGTTAGTATGCTGTAATGTTCTTGATCTTGCTGGCTTACTTCACTCTGTATACTTAATTATTTCAAAATAGATATTGGCGCTATGAAGATAAACATGGAACTTTACTCTTCAAATAAGAGAATTGTAGGAATTTGTTGATATCTTCCCAACATTAATTTTAATTTTCAGCATCCTGCATCATCTGACACCTATTTGGTAGATCAGTTGTATTAGGATGATTTTCAAATAATAAAGATGGCTGGTGTGTTGAACTAGAGAGACAGCAATGTATCAGGGATATTTGGCACTGGAAAACATGAATTGCCTGCCTGTTGTAGTTTAGGAAAACGATCTTCATGTGCTGACATATTATTGTATAAACCTGGAAAGGTAGAAGGCTCCACCCTCAGTCCAAAATAACTATTCTGTAATGGAGATACGATGTGGTTCAGAGAAGTAAAAGTAGACATAGCTGCAAAATTTTCCTTGGAACCATTGATTTAGTGCAGCTGCTATGTGAAAGCCCTTGACAAATGCTCAACTTAGATTATTGGATGGGGTGGGAGATGGGAGGGTGTTCCAAAAGGGAGGGAATATATGTATATCTATGACTGATTAATTTTGAGTTGTGACAGAATACAGCAAAATTCTGTAAAGCAATTACCCTTTGATTAAAAAAAGCAACAACAGCAACAGGAGGCTGATGTATCACAATATGCTGCTCTGGTCTAATTGATATTGATGATGGAGAAGAGAAATGATTTCAATTTGGGCCACTTGTGTCAGCAACTATGTCGTTGGTAGAATGCTTTTGTAAGAATGGAACACTTAAACTTGTGCAAGCTGAAAATACATTATCTTTTCTAGTTCCATCTCTTTTCAGGATGGAAGTCAGAGTTGTAATTATCCACATTACCCCATACTTTAACATGCTTCTTCTTATAATCTCGGAATAATGAAGATACTGTAGAGACACTTTTATTCCCAACTCTTCTTTTTATTCTTACTAAATTTGGGGATTACCTCATTCAAAATGTGGTATGATAGTATTGCAACTAGTACAAAAGGAAATATATATATATATATATATATATATATATATATATATATATATATTTGGTAACTTTTTCAATGCAGGTAAATCAGAAAAACAGAGAAAAATTGATTTTTTTAACCACAAAAAAGTTAATAGCATCAAATAATCCCCCTCCATTAGTAGTTTTAAAAACTTACAAAATAGTAGAAATTTTGCTCCTCAAGTAAAATATGTTGTAAATCTACAGTAAATATCATTTAAATGGCTTCAGGGTTTTTATCTTTTTCCAAGTTTTTTTTTTTTTTTTTCTTTCAAAATATAATTTAAGTCATCTTTATTAAACTGGCCAAGCAACTGGCACTCCCAAGAGAGGACATCACCAGATGGTCAACACTGAAATCAAATTGATAATTTCTTTGAAGGCCAAGACAGAGAAGCTATATAGAGACAGCAAAAACAAGACCAGGAGATGACTGTGTCTCAGATCATGAACTTCTTTGTGCAAAATTCAGACTAAAATTGAAGAAAGTGGGGAAAAACAATAGACCATTTAAGTATGACATAAATCAAATCCCTTATGACTATATAGTGGAAGTGATAAATAGATTTAAGGGACTAGATCTGACAGATAGAATGCCTGAAGGACTATGGACTGAGGTTCATTACATTGTACAGGAGATAGGAATCAAGACTATCCCCAAGAAAAAGAAATGCCAAAAAGCAAAATGGCTGTCTGAATAGGTCTTATAGATAGCTGTGAAAAGAACAGAAGCAAAAAACAAAGGAGAAAAGGAAAGATATACCCATTTAAATGCAGAGTTCCAAAGACTATCAAGGAGAGATAAGAAAGACTTCCTCAGCAATCAATGCAAAGAAATAGAGGGAAAAAATACAATGGGAAAGACTAGAGATCTCTTCAGGATAATTGCAGATAATGAGGGAACATTTCATGCAAAGATGGGCTCAATAAAGGACAAAAATGGTAGGAACCAAACAGAAGCAGAAGACGTTAAGAAGAGGTGGCAAGAATACACAGAAGAACTGTACAGAAAGATCTTCACGACACAAATAATCACGATGATGTGATCACTCACCTAGAGCCAGACATCCTGGAATGTGAAGTCAAGTGGGCCTTAGGAAGCATCACTCAAAGCAAAGTGAAAAGTTGTTGCTGAATGATCAGACGCGGGATTCTTGGCCTCTGGAGGAGACGAATTCAATCCGGGGCCAGAGACGAGGCTGGATCGCTCAGAGCTTTTGTGTAATAAAGTTTTATTAAAGTATAAAGGAAATAGAGAAAGCTTCTGACATAGGCATCAGAAGGGGGCAAAAGAGTACCCCCTTTGCTAGTATTAGCAATGGAGTTATATATGCTCCAATGAATCCAAAGAATGTCTGGAGGTTGTAAAGACCTCACCAGACCTACTCCCATAATTTACATTTTAAGATAACAGAGTTGTCCAGAAGGTTTAATCCAAAGATTGTCCTCAGGCAGGATACATCCTTGTAAAGACCAGACCTACTCCCATAATTTATGTTTTAAGATAACAGAATTAGCCAGAGGGTTTAATCCAAAGACTGTCCTCAGGCAGGATACATTATTGTTATATAGCCACACACAATCTGTTAATTAAAAGAAAGGAATGTCATAAAGCTTAGAATGGCACCAGATAATTCATCCCTGGCCAGAAAACGATTGACTTGAATCTTGTAGAAGGGCAGATTATCAACAAATAGTTTCATTTACATAGATTAGGGGAACGATACCTGAGTAAGTAGGTTGGGCCATTTGGTGGAACCAACTTGAAGATAGAGTCATAGCTTAAGACAACATTTCCATAACAAAAAGAAATATATTGGTTAACTCAAGGTTTGAGAGTAGTTAGCTTCAGGTGAAACCAGGCATCATGGCAACACAGCATTTTAAGAGAAACCTCCTTTTAAATTTCTATAGAGAAGAAAACATATCACTGGTTTGTTTCCTCCTGCCACTTAAGAGAGATAAAAATGTCTGGCACTTGCAGCGTCTTTCGTCCATTTGGAGACCCCCGGCCTTCCTGCCTGTTACCCTCTCAAAAGCTAGTGGAGATGATGAAATTTCAGTTAAGCTACTTCAAATCCTGGAAGATGATGCTGTGAAAGTGCTGCACTCAATATGTCAGTAAACCTGCAAAACTCAGCAGTGGCCACAAGGCTGGAAAATGTCAGTTTTCATTCCATTCCCAAAGAAAGGCAATGCAAAAGAATGCTAAAACTACCGTACAATTACACTCATCTCACACATTAATAAAGTGATGCTAGAAAGTTGTTGTTGTTGGTGTGTGTGTGTGTGTGTGTTTTAACTAAGACATGACTTGGCCAATAGAGGTCCATAGAGTCACATCTATGGTCTTTCCAAACACATGTAGAGATGTGAGAACTCCAAAGAATTGAAGATTTTGAATTGCTTTGCTGTGGAGGACTTCTGAGAGACCCCTGGATGGCAGGAATATCAAACAAGTGAATGCTAAAGTAATGCTAAAGTAAATCAACTTTGAAGAATCATTGGAAGGACTGTTGCTGAAAATAAAGCTCAGAAGCTATGTCCATCTGAGGAAAACAGCTGACTCATTAGAAAATACCCTGATCTTTAAGCAAATGTTGAAAGCAGGAGGATCAATAGGTGAGAGGGGATGAGACATTTGGATAGCATCAGCGATTCAAAAGATAGGGCCTCGGGAGACTATTTGAGATGGTGAGGGACAGAGAGGTCTGATGTGCTACAGTCCAAGGGTGCACAAAGAGTCAAACATGGCTTAGTGTCTGAAGAACAACAGTTCAGTTAATAAAATGGGTTTTTCAGATTGACAGTTGGTCCGAAAATATCAGAGGAAGAGAAAGGAAAGATCACTCTCACCCCAACAAATTCATCTAAGGATCAACTACACGTGGAAGAACTCACATTAAACAAATTGTGAACACAGTTGACTGACCTAAGATTTCCAGAAAGTCAAATATGTCTGCAAAAGGAGGTAGGGCAAAACAAAAACAAAAACACATAAACAGAGATAAAGTATTTAGGGGCTGAGGCAGGTCTTGGAGAGGAAGTTGTAAATGAAGAGAAGCTTGCAGACAATAGTAAACCCTCTCAAATCAGTGACAGTGGAGAACTCTGGGATTGCATAGAGCAACATAACCAAGGGAAAGAAAAACAAAAACAGATGTCCCTAACTGTAATTACCAGCAGAGAAAAAGCACAGATACTCCTGTCCACCATCATTGAAGTGGACATGTGAGGGATGCCTGGGCTCTGTCCACTGCCCTATGGTAAATACCCGGTTTTAATGCTCTGAGGACGATCTGACAGAGCTAAAGTGAATTAGCAACCTAAATCATAGGAACACCGGAGACAAAACTGCCAAAAAGGACCTTTCTTGAGAGAAGTCTTTATGGCTACAAGGTGAAAACTGACACATTCACAGAACAAAAGACTTCACATTACAAAATATCAAAGGTGTGCAAGCTAGCTGCCATTTATGGCCCTCTCCTCCACAGAGGCAGAGAGAAATGTTTGCATCAGACAGAGGCAGAAGGCAAGAGGCTGGTCTTACATCAGCCCACGAGACCACATCTCCCACCAAGCTCTGAGCAGGCTGCCAGTTGCTAATCATATCTTCCTGGGTGCATGCACAGTTCACATAGGCCAGGGGACATCAAAGCATGAGTTCAGCACCCCTGCAGAGCCACAGGGAATTCTTGCAAATTGCCCCACTGGCAAAGCTGACAATGAAGGAAATTTTCATGGTTCAAAATAGACTGGAGTTAAAAATCCCCTCCAGGTCTTCCCCACCATTCTGTGCAAAACAAAGAACTCTCTCACCTGAAGAAAAAAAAGGGACTTTAAGCCTGATTACACCCAGCTCCCAGCTGGTCCAGCCTCTGGCTAATCTTTAATTCCTTGCCCCAGCCATTTAAGAGATAACTACTCTGAACAAACTTGGTGAAGAAAAGGGCCCCTTAAGACAGTAGCTTTCCATATATATGGCTATATATATACTTACTCTTTTCTTGGGTTAGTGCAGCAGCTCAATAATCCAACTGCTGCCCTCTCCTGCCTTATTAACGATGACCTATTCCCATACAGAGCTGGTCTCATTCTTTTTCTGAACCTTGCTTTCTCTAACTCCCTTACCCTACAAACCAATGGAGTGGCTGGGACCTGAGAGGTACATAAGATGCATGGCCTACCCTGGACAACACCTTGCCTGCCAGCCAGTTTCCTGAGCAGTTTGGGCCTGGAAAGGAAACAAACCACATAGCCATTTGTGTTCAGTGCCCTTGCAGAGCACTTGAGAGCCTGAGTGGCTTAGAACTGGGAAGTTCATGAAATACAGGTTCCAATCTGGACAGTGTCCTGGCGGATCACCTGGGAGCCTCAGCAGGGTGGACCGAGAATGTACATGTCACCAGTGGCAAGCCCACTGTGGTCCATTCACCTTAAGCACCCCCATCCACATATCCCACCAGTATTTGTTTTCAGTGTCCTCCCCCTCACCACTGCACCACTGAGCAAGAGAGGTGAAATAAGCCCCTGCTGTCCCCTCATGTTATGGTGTAAGCTAGTCATCTGTAAACTAGCCATGGCAGAGAACTGTAAACTGAAGAAGTAAAAATAAGCAAAGTAGGGTAAAATAGCCCAGAAGTGACAGGCGCAACAAATTGAAATTCTGAAGTCAATGCAGAAACTGTGCAATTCAGGGACACCAATAGCCTTTGAAAACAAGAAGAAGCAGGAAAAGGAGACTAACTGACTCTGATCTGACACAACTAAGCTCACAGCTGCTCTAGATTCCTTGCTAGATTATTCTTTACTGTTTTCATTTGTTTTAAATAAATATTTTTCCTCTTATTATTCCCATTACTTTCATTGCTATATACTACATTTTAAGTCTGAAAATTTTTGGCTTCTATCTTTTTGCTAGTGTTTATAGTAGTCTAAATTCTATTCTAGGTTATTGTTTTTGCTTTTTGAAACTTTTTTTTTTTATTAATCAATGTTTATACTTTGAGGAATGTTATCATTAGAATCTATTTTCATTTATGGATTTAATTCCTGAGTTGATTGTGCTCTCATATTTTTACTCTCCCTTTTCTCCTCCTAGAAACCTCTATCTTCCTCCTCACTTTGTTCTGCTCTGTAAAACTCTGTGAATCCCTTCGACTGTTTTTGGCTATGCAGAATTGCTTCACCATCAAAATTTGGTTTTATCTTCTGTTCTGTGGATGCAGAATTCTTTATGCTACTGTAACTCAGGATCCAAACCCAGAGGCCACGAAGTCAATTCCAGATCTTGAGATCATTGTTGAACTCCTGACACCAAGGAACATAAGAAGAGAAGAACATTCAAAAGTTTCCATGCCTACATGGAAATCAAGCCCCAAGCTGAAGCCAGCAATTTCAGTGCAAGACAATCCACACCTATTCTCCAGCAAAGCAGAAACACAAAAATTAATATTATAAAATGCACTTCCTGAAGGCATACCAAACCCACACACACCACAAAGAATATTACAGGCCAATTCATTGCACTTCATAGAGACATGACCCGGCTCCACCTGACACACCACAGGCACAAGATCCAATAAGCATGAAGCCTTGACTACTTAGTGGTCCAACCCCACACACAAAGATCTGGTTCCACAGCAGAGTGGAGCCATAACCCTCCAGCCTGCAGAAAGGTGACCCAAATCACAGCAAACTAAACAAAATGAAAAGGGAGAGAAATATGCAGCTGGTGAACGTTGATGATAAAAACCCATGAAAACAAAGAAAAGAAGAGTAAATAGGAAGTTTCCCTAAACAATTATCCAGAATAATGAGGGTAAAGATGACCAAAATCTTGAAATCCAAGCGGAGTTGCCAGTAAATACACTGGAGGCCCAAACAGAGAAGAAATAAGCATGTTTATCATGGATCTAGAAGAAATAAAGAAGAGTCAAACCATAATAATCAATGCAATAGCTGAGATTAACAACACCCTGGAAGGAATCCACAGTAGAATAACTGAGAGAGAGAAAGAACTAATTAGGTGGAGGTAGAAAGGAGGAAGGAGAAGGCAATGGCACCCTGCTCCAGTACCCTTGCCTGGAAAATCTCATGGATGGAGGAGGCTGGTAGGCTGCAGTCCATGGGGTCGCTAAGAGTCGGACACGACTGAGCGACTTCACTTTCACTTTTCATTTTCACACATTGGAGAAGGAAATGGCAACCCACTCCAGTGTTCTTGCCTGGAGAATCCAAGGGATGGGGGAGCCTGGTGGGCTGCCGTCTATGGGATCACACAGAGTCAGACATGACTGAAGTGACTTAGCAGCAGCAGCAGAAAGGAAGAAGCAAACAAAATATAGTGGGGTGTGGTTAAAAAAAAAAAGAAAAAAAGAAAAACAAGAAAAGCTGTGAAAGTTCTCGGACAATATCAAATGCCCTATCATGAGAATACTAGTTGTCCAAATGGAGAAGACCGAAGAAGAAGAAGAGGAAGAAGAAGGGGAAGGGGAAGGAGAAGGGGAAGGAGAAGCGGAAGGAGAAGGAGGGGAAGGGGAAGGGGAAGAAGAAAGATATCAGCTGATCTTCCAATAGAAACTCTTCAGGCCAGTAGAGGATGGTAGCAAATTCTTAAAATGATGAGTGAGCTAAACCTAATGCCAATAAGGATCTCATTCAGATATGAAGGAGAAATCATATGGTTTAAGCAAAAACTGCAAGCATTCATTAACATGAAACTGCTAAACTCGTAATGATGCTGTTAAACTGGGGCACTGAGTTCATATGTCATAAGATTTATAAAACTAGTCAGTGGCCATGAGATAGGAAAAGGTCAGTTTTCATTGCAACACCAAAGGAGGGTAAGATCAAGGAATGTTCAAACTAGTGTGCATTTTTGCTCCTTTCACATTCTAGCTAGGTAAAACTCACAATTCTTCAGCAGTACACAAACCAAGATGTGAAAGCTAGACTTGGAAACAATAGACGAACCAGAGAACAATTAGGAAACAATGGAATTTCAGAAAATCATTTACTTCTGCTTCAGTGACTCCACTAAAGACATCGGCTGTGTGGATCACAGTAAACTGGGGACAGTTTATTATGTGTCCACAGACCTTCTTACCTACCACCTGAGAAAAGTATATGCATGTCAAGATACAAGAGTTGGAACAAGACATGGAACAACTGACCAGTTTAATCCTGGGATTGGAGAGTGACAAGACTGCACATTATCACTCTGCTTATGTGAAATATATGTAAACTATACTATTCCAAATGCCAGGTTGGATGAATAATAAGCTGGAATGAAGATTTCTGGGATAAATGTCAACAACCTTAGATATGCAGATGGGGACACTGCAAAAATAGAAAGTGAATAGGAACTAAAGAGTGGCCTTATGAGAATGAATGAGGCGAGTAGAAACCTTGCTGAGAACTCAACATTCAAAAGCCCAAGAGCAGGGTGTCTGGTCCCATCATGTCTTGGCAAATAGAAGGGGAAAACGTGGAACCAGTGACAGACTTAATATTCTTCAACTCCAAAATCACTGTGAATGTTGACTGCAAGTATGAAATTAACAGACACTTGCTTCTTGGAGGAAAAGCTATGACAAACCTACATCTTGTATTAAAAAGAAGAGACATGAGTCTATTAACAAAGGCCCCCTCCACCACAAACGCCTATGGTTTATCCAGTAGTCATGTATAGATGTGAAAATTGGAATGTCAAGAAGGCCGAGAGCTGAAGAATTGATACCTTCAAACTGTGATGCTGGGGACAACTCTTAGGGGTCGTTTGGACTGTTTGGAGATCAAACAAATCAATCCTCAAGGAAACCAACCTTAAATATACTGTTGAAGCATGAAAGCTGAAGCTGAAACTTGAGGATTTTTCCAACCAGACGCCAAGAGCCAACTTTAGAAACACCATGATGCTGGGAAAGGTTGAGGACAGGAGGAAAAGGAGGTGACAGAGGATGAGACGGTTGGATGATATCACCAATTCAATGGACATGTGTTTGAGCAAACTGTGGGAAACAGTGAAAGAGAGGAAGGCCTAGTGTGGTGCAGTACAGGGAGCCACAAAAGAGTTGGACATGACTGAATGAACAAGAGCAATCAAAATGTCCACAACTACTTCTTAAAATCACTCTAAAATCTATTCAATAAAAGAAATAGCAACAACAAGAACCACAAAACCCAACACATTAAGGTGATATACCAGAAGATGGGATGATGGATTTTTTTTTTTTTTTAAATTGGCAACTATAAACTGTCAAAGAGAGAAATCTTACAAATGAATAGACTTTCACCATATACTGTAAGGAAGATTTTATGCAAGCAATAAGCAATAGAGTGCCATAGTTACTATACTAATAGTAGACAAAACAGACTTTAAATAAACAATGATATGAAACAAATGACATTAAATATATTCAGTTCAGTCACACAGTCATATCTTATTCCTTGCCACCCCATAGACTTGAAAGGTTGTTGCTGAACCTCGAAAAGAGGTTAGAATACTTGGCCTCTGGAGGAATAGAATCAAATCCGGGGCCAGAGGAGAGGGATGGCCACTCAGAGCTTTTATGTAATAAAGTTTTATTAAGCTATAAAGGAGATAGAGAAAGCTTCTGACATAAACATCAGAAGGAGGTAGAAAGAGTACCCCCTTGCAAGTGATAACAGTGGAGTTATATACTCTTCAATGAATCAAAAGAATGTCTGGATGTTGTAAAGACCTCACCAGACCTACTTCCATAATCTACATTTTGAGATAACAGGATTAGCCAGAAGGTTTAATCCGGAGACTCTCTTCAGGCAAGATACAATAGTGTTATACAATCCTAAGGAAAGTAGAGGAAAGAAAAAAAAAAAGCAGGGGGGGGGGGCGGAGAAAAGTTCATCCTCTACCTCCTTGAGAATTCCATATCTCTCTCTCCTTGGGGACACCTAAACTACTTATCAGCCTCCCTAGGAAATGACTCTCTCATTCCCCTCTTTTCTTATAGAAGAATTATGTTGCCAAGGGAAAGTGGCATCATTTTCATTCAATGATTACTTCCTGCTGTTTAGGGGCATGGCCCCTACATTGTTGAGGCCAAATATTCTCCTAAACCTCATATTGAGGGTCTCTGATTAAAGGGGCCCCAAGTGATAGTTGGAGGAGTCTGTGGCACTTGTAGGGCCTTGGACAACCATTTGTAAATTAAAAGCTTTTAGACGCTTAGAAAACCCCATTATACAGTTACAGGCATAAGGCAAAATAGTCATTAAACCAAGTCAAAATCAAAATGAAAAGTCACATTATGCCCATAGCTACTTCAGTCCATCTGAAGTTTGTTAGATGTCATCAGTTTAACAGGCATTACAGGCAATTGTTGTTGAAGGTGTTTGCAAACTTGGAGAACATCTTTTCCTTGAAATGGAGATGTCCACCATGGGAAGCCTTCCACCTGTGGAGAGGGGAGTGCTTCACAGACCCAGCAGTTAGACTGATTGTTGAATTCAGTGTAGGATTGAGCCCAGGACAGGAAGGCATTGTCTTGAGGATCAAAGTGCAGACTCAGGATTTTTGGAGTCAGCAGAAGTAGGCTCACATAGATGATCAGACCCACTGCAAAGTACAAAGTGAGAGCACAGAAAGGAAACACATAAAATGAAGTCATTTCATTCTGGTCAGGGTGCCGACTCTTAACTCGAGTGTGATGTACCCATGAATCAATTTCTGGAACTTTGGCAGCTGTGAGAGAAGAAAGAATAACCTGGTAAGGGCCTTCCCAGAGGGGCTCAAGGGATGACCCCCAAATCCCAATGTTTTTATGAGAACCTTGGTTCCTGGCTCAAATAGAGGCTTGCATGTGTCAGGAGTCATCTCCTGGAGTTCTGTTAATGCCTGTTGAAAAGCTGAGAGCTGAGTTACATAACTAGTTAATCCCAGGGCTTCAGGGTCTATAACAATGTCTTTTCATAAGAAAGGCCTCCCATAAAAACATTCAAAGGGTGACAGTCCCTCCTTTTTGGGGGTAGTTCGAGCACTCATGAAAGATCTGGGTACGACTTTAATCCAGTTGTCCAGTGTCTCTTCAGTTAATTTGTACAGATGTCTTTTGATAAAATCATTAGCTCTTTCAACCTTTCCTGAGAGTGAGGTCTCTAGGAACAGTGCAAGGGATATTCTATTCCAAGAGCTTTAGACACCCCCCCTTAGTTGCAGCAGCTGTAAAGGCGGAGCCATTGTCACTCTGAAGGCTCCGGTGGCAGCCCAAACCTGGGGATAATTTCATGGATTAAAATCTCTATTACCTCTGTAGCCTGTTCACTATGATAGGAAAAAGCTTTAATCCATCCAGTAAAAGTATCCATTCAAATTTTATGTAAGAATACCCAAAAGCTTTTGGCATATGAATAAAACAAACTTCCCAGTCCTCTCCAGGATACTTTCCATTTCCTTGTAATCCAGATTTTGCTAGCTATTCAGTCTTTGGGTTATGTTTCTGACAAACTTCACATCTTTTGATAATATTCTTTAAAGTTTTCATTACCTTTTTACCTTCAAACAAATGAGAAGCCATCTGGTACGTACCCTGTGCATCTAATTGTAAACTCTGGTGTAAAGCCTTAAGAAATTTCCATTGTGCATTTTCAGGAATTATTAATCATCCATCCTCAGACTGTAACCACCCTTTATCAATAATCTTTGCTCCTCTTTTCTCATATATTTCTAATGCTTCCTCAGTATATTGTTTGTTTATTTTTTCTGTTCCACAGGACCTGTCCAGATCAAAGACATCTGTACTGAAGGGTTTTCATGCATTGCTGCTTTTCTGCTTTGACAGTCAGCCAACTGATTACCTTCGGCTACATTACTCCCATCTCTGCTTTGCCCTTTGCAATGCATCCTGCTAGTTCCTTAGGAAAACATATAGCAGTTAAAAGCCTCTCGATCTCTCTGAAATGTTAATAGGTTCTCCTATGGCTGTTTCAAACTGTCTTTATTTCCATATTGCAGCATGAGCTGTAAATTGAAATAAGCATACTTAGAATCAATGTATTTATCTGCTGCCCTTTGCTTAACTCAAGAGCTCGGGTCAGAGCCACAAGCTCCTCTAAGTGAGCATTGCTTCTGTGGGGCAGAGATTTTGCTTCTAAAACCTGTTCAGCAGTTACCACATCATAGCCTGCTTTACACTTTCCATCCCAAACAAAAGAACTGCCATCTCTAAATACTTCCATGTCAGGATTATCTAGTGGGGTATCCTTTAGATCTTCCTGAGATGCATAGTTTAAAGTTAGGAATTGGGAACAGCCGTGATCAGCTGTTTCATTTTCCTTTTCAGCAAGAAAAGTGGCAGGATTTAACTTTCCACAAACTTTAAGCTTAGTTACTGGTTCTTCTAACAATAATGACTGATATTTAAGAAGCTGCTGCCTGTCATCAAATACTAGCCTTAGAATTTAAGATTCCACTCATATCATGAGAAGTCAGTAAAGTAAGGTTTCATCCATTGACTACTTTTAAAGCTTCAGGTGCTAATAAAGTCATTGCCCCAATTACTCTTAGGTAGTGGGGCCACCTACGATAAATTCTATATAATTCTCTGCTTAGATAAACAATAGGTTGCTGCTGAGGCCCTTGCAGTTGTGTCAAAACCCCCAAGGTCATACCTTTTCTTTCAGCGACAAACAAATTAAATTCTGAGCATGTGGGCAAGCTCAGAGCAGGAGCTTGCAGGAGAGCAGTCTGAAGATCCTTAAAAGCCTCTTGAGTATCTGGATATTAAAGCAGTGTGTCTCTTCAGGCCTGCTGAGTTTCAGCTGTAAGTTTATTTAAAGGCCAGGCAAGATCCCCATAACCTGAAATCTAAATGCGACAGTAGCCTGTGATTCCCAAAATCCTCTCAATTGTCTTAAAGTCGTAGGAAGGGGATGATTTAGTGTAGGTTTAATTCTCTTGGGCCCTTGCTCCTAGGCCTTTTGATATGATTAGGCCCAGATATCTAACAGATTGTTGACAAACCTGAGCCTGTTCTTTTGATGTCCTGGAACCAAAGCCTGCCAGAAAGTTTAAGAAATCTTCTAAAGCTCAGGAACAAGCTTATTCCATCTCAGCACAGAGCAAAACACTATCTGCATATTTTAACACCCCCGCTTCGGAGCTCTTAAAGTTTTGTAGATCCCTTGACAAACTTTGTCCAAATAAGTGAGGACTGTCATGAAATCCCTGGGGCAAAACTGTACAGGTTAACTGAGAAGCTGGCTGCATTAGGCCCTCAAAGGCAAATAGAAATTGACTTTCCTCCATGAAAGCCACTGAATAGAAGCATCTTTTAAATCAATTACAGAGAAATATTTGGCTCGTTCAGGAATTTCAGACGTTAGAGTGTAAGGATTAGGCAATGCGGGGTGTAAAGGAACTATAGCCTCATTTATTTCTTGTAAATCTTGAACTAGTCTGCATTTTACATTTTATTTCTTTATACTCAAAATAGGAGTGTTGCAGGGACTGTTACAGGGAATTAATTGTCCCTGCTCCTTTAAATTTTTGATGATGGGTTTTAACCCTTCCTTAACCTCAGGTTTCAGTGGATACTGCTTCTTATGTGGAAATAAGTGTGGGTCCTTGAGCTTGACAACTACAGGAATAATATGTTGTGCTCAACCCACAGATTTTCCATCAGCCCATACTCTAGGATTTACTTTTTGTTCAATTAAAGGGAGAGAAAGGGAAGGCTCCATGTTCATGAAAACAGTGGCATGGACCTTGCTCAGTACATCCCCCCCCAAAAGAGGTGAGGGAGATTCTTGCATGATCAGAAACTTGAGTGAAAATTGCACAGGATCCCAGTCACAACTTAGAGGAACACTGAAGTAACGCTTTTTGGCTCAGCCAGACATTTCCATTATGGAAGGGGATCAGAAAGAAAGTGGATCAGGTGCTTCAGTAAGCACTGATTAAGTTCCCCCAATATCTGAAAGGAAATTGACGGATTGGCCCATCACAGTTATTAATACCTGGGGTTCCTCAGGTGTAATTAGGATGGGAGCTTGTGTGGGGACCTTTCTTTTCCTCATATTCCCTACCATAATAGACTGTCTGAGCCAATTGTAACAGATTATCTAACGGCTGATTTGGTCCATGTGCCTATTTTAATAGCTTACAGCGGATATCTGGAGCCAACTGCGTGAGAAATCTATTCATTAATATCACTTTTCCTTCTTCACTTTCAGGATCAATCTCTACAAATCTGTGAAGGGCTTCTCTCAGTCTATTTGGAATTTACCAGGAGCTTCCTTCTCCTCCTGCTCTATGTTTGCCAATTTGCCATATATTAAAGGCTTAGTATGTGCTTGTCTGAGTCCTTTAGGAATACATCCAAGGAGAAGAGCTAAGATGGTGGAGGAATAGGATAGGGAGACCACTTTCTCCCTTACAAATTCATCGAAAGAACATTTGAACACTGAGCAAACTTCACAAAAGAACTTCTGACTGCTAGCAGAAGACATCAGGTGCTCAGAAGAGCAGCCCATTGTCTTTGAAAGGAGGTAGGATGAGATATAAAAGATAAAAAGAGATAAAAAGATAAAGGAGCTTGGAAAGGAGACCCATCCCAGGAAGTGAGTCGTCATACAGGAAGTTTCCAAACACCAGGAAACCCCCTCATTGGCGGGTCTGGGGGAAGTTTTTGAATCTCAACCAAACTGGGAGGAAAAAAAATAAAACACACAGATTACAAGCCTAAAAGCAACTCCCAGCAGAAAAGTACTCCAGACACCCGGCACCCACCACCCACAATTGGGGACGGAACAGAGAGGCTCAGGCGGCATTGCTTAGGGAAAGGACCGGGCCTGAATGCCCTGAGGGCAATTGGAGGGAGTTAACATGAGACAGCAACTTAAACTGTGAGATAGCAAGAGAGATAGAGAAAATTAACCTGAATGGCCCGAACACACAGCTGGCCATTCACAGAACAAAGGGACTGAGCAATTCCAGAGAAGAGCTAACCGGAGGACTGGTCCATCCCCCGCTGGAGGCAGGAGGCAGGGGGGAGGGGAAGGGGCAAACGTGGCCCCAGAGATGGCACCCCCTGCCAAACAGGCTCCCAGTTTCTAACCAAAGACTTCCTGAGATTCTGGATGGTTGACATCTGCCGTGAGGGTCGTGGTTAGAGGCCAGCTCCCGAGAACAGACACAAGGCTCACACACCTGACTGGCACCCATGGAAACTGAGACTGGGACCGCAGAGGGGAGAAGGCACACCACACCCGGGGAGAGTGCACTCGTCACGCTCCTGGCTGTCTGAGCTGCTCGGGCCTGGGAAGGAACAAAACACAGGCCCAACTGAGTCTGTGCTTTTGTGGAATACCTGAAAACTGGAATCGCACGCAATGGAGGGCCCACTCCATATAGAGCAGCCAGGAGCCTGAGCAGTGTAGATGAGGAAAGCACACACACTTGAGCGGGGGCAAAGCCAATGTGGCCAGAACACTGTGAGTGCTCCGCACACAGGCCGGTGACAATTGTCTGCAGTGCCCCTCCATCGCTACAGCACAGCTGACCAAACAAACCTAAACAAGAGACCACCTCTGCCCGCTTCTGTCAGGGCGGAAATTAGACACTGAAGAGACCGGCAAAGAGAAGCCAAATAAACAAAGGGAACCGCTTCAGAAGTGACCGGTGCAACGGATTAAAATCCCTGTAGGTAACACCGACTAAACAGGAAGGGGCCTATGGATATCAAGAAGTGTAAGCTGGAATGAGGAGCTATCGGAAACTGAACTGAACCCACACTGACCGCAACAGCTCCAGAGAAATTCCTAGATGTAATTTTAATTTTTTAAATTATTTTTTCTCTTTTTTTTTTTCTCTTATTTACTTTTAAAGTCGTCTATTACTCCTTATTTTCATTATCATTTCACTATAGCTTTGAGAAAAAAAAAAGAGGCCCTATTTTTGAACCAAACTTCACATATATTTCTAATTTTTTGTGTTTTTGTTTTTAATATTATAGTTTAAGGGTCTAACTTCTACTCTAGATTTTTAATCTTTGTTTTTCAGTATTTGATATCAATTTTGGAATTCAGTATTCAGTACCCATTTTTACTCAGGAGTGTGTTGATTACACTCTCCCACTTTTGACTTTCTGTTTTCTCCCTCAGATCACCTCTATTTCCTCCCTCCCCCTTCTCTTCCCAGTCCAATTCTGTGAATCTCTGTGGGTGTCTGGGCTACAGAGAACACTTTGGGAACAGAGAACTGCATAGATCTGTCTCTCTCCTCGAGTCTCCCCTTTTCTCCTCCTACTCATCTCTATCTCCATCCTCCTTCTCCTCTTCTTCACGTAACGTGGTGAACCTCTCTGGGTGTCCCTCACGGTGGAGAATCTTTTCACCATTAACCTAGAAGTTTTATTATCAGTCCTATATAGTTGGAGAAGTCTTGAGACTACTGGAAGAATAAGACTGAAATCCAGAGGCAGGAGACTTAAGCCCAAAACCTGAGAACACCAGAAAACTCCTGACTACAGGGAACATTAAGTAATAGACCATCCAAAGGCCTCCATACCTACACTGAAATCAACCACCACTCAAGAGCCAATAAGTTCCAGAGCAAGTCATACCACACAAATTCTGCAGCAATGCAGGAACGTAGCCCTGAGCATCAACATACAGGCTGCCCAAAGTCAAACCTCACACATAGACCCATCTCAAAACTCACTACTGGACACTCCATTGCACTCCAGAGAGAATAAATCCAGTTCCACACAGCAGAACACCAATGCAAGCTTCCCTAGCTATGAAACCTTGACAAGCCAATTGTCCAACCCCACCCACTGGGAGAAACCTCAATAAAAAGGAACCACAGGCCACCAGAATACAGAAAGCCTACTCCAGACACAGCAATCTAAACAATATGAAAAGGCAGAGGAATACCCAGAAGGTAATGGAACATGAAAAATGCCCACCAAGCCAAACAAAAGAGGAGAAGATAGGGAATCTACCTGAAATAGAATATAGAATAATGATAATAAAAATGACCCACCATCTTGAAAACAAAATGGAGTTACAGATAAATAGCCTGGAGACAAGGATTGAGAAGATGCAAGAAATGTTTAATAAAGACCTAGAAGAAATTAAAAAGAGTCAATTAAAAATGAATAATGCAATAAATGAGAACAAAAACACTCTGGAGGGTACCAAGTGTAGAATAATGGAGACAGAAGATAGGATAAGTGAGGTAGAAGATAAACTGGTGGAAATAAATGAAGCAGAGAGGAAAAACAGTAAAAAGAATCAAAGGAAATGAGGACACCCTCAGGGCCCTCTGGGACAATGTGAAATGCCCCAACGTTTGAATCACAGGAGTCCCAGAAGAAGAAGACAAAAAGAAAGACCATGAGGAAATACTTGAGGAGATAATAGCTGAAAACTTTCCTAAAAATGGGGAAGGATATAGTTACACAGGTCCAAGAAACCCAGAGTCCCAAACAGGATAAACCCAAGGCGAAACACCCCATGACACATATTAATCAAATTAACAAAGATCAAACACAAAGAACAAATATTAAAGGCAGCAAGGGAGAAACAACAAATAACACACAGAGGGATTCCCATGAGGATAACAGCTCATCTATCAATAGAAACCCTCCAGGCCAGAAGGGAATGGCAGGACATACTGAAAGTAATGAAAGAGAATAACCTACAACCTAGATTACTGTACCCAGCAAGGATCTCATTCGGATATGAAGGATAATACAAAAGCTTTACAGGCAAGCAAAAGCTGAGAGAATTCAGCACCACCAGCCAGCTCTTCAACAAACGCTAAAGGATCTTCTCTAGACAAGAAACACAGAAAGGTTGTATAAACATGAACCCAAAACAACAAAGTAAATGGCAACGGGACCATACCTATCAATAATTACCTTAAATGTAAATGGGTTGAATATCCCAACCAAAAGACAATGACTGGCTGAATGGATACAAAAACAAGAACCCTATATATGCTGTCTACAAGAGACCCAGCTCAACACAAGGGACACATACAGACTAAAAGTGAAGGGCTGGGGGGGAAAAAAAATCACGCAAATGGAGATCAAAAGAAAGCAGGAGTTGCAATATTCATATCAGATTAAATAGACTTTCAAATAAAGGCTGTGACAAGAGACAAAGAAGAACACTACATAATGACCAAAGCATCAATCCAAGAAGAAGATATAACAATTATAAATATATATGCACCCAACATAGGAGTACCACAATATATAAGGCAAAAGCTAACAAGTATGAAAGAGGAAATTAATAGTAACACAATAATAGTGGAGACTTGAATACCCTACTCACAACTATGGATAGATCAACTAAACAGAAAATTAACAAGGAAACACAAACTTTAAATGACACAATGGGCCAGCTAGACCTAATTGATATCTATAGGACATTTCACCCCAAAACATTCAATTTCACCTTTTCCTCAACTGCACACGGAACCTTCTCCAGAATAGATCACATCCTGGGCCATAAATCCAGCTTTGGTAAATTCAAAATAATTTGAAATCATTCCAGTCACCTTTTCTGACCATAGTGCAGTAAGATTATATCTCAATTACACACACACACACACACAAAGAATTAAAAATTCAAACATATAGAGGTTAAATAACACACTTCTGAATAGCCATAGAAGAAATTAAGTCATAGAAGAAATTAAAAAAGAAATCAAAATATGCCTAGAAACAAATGAAAATGAAAACACAACAACCCAAAACCTATGGGACACTGTAAAAGCAGCACTAAGGGGAAGGTTCATAGCATTACAGGCTTACCTGAAGAAACAAGAAAAAGTCAAATAAATAACCTAACTCTACACCTAAAGCAACTAGAGAAGGAAGAAATGAAGAACCCCAGAGTTAATAGAAGGAAACAGATGTTTAAAATTAGGGCAGAAATAAGTGCAAAAGAAACTAAACAGACCATAGCAAAATTCAACAAAGCAAAAAGCTTTTTTTTTTTTTTTTTTGTTAATAAACAAAATTGACAAACCGTTAGCAAGACTCATTAAGAAACAAAGGGAGAAGAACCAAATTAACAAAATTAGAAATGAAAATGGAGAAATCATAACAGACAACATTGAAATACAAAGGTTCATAAGAGACTACTACCAGCAGCTCTTTGCCAATAAAATGGACAACTTGGAAGAAATGGACAAATTCTTAGAAAAGTATAACTCTCCAAAACTGAACCAGAAAGAAATAGAAGATCTTAACAGACACATCACAAGCAAGGAAATCGAAACTGTAATCAGAAATCTTCCAGTAAATAAAAGCCCAGGACCAGATGGCTTCACAGCTGAATTCTACCAAACATTTAGAGAAGAGCTAACACCTATCTTACTCAAACTCTTTCAGAAAATTGCAGAAGAAGGTAAAGCTCCAAACTCATTCCATGAGGCCACCATCACCCTAATTCCAAAACCAGACAAGGATGCCAGGAAAAAAAAAAAAAAAAAAAAAAAGAAAGGAAGAAAGAAAAGAAAACTGCAGGCCAATATCACTGATGAACATAGATGCAAAAATCCTTAACAAAACTCTAGCAAACAGAATCCAACAACATATGTTAAAAAAATCATACATCATGACCAAGTGGGCTTTATCCCAGAAATGCAAGGATTCTTTGCTATTCACAAATCAATCAATGTAATACACCACATTAAAAAATTGAAAGATGAAATCCATATGGCTATCTCAATAGAGACAGGAAAAGCCTTTGATGAAATTCAACATCCATTTATGATTAAACTCTGCATAAAGCAGGAACAGAAGGAACATACCTCAACATAATACAAGCTATATATGACAAACTCACAGCAAGCATTACCCTCAATAGAGAAAAATTGAAAGCATGTCCCCTGAAAGCAGGAATAAGACAAGGGTGCCCACTCTCACCACTACTATTCAACATAGATTTGGAAGATTTGGCCACAGAAATCAGAGAAGAAAAAGAAGTAACAGAAATCCAGATAGGAAAAGAAGAAGTGAAACTCTCACTGTTTGTGGATGACATGATCCTCTACATAGAAAACCCTAAAGACTCTGCCAGAAAATTACTAGAGCTAAACAATGAATATAGTAAAGTTGCAGGATATAAAATTTACACACAAAAATCCCTTGCATTCCTATACACTAACAATAAGAAAACAGAAATAGAAATTAAGAAAACAATACCATTCACCATTGCAACAAAAATAATAAAATAGTTAGGAGTATATCTCCCTAAAGAAACAAAAGACCTATACATAGAAAACTATAAAACACTGATGAAAGAAATCAAAAAGGAGACAAACAGATGGAGAAATATACCGTGTTCATAGATTGGAAGAATCAATACTGTCAAAATGACTATAATACCCAAAGCAATCTATAGATTCAATGCAATCCCTATCAAACTACCAATAGTATTGTTCACAGAACTAGAACCACTAATTTCACAATTTGTATGGAAATACAAAAAAACTCAAATAGCCAAAGTAATCTTGAGAAAGAAGAATGGAACTGGAGGAATCAACCTGCCTGACTTCAGACTGTACTAAAAAGCCACAGTCATCAAGATAGTATGGTACTCCACAAAGACAGAAATATATATCAATGGAACAGAATAGAAAGCCCAGAGATAAATCTACAAACTTATGGACACCTTATCTTCGACAAATGAGGCAACAATATACAATGGAAAAAAGACAGCATCTTTAACAAGTGGTGCTGGGAAAACTGGTTAACCACTTGTAATAGAATTAAACTAGAACACTTTCTAACACCATACACAAAAATAAACTCAAAATGGATTAAAGATCTAAATATAAGACCAGAAACTATAAAACTCCTAGAGCAGAACATAGGCAAAACACTCTCTGACATAAATCACAGCAGGATCCTCTATGACCCACCTACCAGAATGTTGGAAATAAAAGCAAAAATAAACAAATGGGACCTAACTAAAGCTAAAAGCATTTGCACAACAAAGGAAACTATAAGTAAGGTGAAAGACAGCCCTCAGAATGGGAGAAAATAATAGCAAACAAAGCAACAGACAAAGGATTAATCTCAAAAATATACAAACAACACCTGTAGCTCAATTCCAGAAAAATAAATGACCCAATCAAAAAATGGGTCAAAGAAATAAACAGACATTTCTCCAAAGAAGACATACAGATGGCTAACAAACACATGAAAAGATGCTCAACATCACTCATTATCAGAGAAATGCAAATCAAAACCACAATGAGGTACCATTGATCCAAAAGTCTACAAGCAATAAATGCTGGAGAGGGTGTGGAGAAAAGGGAGCCCTCTTACACTGTTGGAGGGAATGCAAACTAGTGCAGCTGCTATGGAGAACAGTGTGGAGATTCCTTCAAAAACTGGAAATTGAACTGCCATATGACCCAGCAATCTCACTTTTGGGCATACACAACGAGGAAACCAGATCTGAAAGAGACACGTGCACCGCAATGTTCATCGCAGCACTGTTTATAATAGCCAGGACATGGAAGCAACCTCGATGTCCATCAGCAGACGAATGGATAACGAAGCTGTGGTGCATATACACCATGGAATATTACTCAGCCATTAAAAAGAATTCATTTGAATCAGTTCTCATGAGATGGATAAAACTGGAGCCCATTACACAGACTGAAGTAAGCCAGAAAGATAAAGAACATTACAGCATACTAACACATATATATGGAATTTAGAAAGATGGTAATGATAACCCTATATGCAAAACAGAAAAAGAGACACAGATGTACAGAACAGAATTTTGGACTCTGTGAGAGAAGGCGAGGGTGGGATGTTTCGAGAGAACAGCATCGAAACGTGTGTATTATCAAGAGTGAAACAGATCACCTGCCCAGCTTGGACGCATGAGACAAGTGCTTTGGGCTGGTGCACTGGGAAGTCTCAGAGAGATCGGGTGGAGAGGGAGGTGAGAGAGAGATTCGGGATGGGGAAACATGTAAATCCATGGCTGATTCATGTCACTGTATGGCAAAAAACACTACAATTTACAAATATTGTAAAGTAATTAGCCTCCAACTAATAAAAATAAATGGAAAAAAAAAAGAATACATGTGACAAAATTGTTCTGATTGGATCTTCCTTTAGCTGTGTCATATTCCCAGTCTGTTTCTGTAGCTGGTAGCGCCTGATTCCCAGTGGGGAGGGTGGTTATCTCGTTCTCTCCCTTCCCTACTGATTCGTTACGACGACATTCATCTCCATAAGGAACCGCTTTTCCCAGAGCTCGAGATTTTGAGTCAGGTGTCAGTGTTTGCCCCAAGATATACATCACATCCTTCCAAGTAATGTCATAAAACAGAGTGACACCTTTAAAAGCTTTAATATATTTTTCTGTGTCCTCTAAATAGTCTCTCAAATGCTCCTTGATTCACAGTATTTCTTGATAAGAAAAATGTTTATTAACTCTCATAGGCTGATTATTTCTCCCGGTGGGTGCTCCATGAAGAGGGATCAACTTCTGTGACTGTTCCACAGTTTCCCTATCTATTCTGTGCTTATGATCTCAGGGATAGATTGGAGAAACCTGCTTTTATTTATCTCTTTGTCTCCTGTTCTCCATCTCATCTAGCAAAGTAGGAGGGCAGGAAGGAGCTGAAGGTGTCACACCCAAATCTATACCCTTAGGACACAAGTCTGGCATATTTCTCAGAGAGAAAAAGAGCAACACATATGCTACCTCTCCCCATTTCCCTTGTTTTCTACATAACCAGTCTAATTGTAAAACAGTATTTTATTTAAGAGACCCTCCAAATGGCCATCGTTCACCATCCTCCAGTGGGTACCACGGCCATGCAGTATCACGTAGGAAGACCAGGTGTGTCTGGTCTTCCTGTGTCTGTGTCTTCTTAAGCCCTGGGGATCAAATCTATCCCAGTTTTTCAGGATAAAGTTCAAAGGAGAGAGGCTGGAATTGTTAGCTCCCATCTGTAAGAGAGAAAAAAAAATTAAAAAAAAAGAGTGAGAGAGACCAGTGCCTACTTTCTACTGGAAGCATGCCTCCCTGCTCTGGATGGGGGTGTGGATAGACTTTCAACCAAAGCCTTTCTTTCCTGGTCAGACTTAGTCTGTCCCTTAGCCATGCAGGTGACATACTCGTCCGTCCCAGTTCGACCACCGAGAGGGGGTGGAAATGCAGCAGGGGTAGACCTGATGGCATCCCTGGCTGACATCCCCTCCTCACCATTAAAATCTTCATTGCCTCTGCTGCCACCTCTGGGGTGTGATTAGAGTAACCTTCCGGAATGCTTCCCAGGCTAAGATCGCTGGGGGAAACATCCATCACCTGAGTGCCTGTGAATGAACCGGAGTTTATTCCTTACCACAATAAAACTGATACAAACATAGAATAGAAATGTTCCTTCCCAGTGTCACCACACCAGCATAAGAGCCTCCTCTGGTCCACTAAGAGCCAGCATTACCAAAGGGGGGGAAAAATGTGGTTCCAAATGGAGAAACCTTTAACCTCAGAGATGCTCTTGTAGCTAAAGTTCTATCTAACTTCTGAACTGTCTATTCTTAACGAGGCAAGGTGCTTCTGGACTACCAATCCAAGTTTGGGGTTAAGTAACAGTACACAGTAACAGCATAGATCACAAATCCCTTGAAAGTCTATAAGACAACAGATTAGGTTACTACTTCTAATTTCCAAGGAATTATGAAATGGTCAATGAGACTGAAAAGTTTAACCGAGAAAGGAGGGCTCAGCCCACATACTCTCCCCGTTTCTGGTCTGTCAACTAAGGAGATGTTGGGTGCCTCTTGGAATTGGCAGGTCGGTATAAACCCCTGACAGGTTTCTGCCATAAGCTGTATGAGGTCCCCACAGAACCACAGAGCAGGGCTCCTGACTTGCTTCACGCAGGGCATTTCATTCATTCGTGCAAGCACACCGTGGAGTTAGTAAAGTACAGCAGAAAACGTGTTCGCTGAGAGAACAAAGAACTAGAGCTCCAAGTTTCATTACCTTGTCCTAAAGAATCCCAGATGAGCCTCCAAGATGAAAGGTTGTTTCTGAACCTCAAAAAGACGCCAGAATTCTTGGCCTCTGGAGGAGAAGAATTCATTCCGGGGCCAGAGATGAGGCTTGATCACTCAGAGTGTTTGTGTAATAAAGTTTTATTAAAGCATAAGGGAGATAGAGAAAGCTTTTGACATTGACATAAGAAGGGGGTAGAAAGATACCCCATTGCTAGTGTTAGCAGTGGAGTTATAAACTCTCCAATGAATCAAAAGGATGTCTGGAGGTTGTAAAGCCCTAAGCAGACCTACTCCCACAATTTTCATTTTAAGATAGCAGGATTATCCAGAAGGCTTAATCCAGAGACTGTCCTCAGGCAGGATACATTACTGTTAAATAATCTTAAGGAATGTATAGGAAAGAACAAAGTTTGTCCTTTCTTTCTCCTTGAGAATTCCAGACCCTTCTCTCCTTGGGGACCCCTAGACTTCTTCTCAACCTTCCTAGCAGATGTTTCTCTCAGACTGCAGCATTCCAGACCCCCTGTCCAAAACCAACTCCCGGAGATTTCTCAAACTCCTGTCCATTAAGTTGGTGATGCCATCCAAACACACATCCTCTGTTGTCCCCTTCTCCTCTTGCCTTCAATCTTTCCCAACAACAAAGTCTTCCCAAATTAGTCAGTTCTTCACATCAGGTGACCAAATATTGGAGTTGCATCTTCAGCACCAGTCATTCCAATCATTATACTAATTATATAGTTTTTCACCTTATCTTTGTATTAATGATATATTGGTATATCACACACACACTCACACACACACACACACACACACACACACACACACACGATCACATCATGAAAGAGTTAAAGTTACCTAATACTGGAAATGTTTCTCTGCCTTTAGGCTAACATGAAGTTTAAAGACTGCAAAACATGAGCCAGAATTATAGCCCAAGAATTAATATCCAGCAATAAATATTCCAATAAATCAAGAATAATATAAGACAACTAAGGGAAAAGAAAATCTATATGCCATACAAACCAGTGGACCAAACACAGATGTGCAGAACATTCCACCCAAAAAGAACAGAAGAATATACGTCTGTCTCAACTTCACATGGAATAATCTCCAGATTATTCCTGAGAATTGAGATTATATTAAGCCATGGAATAACCACCAATAATGTAAATCGTACCAAATATGGTCTCTGTCATCCAAACCATGTAAATTGAAATAAAAAATGGGAGGAAAATTTGAAAAATGTAATGTGTGAAAAACTAAATAACACATTCTGAAGGGCCTGATGAGATAAAGAATAACTCACAGGGGAAATGAGAACATACTCTGACGTGAATCAAAATGAAATATATATATATATATATGAATATATATATGATTATATATTCATATACATATGAATATATTCCATATATATTGATATATATGAATATTTAATATATATATTCATTCAATATATTTGAATAGAATGAAATATATATGAGAAAAAGGACATCAATTAATGTTAGTATGGGTATAAGATAATATAAATAGTAAAAAAAAATACATAGAAAATTGAACAAAAATCTCAATTAGTAAAAAGAATATTAGGTAAACTAAACAAACACAAAGAGAAGATTTAGTTACTGAATTGAGAATGAATATGATGTCATTGCTATTAAAGATACTAAATCAAGAGGAATTTTAGGTATTTAGGATAGGAATTTTTGTCAACAAAAGTCTCAAGCTATATGAAGCAGTCAAATTGCTAGAATAACAGAGTGACTAAAACAATTTAAAAACTGGAAAAAAAAAATCAATCGATTCATAAAAAAGGAAGTTGAATGGTTATCCCACTGTATGTAAATAACCCCATAGAACCAGATTTTTTTTTAATGCTGTACTATATTCAATTTTTTGCTGAACATGCCATTGGTAATATATGAAAGGAACATGTGTACTATATGTGTGTTAAATCACTACACTCCCGTCTGACACTCTGCATCACACAGACTCTCATCCATCATGAATTCTCAATTCATGGTATTCTCAAGATGAAGGAATAGGAGTGGGTTGCCATGTTTTGTTCCAGGAGATCTTCCCAACCCATGGAGTGAACCTGCTGTCTTATGACTTCTGCTTTAGAAGGCAGCTTCTTTAGTATTAGTGCTACCTGGGCAACTATTAGTTTACACACACAAACACACACACACCTACAAATATACATGCACATGTATATGTCAAAAGTTTAGGCATATAATTTTGCTGTTTACAGGTAGCAGTATCTATTTTGCAGGAGGGATATAACTGCAGGTATATACTTTTGCAGGATCTGATGATTTGCTAAAAGTACTTTCACTTACATAAGCCTCAGAGAATTATCTTACTTCCCTTGTGACTTACACTTTGAAACATTGGTTCTTCATAAATGTCTTGTTTAATTTTCCACACATTGACAAATTTGCAAACATGTATCTCATTTTTAACTTTTAACTCCACTTCTTGGTGTTCAGAGAACATACTTGGTTATGATTTAAAATCCTGAGATTTGTTTTATGCCTTAAAGTAAAACCTATATCTGAGAATATTCCAGAGAATGTTCAGATACATATGGACATATATGTTTGTGTGTGTGTATATATACATGTATAGACACGTATATGAGTAGAGATAAATATATACACAGTATATGTGTATATGCCTATTTGAGCATTTCAGTGTAGGTACATAAATGCAAATATAAATATACAAATGTATGTGCATGTATATGTATATACATGAATTGAAAATGCAACACCCACTCCTGTTTACCATTCCTTGACCTTGAAGTGTTTCCAGTCGTGTTCTTCAAATTTATGTTTTGTTTTCAGTCTCATGTCTCTTTGGAACTTGTACTAAACCTGTATTAGGCATTTTCATAATCGTTTAGGTCCTCTTTATGTCCTGTTGAGGTAGAAGCCCACAGTCACCTTCTGTTAGAGTATAAGAATCTCTCTACAGATAGTAGCATTTTCTGAGGTTGTAGAGAATAGACCACACTTTGAACCAAGAAATTTGCCAGCCATATCAGTAAACCAAGGATGCTGAAATCATCAAGTAATAAGCCATTTCATCCATCCCTAAATGTGAAACTTGAGGGGACTCTTGACGAAATCAAGTTGAAATCAAGTCCTTAGTTATTGCAGCTGCCATCAGTGTTGCCCAAAGAACTGACTTGAGAGAGAACAGATACTCCACCTAGTTAAGGTTCTTATCAAAGGAATTATTTCAAGGAGCCCAGATTCTTGCATCTTTCCATAGATAGAAAATAGCTCAATCCATTCACTTGAGGTGTCCAGTTCTTCTTTCATTAACCATAATATTCAGATACTCTCCATACCTGATTGTTGTACCAAAATTCTGTGAAACCTGGCTCCTCCTATCCTTCTTCAGAGCAGTCTTTTTACAATACTTGAGAAGTTTCTCCTCGTGATTAAATCTTTCTTAGGATGAAAGTCCTAATGAAGAATTCTCCACTTTTAGGCTATGCATTTTTTCCCAGTCAGTAGCACACATTATATCATTACAAAATAAGGGATTCTTGGGCTGCATCTCAGTTTTAAACTATGTTTACTAATTCCTGCTTAGTATAGTTCTGAAAGTCAAAGTTCTGCTATTGTTTATTAAAACTTGAGGGAATTAATGTTTTGATAAATTGGTGACATCGGTTAATGAAAACATAATCATAAATGTTTAGTTTCCTTTTAGGAATCCTTTCTTTATTTTTAGAAGCAAAAACAAATTAGTGAAGTGAAGGGACACTTAAGTGTAGTGTCTGAAATTTTTCTGGCTAACTTAGCTGTTCATTTTAAGCTTTTTTTTTTTTTTTTCTTGTTTTGTCTATACATACTAAAGCAGTCCTGAGCACACATTTTACTTGAGATGCACTGTGATGCTTTACTTGTCACTTGCACAAGTTGTCCAAGGACTGATTTTCTTTCTTCACTTGAAACAAAATGATTAAAATTTGGAGTATAATTGACTTACAATGTTATGTTAGTTTCTGCTGTCCAGCAAAGTCAATCATTTATTAGTAAATATAGCTGAGCCTCCCTTTTGAGCAGTCCTTCCATCTCCCTCTTGGACCTCTCCTACCCCACAACCCACTCCACTAGAGCCCTCTATAGCTCTAGCTATCTACTACATTCTTCGGTTTTTACATATGTCAGTGCAATTTGTTCAATTTATCCCATTCTCTCCTTCCCACTCTGTGTCCACAGGTCTGTTTTCTATTACTGCATCTCTTCCTACCCTCCAAATGGGTTCTTCAGTACCTGTTTTCTAGATTCCAATTATACGCACTAGTATGCAATATTGGTCTTTCTGTTTTTTAATTACTTCAGCGTGTAATAGGCTCTAGATTCAGCTGAAACTCTATAGATAATCCAATTTTGTTTATCTTTAAGGGTGAGTCAGTTTCCATCATATATAAAAACCATAGCTTCTTTATCCATTCTCTGCTCAATGGACACTGAGATCATTTCCCTTTATTAGCTACTCTAAATGGTGTTACAATGGATACTGCTGTACATATGTCTTTTTCATTTAAGGTTTCTTTTGAGTATATGCCAAACAGTGGAGTTGTTGGATTGTATGGTAGTTTTATTCCTGGTTATCTAAAGAACTTCTATACTGTTCAGCATCATGGCAGTATTCATTAACATTCCTAACACAGTTCAGAAGGGCAGAAGGATTCCCTTTTCTCCATGCCATCTCCTTCATATAATATAATACTATGTATATATATATAGATAGATATATATCAAATAATATATATATGTACCAAATAATATATATGTACCAAATTATATATATATACCAAATAATTATATATATATATATATTTATTTAAATTGTTATATGTATATATACACAAACACATAAATATTTACTTATTTATTTGTTTGCCACAAACCTCAATCACTGCATGTGGAATCTAATTCAATGACCAGGGATCAAACCTGGGACCCCTGCTTTGGGATCATGGTATCATAGCCACTGGACAAGCAGGGAAGCCCCGTTATAGATTTGTTATGATGCTGGCCATTTGGAATGGAGCGAGGTGATACTTCATTGCAATTTTGATTTGTGTGTCTTTGTTAAGTTGAGGTAGTTTGCTATCTGCAGTTTTTGGAGAGTTTCAATCTCAAATGCTTGTCAAATTATGTCAAAGTATTTTCAGGATCTATTGAAGTGATCATATGGTTTTAATCCTTCAGTGTACATTGATATGCAGCTAATGAAGAATGTTTGCATCTCTTGGATAAAGCCCACTTAATAATGGTGTTCAATCCTTTTCAAGTACTGGTGGATTTTTTTTACTCATATTTTGTTAAGGATGTCTGCCTCTGTCCATCTATGTGATATCGGTCTCTAATTTTCTTTTTCTGTGTTATCTTGGTGTTGGTATCAGTGTGACGGTGACCTTGTAAGATGAGTTTGTGGGTTCTCCTTCTACTCTAGAATTTTGGAAGAGATTCAGATGTGCATGTGTTAGCAGTTCTCTGACTGGTTCATAAAATTTCCCTGTGACACCATCTGCCTTTAATTTTATTAACTGGAAAATTTTCATCACAGTTTCAATATATGTGCTTGTAATTGCTATGTTCATATTTTCCGTTTCTTCTTAGATGACCTTCTGTGCATTTGTCCGTGGATTTCAGATTCTAAATTTTGTTGACTTATAGTTGTTTCCTGTAGTCTGTTATGATTCTTTGTTATTTCCATCGTGTCAGTTATATTGTCTTCTTTTTCATGTCATATTTGATTGATTTAAGTGTTTGCCTTTTTATTTTGCTTTTCTTGATAACTCTAGACCATGATTTAAGTATTTTGTTTATCCTCTCCATGAGACTCCTTTCCATGAAACTGATTTTGCCTATTTTTTAATCATTTTTTTCTTTAATTTCCACTCTGATTTTTATCACTTTTCCCCTCTTCTATTAACTTTGGGGAATTTCGTCTGCTTTTTCTTATTTCTCTAAACATGTTACATTTAAGCTTAGGTTGATTACTTGGTTTTATCAGTAGTCATGTATGGATGTGAGAGTTGGACTGTGAGGAAAGCTGAGCATGGGAGAATTTATGCTTTTGAACTGTAGTGTTGGAGAAGACTCTTGGACTGAAGGAAGACCCAATGAGTCCATCCTAAAGCTGATCAGCCCTGGGTTTTCACTGGAAGGAGTGATGTTGAAACCGAAACTCTAATAATTTGGCCACCTCTCGTGAAGAGTTAACTCTTTGGAAAAGATCCTAATGCTGGGACCGTTTGAGGGCAGGTGGAGGAGGGGATGACAGAGGATGAGACGACTTGATGGGATCACCGACTCGATGGACATGGGTTTTGGTAGACTCCAGGAGTTGGTGTTGGTCAGGGAGGCCTGGTGTGCTGCAATTCATGAGGTTACAAAGAGTTGGACAGGACTGAATGACTGAACTAAACTGATTACTTGAGATATGTAGTAGTTATCTTCACTTTTCCACTGCTTTAGCATGCTCCATAAGTTTCAGACTATCATGTTCTTAATATTATTTGCTTCTAAAATTTTTCTTTTCTTTGCTCTCTGATTTCATCAGTGGTCTCTTGGCCGTGTAGAGGTGTATTTGTTAACCTACATGGGTTCATGTTCTTTACAGTCCTCACCCCCAAAGACTGGTATGCAAATCATAGCAATGTGTTTATAAAAAATAATAATAATCAATACAATTTCCATTGTCTTAAATTTACCAAGGCTTGACTTGAGATCTAGTTTGCGATTTATCCTGTAGATATTTCATTTTCACTTTAGAAAAATGTATATTCTACTGCGTTTGCATGAAATGTCCTATAAGTTTCAATAACTTTAGAAGGCCTGTTGTGTCATTGAACACTTGTGTTTCTTTTTAAATTTCATTTTAAAATTGGAGGATAATTGCTTTCCAATACTGTGTTAACTTCAGCACTGCCACAGTCTGTATTAGCCTATAGTATCCCAATGTCAGTTTTTGTGTTAATTATTCATTGCTGCTTGTTTATTTTTCTAGGCCCTTCAAAACTCTCTCATCTTTTCTCCACTCTATTTCCAGAACGTTTGATAATATTTATTATCATTACTTCCAAGTCTTTTTCAGGGAGCTTGCCCATATTTTCCTTAATTATGTTTTAAGTTTTTACTATATTCCTTTGCCCACAACATATTTATCTGTCTTCACATTTCCCTACTTATTGCGTTAATGGTCATTTCTTCCCAGACTGCTGGGTTATCGTTACTGCTCCTAGTCGCCACTCCAAGTCAATAATTATGTTGGTCGAGTGGTTAGTGTGGTCTTTGGAGTGGGAGAGACTGGCAACTATGTTCTTGAGTCTGCAGCTGACTTTTTCCTCTCTAATGGTGGGGCCATGTCTGTTCTGTCACTTGCAGGTATCTATGGGATTAGTCTGACATTCGGCAATCTATCTGATGAAGATTTGGTTTGTGTTTATATATTGCTTGTTGTGTGTTGTGAGACATCAGTCCTGGGCTGTGCAGGCAGATGGGTGGAGTGTATCTTAGATTAAGAAGGAGGCCTTCGTGGAGACTGTCACTGTTAATATTCACTGTAGACAGGAATTCTCTGGTGTCCCACGATCCTGGTCTCAGTGCTGGCACCCAAGAAGATCAGACCGAACTTATACTCAGAGAACCACGATCCCATAGTAAGAGGTTGAGGAGATTAAAAACAGTAACATAGATTAGTGGCAAATAAATAAATAAATAAATTAGCACAAGCAATAAACACAACAGAGAAGACAACTGATTCATAAAGAGAACCAATCAAATAAATCTCAAGGCAAAAAAACAGCACAAGAACAGAGTGTCAATTGAAGAATAAAGAAAGCAAATCTGGCAAGAAGATCAGATACAGCCCCTACAGAATAACAGAAAATCACAGTTAATGTGGAAATGCATATCTATTTAAAAAATGAAGAGATGCAATATCAAAAAAAGGTACAGAAAATAAGAAACCAAAGTGAAAGTAGAAATAGATACATAAAAATTTTAAAATATGGTTGAAATAATCTTAAAAGACCAAATCAATGTGTAGGATCAAAGAAGTCTACAAATGAAAAAACTAGTACTCCAAAACCACAACCATTCAAAGCATCAAAAGAGTCATACATTTTTCCTAGTGTCTCATCTATGAGTGTCCTAGTCCCCAGCATGAGCTAAACAACCACAGCTCTTTGGGAAGCTCTACAAAGATGGAGAGAACTGGACTCTGGATCTGTCTAGGACAGCTCAGACTCAAAACTGCTAAAATTCCTATGTGTTCTTACAGCTGCCTGACCCTGGGCATTTTCTTTCGTTTGACTTCTTATCGTCTTTTGATGTATTCCATCGATACAGGGTCTGTGTTATTAATCTTGTGTATTTAACGGCAGCATGCTCAGCTTGTTTGATAGATTTCCAATCCTCTCCCTAATGGCTCTGTCCCTGGGCTCTGTCTCAGATGTAATTTTCATGTTTCCTCTACATGTGGTCACCAAAGAAGTCTGCCTTGAGACACATACGCAGCACTGGGGCCTGCCTTGGTGAGCACAGGAGGTTGTACAGCTGCTTGGAGTGCTGTAACCCTGGTGGTGACAATTATGAATAGGAGCCAGCAACCAAGGGCAGAAGAGATTTAGCCTTAATGGGATCATTTTCTAGCCTGTGGTTGTAGGAGCATGAGTGGTACTTCTGGCTGGTGTTTCTCTATTGCCTTGTAGTAGGTGTTAACAGGTAGGAAGAGGAGGGGATACAATGGTATCTTTACCTCCTGAGTGTGACACAGCTGTAAGGTCCTGCCTCTTTGGCAGTTTGGGAATTCTCAAAAGGCATTCCCTGCTACACAACTATGCATACATGCTCTGTCAGGCCGTTTCCACATAGTCAACAGCAGTCCTCTCCCAGGATGGCTCTCTAAACCCCGTGTTCCAGCTTCCAGACCCCATGCACACTGGTTGAGCTGCATTGCAGTTTGGGCCATATAGGGCTACAGCACACATTGTCTGGGTGACTCTCATTCTATAAAAATTATGTTTCATCAGCTCTTCGCTTCCTTTCAGTCCAAAGTAATTTACCCTTTAGTGAAAGGGCTTTCCTCATTCTGGAAATCTCTTCCCTGCTTCTCCATCTCCCACCCCAAGCCTCTGGTTTTGTCTTGCTTCCTCATATCCTCCTTCTGCCATCTTAATTCCTTTCCACCTAGGTATGTCTGAAATCCACATGGGACACTCTTGTAACCAGGGTCTTCTGCTAGTATTTATCTGATGCTCTGGGAGAACTATTGTCAGTGTAGAAGTATTATTTGTGATCCATTAATTGAGAGAGTTGCATTTCACATCTGTCTACATTTCTTCCTTCTTGGAACTTCTCAGTTTTTCCTGGCAAGCTCTATAATTTGTTTATCCTTGACAGCAAAGCATAAATCATTAGTCGATGTGAATTAATCTGTTTGAGTGGAGGTTGCATACACACACATGTAACTGGTGCTACTTTGACTTCCAAAATTCAGTCAAGCACATTTTGTTGTTGTTATTTTTCTTCCCCACTTGGAAATTTCTGTTAATGAGGAATTGTCTTCAGCGTGAAGGAATTCAGAACTTTCACATAAAATATAATAGCATAATTGGGCTCAAAGATCAGCACTTTAATATACCTAGCTATTTTTTGAACATTCCCGACATTTCCCCAGAGTACATATGCCTGATTTTTTAACTCGAAGGTTAACTCCATTCAATGTGTGTCAAAGGTCAGAGATTGCCATGGGCATAATTTAATTCTTGTAGAAGTAAGATAGCAAGTTCATAGGAAATTACCAGTTAGTACTTGACTACTTGAAAGAGAGAGAAAAGAACAACAGCAACAATGACCAAAAAATAAAATAAAAAGAAAATGCATGAATGTGTAGTTAGTGATTTAATCATAAGAGGTACACATTAATTGATTTTTGGATCATAGACAAAGCAAGGGGATGCCATAAAATTATCCATATCTGCTTAATTGTCTCTGCTAATGACTTGATCGCTGTGAGTCACACAGTAAACCAAAAAATGAAAGAAAGAAAGAGAATGTAAAAATTCTTAAAGAGATAAGAATACCAGAACTCCTGGGAAATGTGTATGCTAGTCAAGATGCAACAGTTAGTATTGGACATGGGACAATGAACTGGTTCAAACTTGGAAAAGAAATATGTCAAAGCTATATATTTTTACCCTGCTTATTTAACTTCTGTGCAGAGAAGATCATGAAAAATAAAATCCTAGATCAAAGTCAAGCTAGAAACAAAATTTATGTGGGTGATATGAATAACCTTAATTATCCAAATGACAAAAGAATAATTGGAACTAAGGAGCCTCTTGATGAATATATTATCTGTTTCAAGTATAGACAGATGAAACAAGATAGTCTTACATAAAAGATGAAATTCTCAGTTTCACATATGAAAATCTAGGTGCAGATTTCAGGATGTGAAATATAAAATTTTCTATTATTCACACACACAAATCTGGGGAAAGGTATTTCAACTTGAAATATGGAATTCTCTGTACATCACACAGGAAGGTATGGACAAAGAATATCTGGCATAAAATGTGGAAATTTTCTTGTGAAAGTTATAAAAATCTGGATGCAAATTCTTTTATAGGAAATATGAAAATGTCTACTTAACATATGGTCACAGGTTTCTAACATGAAATATGGATTATTTTCATATTTCTCATTTGAAAATCTTTGTGTTGTCTTTCCTTCATGAAATACTGGATACTGTTAATTAAACATTTGAAAAACTTGCATTAATTTCCCTAGGGGAAATATAGAATTTGCTCACAGGTTTTTATGCTTGAGCATGAAAATTCTCTTTATTTCTATCAAGAAAGTTTGAATGAAGGTCTTCTGATATGAAGTATGGAATTCTGTGTATTTCACATTTCAAAATCCAGCAAGAGAAGTTCTCATATGAAATATGAAATCTCAGTTATTCACATATGAAAACTTTTTCCAGATTTGTCCTCATAAAATAGAGAATTTTCAATGATTCAGAAATTAAGATCTGAGCTAAACAGTCAAACGTCAAACAGCTATATTTTGTGTATTTCCCTAATAATATATAGAGTTATCTGTATTTTTTGATGAAAGTCTGGGTGAAGAAGTCCCTACAAAATATAGGAAATTAATGTAAAATCAAAACCCTTATGATCACACAGTGGAAGTGATAAATAGATTCAGGTGATTATATCTGATAGACAGAGTGCCTGAAGACCTATGGGTGGAGGTTTGTGCCATTGTACAGGAAGTAGTGGTCAGGACAATCCCCAAGAAAAAGAAATGTAAAAAGGCAAAATGACAAGGCGTTGGCTGAGAAGATTTGAGAAGCTAAATGAAAAGGAAAACTATACATATTTGAATGCAGTCCCAAAGAATAGCAAGGAAAGATAAAACCTTCCTCAGTTATCAATACCAAGAAATAGAGAAAATAAATAGAATAGGAAAGATTACAGATCACTTCAAGAAAATCAGAGATACCGAGGGAAATTTTCATGCAAAGAGGGGCACAATAAAGGACAGAAATGGTACCAATGTAACAGAACTAGAAGAAACTAAGAAGGGGTGCAAGAATATGCAGATGAACTATGCAAAAAAGACCTTCATGATCCAGTTAAGCACAATGGTGTGATCACTCACCTAGAGCCAGATGTCCTGGATTGTGAAGTCAAGGTGGGCTTAGGAAGCATAACTACAAACAAAGCTCGTGGAGGTAGTGGAATTCAGTTGACCTATTTCAAGTTCTAAAAGATGATGCTGTGAATGTGCTGCCCTCCATACTCCAGCAAATTTGGAATACTCAGCCGTGGCCAGAGGACTGGAAAATGTCAGTTTTCATTCCAACCCCAAAGAAAGGCAATGCAAAGAATGTTCAAACTACCACTTAATTATACACATCTCACACACTTGTAAAGTACTACTCAAAATTCCCCAAGTCAGGCTTCAGCAGAATGTGAACCATGAGCTTCCAGATGTTCAAGCTGGATTTACAAAGGGCAGAGGAACCCGAGATCAAATTGCCAACACTTGTTGGGTCATCAAAAAAGCAAGAGAACACCAGAAAAGTTATCTACTCCTATTTGACTATATCAACGACTTTGTGTAGATCACATCAAAACTTTGAAAGTTCTTCAAAAGATGGGACTACTAGACCATGTTACTGCCTCCCAATAAATCTGTATGCAGGTCAGGAAACAACAGTTAGCCAGGACATGGAACAACAGACTGGTCCCGAGTTGTGAAAGGAGTACATCAAGGCTGTATATTGTCACCCTCTTTATTTAACTTATATGTAGTGTTTATTACACAAAATGCCAGGTTGTATGAAACAGGGTTTTGAGTTAAGGTTGCTGGAAGAGATATCAATAACCTCAGATACACAGATGACAAGATCCATATGGAAGAACTTGAGAAAAAAATAAAAAACCTAAAGAGTGTCTTGAGGAAAGAGAAAGAGGAGAGTGGAAAGGGTGACTTAAAACTCAACACTCAAAATGAGAATCATGGCATCCAGCCCCATCATCTCCTGGCAAAAATGTGGGAAAACAATGGAAACAGTGAGAAATGTTATGTTGGGGGTTCCAAAATCACCGCAGATGGTGACTCTGGTCATGAAATTGAAATATGCTTTCTCCTTAGAAGAAAAGTTACGACCAGGCTAGACAACATATTATAAAACAGAAAAAGGTCGGTCTAGTCAAAGCTATGTATAGAGTCAAGTACAGAGATGAAAACTGGATTATAAAGACGAACTCCAGAGAATTGATGCTATTGAAATGTGGTGTTGGAGAAAACTCTTGAGAATCCCTTGGACTGCGTGGAGATCAAAGGGGTCAATTCTAAAGGAAATCAGTCCTAAAAATTGATTGGAAGTGATGATGCTGAAACTGGAACTTAAATACTTTGGCCACCTGATATGAAGAAATGACTCATTGGAAAGGACCCTGATGCTGAGAAAGATTGAGGTTTGGAGGAGAGGGTGAATACAGAAGATGAAATATTTGGATTGCGTCACTGACTCAATGGGCATGGGTTTGAGCAGGCTCCATGAGTTGGTGATGGACAGGGAAGCCTGGCATTCTGTAATCCAAGGGTCCAGCAAGAGTCGGATAGGACTGAGTGACTTAATGGAACTCACTGTACTTCCTTGGGTTCTCAGCAAAAGGAAAGTGCTAAAGAACTCTCTTACACATCAACTGGTAATTCCCACAGATTCTTAATATTCCCTAAGAGTTTTCACTGTTTCCTCAGATTCAGCTGAGATGAATGTTCTTTCTATTATATGGGTAAAGATTCACTAGGAAATAATGGAAGGGACATAATTTACAAAAAGTGATAGAAGATAATCAACACATCAGAAAGGCAGCATGACCTTGTCAAAAAGTTGCAGTACTCTCCTTTAATCCTTCCCACGGATTTTCTTCTAAATCCTTAGGATAAAACCTGACCAGTCCTGAGGACTGGTCGTTGAAAAGGGCAGTGACCAAGGCATTGCTGCTTATTGCTTTAACAATGACACAAAGCAAGCATGACATGGTAATCCTGCCTCCATAAACCTTCCCTAACCAAGTAAATAGGCTGCAGTGGCCATTGGAGAGCTTAGAGGATCACAAGGTTAGGATCATAAATGGTTGAAGCTACCTGGGACTTTCCCATAGAGAGTTTTCCAGGTGGGATGAAGTCACCTTTTCCATAATAAAACTTCTTGTCTATGGCCTCCACTCTTATTGCCAGCCCTACGGATTTGTGAGAACCAGGAAGATCATGATTCTAGCTTTCAAAGTATACATCTGATTAAAAAAAGAATAAAATCCAGTCCAAACTGAAGGGCCTATGGAGAATCACATGGTTCTCAACCCTAAGAAGGGCCATTAAAACAGCAAAACCACAGCTCCTGGCAAGTTAATTATTCACACCTGCAGCCCTTGAAGAGATAGTTCCCAGTATTGTAAACAGTGTAGATTTTAAGTCCTCTCCCAACTTGAGAAATTGTGCCAACAAGACCTCTGAACCTCCTGTCTTAACCAAGCCTAAAAGGCAGACCCTGTACACATCAGGACCAAGGTATGCTCAGCTGGGAATATTTGGAGGTAAAATACCAGGGATAGGACACAATAGAGAAGGTGTACACTCAAAGTGAAGTCATAAAAAAAAAAAAGCCTTTTGTGAAAGTTTCAGAGGGAAAATGTTCCTCCCCCAGATGGCCCAGTTGATAGGTTTCAAGTCACTAATAACATTCAGCATAGCCACGAGTCAGTGTGGATTTCTTCTATGTAACTTCAGATGCTTCTGTTCAGGCCTGTCTGCAGCCTCTGACTCCCGTTCCTAAATTGTGTTCATTCAGTCAGCAGACAGTTTGAAATATAGGCAATGGGTAAACACCAACGGAAGAGGATGAAGACTGCAAGAACAAAGAATCTGTCCAGGGCAAAGGACAGAACAAGCTACAGCTTGGTGATAAGATGGAGGAAGTTGGAGAGGAGAATGAAGGGCAGATTTCAGAGCTAGCATCTGGCCTTTTGGGATGGTGACAGCTGCTCCAGACCTGGCTGCAGGCCTTGGGGAGATATTTCCAAATGTAATAAAAGAATGTGGTCTCTGTCCGCAATGAGCTGATACAATCTTAAAGCCTCAGCCTATAATACTATGCCAAGTACAGGGACTTCACTTAGAAATTCAGGAGAGTTTAATTTAGGGGACAGTGTGTGAGACTTGCAGGAAATATGCTCTATCAGACATTTTGTAACACTTAGCATAATTAATCGGGCTCAAACCAGGACTCACTTATATGCATGTAGACTGTTCTCTTAGGCATATTCCATTTATGAGGTCATATAACTTCCTATCTGGGATTTCACTTTCTTGCTGAGTACTTCTCGACTTATGACAAGGGAAGATAACACTAACTTGGAAGTCATATCTTTGTTTTAGGACTCTTCTATCAATTTTCCAACTCTACCAATTGTGCTAGGTAACTTCCTGCCAATTTATAAAGTTGCCATATGGCTAACCTTATAGTGTCTCCTCCTGCCATACCAGAGGTACTACAGTAAGTGTAAAAGCAGATAACATTCAAAAGCACAATTATAGCTCATGATTCTTTGCTAATTTTCTTTCCAGTTGATATAGTCATAGGTGTGAGTGGGGTATTAAGATCCCCCACTATACTTTTGTTATTGTTAATTTCCCCTTTCCTACTTGCTTGCATTGGCCTTACATTTTGAAATACTCCTAAATGATACAATGGATTAGTTGCACCTAATTTTATACATAGACATTACACTCATTAGTAATGAAATCACCCAAGTGTGCACAGAACATCCTCCAGAGAAGATCGAATCCTAGCCCATAAACCTGGCCTTCATAAGTAGAAAAAGAAGAAGAAGAAAGAAAGAATTTCAATTTTGTTTTCCAATCACAATGAAATAAGATTAGGTGTCAACTGAAGAAGAAAAAAAGTTAAAATCCAACCATATTTCACTAAAATGGGCAATGTTGAAGAAATTGAAAAATTCTTAGGAAAGAATAACCATTCATAACTGAACGACAGAGAAATAGAAATTCTTCAAAGACACATCAGAATCATGGAAATTAAACCTGTAATCAAGGATCTTTCAACAATCAAAAGACCACGACCAGATGGTTTCACAGGTGAATCCTGTAATTTCTTTATTTTCTTTTCTTTTTTTTTCAGAATTTACCAAAAAAATGTTTTATGGAAAAACTAACACCTAACCAACTCAAACTTTTCCAGAAAATTGCAGAGGATGGTAAGCTCCCAGACTCATTTTATGAGGTCACCATCACCCTAATACCAAAACCAGATAAAGATGCAGCAACGAAAGAAAACTACAGGCCAATATCACTAAACAGATTGGGAAGCATAGATGCAGAAATTTTCCTGCACCTTCAAGGAAATAAGCAGAACCCGAAAACATATTGAAAAGGTGATACATCATTATCTTATAAGCACGTGGGATTCATCCCAAGGATGCAAGGAATCTTCAATATTTGCAAATCAACCAATCAATATGATACACTATAATAAGCTGAAAGATTAAAAACCATATGATTATCCCAATAGATGCAGAGAAATTTTGACAAAATTCAACATCTACTTATGATAAGTCTCCAGAAAGCAAGTGTAAAAGGAACATATCTCAACACAATAAAAGCCGCGTATGAGAAACCCAGCAAACAGAATCTTCAATGGTGAAAAATTGAAAGCATTTCCTCTAAAATCAGGAACAGGACAAGGTTGCCCACTCTTACCACAACGATTCAACATTGCTTTGGAAGTCCTAGCCACAATAGTCAGAGAAGAAAATAAATAAATAAATAAATAAAAAGAAATCCAAGTTGGTAAAAATAAAAGAGAGGAAACTCTCACTGTTTGCAGTGACATGGTCCTATACATAGAAAGCCCTAAAGACACCACGAGGATATTACTAGAGCTAATTGAAGAATATGATAATGTTGCAGGTATAAATTATTACACAGAAGCCCCTTACATTGCTCTATGTGAAGAGTGAGAAAATAGAAAGAGAAATTAAGGAAACAATCCTGTTCACCATTGCAGTGAAACAAATAGCATACTTAGGTGCAAATATACGTATATAGAGAAAAAAAGATGTATATGTGTATATAGAAACCTATAAAACAGTGATGAATGAAATGAAAGATGAGACAAACAGATGGAGAATTATACCAGGTTGATGGACTTAAAGGAGCAATATACATGAGTATATAAAACAAAGCAATCTATACATTTAATGCAACCCTAACTAGTTACCGATGGTATTCTCAGAGAACTAGAGCAAATAGTTTCACAGTGTGTATAGAAACACAGGAAACCTCTCATAGTAAAAGCAGTCTTGAGAAAGAAGAATGGAGATGGAGGGATCAACCAGCCTGACTTCAGACTATACTACAGAACAACAGTCATCAAGACAGTAGCACAAAGACAGAAATCTAGATCAATGGAACAAAATAGAAAGTCTAGAGATAAGTCCAAACACCTATGGACATCTTAATTTTGACGAAGGAGGCAAGAATATACGATGGAGAAAACGCTATCTCTTTAACAAGTGGTGCTGGGGAAAAAATGATCAACCAGCTGTAAAAGAATGAAACTACAACCCTTGCTAACACCATATGAAAAACTAAACTCAAAATAGATTAAAGATCTAAATATAAGACTAGAAACTATAAAATCTTTAGAAGATAATGTAGGCAGAACAAACACTCTGACAAAAATCATAGCAAGATGCTCTATGACCCACCACCCAGGGAAATGGAAAGAAAACAAAAATAAACATTTGGGATCAAATGAAACTTAAAAGCTATTGTACAATGAAGAAAACTATAAGCAATGTAAAAAAGCACCCTTTGAAATATAACAGCAAGAGAAAATATATTATGGAGAAATAACAGCAAGCAAAGCCACTGACAAGAATTAATCCCTAGACTATAAAAGCAGATCATGTAGCTCAATGCCTGAAAATAAACGACTGAATAAAGAAATGAGCCAAAAACCTCAACAGCCATTTATCCAGAGATGACACACAGATGGCTAACAAAGACATGAAAAGGTGCTCAACCTCATGCATTATCAGAGAAATGCAAATCAAACCCACAATGAGGTGCCTACTCGTGCTGGTCAGAATGGTGCCATCAAACAGTCAAGACAATAAATGCTGAAGAGGGTGTGGAGAAAGTGGAAGACTCCTACACTGCAAGTGGGAATCCAAACTAGCATCACCACTATGGAGAAGAGTAGGGAGATATTTTAAAGAACTGGAACTAGAACTGCCATATGACCCAGTAGTCCCCTAGTTAGGCACGCACACTGAGGAAAGCAGAATTGAAAGAGACACAAGCATTTCAATGTTCATTGCAGCACAGTTTCAATGGGACATGAAGGCAACCTAGATGTGTATTGGCAGGTGATTGGATAAGGAAGTCAAGATACACATACACAGTGGGATATTACTCAGCTATTAAAAAGAACATATTTGAGTCAGTTCTAATGAGGTGTATGAAACTGGAGCCTATTATACAGAGTGATGTAAGGCAACAAAGAAACACTGATGAAGTTTATTAATGTGTATATATATATATGACATTTAGATAGATGGTATGATAACCCTAAAGGCAAGAAACCAAAAGAGGCACAGATATAAAGAACAGAATTAGGGACTATGTGGAAGAAGTTGAAGGTTGAAAATATGAGAGAAGAACATTGAAACCTGTATATTACCATGTAAAGTAGTTGACCAATGCAATTTTGTTGAGTGAAGCAGGGCACTCTGAACAGGTGCTCTGGAACAACCAAGGAAGAAGGGGTGGGGAGGGAGGTTGAAGGGGGATTTAGGATGCTGTTACACATGTGCAGCCATGACTGATTCATGTCAAAGTATGGCAACATCCACCACAATATTATAATGCAGTTAGCCTCCAATTAAAGTAAATTAATTAATTAAAAATGCAAAAGCACCGAGAAACCAAGCTTCTGAGGCATGTTGGAAATAAAGAGAGACCATGCAAAAGTGGGCCATTAGATGGCTGATTGATATAGTAGTGTGGAAGGAGCTCTGATGAGAAATCAGCAATCCTTGTACATTTGTCATAGACATCAATAAGTCTGTTTTTCTCCCACTGAGTTCTCATCAAGTCTCTTCCCCCTCATCATATACACTGCTTACAGGTGGTGAATGAGCTTCCTCTGATATTTAAACCACACATTTCAACTTCTTACTTACTCGACTGACAGGGTTACTTATGACCTCATTTGCCATCCCCTCTTTTTTCACTATAGCAATCAGTAGTTTAGATCATTGCTTCTGACACCTTCACATTTGTCGTGGTGGAGACCATCCTTCCATCTTCCTGATACTATCTCCATCTTCCCTTGAGCATCCTGATACCTCTATCACTTCTTTTTATGAGTTTCTCATGGGGACAATTGTGACCACCCCCATGACCTTTTATCAATATTATTAAAGTATGATATCGACAAATATCAAAAAATGCAGGGAAGAGTTCACTAATACCTGAGAACTCCTTCAGAAATGGGATTCTCAGCCTTCCTGATGCATTCTTGGTAAAGGATTTGTAGGTTTGTGGGAAAGGATATGATGGAGATTCACATTACCACTGTACAGCCTCTTTCATGTGTGATGTAAAAATTGGCATGAAAGCATTGAAAGGACAGGAAAAACAGCCATATACACCTGGGGGAATGGTTCTTGGGGTTCTCTAGTTCTATGACAGATCTGTTCAAGTGATAAAGTAGCCTGCTCCTAAATAAGGAAGAGATTTATGTGAGTCTCAAAGTTATCATTTCCTCAGTTCCAGAGTTTTCTATGGTGCATCTTACTGCTCCAGACAAGGAAACATTTAAGAAGGAGGTTATTAATCACAAACAGAAAAATAAGATCTAAATGGACCAGACTCTCTGGAGTGAAGACAATATGGAAATCCTTATTTCAGGTAACAGGAAAGAAGTTGCAAATTGTGGATGGAGAGAGGGAAGCTCAACACTTTCCACATAGAAGGCAGTCATCTTTAAAAGAGGAATAGAGAAATTAAAAAAAAAAGTGTAGGCCTTCAGGGTGAACAACAAGAAGTAATATCATAAAGATAAAGAACATTACAGCATACTAACACATGTATATGGAATTTAGAAAGGTGATAACAATAACCCTATATGCAGAACAGAAAAAGAGACACAGAAATACAGAACAGACTTTTGAACTTTGTGGGAGAATGTGAGGGTGGGATATTTCAAAAGAACAGCATGTATGCTATCTATGGTGAAACAGATCACCAGCCCAGGTGGGATGCACGAGACAAGTGCTCCGGCCTGGTGCACTGGGAAGACCCAGAGGAATCGGGTGGAGAGGGAGGTGGGAGGGGGGATCGGGATTGGGAATACATGTAAATCCATGGCTGATTCATATCAATGTATGACAAAACCCACTGGAAAAAAAAATAATAATAAAAAATAAAAAGAAAAAAGAAAAAAGAAAGAACATTTTTCAATCTGACCCTAAGTTAGTTCAATCTGACACTCCATGGAGTGTAGACCACCAGGCATCTTTCTCCATGGTATTTCTTGGACAAGAAAATTGGAGTGGGTTTCAATTTTTTATTCCATTATATTAGATGTTTAGAGCTGAAAAAAGCATTGCCCATGCATTTTCTTGCATCTCTTTCAAGACAAAGCAACCTATAAAAGCTTCCTGCTCCAGAGAGTCTTTCTGAGATTCCAAAATTGCACTTGTGAAAGAGGCAGGTTTATAATATAGTGGATGGGGAAAATTCAAGTCATAGAGAGACAAATTAAGGGGGAAAAGGTCAACTTCTAGAAATCTGATTTGTCTCAAAATTCAGTGAGGCCACTTTTCTTTTTTTAATAAACCACCTAAAAACAGAAGATTCATTCTTTATTGACAACAGAAATAGTTTATATAGATGGAGGAGAGTACAGAGAAGTGGAATATAAATCTGTTTCCGACCCACAAGATTCTATGTTTTTGTTTTTTTTTTTTCTGGACCTCATCTGCCACAAGTTCCTAGTAACTCTAATGATGCTTCAGATCTTCTGTTGCCTTAATGTTAGCAGTAAACAAATTCACAAGCTAGCGGTACTGATTTTCTATGAGATCTCCAGAAATAAGTCAGAATACCCTATATACAACTTATTTGTACCAGATTGAAGAGAAAAGATATTAACCAGTTCTAAATGGACACAGAACCCACTGACATGCAGAACCAGTTGAAGATTAGAAACTTTGAACCAATGATCCCTGCTGGACATGGTTTGCAACAAGATTAATGAGTATTAAGCACAGTGTTAATCTTTGTACCTAACGTTAATGTATGAAGTTATTTTGGTGCTGATTTGAAGAGACCCTTAGTGTGTATCTAGATTCATCAGTGCACATGGTTAGTGTCAAATTAGAATAATGTATAGCTGAAGAAAATTAAATATGTTTTGAATCATGCTGTTAGAACTATGCGGAACTCTGGCTGCTGATGCTGTATTTCAACCATAGTTCCAACATATTTGGTCCTACCATCTATTCCATCCTTCATCCTATGTCTACAGGAAATGCTCAGGGAGGTGAAAATGCCACTCATTTATTTCCCTGAAGACAGAGTTACTGGATGTGCTGGAACAGCAATAGGACAAACATCAGTCTCTTCCACTCATACTACTAATCCCAGGCAAGTTGAAAAAAAAAAAAAAAATCCAGGACACAGGCAGATGGGGTCCTCAAAAGTCCATTTATTAATATCTTTACTCCACAGAAGAGATATCAGAACTTATCACTCTTTCACGCAAAAATATCCGATGATTTCCCTTACCTATAAAATTGATGTTTTGATCTCTTCTGTCATACCTGCCCACTGCACATGTCCAGACATAATCTGTCATTCAGGAACACTTAAACTTCATGTTTTATTCTGTTCCTATTCTGGGTCTTGTCAGTGTTCCTTTTACCTGAAGTTTCTTTCCTGATGTCTCCTACTGAATCCTAGTCCTTATTGAAGACCTACATCAGATTTTGATCTTCAAAAACTCCCAGAAACATTGAAAAGCTTCAACAAATATATGAGTATCTGTAGTCTGTCCAAAGTCTAGGCATTAGCGTGCATTAATTATAGTCAATGCCATCATTTTTTGCTCTATATTCTACTTAGACTAAGGTTTAAACAGTGTAAATTGCATTTTAGCATATCTATTTGTATGGCTTATGAACTCCTGACATAGTTAAACACTTTCTGATGAAGAGCCACAGATAGGGCGACAAGCATAACAGATAACTTTAATATTGCTCATCATATGTCCTGGGTGTTCATTGGAAGATCTGATGCTGAAGCTGAAACTCCAGTACTTTGGCCACCTCATGCGAAGAGTTGACTCGTTGGAAAACCCTGACACTCGGAGGGGTTGGGGGCAGGATGAGAAGGGGATGACAGAGGATGAGATGGCTGGATGGCATCACCAACTCGACGGGCGTGAGTTTGAGTAAACTCCGGGAGTTTGTGACGGACAGTGAGGCCTGGCGTGCTGCAATTCATGGGGTCATAAAGAGTTGGACATGAGTGAGCGACTGAACTGAACTGAAATGAACTGAAGACATTCATCAAAGAGATTTACAGCTAGATTTTTATAGCTCTAGAATAAGATAAAAAAAAAATTCTCTGTCAAACCTGAGTATGATTATAACAATTGTACTACAGACTGCTGCTGCTGCTGCTAAGTCACTTCAGTCGTGCCCCACTCTGTGTGACCACAAAGATGGTAGCCTACCAGGCGCCTCCATCTCTTGGATTCTCCAAGAAACAACACTGGAGTGGGTTGACACTTCCTTTTCCAGTACATGAAACTGAAAAGTGAAAATGAAGTCGCTCAGTCCTGTTGACTCTCTGGGAACGCATGGACAGCAGCCTATCTGGCACCTCTGTCCATAGGATTTTCCAAGTGCGAGTACTGGAGTGGGTTGCCATTGCCTTCCCCTACTGCTGATGAGAGCAATACAATGGAAATATGGAAAATGATGCTATGGATAATTGTGGCTTGCAAAGAATGTCAGGTTGATTGGTGTAGTCCCTTGTCCAATCTGTGGGAAATGTGAGCCTAACAGTAGCTTGAGAATGTACTACAATTTCATCAATTGGATAGTACCTGAGGAAACATCATACTAATAATTTTCTGGACTTGAACAAGCAACTTCCCTTATATGTCTATGTCTTCTATATACTTAAGATATTTATCAGATTGGCAGCTGCCAAACTCTAAACTTTAACATTTTATCCTTCAGATTACATTGCATAGAGCAGATAAAATGTATACTGCTTGAGGTGGAGCTATGGAATGAATGTGAGTCTACAAAGCTCTGTTTTCTAATTTTTATTTTTCCCATAATCTTAATCATCAAGTTGTTTCATTGGAACTCCTAAGTCCTTTCATATTTAGACATTTACAGTACCAACCACTTGGTTATTTTGCTCTTTAGCAACCTTCCTGCCCATATGTGGTGGTCCAAAGATCAGAGGTAGCCTCTATTTCAGGCATACGATAAGTATGAAGACCAAGTGTAAAAGAGAGATGAAGTGTGCCAAGCTGGGAAGACTGTATCCAGACTATTCCTCTTTTACAGTGCACCACCCAGGTCCTTTTCAACTTCTACAAGTGCTGGCCACTGATCTGTTTAAAAAGGTCCCTAGTCTGAAAAGAATTTCCTTTGGTCACATGAGTCTCTCCTAGTGTGAGAAGTGAAGATCCAATTTCCATGAGTAAAATTTTGACAGTGAGTGACTTGGAAGTAAGTGACTTAATTCAATGTGAGATAAACTTTGAAAAGTTTATCTTCAAAGTGGTGCAATTAGCTCTACACTTGAGATTAGGTTCTGTCTTCCACTGATATATCTTGCTTTCCTCATTCCATTTCACCTTGAAATCCTCACCAATAAGTCACTTGAAGAGCAATCATGGACCCTGATTTAAGGGATCCTGATGAAAACATTCCCACTACAGAACAGCAACTACCATTCAGCGAGAAAAGGAAAGTGAAAAATATTTTTACTCTAACCACAATTTCTCTAAAGGAGAACTGTCCCTGTCTGATGCTAGTTACTATTCCTAATGCAGACTTCTGAGGTTTTCCTTTTTTTGTTGTTGTTGTTTTTTTGTTTTTGTTTTCTTATGTTCTTAGCCTAAATAGTCATTTAAAAATATGCTTTTCAAAGAAGCTGATGATATTTTTTTAGCTGATCTTGGGGTGGATATACAAAGTTGGTGGGTTTAACTTCCAAAAATATACTTATTTTTCAAGGGAAGTTTCTACTCAAGTCTAGAATTTATTAAGGTTTATGTGTTTAATATTGTGTTTCTTATTTGTTCCATTATTCAGGTTGTATTTTTCAAATACAGACCTCTAATTCTGAAGACATGTGAGTAAAGTCACAAGCAAAACTGGACACAAGATATGAATGCTTATTCCAACTGGAGAACACATCATATCAAAGAACATCAAACAGGTCAATCTAGAATAGTAATCACAAAATGATGTGTAAATCAATGGAAAAAAAGCTTCATTAGGAATTAAAGTAAGATCTCATATATATTAACAGAAAAGAAAAATAAAGGGAAGAAGAAGAATGACATATGCACACACAGTGAGACAGAGATGAACAGAACAGAGTGAAACACTAGTGTGACTGAACAAAGGGGAGTTAAAGGAACAAGTTGAAGATTGTGATTAGGGTAGAACTGAGGATGCTCATAGTCAGTTCTCAAGAGCCTGCTTTTTATCACACAACTTAGCTGGCAAGTGATCATTTTATCTGGCTGCAGCAAGACGAAGACTGTCTGAGGAAAATACGTGGAGGCTGGAGAATGGTTAGGATAGCACTGAATCATGTGCAGTAGAAAAATGACACAAATGCTGGGCCAGGTGGGTGACAATAAAGCCAGCAAACTGTGGCTGAATCTCAACATGATAAGGAGTAGAAGTAACATAACTTAGAATCTAGATAGAATGAGGTGGGATAGAAAATGAAGTAGTCAAAAATAGCTACTCCTGTCAATAACAGAAGGAGAACATTTGTTGTTATACAGCCAACAAGTCAGTTCTGGCTCTGCGCCACCCCATGGACTTTAATATGCAATAATTCTCTTTACAATCTGCCAGAACTTGTTCAGATTTCCATCCATAGAATTGGTGATGTAGTCTAACCACCCCATCATCTGCTACCCATTTCTCCTTTACCTTCATTCATTCCCAGCATCAGGACATTTTCTAATGGGTCAGCTCTTTGTATCATGTGGCCAAAGGAGGAAAAACAAGCAAACAGAAAGGCACCTAAGTATTCAAAGAGAGGTGTTGAATCTGTTTAGGATATGGATGGAGAAAAAGATTTTGAGAAAATTTAACACCCACTTATGTTGAAACCTGTAGTGGAAGTGGGGACAATGGGGATCTTCTTTAACCAATAAAGACCATGCATGGATAAACCCACCAGAAGCAGGGTTCTCAATGGTAAAAATCTGAAACTATGACCCCAAATTCGTGAATAAGTGAAAGATGCCCCTCCTCTCACCACTGTTACTCAAAATAGTCTTAGGACACCTAACTGCTGCAATTGGAGAAGAAGAAGGAAAAAAAAGTTGCAAATAAATGGGAAAATAAGAGGTAAAACTGTCACCGTTTGCAGATGATATGATACTATGCACAGAGAATCCTAAGATGCAACCATAAAATTATGAGAGCTACTCAATGACTTTCAGAGAAGTGTCTAGCTGTAAAAGTAACACACAGAAATCACTTGCATCCCTATACACTGATATCAAAAAGAGAATTTAAGATAGCAATCCCATTCACCACTGCAACAAGAGGAATAAAATTCCTGGGGATAAATGTGGGTAAAGATTTGTGTGCTGAATTGAATAAGGCATGAAGGAAACAAACCAAAGGTGACAAAATAAATGGAGAGATACACCTTTATCTTTGACTTGGAGATTCAATACTGTGAAAATGTTTATGATACAAAAAGCAGTTTACAGATTCAAAGCAATTTCTTTGACATTACCAATGTCAGTTTTCACAGAACTAGACTTTTTTTTTTTTTTTAACAACTTCTTGGGAAACATAAAAGACCTTGAATAGCCATGCTATCATGAGAAAGAATAAACAGGCCTGGAGGAATCAGGTTTCCTGATTTCAGTCTGTAATACAAAACTGTAGTAATGCACGCAGCATGAAACTGGCAAAAAAACAAAGAAACAAAAAATGGGGATACAGGCCAATGGAACAGGTAGAAGACCCTGAAAAAAATATGTTGTCCAAATGGTTACCTAATCTATGACAAAGGATGCAATAATATACAATGGAGGGAAGATATTAACTTTTATAGGTGCTGCTGGAAAATCTTGAGAGATAAAGATAAAAGAATGAAATTAAGACACTCCCTTTTATTGTTTAGTGGCCAAGTCATACCTGATTGCTTGTGATGCCATAGAGTGCATCAGGCAAGCCTCACTATGCACCACCATCTCCCAGAGTTTGCCCATGTTCATATCCATTGCATTGGCAATGATGCCATCAAACACACTCATTCTTGTCACACCCTTCTCCTTCTGCCTTCAATATTTCCCATCATCAGGGTCTTTTCCAATGAGTTGTTTTTTTTTATTAGATGGATAAATTAGAGCTTCAGCTTCAGTAGCAGTTCTTCCAATGATTATTTTGGGCTGATTTCCTTGAAGATTGACTAGGTTGATCCCCAAGTTGTCCAAGGACCTCTCAAGAGTCTTCCACAGCACCACAATTCAAAAGCGCCAATTCTTCAGCGTTCTGCCACCTTTATGTTCCTGCTCAATCAACCATATTTGAATACCACAAAGACCATAGACCTAACTATACGAACGTTTGTTGGTGAAGTGGTGTCTCTGCTTTTTGACACATGACTAGATTTCACATAGATTTTCTGCCAAGAAATATTTGTTTTCTAATTTGATGGCCAAAGACACCATCTGGAGTGATTTTAGAGCCCAAGAAGGGAAAATGTGTCACTGCTTTCCATTTTCCCCCTTCTATTTGCCATGGGGTGATGTTGGGAGCAGGAGGAGAAGGGGACAACAGAAGATGCGATGGCTGGATGGCATCACTGACTCAATGGGCATGAGTTTGAGTAAACTCCTGGAGTTTGTGATGGACAGGGAGACCTGGTGCTGCAATTCATGGGGTCACAAAGAGTCGGACATGACTGAACGACTGAACTGAACTGACTGAACTGATGGGACCTGATGTTGTGATCTGAGTTTTTATCATATTGAGCTTTCTGCCTGCTATTGCACTCTTCTCCTTCACCCACATCAAGAGGCAATTTAATTCCTCTTCTTTTCCTACCATTAGAGCAGTTGTCACACATGTATACGAGGTTGTTTATATTTCAGCCAACAGTCTTGATTCCAGCATATAACTCACCCAGCATGGCATACCTCAGGATGTGCAGTGCTTAGAAGTTAAACAAACAAAATATCAATAAACAGCCTCACCATACTCCTGTCTCAACCCTGAAAGAGTCATTTGTTCTATACATGGTTGTAACTGTTGCTTCTTGACCTGCATACAGGTTTCTCAGAAGACGGGAAAGATAGTCCTGCATTCCCATCTCTTTACATGTTTCCCACAATATATTATGATCCACAGAATCAACAACTTAAGAGTTCAGTTCAGTTCAGATGCTCAGTCATATCCGACTCTTCACAACCCCATGACCCACAGCACACCAGGCCTCCCTGTCCATAACCAACTCCCGGAGTCTGCCTAAACCCATATCTACTGAGTCGGTGATGCCATCCAACTATCTAACCCTCTGTCATCCCCTTTTCCTCCTGCCCTCAATCTTTCCCAGCATCAGGGTCTTTTCCAAACAGCCAGCTCATCTCATCAGGTGGCCAAAGTGTTGAAGTTTTGGCTTCAACACCAGTTCTTCCAAGGCACCCAGGACTGATCTCCTTTAGGATGGACTGGTTGGATATCCTTGCAGTCCAAGTGACTCTCAAGAGTCTTCTCCATCACCACTGTTCAAAAGCATCAATTCTTCTGTGCTCACTTTTCTTTATAGTCTAACTCTCACATCCATACATGACCACTGGAAAAACCATAGCCTTGACTAGACAGACCTTTCTTGGCAAAATAATGTCTCTGCTTTTTAATATGCTGTTTAGAATGGTCATAATGCTCCTTCCAAGGAGTAAGCATCTTTTAATTTCATGGCTGCAGGCAATATCTGCAGTGATTTTGGAGCCCAGAAAAATAAATCCAGCCACTGTTTCCACTGTGTCTCCATCTATTTGCCATGAAGTGATGGGGCTGGATTCCATGTTTTTAGTTTTCTGAATGTTGAGCTTTAAGCCAAATTTTTCACTCTCCTCTTTCACTTTCATCAAAAGACTCTTTAGTTCTTCTTCACTTTTGCCATAAGTGTGGTGTCATCTGCATATCTGAGGTTATTGACATTTCTCCCAGCAATCTTTTTTCCAGCTTGTGCTCCTTCAACCCAGTGTTTCTAATGAGGTATTCTGCATATAAATTAAATAAGTAGTGTGACAATATACAGCCTTGACATACTCATTTTCCTATTTGAAACCAGTCTGTTGTTTGTCCTGTTCTAACTGCTGCTTCCTAACCTGCATACCAATTTCTCAAGAGGCAGGTGTTGGCATAGTCAATAAAGCAGAAATAGATGCTTTGCTGGAAGACTCTTGCTTTTTTAATGATCAAGCAGATATTGTCAATTTGATATCTGGTTCCTCCACCTTTTCTAAAACCATCTTGAACATCTGGAAGTTCATCATTCATGTATTCCTGAAGCCTGGCTTGGCGAATATTAAGCATTACTTTACCAGCCTGTGAGATGAGTGCATTTGTGTGGTAATTTGAGCATTAGTTGGCATTGCCTTTCTTTGGGATTGGAATGAAAACTGACCTTTTCCAGTCCTGTGGCCAACACCGAGTTTCCAAATTTGCTGACAGTGGTCAATGGAATTTCATATTTCCATGACTCTAAGATCCTACATATGGTGACAATTTCAACTCTTGTTCCTCTGATGTGTCTGAACCCAGCTTGAACATCTGGAGTTTCTAAGTTCATGTAATGATGAAGAGAAGCTTAAAGGATTTTTAACATAACTTTACTAGCTTGGAAGATGAGTGAAGTTTGCAGTTGTTTTAACATTCTTTAGTACTGCCTTTCTTGGGAACTAGGATAAGGATTGCCTTTTTCCAGTCCTATGACCACTGCTAGTTTTCCACATTTGCAGACATATTGAGTGTAGCACTTACACAGCATCATCTTTTGGAATTTTATGCAGAAATGACAGATTTCCATCACCTGCATTAGCTTCGTTGATGGCACTGTTGTAAGGCCCATTTGACTTCACACTCCAAAATGGCTGGTTCTGTGTGAATGATCACAGTCACCTGGTTATCTGGGTCATTAAGATCTGTTGTTGTTGTTGTTCCTACACTTCTTTGCATTCTTTCCATTTCATGTTGATCTCCTCTGCTTTTCTTAGTTTCTTTGTTTTTTAGGTCTTTCATGTTTCTGTCCTTTACTGAGCCTATTTTTGGATGAAATGTATCTATATTTTACCTAGTTTTCCCCCTTCTCTTGTTTCTTCTATATATTTGCATTCTGTACTGCAGGATTGCTTTACATCTTTCCTTTCTCTTTTCTGGAATCCTGAAGTTAACTGCGGTACCTTTGCCTTTTTCACTTGCTTTCTGGTGCTCTTCTTTACTCAGCTATTTGTACATCCTCCTCCATTATTTTCTTTTTCTTGACATTGCTTCTTCCACTGCTTGCTGTTCAGCATTTTGGACCTCCTTCCCTTGCTTTTGAGGCACTCTGTTTGCTAGATATAAACTGTGGAATTTCTTTCCAACCTGCACTGCATATTCATAGGGTATTTGATTTTATTAGTCCCTGGCTGGCCTAGTGGTTATGCACCTGACCTTCTGAATTGTGCAATATGTTGCTGTTGGTCTGATCCACAGTGAGCTCCAGATCCCCCACCCCCACCCCGTTGTTATACACTTTTCCCTCTTGATTATATAGACAGGACAATTCCATTAGGAACCATTGGTGATGTCCATGTGTAACGCCATGTCTTGTGTGGTTGACAAAGGATCTTTGGGATGACCAGTGCATTCTCTTGGCATAATTTGATTAATTTTTTTTTGTCCCATTTCATCTTGTATTCCAAGGCCAAATTTGCCTACTATTCCTCATATCTCTTGACTTTCTCCTTTTGCATTCCAATCCCTTATGATGATGATAAGGACATCTTTCATTTGCTGTTAGCTCTAGGAAATCTTGTTGGTCCTCACAGAACTGATCAGTCTGAACTTCTTCAGTATTAGGATTCAGGGCAGAGACGAGCACTACTGTGATGATGAATAGTTTGCCTGGAAAATGAACAAAGACCATTCCATAATTTTTAAATTTGCACCCAAGGTAGTGCATAGTGAAGTGATTCTAAAATTATAGCAGACTGGGGAAGTAGAGTCAAAGGAAAAAATAGAACATTGTCTTAGATTATAAAAGCTTGATTTTTGCCTAAAGAAGATACAATGTGGAATTTGGGGAGAATATAAGAATTTCTATGTAAGGAAGAAGATTCAGTGTGTGAGGGTTCAGCAAGATGAGGACGAAGAGCTTCTTTTCCATCCATTTTGGGAAATTCATGGCTGGAAGCACTTTTAGGAGTGTCTCTTTAAGAAGGTTGTTGGTTGTTATGAAATTCAATAAGCAAGGTCCTCTGCATTGTAAACACCAAAAATATTTTGTTGAACTGGCCGCTGATGAGTTTTCTGAGAGTTGAAGTGGTTTCACTGACCAGATTCAGTGATATATGTTGATTCCAAAGAAATAAGAATAAATTAATTAAGGTAAGCAATTACCTGTCCTGAATAGGAATCTTGTGTGAATATTAATGATTGTGACAGCAGAGTCTGAATCCATAGCAGAAGGGAGCAGAGGGCAGGTGAAATTAATCTGCAAGGGTGGCCGTTAGCAGCAACATAGGAATCTGTGAATGTGTAGATATTTTCCAGACCCCATTTTGTTGTGGCCTCCAAAAGGACTGGGTGAACAGATGCAAGTTGAGCCATTTGACTTGAGCCTGGGGTACTATTCTTAAGAAGACAGATGCCTGAGAATGGTAGGTAGAATGGCACAAACCTCCAGTGACATTGCATTGTTTATAGTGATGGTGTTTCTACTCATAAACTACACTGATATTTTTAATTCTAAAGCTATTGGCCCCTGATGGCTCCACAAAACACAAAAAAGGTGTGTAGTGAGGATACTGGCATCACTGCCTGATAGCTGTCATGCAAGCTCCTGGTCATGGGTGAAAGCCATCCTGTTGAAATTTGAAAAGGCTTTGAAAATTAGATGGGTTTTGTGGCTCAGTCACCAAGTCATGTCCTTGGTGTGACTCTTTGTGACCCCATGGATTACAGCATGATAGATGTCCCTACCCTGAACTATCTCTTGGAGTTTGCCCAAAACATCAGTTTATGCCTCTCCTAAAGTTACCATTTCCATTTTATCAAGAAGGTATTCTAGTTGGGTTGAGCTTTTCCTGGCAGGCATTTCTAACACCCCACATTGGAGAAACTGTGTACAGAATGTAGAATTGGGTTTCTGCTAGCTGGAAAAAAGGAGAAATGAGCAGAAGGCCTCTGTTGCCTTTCCCTGTTCATGGAGCCATTGAATTTCTATTGCAGCACTATTTCACATGTCCAGATTAAGGATAGTCTTGGCACTACACTTTGACTCTGGGTTTACCAGTAGAGAGCTCTGTTTTCTTTACCATGGAAGTAGCATCTCCTCACACTTTTAGCCTATAGCCTTTCCTTAGGCAGTGAGGATAGCCTTGGGACACAGCCTACCCACATTAAGATTACTTGGCATTGGTGTTTGGGCTAAGGGTCAATTTATAATCACTAACTGTCAGTTAAGGTCTTTATAATTATCTGTCCGTTCATCTTCTTAGATCAACTATATGGCCTTGATTATGCTACTCTGTGGGAAACGCTGAATTGTTATTAAAGAGTGTCACCCATAGCAGTGACATCAGAACTCCAGTTGCAGTGATCCCTTCCTAGACACTGCTACCCACCTGGTTAGGAAGCTAGTAAGAAAATTGCACTGAAAGACATAACCCTGTTATAATTGCAAATGCAATTAACAATAACTCCTAAAGTAAATGGACTGAAAAATGTTTTTATCATCAGAGTCAAATGGAATACAAACATAGGAAGTCAAGAGATACCTGGAGTAACGTGTAAGTTTGGTCTTGGAGTACAAAATGAACCAAGACAAAGAATAATAGAATTCTGTCAACAGTGAGCAGTGGTCATAGCATACATCATTTTACAACAAGAGATAACTTTACACATGGACATCTTCAAATGGACAATAGTGAAGAAAGATTAATTATATAATTGGTAGCAATCAAGAAGGAGTTGTAGTATACAGTCAGAGGGAAGGAAAAAAAAAAAACTAGATCTGGGGTTGACTGTGACTCAGATCATTAGTCTCTCATGGCAAAATTCAAGCTTAAACTAAAGAAAGGCAGGGTGTTGACACCTAGGAAAGCCAGGTACCACTTAAATAAAATCCCTTTTGAATATGAAATTCAGATGATTTTTGTTCAGTTGCTCAGTCATGTCCAACTATTTGTGACCCCATGAACTGCAGAATACCAGGCCTCCCTGTCCATCACCAACTCCCACAGTCCTCCCAAACCTATGTCCATCGAGTCGATGATATGGTCCAACCATCTTATCCTCTGCTGTCCACTTCTCTTCCTGCCATCAATATTTTCCAGAAGCAGGGTCTTTTCCAATGAGTCAGCTCTTCACATCATGTGGCCAAAGTATTGGAGCCTCAGCTTCAACATCAGTCCTTCCTATTAACACGCAGGACTGATCTCCTTTAGGATGGACTGGTTGGATCTCCTTGTAGTCCAAGGGAATCTCAAGAGTCTTCAGCACCACAGTCCAAAAGCATCAATTCTTCGGCATTCAGCTTTCTTTGTACCCAACTGTCACATCCACACATGACCACTGGAAAAACCATAGCCTGGACTAGATGGACCAGTGTAGGCAAAGTAATTTATCTGCTTTTAAATATGCTGTCTAAGTTAGTCATAACGTTCCTTCCATTGAGTCAGCGTCTTTTAATTTCATGGCTGCAACCGGCACCTGCAGTGATTTTGCATCCCAGAAAAATAAAGCCAGCCACTGTTTCCATGGGTTCCAAATCTATCTGCCATGAAGTGATGAGACTGGATACCATGATTTTAGTTTTCTGACTGTTGAGCTATAATGCAGTGGAGGTTAGCAAATAGTTTCAAGGCTTTATGTCTAGAAGACAGAGTACATCAAGAGTCATGTGATGAGTTCAAAATATTCCACAGAAAGCAGTGGAAGAAGCCATACCAAAAAGAAAAAACAAACAACCAAAGCAAAAAAAAAAAAAAAAAATCAAAGACACAAAGGAAACATGTTTCTTTGAAGTGATTTTAGAAATATTTATGACAGAAGAGAAGGAAAATGCAAGCCAAAAAGGGAAAGGTACCCTCAACTAAGTGCCGATTTCCAGAGAATAGCAAGGTGAGACAAGAAGGATTTCTTCAAAACAATGCAAAGAAATATAAGAAAAGAAAAAGAGGGGAAAAACTAGTGCTCTAGTGAAAAACAACAACTCGGAATATCAATACAACATTTCATCCAAAGATGGGCTCAAAAAAGGACAGAAATATGAAAGACCTAAAAGAAGCAGAAGACATCATGAAAAGATGGAAAGAATGCAAAGGGCGGTAGGGGAAAAAAAGAAAGAAAAGAAAAGAAAAACACAATGACCCAGACAACCAGGATGGAGTGATCATTCCCACAGAGCCAGTTGTTCTGAACTGTAAAGTTACATGGGCCTTAGGAAGCACTTCTATCAGCAAAGCTAATACAGGTGCTGGAATTCCATTTGAACTCTTGAAAATTCCAAAAATGATAAATTCAAAGTGTGTCAGCAAATATGGAAAACCTAACAGTGGCCACAGGACTAGACAAGGCCAATCCTTAGCCCAGTTTCCAATTCCAATTTCAAGGCACTACTAAAGAATGTTCAAATCACTGCACAATGAGACACATCTCCCATGCTAGTGAAGTTTTGCTCAAAATCTTTTAAGCTTCACTTCATCATTACATGATCTGAGAACTTCTGGATGTTCAAGCTGGGTTTAAACATATCAGAGGAGCCAGACTTCAAACTGTCACCTTTTGCTGCATAATGGAATTAGCAAAAGGTTTCCAGGAAAACCTCTCCTTCTTTTCCATTGACCACTCTAAAGTCTCTGACCCTATGGATCATAACAAATTGTGGAAAACACTAAAAGAGATGGGAATACAAGCCATCTTACCCATCTCCTGAGAAACCTGTATGCAGGTTGAGAAGCAACAATTAGAAAAATTATTGACTGTTTCTGGATTGAGAAAAGAGTACGGCAAGACTGTTTATTGTCACCTTGTTTATTTAACTTCTACACATAGCACATGATTAGAAATGAAAGTTTGGATGAGTTACAAGCTCATAGGATGATGTACTAAAGAAACCCTTGATAAGAAAAATGAAGAAGAGTGCAAAAGCAGGCAGCAAGTTCAATATTATGAAAACTCATATCACAATACCCAGTCCCCAAATGTCATGGCAAATAAAAGGGGTGTAAGGGAAAGCAGTGACAGATTTCCTCTTCTTGGGCTCTAAAGTCCCTGCAGATGGTGACTTCAGCCATAAAATTAAAAGCACACGTTTCTTGACAGGAAAGCTGTGGCAAACCTGGATAGTGTGTGAAAAAAACAGACATCACTCTGTCAGCAAAAGTCCATATAACCAAGGCTGCAGAGTCAATCCTCTTTCTGTTATTCACATACAGTTGTGATAGGTGGGCCATCAATGTTTTTGAACTGTGGTGTTGGAGGAGACTTTTAGAGTTACATGGATAGCAAGATGAAACCAGTAAATTTCTTGAAATCAACTTGGAATACTCTTCGGAAGGATTCTTGCTGAAGCTGATGAAAAGGGCCAACTCATTGAAAAGACCCCGATCATGGGAAATACTGAAGACAGAAGGAGAAGGTTGCCACAAGGATGAATTTGTTGGATTGCATCACCAATGCAATGGATATGAACTTGGGTAACCTCTGGGAGATGGTGCAGCATAGGGAGGCTTGCCTTCTGCAGCCGATTGCATCACAAAGAGTCAGAGACAACTTGGACATTAAACAACAGCAAGGAAGTGTCCTAACTTTATTTTTTTTTTTTTGTCTTTAGTTGTCAAGATTTTCCAGCATCATATATAAAAGAGATTATCTTTTCTCCATTGTATATTGTTGCCTCTTTTGTCATAGATTAGGTGTCCATTTGGGCAAGAGATTTTGTCAGTTTTTCCATCAGTTCCATTGGCCCATATTCCTGCTTGTGGGCCAGTTTCATGCTGTGTGGGTTACTAGTGCTTTATTTTATAGACTGAAGCCAGAAAATATGATTCCTCTGGATTTGTTTTGTTTTGTTTTTCTAAGATTTCATGACAATTTAAAGTATTTTATGCTTCCATATAAGTTGTACTTTTTCAATCTACTTTGAAAAATGTCATTGATAATTTGATAGGAATTGCATTGAAAGTGTAAGCAGCTTTTTGTCATTAAGCCATTTCCACAATATTGATTTTTTTTCCAGTCAAGGAGAATGATAATGTCTACATTTGTTTGTGTCACCTTTAATTTATTTCTTTCATATCTTATTCTTTTCTGCACACAATTCTTCTCCATGTCTGGGTAGGTTTGTTCTCAATAATTTTATTTTTCTTGTTGCAGTAGTAAATGGAGATGTTTCCTTCATTTCTATTTTAGATTTTGTTGTTGTTGTTGTTCTCAGTGTGTAGAAATGAAGAGAACTCTGTCTTAACTTTGTATCTGCCATCTTCCCCAAACCCATTGATTAGGTTGAGTGGTTTTCTGGTGGTATCTTTGGCTTACCTGGGGATACTATCATATCACCTGCAAACAGTGACATTTTTACCACTTCTTTTCCTGTTTGTTTCCAATTTTGTTTTTCTTATTCTTTTCTGAATGCTGTAGTAGAAGTCCTAACTCTAAGTTGGATAAAAATGGTGAGAGTGGGCAATTTTGTCTTTTTCGGGACCTAGTGGTCATGATTTCAGTTCTTCAACATTGAGCTTCATGTTTGCAGTGGATTTATCCATATGTGGCATTTATTAGGTTGAAAAGTTTCCCTCTGGTAACAATTCCTGTACAGGTTTTATCATAGAGTGTTGACTTTTGTGAAAATGTTTTCTGCATCTATAGCCTAAACAGTTCTCCTTGGAGAACTTAGTTGATTTTCAGTGTTCATTCTTCCCTTGGCCCCGTGGGTGCCAAGAGCTGACTCACTCAAAAAAGCTCCGATGCTGGAAATGATTGAAGGTAAAAGGAGAAGTCGGTAGCAGATGATGCGATGGCTATATAACATCATCAACTGATGGACATGAATCTGAACAAATTCTGGGAGATCAGGAAGGCAAGTTTGGCAGGCTACCATTCATGGGTTGCCATAGAGTAGAGAATGACTTACTAACTGAAGAAGAACAATAAATTTTTGCCTTCCATGTTTGACACTGTATTTATTCTTGGCTACTTCCCTTTCTGTCCCACCTCATTGTTTCCATATCTCAGTTATGCTGTTTTACCTCTTATTATGCTGAAATTCATCCACATTTTGGTGTCTTTATTGTAACCCACCTGTCCCAACGTTTAAGTGATTTCTCAATGGCACATGACTCAGAGGTCTATTAATCATTTTCTAGCATCCAGTTCTCTTCTCTAGACACTCTACCTTGCTACAGCCAGAGAAGGCTGTCCCTCACCACCTAAGGTGTATGATAGAGAGCACAATTTTGAGAATAGCATTTGAGGACTGTGAATTCTATATCATTCTCAATCTTCATACTGTTCCTTTAACTCTACCTTCTTCAGTCACACTGAAGTTTCAGCCTGTGCTCTGTTCTTCTCAGTCTCAGCTGTGTGTGCATATGCCATTCCCCTGTTTCCCTTGATTGCTATTTTTTGGTAGCGCCTATGAGATCTTATTTTAAATTGCTTATAAAGCTTTTTCTGATTTTGTTCTTAGATTGCTCTTAGATTGTTCTTAGACTGCTATTTTCAACTGATCTGTCTGGTGTGTTTTGATGCATTGTGTTCTCCGATTGGAATAAATAATCACAACCCATGTCTATTTTTGCTTGTCATTTTAATCACCTCTATTTAAGAGTAGAAGTCTCTATTTAAAAAAAAAAAAGAAATCACCTAAATACTCGAATCAGTAGAAAAAATAATTAATCTTATTAATCTTAAAAAAAAAAAAAAGGCGGAACATGAAGAGACATTATTAGATCCTATCACTCCAAAAAAGAATAATATTTTTTTACAAATTAAAGCCACCAACTTTGGGTGTCTATCCAAAGATCAGCTAACAGATATAATAAATTTCTAAGAAAAGTATATTTTCAATGACTTATGTGGCAAAAGAACATAAAGAATGAAAAACTATGTCTCAGAGGTCTCTATCAGGAACAGTAAATGGCAGTGGGTAGTGACACGTCTTCTTTACAGAAGCTGAGGCTAGAGTTTGACCATCTATCACTAGCCTTTTCTTGGGGAAGGGTTGTTGCTATTCTGTGTGGGAATGTTTTCATCAGGATCCCTTAAAGTAGGGTCGATGGTTGCTATTCATGGGACTCAATGTGAGGATTTGCAGGAGACATGCAATGAGGGAAACAAGATATATAACAGAGGGAAAACAAAATCTAATCTCAAGCAGAAACTAGATTGTACCACAGTTTATCTCAGTTTGTATTAAGTCATTTGCTTCCATGTCACTCACTGTCAAAATTTTATGAACGGTAATGGGATCTTCACCTCTAGCATGAGGAGGCTGTCGTGTGACCAAAGAGGGGCCTGGTGGGCTGCCGTCTAAGGAGTTGCACAGAGTCGGACACGACTGAAGGGACTTATCACACATGCATTGGAGAAGGAAATGCCAACCTACTCCAGTATTCTTGCCTGGAGAATCCCAGGGACAGAGGAACCTGGTGGGCTGCCATCTGTGGGGTCGCCCAGAATCAGAAACGACGGACGCAACTTAGCAGCAGCAGCAGCAGCAGTTCCTACTTACTCTATGCCTGAATCAGAGGTTACCTCTGACCTTTGGACCACTAGAATTTTCCATGAAGCAACTCATACCCACATATTATCTACCAGAGTAGGGAAGTGTTAGTTGCTCAATGGTGTCCAAGTCTTTGTCATCACATGAAATGTGGCTCACCTGGATCCTCTGTCCATGGAATCTTCCAGGCAAGAATGCAGGAGCAGGTAGCCATTTCCTTCTTCAGGGCCTCTTCTGGACCCAGGGATTGAACCCATGTCTTGCACATCGCAGGCAGTTATTTTACCATCTGAGCCGTACACTTCAATGTCAATGAGGATATCACGTACTACACTGACTAACCACCTTGCTCAAATGTCAAAGCCCTGTGGCCAATCGCCCTATTGAGGGGCTCCTTAATGGCTGACACAACTAATCCAGGCAGTAAGGTCAATCTTCTCTAAAATGCATGTCCTATTGCAAAGACAAGTGCACAGAATTAGATACACAGGTATAGAAAGGCTTCTAAGGAGAAAAACAGCCAAGAGCTTGGTCAGGAAAATATCTCAATATGAAAGAACTAGAGGCTGCAGGGAGATGTCTTAATTATGAAGCTTGCAAGAATTAGAATAATTAGAAGACAGAGATTTGCAGGCCCACATTCATTCTATAATTCAACTGGTACAGCTTAAATTTTATCTGTTGTATTCATTGTCATCTGAGGGATAAAATATTAAAGTTTAGAGTTTGGCAGCTGCTAATCTAACCCAATGCTCTACTTATGTAGATCAAGAAATAGACTTATAAGGGAAGTTGCTTGTGCAAGTCCACTAGGAGGTTTCCTCAGATTATATCCACCTGAGAAAATTGTAACAAACTCTCAAGCTACTAGTAGGCTTGCATTTCCCTAAGTCTGGACATATGACTACATTAAGCAGCCTGATACTACGGATAAGACACTATTATCATTGTCATCATTATCTGTTCTTCCTTTGCATTCTGCTCAGTAGTAGTAGAAGTAGCATAACCGCTACTGATCAAACTCGTATGTGGAACGAGTTTCTTATATTATACCAAGATCCTAATATTCTGGAGATAGATCTTTGTGATGAATACATTAATGATAAGTCATATATAGTTACTGGTCGGATTTGTGACCCTATCTGTGGCTAGTCATCATAAAGAGTCAATCTATGTTTAAATAATTCTGGAATTTCACAGCACTATTAATAAATATGCTGAAGTGCTTCATATTATTTTAAGCTTTAATCTATACAGAAAAGATGTTGGAACATGAGGGTAATAAAAATGTGGAACACATATGAATTCATAGACACAGACTATAGGTGCTGGTACATTTGTTTTAGCATCTAGACATTTCTGGAAGCTTCTGAAGAGGAAAATATATCTGAGTTAGGCATTTAAAAAATGATTAGGGTTTGGCAGGAGATATTGGGAAATAAGGGAAGGACAATTCAGGAAAAATGAAGAACACTGTCAAGGCACAGAATAGGGAAAGTATAAGACATGTAGTTTAAGGATACCTGAATGACAGTTTATGTGTGGACATGTGCAGTTGGTTGGGAGGACAGATTTAAAACATCATATCATTTAGTTCCATCTAGTCAAGGCTATGGTTTTTCCAGTGGTCATGTGTGGGTGTGAGAGTTGGACTGTGAAGAAGCTGAGCACCGAAAAATTGATGCTTTTGAACTGTGGTGTTGGAGAAGACACTTGAGAGTCCCTTGGACTGCAAGGAGATCCAAACAGTCCATCCTAAAAGAGATCAGGCCGGGGTGTTCATTGGAAGGACTGAGGCTGAAGCTGAAACTCCAATACTTTGGCCAACTCATGGGAAGAACTGACTCATAGGAAAAGACCCTGATGCTGGGAGGGATTTGGGGCAGGAGGAGAAAGGGATGGCAGAGGATGAGATGGCTGGATGGCATCACCGACTCGATGGATATGAGTTTGAGTAATTCCACAAGTTGGTGATGGACAGGGAGGCCTGGCGTGCTGCGATTCATGGGATCGCAAAGAGTCGGACATGACTGAGCGACTGAACGGAACTGAACTGAACATACAAGTAGAGAAAGTAATCAGAAACATTAAGTGGAGGTATGATGGTTTCTGATGTCTCCTCTGTGGAAGAACATTACTAATAAAGAAACCTTAAGGACCCTATCTGCTTTAGAGTCTTGGAATGCCTTATTTGCAAGTTGTCTGGAATTAGCAGTACAAGAGGAAGAAACTGAGGCTTAACCTATTTCCAACTGCTGGATATAACAGTAGCTCTACCTTCAGGGCAGCAAACAATTGGTATTAACTTCGCCACTCGTCCCCCCAGAATATTTCTTGTAGTGATAGGATAAATAATGGAGTAGGTGATAGGACCTAGTGAGGAAGACTTCCTTGAAATACACCATCAGCAGGCAAAGTTTCTCACATATTAGCAGCATGACATAGTATGCTTTTATTTTCTAGAAATTTACATCACTGTAACCTGCCTCTATCAGCCCCTGCATGACTTGCTCATATTTAGTTTTAAGCCAGCTCTAAAGCTCTCTTCCTTCACCTATACCAGGCATTCAGTTCAGTTGTTCAGTTTTCTCCTACACGTTAAGGCCCTGTGGACTGCCATATACCAGGCCTCCCTGTACATCACCGATACACAGAGTTTACTCAAACTAATGTCCATTGAGTCAGTGATGCCGCCCAACCATCTAATCCTCTGTTGTCCACTTCTCCTCCTGCCTTCAGTCTTTGCCAACATCAGGGTATATTCAAATGAGTCATCTCTTCACATTAGGAGACCAAAATATTGGAGTTTCAGCTTTAGCATCAGTCTTTCCAATGAATATTCAGGTCTGATCTCCTTTAGGATGGATTGTTTGGATCTCGTTGCAGTCCAAGGGACTCTCAAAAGTCTTCTCCAACACCACAATAGAAAAGCAACAATTCTTTGGTGCCCAGCTTTCTTTATAGCCCAACTCACGCATCCACACATGACTACTAGAAAAACCATAGCTTTGTATGCGTGGACCTTTTTTGGCAACACAATATCTCTGATTTTGAATAGGCTGTCTAGGTTGGTCATGAGTTTTCCTCCAAGGAACAAGAGTCTTTTCATTTCTTGGCTGTAGTCACCATCTGCAGTGAATTTGGAACCTAAGGAAAAATAAAATCTCTTACAGTTTCCATGTTTTCCTTTTTTTGTCCTGAAATGATGGGAGAAAATGCCATGAGTGCTGAGTTTTAAGCCAAAAGTTTCACTCTCCTCTTTCACTATCACCAAGAGGCTCTTTAGTTCTTCTTCACATTCTGACTTAAGGGTGGTGTCATCTGCATATCTGAAGTCATTGATATTTCTCCCAGCAATCTCGATTCCAGCTTGTGCTTAATCCAGACCAGAGTTTCTCATGATGCACTCTGCATGAGTCAAATTAGTCAGGTACAATATACAAAATTTGACATACACCTTTCCCTATTTGAAACAAGTCTGCTGCTCCATGTCCAGGAGAAAGTCATTTCTTAGGCAGGTTGACAAGAATTCCAGGGGTCCTCAAGGAGAGAGGGATCCGGGATTCTCAAGGAGAAAGGAAGAACAGACATTTTTTTCCCCTCTACATTCCTTAAGATTGTATAACTATAATGTATCTTGCTTGAGGGTAGTTTCTGGGGGAAAAAACAAACAAACAAACAAAAACCTTCTGGCTAATTTTGTTATCTTAAAATGTAAATTATGGGAGTAGGTATAGTGAGGTCTTTACAACCTACAGACATTCTTTTGGTTCATTGTAATACTAAATGGAGAGTGTATAACTTCATTGCTAACACTAGCAAGAGAGACTCTGTCTGCCCGCTTCTGATGTTTATGTCAGAAGCTTTCTCTATCCCTGCTAGATGACTCTCATCTTTGGCCCAAGATTGAATTCTTCTCCTCTGGAGGACTTGAATTTCGGCATCTTTTCATGGTTCAACAACAACCTTTCATCCAGTTCTGTTTTGTCCTGACATGCATACAGATTTCTCAGGAGTCAGGACAGGTGGTGTGGTATTCCCATCTCTTGAAGAATTTCCCACAGTTTGTTGTGATCCATATAGTCAGAAGCTTTGACATAGCCAATAAAGCAGAAGTGTGTGTTTTATGTCTGGAACGCTCTTCCCTTGTAGATGATCCAGTGGATGTTGACAACTTGATCTCTGATTCCTCTGCCTTTTCTAAATCCAGCTTGAACATCTGGAAGTTCACAGTTCATGTACTATTGAAGGCTAGTCTGGAGAATTTTGAACATGACTTTGTTAGGGTGTGAGATGAGGTCAATTGTGTGGTAGTTTGAACAGTAAAGGCTTTGCCTTTACTGGGGAATGGAATAAAAACTGACATTTTCCAGTCCTGTGCCCCCTGATGAGTTTTCCAAATTTGCTGACATACTGAGTGTAACACTCTGACAGCATCATGTTTCTTTAGGACTTGAAAAACCTCAACTGGAATTTCAACACATCCACTAGCTTTGTTCTTAGCAAATCTCCCTAAGGACCCTTGACTTCAGCAGCCATATTCCTTCATATTTCTAGCAGCAAACTAGAGTATGTATTTATTTTCTTCAACTGTGCATTGCTGTAATTTGACTCCAACCAACCACTGCATGGTTATTTCATGGATATTGATGCTTCTAGATACACACCCAGCCTCTCTTCCAATCAGCACCAACCTGTACTTCGTACTTTAGGGGTAGGTATAATGATGACCAGTGTGGCTAGCTCTTATTGATCTTGCTGCAGACCATGTTCAGGAGGGTTAGGTAGTAAGAATTCCTACTCAGAAATTTGTTCTGCATGCCAGTCCTTTCTGTGCCCATTTGGGACTTTCCAATAAATAATCTCTAGAATGCCTTGTTGATATCATAAACACTGGAATACTTGACTTATTCCTGGAGTCCTGAGGGAAACTCAGTGCCACTAGCTCATGGGCATGTTTACTCCAAACACCAAGGCAACACAGCATCTGGGGCCTCGTTAGAGTTACTAGATATTTCCAGGAGATGAGATGTAGAAAAAGAAAAAGGAAACAAAACAACAGAAATACTGAAAACCTAGAAAATTAAGAGTCTTACACAGAGATTTATGGTCTTCTCTGCACTCTATGCAATCTGCCTACCTATTTCTCCTGTTTAGGTATTGGATGGCGATAAAGAATGGGTCTTCTGTTGTTGTATGGTTTAACAAAAAAAAAAATGGACTCACTGAACTGTGTGAGGTAGATATTTACATTTTTCTTTAACTTGTCTCTTCTTGAATCATTCCAGTCCACAATATTATAAACCTTCCTCATTCACAAGCACAACTTTTAAATTTCAAAATGACATTCTGGAGCAAAGAGCTTGTACAGTTTGCTTTGCCTTGAAAAAGATGCAAGAAAGTACATGGATTATGTTTTTCTTCAGATGTACACATCTAACTGAATGGAGTATCAAACGGCAAACCACTCCAGTTTCCTTGCCTGAAAAATCCCATGGACAGAGAAGTCAGGCCCTCTATACTCCTTGGGGTTGCTTAAAGTCTGACAAGACTTTGAACACATAAACACATCTAACTTTTGTTCAGATTTAAAAATCTTCTCTTTCTTTTCTGATAAGATTGCCTGTGGTTGAAACTAAGGTCTAATCCTTTTTCTAAACTATCTCCATGCCTCCATTTAGAATATTGTATGCTTCTTCCCCTTCAGACAAAAAAATAAAAAAGCTTTTCCTTTGAGGAGAGTGTTGTCATCCTTTTCTCCATTCATGTTTTGAAACTTATTTCCAGTTACCTGAAATAAGGATTTCTATCTTGTCTTGGCTTTAAAGGGTCTGGTCCACTAGGATATTTCCTTTACTATTTGGGAATAATGACCTCTAACTTAACATTTCCCTTGTCTAGAGCAATAAGGAGTGCAGTGGAAAGATCTGCAACTGAGAGGAATTTATACCCCCGAGACACACATGTATCTCTTCCTTATCCACACACACATACACACACATATATATATATATATATATATATATTTTATATAAATATATCTATATTTAAAAATAATATATATATATATTTAAAATAAAATATAATATTTTATAATTCTATTTTTAATAACATTAATTATATATTAATATAATATATTATATATAATATATAAATAATATAATATAAATAAAATAAATATAAATAATATAATATAAATAAATATAAATATATATAAGATATAAAATTATTATATATAATAATAAAAAGAATTATATATTTTTATAATTTTTATATTTATAAAAATAAAAATATATTTAAATATAAAAAATATATATCTTATATAAATATATATATTTATAATATAATCTATATATATTATGTATGCATGTATGTATCTGTCTATTATCTATCTATCAATCTATCTATCAATCATCTATATATCCACATATATATTTTCCTTAGAAGTTTGCTGTTTTATGATAGGATCAGCTCTGGCATAGAACTAGAGAACCCCAAGAATTTTTCTCCTACGTGTTCGTGGCACCTCTACCTATCTTTGAAGTGAGGCCATGCCTGATAAAATGTCACAAGTGAAAGAGATTATGTATTCCATTGGATTCCTTGATTCTTTCCATAGCAAGCCTGTTAATCATCTTCACATTTATTTCTATGAAGGTACTAGTCCTTCCCCAAGAATGTATCAGGAAGAATCAGTATCCCTTTTCTGAAGGAGTTCTAGGGAATTAGTGAAATTTTTCCTGAATTTTTTCCTGGATCCTACCACATTTCCTGAAATTTTTCCAGGATCCTACCACATTTGCTTATTTCATACTTTAATACATTGATAGAAGTCCTGATGGTGACAAAGGTCTTCATGAGAACTGCATAAGATGTACTAATGGAGGCACCTGAATGCTCATGGGAAGATGGAGATGATGTTAGGAAGATGAAAGGGTAGCCTGTACAGTGACATACCTGAAGGTGTCAGAAGCAGTGTGCTAGAATTCTGATCACTATAGTAATACAAAATGGGGTGTCCATAGAAAACATATGTAATCCTATCATGAGACTAAGGAAGAAGCTGAAATGTGTGGTTTTGAGATTGCAGAGATTAAGCTGAAATGTGTGGTTATGAGATTAAGCTGGATCATCACCTGGAGGCTGTTGTGTATGCAATGAAGGGAGATGCTTAATTAGAGCTAGCTGGAAGGGAAATGGACTTATTGGTATCATGACAAAAGGAATCATATACAGGCTTTTTTGATTTCTCATCAAAGCTTCCCCCACACTATTATGTCAGTCATCCATTTCATGGCCTACTTTCCCACAGCCTTTTGTACTTCCCATACTCCTGAAAACTTGGTTTATCTGTGCCTTTGATTTGTATCTTCGTTTACATTTACTGAAGCGTCTCTGGTATTGCAAAGATGTGACTTCTAAGTTAGTGCTATCTTCCTTTTGTATAAGTAGAGAAATATTCTAAGAGTAAGAAAGTAAAACCGCAGATATTTAACCACATATGATCTCATAATTGAAATATGTCTAAGAGTACAGTCTATACATTGCTGAGTCCTGACTCCAGCTCTATTAAGTATGCTAAGTGTTGTAACAAGCTTGAAGGAGCCAGTCTCCTGTAAGTCACACAACCCTGCCACGATAATATCTCCTGTATTACAGTGGCACTGCATTTGGTCTCATCTAGTATATCAAGGCATTAAGATTGTAAAAGTTCATTGAGGTCAGAGACCACATTAGCCTATTATATTTTGAACTATGGCCAACCCCTATAGCAAGGTCTGGAGCACTTCCCATGATCCCAGATTTCCAGATTCTGTCCCTGAAATATGTCCATCATTCTCCTCACCATCTCCCTCCATCTTACCACCAACCTGTAGCATGCTCTGTCCATTTCCCTGGAAAGATTCTTTGTTCCTACACTCTTCATCACCTTCCACCAAAGCCTGTCCATTGTCCATAGATTTAGCTCTCTGCTGATTGAATGGATACATTTGAGAAATGCAATTTAGGGGCTTCAGGCAGCCTTCATTGAAGCTTCTTAAGCGCCATAGAAGGAATCTGCACTGCTTTGTGTCTAAACTGAATTTAAATTGATTTAAATTTAAACTGATTTAAATCCTGTCAACTGGGTTATCTGCAAGATGAGCATTCTCTCTCTGAAACTGCACAAAAGTGTTTTAGATGACTTTGCTTTTGTTGTACATTTCCTCAACAGTATCCTCTACCTGGAAGCAACTGATAGTCCAATAGTCCAAATATTCTCAGTTGAACCTGTGTTGAGCCTTTTGTGCTGCAGTTCAGAATTTGTCTGTTAGGCTTGGCTAAGAACAAAGCTTGAACGGTCTTCATGGCACAATCTGTGGAGTTGCAAGAGGACTTAAAGTCTACACTCTATCAATAATTGGGATGTGTCCCTGGTATGTCTGAAAATGTTAACAATGAGATAGCTTGGAGCTGTGATTTTTGTTGGTCATAATGGTCTTTCTTGGAGTTGAGGAACGTGTGCATCTGTTTGGGTCAGAGCCCTTCAGTTTAATAAGGGTTGCATTTTTCCCCCCTGGTTATATAGTTTGGAGGTTAAAATGGTGGTCTCTTGGGCTTCTGAGCAATCCAGAGGACTGGTGATAGGAGTGGTGGCCATAGACTACAAATTCTTCCATTCTTCTTGAGAAGGTGTCACAAAAACACCTGGAAAACTTTTTTGGCCCAAGTGGCTCCAACAGTTTGGAGGACTTGTGATGTTGTCCCTAGGTGGCCACATGGCTATTTTAGCCTAGTGTGTTGCTTAGGAATGGTTTATTGAGGCATGGTTGCCCTGACATCCCAACTTTGTAGCATCACTAAAGCAATAGGCAGCAATGCTTTGGTCACTACCCTTTTCCTCCTATGTATTTCAAAAGAGATCTGTGGGAAGGATCAATGGAGAATGCTGTATGTTTTTGATAAGGTCATGCTGCCTTCCTGGTGAGCTTCTTTTCTTCTACCACTTTCTGCAAACTATCCTCCTTATATTTCCTAGGTCAATTTTACCCATGAAATCATGGGTAAATATGTTTTTATGAGGCTGAATTGCTAAAGAAAGACTGAAAACTCTTAGCAAACTTTAGGAATCTGTGAGGGTTGTCAGTTGACAGGAAAGAGAGTTCTGTATCAGTTTCCTTTCCTTGATAACCTAGGTAAGAAAAGGAGGCCTCTTTTGAAACTGAAAGCCTCTTCAACAGAAAGTGCATATATTTATTTGCTAGGTTTGCCATAACAATATGCCCCATGCCAGGTGACTTCAATAAATGTACTCTCAAACTTCTGGGAATCAGGTATGTAATCAAAGGGTCTGCAGCTTTATGTTCTTCTGAGACCTCTTTTGGATTATGACTGGTCATCACCTGGCTTCACATAGTAATGTCTTCACATAGTAATGTCTCTGTGTTGTCTCTTTTGATCTCCTTAAAAAGAACACATTCTATTGACCAAACTTCCTGTTGTGAGGCTCAATTTCCAAATAGTGTCCGAAACAGATTGTACCTTAGTCACACTTTGACTACATACAAAATTCAGAGGGTTAGGGCTTCCACATACACATTTTAATAGGATGAACTGTATTTTCTTCTTTCCACTTGGTACTGCTATATATTCATCTGTCTTTCAGAGTTCACCCCACTAATCAGGTCTTCCCCATCCAGCAAGTACTGGTTAAGAAAAACAGTGAGTCATTCTGGAGTAATACAGATGTAAAAAAATTCAAAATTTTGCAAAGACATAAAGAAAGTAAATCATTTACATAATTTGGTAAATATTAAAGCATAATGTGAAGCACATGATGAACTATGAAAAGGTTGCAAAGAAAAAAGTTATATTTCATATACACACTATATATATATATATACATATATATATATATATACACACACACACACATATAGTATATATATATATATATACTAGCAAATTAGCTCATAACAAATTTTCAAAATAATAAGTGGTCCTCAAATAGACCTGAGGACAACACTTGTAACAACAATTTTGTCTTAAATTGAATTGGTAATAAGTATAGCTATTTGTTGGAGAAGGCAATAGCACCCCACTCCAGTACTTGCTTGGAAAATCCCATGGATGGAGGAGCCTGGTAGGCTGCGGCCCATGGGGTTGCGAAGAGTCGAACACGACCGAAGCGACTTAGCAGCAGCAGCAGCAGCAGCAGCATAGCTATTTGTTTATGCTAAATTCATTTTTAAAGAAAATGATAAACTTCTCATATTTGTATGAGAGAATGTAGTTTTTGAATGAGGCATTCTCTCATACACAGAATTGAGAGATCAGATACTACTTTAACGAATACCCATGTATCCAAGATGTTCAGGCCAAGCAACTTGAAAACAGTAGATTTTAAAGCTGAGAGATTTGTATTGCAGGGCCATGCAAGGATGTGTGTGGCTTATGCCTTTTAATATCCCAAACTCCCCCAAAGCTTTCAGTAGAACCATATATGAGTCAGACCCTCTGGTCCTGAGGTAGGGCCATGGTCAGGTCACTGTCTTCCTGTAAACAACTATGGAAATAAATATCATTCCATATTCTGAACAGAAAGGTCTGAATTTGATTTTCACTCTTCAAGGTCCTGGTTGGGAGGAGGCTTTCCTGTACAGGCTGCTTATCCTATCTGGGAGCCTTCTAGTGCCCAACATGCAGTCTTAGTCCTCCAATCAGTGCCCTGTCCTAGCAGGAGAAGCAGCTCTCAGTTCTCAATTCCCTGGTGTTACCAATATCCCTATACCATGCCCAGCCATCTTCAAAGAGGAGCCAGGTGTCCAACACACAGCTGGCTCTCAACCTCCTCAGTCCACCCAAATGGGGGGCTGGGTCCCATAGACTATGACCCATGTAGGTCGCTACAACAATTAATTCAAGGATGGTGGGCAGTTTTATATTTCTCTGAACCTTGGGCCAGGCCGGTGAGTGGAGTGAATGATTCTAGTAAGGGCTCTTGACCTCTTTAGCCTCCCTCATGCTCTGAAGCTCACTAACAAGCCCAAGGCCAGAGAGAGAGCCTGGAGTGCCCTGGACAAAATTTGCAATATTATTTTAGCTACACTGTGCTGAGAGTCTGACTTTTGATGTAGCTGCTTTGTGATGGCTTTTGACATACATCAACATTAATGAGCCATAGGAACACGTGTCCCTCCCATCCTCAAGCCCCTCCCACATCTTCCTCTATCTTTTTTCTTCTAGAACATCTGGAATACTTAAGGGCACTCGCTTTTGAGACCCTGGTTCATGCATATGAAATCCTGAATGATGACTTTTTACAAGAGTTATGGACTTCTGTAAATTTAACATGTGAAAATATGGGTGCAGATTTTTGTATGTGAAATATGAAATGTTTTATGTTCAATAATCTCCCTGTACATTTTTCTTCATGATATATGGAATCTTGGTTATTTTCCATAGGGATATCTGTGCACACTTTTCCTACATGAATGTGAAAGTCTGTGTATTTTACATATGAAAATTTGGCATACATTTTCCTGCTTGAAGTATAAAATTTATGCAGTTCTTATTTAATAATCTCAAAGGAAGAGGGGAGGAGAGGTTGAGATATATGGAGAGAGTAACATGGAAATTTATATTAGCCAATGGGAACTTTCTGTATGCCTCAGGGAACTCAAACAGGGGCTCTCTATCAATCTAGATGGGTGGGATGGGGAAGGAGATGCAGGGAGTTTCAAGAGAAATATGACATATGTATACCTACAGCTGACTCAGGTTGAAGTTTGAGGGAGCACAACAAAATTCTGTAAAACAATTAACCTTCAATTATAAATGGATAAATTCATAAAAATATTTTCTAACATGAAATATATCTGTTGTTCTTATATGGAAATCTGGAGGCAAATTATTATCCATGAAACATCAAGTCTGTACATTTTGCAGACAAATTTCAAGATACAGATTATCCTACATGAAATTTGGTGTTTTTTATATTTCACATACAAAATTCTGGGCACAGATTTCCTTGATTTAAATATGGAATACTCTATATTTCACACAGGAAAACATGGGTGTCATCATTTCCACATTAAATATGTAATTTTTGATATTTCACACTTGAAACTAGAGGCACAGATTTTCCTGCATGCAATATGGATCACATTGTATGAAATTCTGAGAAAATATCTTCTATATTCACAGCTGAGTTATTTACACTACATCTATGAATATATGTGTGCACATTTTCCTACATGATAGATCAAATGCTTTGTGCTTGACATTTGAAAATATGGATTCATCATCCTATATTAATTATTAAATAATTGATATTTCACATATTAAAATATAAGTGCGGGTTTTATAGGAATACTCTCTCCAATGTGAAATAACATTTTATTATGCTTCACGTGTGCAGATTACCAAAATAAAATATGGAATGATATATATTTTACAGATAATAATTTGAGAGCATATTTTTCTGCCATACTAATGTATGAAACTTTCTATATTTCACATACAAAGATCTTAATGAAGATTTTCTACATAAAATATGTAATTTTCCATGTTTCACATATAGTAATCTGGGAACAGATATTCCTACACAGAACATGAGCTGTGTAAATTTCATATGTGAAAGTACATGAGCCAGTTTTCCAACTTGAAATATTACATACTCTATATGTCACACTTGAAATCTGTCTACTCATTTTCTACATGAAATATGAAATACTTTATACAGTACACTTGAAAATCTCTGCTCAAGTTTTCCTATGTGAAGTAATGAACATCATGTATATCACATATGAAGAATTGGGTGCTAACTTTCCCACATGACATCTGGATATTTTGTATATTTCAGATACCAAAATCTGTGTGCCAGTTTTACTACCTAAAACATGGAATTCTGTATATTTCAAATATCAATATGGGTGATCATCTTACTCAATTAAAGATCAAATGAACATGGCTAGGGCAGGACCCAAGATTTGGAAGAGGCCAAGGTCCTTTGGACAAGGGCACTGTCTTGCAGGCAGAAGCACAGAGAGAGTCTGCTGCCCTAGAGAATTTTTCTACACATGAGTAGGTGATAGGGGAAGGTGCTGGGCTAGTGTTGCCTAGGATCATCCCATCAGCCGACACACACCCTCCCCGAGTGTGGCACTCATTGGCACCATATGAGAGAAATAACTGGCTAAGGTAGAGTCTCGGCATGAGATTCCATGTATCCTGGGAGACGGGGTGTGAGCATCGTATCAGTCCGGGCACTTCCAGACCTCATAACAGTGCAGAAAAGTGAGGAAAGCATAGGAGATGGGTATATGTGTGTGTGCCTCTGCCAAAATTTGCCTGTGAGGGAGAGAATCGGGAGGAAGCAAGGGTGGTGGACACTTTGCACACCAGGACACAGGGACAGTTAGAGACAAGAATGTCCCTGGGAGTATTTCAGAGTCTGCTGCTTTTCAGGTTCCAGGGACTAGGGAGTAGCTGTCCTATCTATTAGTCCCCTACATGTGACAGAAGTTCTGCCATGAATTTCTTCCATTCTCTGAAGCCTTGATCTTCACGGTGGAGGGCAGAGGGGCAAAGGTGTGTGTCTACAACTGACAGAACATTCTGACACTGGAGAAGAATCTCTGAATTTTGTCATGGTGGTCCTGAAGGAAATCGACACTATGAGACTCAGGGTCCCTTGATTTTAAGTGGGCATCTTGGATGTCTCCTGGGCCAACCTTCAACTGGGGTCCATGGACTGTGGGTTCTGTATCCTGGCAGGGATGCGTGAGCTGTAGGCCAAGCTATCACAGTATAGAGACAGCAGCAGAAAGACAGCCTTGGCGTTTAACATATCAGTGAGGTCTGGGCTATAATCAAGCCCTGTTGAAGCATTTGGCAGGGAAATGCTGCTTTCTGCACAAGGGAGGCATGAGCTGTGAGCCCTAGGTAGGCAGGATTATCAGAGTGTCGTCTATGGTGGGACTCCATGTGTATGGGTTAGTAAACTATAAAGCCGATGGGAAGGTAATCTCCCTTCCCTTCTTGACCTCATCATATTCAGTGCCTTCTTTCAGCAGAGACTCTTTGGATCCATGCATATCTTCTCAGGATACTGTATCAAACACAGGCCTGTCACACTCTCTTTGGCCATCTGGCTACCCAGTGTCTATCTGGCCTTTTCTTGATGTAGGAGATAAACCTCAGGGGAAATGGAAACATTTACAAATAGAAAACTTCCCTTAGGATGAGCAAGAGAACATGGGTCAGAAGGTCATGGGCCCAGTATGGGAGTGGGGATGGGTTGCTGAGCCTGTGAAGAGGGCACAAAACTCACAAGGAATGATCTTGAGAGGTGCAGGCCCAGAAAGCGGTGCTTCAAGTCAACAGAGTCCAAGGCCCCTTGCTATTTCTGTTTGGCTCCTGGAAAGAAAGCACAGGGAATGGAAACATGACAATATGTTTGGCACTATGAACCTGTCCAAGGTGACAGTACAATACAGAACGCAGGTACATATCACTCAGCTATCCTCAGTAAGTACTCCCAACCCTTCCCATGTCTTTCCAGGACAGTCCCCATCATGAGCAAACCCCAAGTTTTTCCAACTTTCCATGATAATTGTAAAAGTAGAAGACACTGACTTCATCAACAGGGTGACAGGAAATAATGCATTAAAAAAAAAAAAAGAAAAGAAAAGAAAAAAGAAAGAAAGAAAAGAGAGGTGCTCAACAAAGCCTATTATCCTGGACGAATATGCCTCTAGTTCTGCATATGTACAAATTTTTTTTTTCAGGGTTTCATGTGTATGTGTATGTGTTCATGTGGCAGCACAAATGTGTGTGTGAGCTCTAGGATCTGACCTGGATGGGAATGGAAGAATGGATGTGGAAAATTTGAAAAAGCCTGTGTAATCCACATACACCATGGGGTAGCAGAAGCACTAACACTAGGATAACAAGCCCAAGGAAGTTACCAAAGGAACAAGGTGTAAGTAAAAGCATGCTGCTCCAACCTGGATCCATGGGCAGAAAGAAGAGGCAGGGAGGAAGCACCTGGGTGTATGCTTGCTTCATGGAAGACTTAAAGGAGCTGGGAATCAGAATGAGCATTATCATCAGGCACATTAGGGAAGGTATGCACAGTCCCTTGGACACCCAGCAATAAAGAACTTTCTGTCCTTCTCAAGTGCAGGAGCATTCTTTCCCCTACATGACCAGTGCATGAACACACATTGCCTCTTCTGTAAGGTTTGGCAGAGACTGATGACACTGTAGTAGCATAAGCAGCTGCTACCTGAAGAGACTGCCAGTTTGAAACATCATTCTTTAAACTCTTCACAGAATGCTTGGATCTGGAAATGATGTCTTCAGTTGATTCCCTCGCTGCTCCTGAACCTACAGGGTTGGGGTTACAGGGCAGGCTGGGATGTGTTCTCACATGGAGGCTGGAAGAAAACAGAAACACTTTGAAAGGTCCTCTGTACAGTCAATGGCAGTCTTCAATTCTTCTGGCATCAGTGAGTTACAGCCTTTATTGGGATGCTGTCCCTTCATTTATCTCTGTTTAGTGATGCTTCATCTTTGAGAGAAATCCATTTCTTAGAGAGAATTCCATTTCTAAAAAGATTTCTCTGTGTGTCACATACTGGCATGTGGGCAAATTTTTTCTACATGAAACATAGAACTCAATAATTCACATATGAACATATGCATGCAAATTTTCTCTATGAAATGTGAAATTCTCTATAGTTCACCTGTGAAAATGACAGCACAAACTTTCCAAAACAGAATTGGAATTCTCTGTATTTCATATAAAAATTTATGTGCAGGTTTTCCCACATGAGATTGTGAATTTTATGTTTTACACATGTGAAAAACTAGGTGTTACCTTTTCTCCATGAACTGTGTAATTCTGCATATTTCCCTTATAAGCATCTGCCCATTGATCTTAGCAACAAAAGATGGAATTTTTATTTTTTTTCACATATGTAAATTGGGGCACTGATTTTCCTCTATTAAATACAGAATATCTGATTATTCTGTGCTGATTATAGCCATGAAAAGAAAAGACTCTCACCCCTGGGAAGAAAAGATATGACCAACCTAGACATAATGTGCTGAGAAACAGAGATATCACTTTGTCAAAAGAAGCCCATATAGGCAAAACTATTTTATTGTTTTCCACTGAATATGTATGGATGTCCATCTTGGGTGACCATACATGGCATGGCTTAGTTTCATTGAATTAGAGAAAGCTATGGTCCATGGGATTCGATTGCTTACTTTTCTGCCATTGTAGTTTCAGTCTGTCTGCCCTCTGATGTTCTTTCTCAGCACCTACCATCTTACTGGGGTTTATCTTACCTTGGATGTGGGTTACCCCTTCTCACCCGCTGGCCACTCCAGCATTGTGCAGCTGCTGCTCACTGCTCCAGTGAATTTACTAAACTCAGCAGTGGCCACAAAACTTGACAAGATCAGTTTTCATTAAAATCCCAATGAAAGGTAATGCCAAAGAATGCCTGAAGTACCACACAAGTGCACTCATCTCACATGCTAGTAAATTAATGCTCAAAATTCTCCAGGCCAGGATTCAGCAATACCTGAATCATGAAATCCCAGATATTCAAGCTGGTTTTAGGAAAAAACATAGGGATGAGGGGTCAAATTTCCAGCATCCATTGGATTATTGAAAAACCAGGAGAGTTCCAGGAAAAACAAAACAAAACTACTTCTGCTTTATTGACAAAGTCAAAGAATTTGACTGTGTGGATCACAATAAACTGTGGAATATTCTTAGATGTGAATACTAGATCACCTGACCCACCTCTTGAGAAATCTGTATGCAGGTCAGGAAGAAACAGTTAGAACAGGACATGGAACAACATACTGGTTCCAAATAGGCAAAGGCTGTATATTGTCTTCCTCCTTATTTATCTAATATGCAGAGTATATCATGAGCCATGTCATCCTAGGTGAGACAAAGCTGGAATCAAGATTGCTCAGAGAATTATCAGTAACCTCAGATATACAGATAACACCACCCTTATGGCAGAAAGTGCAGAACTAAAGAGCCTCTTGATAAAAGTGAAAGAAGGGAGTGAAAATACTAGCTTAAAACTCAACATTCAGAAAACTAAGATCATCACTTCATGACAAATAGATGGGGAAACTAGAAACAGTGGCAGATTTTATATTTTTGGGCTATAAAATCACTGCATATGGTGACTGCAGCCATGAAATTAAAAGACACATACTCCTTGGAAGGAAAGTTATGACCAACCTAGACAGCATATTAAAAAGCAGAGACATTACTTTGCCAGAAAAACATCTGTCTAGTAAAGCATATGGTTTTTACAGTCATCAGGTATGGATATAAGAGTTGGACTATAAGAAAGCTTAGTGCTGAAGAACTGATGCTTTCAAACTGTGGTGTTGGAGAAGACCCTTGGAATGCAAACGGATCCAACAAGTCCATCCTGAAGGAGATCAATCCTGAGAGTTCATTGGAAGGACTAATGTTGAAGCTGAAACTCCAGTCCTTTGGCCACCTGATGCGAAGAGCTGACTCATTTGAAACTACCCTGATGCTAGAAAAGATTGAGGGCAGGGGGAGAAGGGTATAACAGAGGATGAGATGGTTGGATGGCATCACAGATTCAATGGACATGTCTTTGTAACCTCTGGGAATTGGTGATGGACAGGGAGCCCTGGCATGCTGCGTTCCATGGGTTCCCAAAAAGGCGAACACGACTCAGCGATTGAACTGAATTGATTATGGATGTGCGAGTCTGACTATAAACAAGGTTGAGTGCCAAAGAACTGAGGGTTTGGAACTGTTTTGCTGAAAGTGAGTCTTGAGAGTCTCTTGGACAGCCAGGAGATCAACCCAGTCAATCCTAAAGTAACTACACCTAAATATTCATTGGAAGGACTGATGCTGAAGCTCCTATACATTGGCTACCCGATGTAAAGGACTCATGGGAAAAGACTGAGGCTCTACCTTGTCATAGAATATTGTTGTCTCTGATATGGGAAAGACTGAGCGCAGGAGAAGAAGTGGGCAATGGAAGTTGAGATGGTTGGACATGCTGGAATCACAAGACTCAACAATCATGAGTCTGAGCAAAGTGTTGGAGACACTTTGGGTGGGGAAGGGTAGGGAAACCTGGAGTGCTACAGTCCAAGGTATTGCAATGAGCTGGACTTGGCTGAGTAACTGAAAAACAGTAACTTTTTATCACATATGTCAATCAGGAGGAGATATTCCAACTTGAAATACAGAATTCTCTATACCCCCAAAGGAAAATTAGACACTACTTTTTGAAATATGGACATCTCTCTATTTCATTTATGAATGTCTGGATGCCAGTTTTACTTCTTAAGCTATGAGAGTTTGAATAATTCACTGTTTCAGCTGTTTACATGTAATAAGGAATATTGTATATTTCAAATATGAAAATTTGAAATGTAATAAGGAATATTGTATATTTCAAACATGAAAATTTGAAGTATGCGAAGTATTCCATGTGTGAGAATGGGCACACAGTCGAATTTTCTCTTTCTTATTTTAAAGTCTGACACCAGATAGTCCTTCAGCTAAGATGAAGTTCTCAATTTCACATATGAAATTCTAGGTGTAGATTTTAGAACATGAAATATGAAATTTTCTGTAATTCACTTATGAAAACCTGGTGACAGATTTTCCAACTTGAGATATGGAATTCATGGTATATCACATATGAAAAGGTTTTATTGCCTGAAATATGCAATTCTTTATAATACAGTTATGAAACTCTGAATGCAGATTTGTATGCAGGGAATATGAATAGCTCTATTTCACATATCAAAACACAGTCACCGGTTTTCAACGTGAGTAGTGGATTTTTTTTTTTTTTTCCTCATTGGAACATCTGTGTGCTGACATTCCTTCAAAGAATATAGAATACTGTGTATTTAACATTTGAAGAACAGTCATCAATTTCCCTACAATAAACATGGAATTTTCTATTTTGTATATGAAAATGGCTTCAGCTGTGAAATTCTCTATATGTCAGCAAAGAGAATTTGAAGGAAGATCTGACATAACATGTAAAATCCTCTATATTTTGCATTTGAAACTCTGAAGACAATTTTCTCATATTGAATTTGAAATCTCAGTTAGTCACATAGGAAAATTTGTGTCAGATTTCATACATAAAGTATGTAATTTTCCATGATTCAGAAATTAAGATCTGGGCCAAATGGGACAATATACATTCACCTATGTTTCATGTATGAAAATTTGGTCCCAGAGTTCCCTATTGAAATGTAGTATTCTCTATATTGTATTTATGAAAGTCTGGGTGAAGATTTCACTACATGTTATATGAGAAACTCTATATTTACATTTGAAACTCTGGGTGCCAATATTTTTACATGAAAAAGGTAAATCATTAGCAACTTTTCAATTTGTAGGTTCTGATGTTTCCACGTGATATAAGAAGATCTGTTTATTTCACATATGAAAATCTGGATGTCATTTTTACCTGTGTGAAATCTGAAGTTCAGTGAAACTGCATGCAGAAAATTTGTGTGCAGGTTTTGATACATGATACTGTGAAATTCTGCAAATATGTCATTAGAAAATCTGGGTATCCATTTTCCTTCATTAAATATGAAATTTTCAGTATTTCCTTGATCTAAATCAGAGCACAGTTTTAGTTACATAAAATAGGTAATTATTTTTATTTCCCACTTGAAAACCTGGGTTCAGACTTCCCAGTGTGATTGATGGAATTTTTGGAATTCATTCTTGAAAATGTGGGTATAGATAACCTTACATGAATTTTGGTATTCTCTTTATTTCAGGTATAAAAATCAAGGCAAATAGTTTCTTGCATGAAATATGATATTCTCAAATGAATATTAAGGTTAGACAGGAAACAAAATTCTGAGAAAAAAATATCCTTCAGTTAAAAATAAATAAATTAGAAAAAGGAAATTGCTGAAAAAAATACGGTATTCCATTTATTTCATATTTCACCATCTAGGTGTAGATGTTTCTAACTGAAAAATGGAACTCTCTGTATTGCTTATATTTAAATCTGTAAGCAGAGTCTACCACAAGCAATAGTGAATTCTCTATATTTGACATAAGAAAACCTGCTAAGGAATTATTCACAATGGAAAATTGGGATTTTATTATTTCACATATGAAAACCAGGGTACAGATTGACTTATAATATATGAACTGTATGTATTTCAGATTAAAAATTTCAGTGCAACAGCTTTACATGAAAAGTGCCTCCAGTCAAAGATGTGGTTTTTCCAGCAGTCATGCATGGATATGAGAGTTGAGCTATAAACAAAGCTGAGTGCTGAAGAATTGATACTTTTGAACTGTGGTGTTGGAGAAGACACTTGAGAGACCCTTGGACTGCAAGGAGATCCAACCAGTCCATCGTAAATGACATCAGTCCTGAATATTCATTGGAAGGACTGATGCTGAAACTCCAATACTTTGGCCACCTCATGTGAAGAATCGACACACTGGAAAAGATCCTGATGCTGTGAAAGGTTGAAGGCAGGAGGAGAAAGTGATGACAGAGAATAAGTTGGTTGTATAGCATCCCTGACTCTATAAACATGAGTTTGAGTAAGCTCTGGGGGTGGTGAATGGATAGGGAGGCCTAGTGTGCTAGAGCCCAGGGTCTCAAAGAGTCAGACATGACTGAGTGAATGAACTGAACTGAACTCATGTTTCAAATTGGAAATCTTACCTCCAGTTCCTCCCTGTCCATCACGAACTCCCGGAGTCCACCCAAACCTATGTCCACTGTGTCAGTGATGCCATCCAACCATCTCATCCTCTGTTGTCCCCTTCTCCTGCTGTCCTCAATCCCTCCCAGCATCAGGGTCTTTACAAATGAGTCAGTTCTCGGCATCAGGTGGCCAAACTATTGGGGTTTCAGCTTCAACATCAGTCCCTACAATGAACACCCAGGGCTGATCTCCTTTAGGATGAATTGGTCGGATCTCCTTGCAGCCCAAGGGACTCTCAAGAGTCTTCTCCAACACCACAGTTCAAAAGCTTACATTCTTTGGCACTCAGCTTTCTTTACAGTCCAACTGTTACTTCCATACATGACCACTGGAGAAACCATAGCTTTGACGAGACGGACCTTTGTTGGAAAAGTAATGTATCTGCTTTTTAATATGCTGTCTAGGTTGGTCATAACTTTCCTTCCAAGGAGCGAGTGTCTTTTAATTTCATGGTGGCAATCACCATTCACAGTGATTTTGGAGCCCAGAAAAATAAAGTTAGCCACTGTTTCCACTGTTTCCCCATCTACTTGCGTTGAGGTGATGGGACCGGAGGCCATGCTCTTAGTTTTCTGAATGTTGAGCATTACCTCAGGTATTATTAAATGAATTAGCAAAATCCTGTATTCCATATACGAAAACTGGACACTGATTTTGAGCCATCATGCATGCAATTTGCTACATGTCAGCTACGAAGAGCTGGGTGTAGACTGTCCTACATGAAACATGGAATTCTCTATATTTCCCTTATCGAGATAGAAGCACAGGGTGTTCTTTCTGAAATATGGAATTCTTTAGATTTTATGCTTGAAAATACAAGTCCTACTATTTCTACCTTAAACATTTATTGAGATGGAATTCTCTACATTTCTCATTTGAAAGTCTAGCCACAGATTTTTTTTGCATTAAATATTAAATTCAGTGCCTAATGGAATGAAACATTCATTCTGTATATTACACTTATGAATATATGTGTGCACATTTTCCTTCATGATATATGGAATTCTCTGTGTTTAACCTCTCAAAATATGGACATTCATTTTTCCTACATGCATATTAAATTCTCTACACTCTTCATATTAAGGTAATAGCAAGTGTTTTCTAGGCATAGGTTTTTGAATGTCAAATATTGAATATTGTATGTTTCATGTGTGAAATTCAAAGTACAAATTTTCATGGTCAAATATGGAATGATGTTTACTTTACAGATGATAATATACACATATCTTTTTCTGCTTGCTATATGAAATTCTGGATATGTAATATTCAAAATCTGTATTAAGATTTAATGACATAAATATGTAACTTTCTGTCATTCACATGGTGAAATTTGTGAACAGATTTTTCCCGTGTGAATCATGAAAAGTCTACATTTCTCACATAGAAACGTGTGAGCAGATTTTCACACATAAAATATGAAATTTTTCAAGTTTCATATATGGAAAAATGGGCCTAGATATTCCTCATAAATGTATGGAATTTTTTCTGTGTTTCATATATAGATATACTGTTGTCTATTTTACCATATGAAATATGAATTCTCTATATTTCACATTTGAAATCTGGACACCCATTTTCAACATGAAAGAAGAAATACTCCATATATCACATATGAAAATCTCTCTTCAAGTTTTACCACATGAAACTGAGTATTATGTATATCACATAAGAAAAGATGTCTCCTCCAAGATTTAGAACTTCTATATTTCAGACGACAAAATCTGTGCAGCAATGTGACTAACAAAAGCCTGAAAATCTGTATATTTTACATATGAAATTAAAGGTGATGATGTTAATAAATTAAATGTAGAATTCTCTACATTTTTCATATGAAAATAATATTGATGAGTTTATCCCATGATATATTGAATGTTCTGTATTTCACTTAACAAAATCTGTATGCTGATTTTCTTACATGAAATGTGGAGTTCTTTATTTGCTGTATGTGAAAATCTGGCTGTGATTTTTTTTACATTAAATACAGAATTCTCTGTTTTTTACATTGTAAAATGATGGCATTGGTTTGGTTTTCTTAAGATGCAGAGAACTTGGTTGAGTCTTGTAAGACTGAGTGTTTCTAAGAATCTGTCCATTTCTCCCAGATTATTTATTTTATTGCCATTTGGTTGTTCACAATAGTCTCTTTTACTCCCTTGTATTCCTGAATTTTCTGTTGTAACCTCTCCTTTTTCATTTCTAAGTTTGCTTATTGTTCTCTCCTTTTTCCTCGATGAGTCTGGCTAAAGGTTTCTCAATTGTGTTAGTCTTCTCAAAGAACCAGCTTTTAGTTTTTTTTTTTTTTTTAATATTTACTATTATTTCTTTCATTACTTTTTGATTAATTTCTGCTAAGATCTTTATGGTTTGCTTTCTCTTATACTAATATCAGAAGTGTTGTTGTTGTTGTTTTTCTTCTTCTTATTTTTTCCAGCTGTTTTAGGTGTATAATTAGCTGTCTATTCAATGTTTTTATTTTTTCTTGAGGTAGGACTGTAGTGCTGTAAACTTTCCTCTTAGAACTGCCTTTGCAGCATCTCGTAGATTTTGGGTTGTCCATGTTTTCATTGTTGTTTGTTTCCAGAAATTTTTGGGTTTCCTTTTTGAACTCTTCAGTAACCTGATGGTTATTTAGAAATGAATTGGTTCATCTCCACATGCTTGTGCTTCTCACAATTTTCTTTCTTGTAGTTGACATCCAGTCTCATAGTTTTGTGGTTGGAGAAGGTGTTTGATGTGGTCTATCCCAGAGAATGTTCCATTGCAAATGAGCAGAAGACGTATTCTTCTGCATTTGAATAGAATGTCATGAATATATCAATGAGATCCGTCGAATCTAACATATCATTGAAGACTTCTGCTTCCTAACTAATTTTCTGTTTTAATGATCCCCCCATTGGTGTGAATGGAGTGTTAAAATCTCCTACTGCTATTGTGTTACTGTCAATTTCTCCTTTTACATCTGTTAGTGTCTGTGATATGTGTAGGGGTGCTCCTGTATAGAGTGTATAGATATGTACAATTGTTATGTCTTCCTCTTGGATTGATCCAGGTAGAAATGGAAATTATGAACAATCCAATTACAAGCAATAAAATCAAAGCTGTGATCAAAAATCTCGAAAAACAAAAACCAAGGAAACAGAAAGCTTCACAGGAGAATTCTATCAAACATTTAGAGAACAGCTAATGTCTACCATTTGAAACTTCTTTCAAAAATTTCAAGGAAGTAACACTTCCAGACTCATTACACAGGCTGCCATCACCCTCACACCAAAACCAGAAAAAGACAAGGCCACAAAAGGAAGAAGAAAAAACAAAAGTAAGAAAGAAAGAAAAGGAAAACTACAGCCCAATAACACTGAAGAACATAGATGGAAAAGTTTTTAAGAAAGCTTTATCAAACAGAATTCAGCAGCACAACAAAAATCTCATGCACCATGATCAAGTTGGGTTTATTCCAGGGATGCAAGAATTTGTCAATATATGCATATCAAACAATGTGATACACCATTTAAAAATTGAAAGATAAAAACCATATGAGAATCTCAATAGAAGAGGGAATATGCTTTGCCAAAATTCAGCATCCATTTATGATTAAAATTCTTCATAAATGGGAATATAAGGAATCCAACTAAACAATGAAAAAGCCATATATCATAAGCCTACAGCAAACATTCTCAATGGTGAAAAACTGAAAGCTTTCCTCCTAAGATCAGGAACAAGACAAGGATTTTCACTCTCACCCCTATGACTCAGCGCATCTCTGAAAGTTCTACCTACAGTAATCAAAGAAGTTAAAGTAATTAAAGCAATCCAGATCAGAAAAGAAGAAGCAAATGTCTCACTGTGTGCAGATGATCTGAAACTGTACATAGAAAACCCTGAAGATAGTATCAGAAAATGACTAGAGGTAATCAGTGAATTTAGCAAAGTTGTAGGACAGAAAATGAATAGAGAGAGATCTCTCTCATTTCTATATTCTAACAATGGCAAATCAGAAAGAAAAATTGGGGAACTGATCCCATTCACCTTTACATAAAAAGAATTAAATATCCAGGAAGAAACTTACCTAAGGAGACTAAAGAAGTGAACACAGAAAATTATAAGACTCTAACGAAAGAAATGAAAGATGACAGAAACAGACGTAAATTCCATGTTCCTGAGTAGGAAGAAGCAATATTATGAAAATGATTAGCTATAGTAATGGCTATATATAGAAAGTGCAATCTATAGATCCAATGCGATCCCATTAAATTTTCAATGGCATTTTCACAGAACTAGAACAACAACAAAATATCACAATTTATATGGAAATCGAAAAGACCCCCGAATAACCAAAGCAGTCTTGAGAAACTACAATGAAGTCAGGTGAAGCAACCTTCCTTACTTCAGCTTAAACTACAAAGCTACAATCTGCAAAAGAGAATGGTACTGGTACAAAACAGAAATATAGATCAATGGAACAACATATAAAGCACAGAAATATACCCATACACCTATGCAACATTATTTTTGACAAAGGTGAAATTAATAGACATTGGGGCAAAGACAGCCTCTTCAATAAATGGAGTGGTGAAAAGAGGACAACTACTTATAAAACAATGACATTAGAATACCTCCTAACACCATAAACAAAATAAACTGAAAATGGATTAAAACCTCAAATATAAGACCAGAAACTATAAAACTCTTACAGGAAAACATGGGCTGAACACTTGATGACATAAATCAAGGCAAGAACATATATGACCCACCTCCAAGAGTAAGGTAAATTAAAAACAAAAGTAAACAAGTGGGACCTGATCAAATTTACAAGCTTTTGCACAGCAAAGGAAACTATAAGTATGGTGAAAAGAAACCCTGTTATAGGGAATATAACAGCAAATGAAACAACTGGCAAAGGATTAATTTCCAAAATTTACAAGCAGCTCATAAAACTCAGTACCAGAAAAACAAAGAACCCCATCAAAAAGTGGGATAAAGACCTAGACAATTCGCCAAGAATATATACAGATGGCTAAAAAACACATGAAAAGCTCTTCAACAATGGTCATTACTAGAGAAATGCAAATGAAAATTAACAATGAGATAGCACCTTACACTTCCAATTTTGCTGTGAATGTAAATTGATACAACTCCCATGGAAGATAGTATGGGGATTCCTTAGAAACTGGTAGTAAACAAGCATATGACACAGCAGCCCCACTCCTAGACATCTACCATGAAGAAATGACAACTGAAGTAGACACATGTATATCATTGTTCCCTGCAGCACTATTTACAAGAGCTAGAACATGGTTACAACCTGGATGTCTATCGACAGATAAATGGATAGAGAAGTTGTGCTGTATATACACAAAGGAATATTACTCAGCCATAAATAGGAACATATTTGAATCAGACCTAATGAGGTGAATGAAGCATGAAACTATTACACAAACTGAAATGAGTCAAAAATAGAAAGATAAATACTGTATTCTAATGCATATATATGGAAACTTGAAAAATGGTACTGAAGCACTTATTTACAGGGCAACAATAGAGAAAAAGACAGACAATATACTAAAAGACAGGATGGAAGGGGAGGGAGGGTGAGATATATGAAAAGAGTAACATGGAAACTTGCCTTACTATATGTAAAATAGTTAGCCAGTGAGAATTTACTGTATGGATCAGAAAACTCAAACAGGGCCTCTGCATCAACTTTGAGGATGGGATTGGGATGGTAAATGGTGGGAGGTTCAAAAGGGAGTGAATATACGATAAACCTATGGCCAATTCATGTTGAAGTTTGACAGAAAACAGAAACATTCTGTAGAGCAATTATATCTATTTCAAAAATGAAAATCGGGACACCACAGTTTTTTAATGAAATATGGGATTCTTTGAATATATATATATATATATATATATATATATACACACACATACATATATACATATATACACATATATACATATATACATATATAACAATATATATATATATGTAAATGTAGTGTACACATGGGTACTGCATTGCCTGTGTTTGTGTGTGAGTTTCTTAAGTGCAGAGATGAAGACGATAGAACATGAGATGTGTTGCAACCAGAAGAGGAGGCAGGACACATCCATAGACTGGGGTAGACTGGTCTATATATCTCCACTCTACCCCTATCCAGGAAAAGAATGGAGAAGATGGAAAGTGACAGCTCAGAACATTGAGTCTACAATTCTGGAATTGCATCAAGAGACGTAAATAAGCTTACATTTTCTGTTGTGTTGTTGTGTTTATTTGTACTAGGAAGCAGAGGTGAGGGCTTGAAGCATCACCCAGTGTAAATCACGTGGTGTGGGGCTTTTACCAACTGCCTTTGGAACCTTCCATCTGTGGCTGGACCACAGATGGACCTTCCATCTATGAGCTGACCTATGGAAATGGGAAGGACGGGAATCACAATTGTGGCATGACTGGTTCTTTGACCTAAAACAGATCATTAACCACCCCCATATGTCTGACATGACCAAGATGAAGACTTGCTTAGCTCCATGATTCTTTGGGAGTTCAGTAAGGTAGACTGAGGATATGTGGACCAGGGAGTTGTGCAGGCAAGGAGGGAATCATATTACCCAGGTGCATCCGGTGTGAGCCTTTGGAGAGAATAAGAAGAAGCTGTGGATGCCTGCCTGGCATGCATGCTGAGGACCCTAGAAGCTTGCACCTTAACCTTTTCCATCCTAGTTCTGACAGATGCAGGAACTAGGCCATCCACAGTCCCGTTGTAAACTGGCATTTCCCTTTGGGGACAACCCTGCTTCTGGAACAGAGTGATTGTTAAGTAGTATCACCTTGGCATCACAACGAGGCTCCCAGTGCAGTGTGAGTAGGTGGTAGAGAGAATGGATGCTCCTTCTGTATGATCCTTCCACCCCAGTCTTCCTCCAGGGAACATGACATGAATTTCCTCTCCATTCCAGCAGTTTTACTATTATGAAAAGTGAGCTTCAGCATCAGGATGGACACCAGGGGCCTTCAATTTCTCAACTAATTGCTGGACCAGAACTGCCCAGGTTCAACCAAGATTGCTGAGGTGGTGTCTCTCTCGGCATCCTCAAAACTGGCAATCAATGCTGGAGTTCCTGGCTGCTTGTGGGAGGTTTTGGGTCTCCTCTGAGTCCAATGTCAACATCCTAGTGTTGCCAGGAGATCATTGGAGAAGTCCTGTGGGTAAATCCCCTGCAGTACTGCCCCTGGGAGGAAGGACCTGCCATGAGATGTGGCTGACATAAACACAGTTTGTGAGGGGATCAGGAAGTGTGTCCTGAAGCACAATCATTGTTAGTCAGGATAAATTCCTTTCCTAAACGGGGAAGCTCACCCTCATGTAAGCTGGTTGCAGAGCATGGATTCAGGTCACTCAGGTAGAAGGTGGTTAGCTGAGACTGGAGGCTTGGGGCTTAATGTGTCCAAGTCTCCCTGATAGAGCTATGGTTACAGGATGAGAATCCTCACTGATTCTAAAGGAAGCAGGGCAAACTAAGAACTTTGAGGGATTCGTCTTTCCCTGAGTCCTGCCACACCCAGGCATCCTGTTATTTAAGATTGCCTGGGCCCTTCACTTCTGCCAGTCATCTTGGGAAGGCCTACCTGTTGGAATGAGTTTTTCTCTGTTGAACCATTACCCTTTGAGGCTGAATTTTTGGGCGTTTGAATTTGACATTCACCTTTTGACATTCACCACACAGGCAATGACAGAAGCAACTCAAGGCTCCCTGGGGATAATGGTGCAGAGTTGCAGTGGGGGGCGGAAATGGACAGGTATCCCAAACTGTCAGGACAAGGTACAGGCATCTTCAGCTACTGAATTATTATCTGTGTTCACTCTCTGTGTTTGTGTCCCTGTGTCTTGAACCTCTGTAGGTACATGTGTGGTTGTGTGTCACTTGTGATTGTGTTTCTGTATGTGTGTGTGTGTGTTTCCAGTCCACTGCAGATGTAGAGATGAAGGCAACAGGATATGAGACATGAGGCAACAAGAAGAGGCATCTACAAGGCATCTACAGACTGGGAAAGACCACTCAATGTATCTCTGAAGTGCTCGAATTCAGGACAGAAATGAGGAAGGGATGGGCTGTGATAATTCGGGACAGTTGCCTCACAAATTTGGATTTACATCAAGAGACATAAAAGCTCACAATTTCTGCTCTATTCATGAGTGTTTATCCCAGGAAGCAGCTATGAAAGGTTTTACGAGTCATGCAGAGTAAACCAAGTGGTGTGGGACATTGAAACCTCTCTTGGAGGACCTCACAGGACCTATTCTCAGCTGAAACACATATTCTTTCAGAGGTGGAAGATCCATACATCTAGAATACACAAAGCTCCATCATCCTGGGAATCCACGTTTTCTGGGTCAATGTTGTGGCCCTCATGTGCTGCTTGTGGAATTTGTTCCATCTGGGACATTACAAAATGAGTTTACAGGTCTGCCAGTTTGAGTACAAAATGTATTTATTGGATTATGGGTATTGGCCAGAGTTCTGCAAATCTATTCCTTATATAATGAGTGATGTCTTTGCTGTTCTAATTAGCATGTATTGATACTTGGGCTTTCTTTGCAGTGCTTCTAATCAGAATTGGCTTTAGCTCCAGGGACTCTTCAGAAAAAAGGGTTGATTTCTTCACAGTACTTCTCCAAAATGCTGGGTGAATTTGGGGTTGAGGATGGGAATTCCAAGCGCTTATGTGAGCTGTAGCTCAGAGAGTATTTTTTCCAGAAATAAGCTAATTTTTAGGAGGCTGAGTTAAATGTTAGGACCTTTCTGTTAGGAACAACACCTCCTCATGTTAGTGCATTGATATGTGCTGCCTTGGGACTTGTTGGGACTTCATACATTCTTCACTGATGGACGGTGACTGGTTACTAGTAGAAAACTGAAGTCAGACAATGATGGGCTACACGTCAGGCCGGTGTTTTCTTCCAGCCCTTTCACTTCTAGCATCTAGAGGCTCTGTGACCTAAGACAGTTTGTGAACCACCCCCAGGTATCAGCCATGATGAGTGACCAAGATGAAGTCGTTTAGCTACATGACCAAATTCAAGGTTAATCTGGGGACACTGATATTGTGAAGAGGAGGTGACTGTGAAGAGGAGGGGAAATTATTTATCCCTGAAAATATGGAAAATGAGTTCTCTGATGAAGAGATTTCCTTCCCCACCTTACCTCTGCTTTGTGCTTGCACATGGTGGAGCTCAGGCATCCCATTGATTGTTGCAAGATCACTTTGTTCTTTGGGAAGAACAGCTATTTGCAAAGATGAAATGATTGTTAAGGAGTGTTTCATTTGCATCACTGGGAAGAGTCAGCTCCCTGAATGTGAAGGGGCAGGGACAGAAAGGGGTACGTTGAATTTGGAATGTGATTTACATCCTTCTCCATACTCTTTTTCTTGAAAGAGACTGAGCAACTCATTCCAATCCAGTTCACTGATACCAGGGATTTCAACATAAGGCATGCACCTGTAGGCACCACAGCAGCAGCGTTAACTTCTTAACTGTTTCTATGACCACAACTTTGGAGGATCTAGCAGGATTGCTGAGTTGGGGAGCTGTTGAGTCTCTGCAAAATGGACAATTGATTTGGGGATTCTTGGCAGGTGCAGTGAGGACTATTCTGACCTTGCTCATTTCCCAGGCAGATCATCATTAGGGATCTGGGTCCCAATCCTTTGCAGTACTTCACGAGGAAGGAAACTTCACTAAAGAAGAAAAAAATGTAACTTGGAGGAAAACAGTGAGGAGACTTGGGACTGGGCACAGACATGAGTTTTTCCAGGGAGCTGGGTCATTTGTTTCAATTTTTGAGAAATTAAGACTTTGTGGAATACAGGTCTACCTGTGAACACCAGGGCATGAGGGCATCAGGATGAGCAAGCAAGTACAGAAAACTAATGAAAAGTAGGTCCTTAATAGGGAAGCTTGAGGTAGATGAAGCTTTGCACAGCCTAATGTGTCCAATGCCACTCAGATTTATATCTTTCTCCATTGCACTGAGTCTCTGAACTGTTGTTCAATGACCAACAACCCCATCCTCTTGTTTATTTTCAATTAGGGTTCTACTATTCTACTATTTTTCTTCTTGAAGTTGCCTTTCCACAATGTCCAGTGAATCTCTTTTATACAAATCTGTGTCCCAATATCCATGTTTTGTTTCTGCATTCATCATTATACTTATCTTGTAAACTATTTTATATATCATCCTTCTCCAGCAATCATTTTGATACTACAAGCCATTCTGAAATATTATGGTGACTAGTCATTTTGTCAAAGTATTTATTTTACTTGAAGGATAATTACTTTACAGATGTGTGATGGTTTTGGCCATACATCAAGAAGACTCAGCCCTAGATATACATGTGTCACCCCTATCTTAAAACCCACCTCACTCCTATTTCTCCATTCTCTCCCTCTGGGTCATCCCCAAAACATGACTTAGCTTGTCCTGTTCATGTATCAATCTCACCCCTTTCATTTATTTTGCATATGTTAATGTGAATGTTTCTGTGCTATTTTCTCATCATATGCCACTGTTGCCTTCTCCTACTGAGTCCAAAAGTCTGTTCTTTATGCCTGTCTTATTTGCTGCCCTGCATGTAGGATCATCATTACCATCTTTCTAAAGTTCGTATATGTTAATATTCAGTATTTTTCTTTTGCTGTCTCTTTCTGACTTAGTATTAGAATCTCAAATGGAGAAGGCAATTGCAACTCACTCCAGTACTCTTGCCTGGAAAATCCCATGGGTGGAGGAGCCTGAAAGGCTGCAGCCCATGGGGTTGCAACGACTGAGTGACTTCACTTTCACTTTTCACTTTCATGCATTGGAGAAATGGCAACCCACTGGAGTGGCAACCCACTCCAGTCTTCTTGCCTAGAGAATCCCAGGGATGGTGGAGTCTGGTGGGTTACTGTCTATGGGGTCCTACAGAGTCAAACACGACTGAAGTGACTTAGCAGCAGCAGCAGAATCTCAAAGCTCATCCAATCTCATTGGAACTGACTCAAAGGCTATGGTTTTTCCAGTGGTCATGTATGGATGTGAGAGTTGCACTGTGAAGAAAGCTGAGCACTGAAAAATTGATGCTTTTGAACGGTGGTGTTGGGGTAGACTCTTGAGAGTCCCTTGGATTGCAAGTGGATCCAGCCAGTCCATCCTAAAGAAGATCAGTCCTCAGTGTTCATTGGAAGGACTGATTATGAAGCTGAAACTCCAATTCTTTGGCCACCTCATGCAAAGAGTTGACTGATTGGAAAAGACCCTGATGCTGGGAGGGAATGGGGGTGGGATTAGAAGGGGACGACAGAGGATGCAATGGCTGTATGGCATCACCTACTCAATGGACGTGAGTTTGAGTGAACTCCCGATGTTGGTGATGGACAGGGAGGCCTGGTGTGCTGCGATTCATGGGGTTGCAAAGAGTCAGACACGACTGAGCGACTGAACTGAATATACCATTGCATATGTATACTCCACAACGTCCTTATGCATTCATCTACCAATAGACATCTAGGTTAAGTCCATGTCACAGCTCTTGTAAATAGTATTACAGTGAAGATTGGCATACATACTTTTCAGTATATGCTTAAAAGGTATTTAAAAGATCACAGCAACTGACGTGAAAATTAAAAGTCTTTAGTGTTGTGCAGAGAGGATGGATCTTTGTGCCTGTCTGTGTCTATTTTCAAAGGAATCCCCCGATTTTGAGACAATTATGAAGGAGCATTATCTTTTACATAAAATAGACAAGTTAAGAAGCTGTTTCATATGAAGAACAGCGATCAGCATTGTTCTCATGCACAGGAAATTAACGAAGAGTGGTGTGCAGGTGGGAAGTATAGAGGGGAGACACCAGTAAATCTGGCATAATACGGAAAGATAAACAGTAAGAATTCTATGTGTCTGTGCATTGTTTGTGCAGGAATTCAGGAAAAAACTTTCAACTCCCTCTATGCTTCTCAATTTACCGGGTGCCAATTACAGTCCATGTAGTGTAATAGAGGGCGTTAGATCCTCCTTTTGGATTGGGTCGGAGTATACAGTTCCTTTTGTGGGGTGTATCTTCAGGAGGAAGTAGAAATAAAACAAATGTTCATTAATTGTTGACTTACCACTTTTACAAGGGAAATGCAGTTGTCCACCGAAAGGGCCTGTTGAACAAGGGTCATACATTGAAATAATGCATCTCAGTTCTGTTAGACGGTGGTATTCCAAGTGTCCTCTCTGGTGTATATCAATATCATCAGACTGTTTAACAGTATAAAACAATGAAAATTCATTAGCATTCAATGAAGTATGAATCAGATAGCCATGTTTTGTATAAGCGTGCATGGTCTTTTGCTGAGACAATCAATTTCCCAGAGCTATGGTGACAGAATTCATCCCAGGAAACTTGGTACAATGCATATGGAGGAATTACGGCCTAGGGAGAGACAGATGGGTGGGAATCCTTAAGTACAGTAGTTTCTGGCAAAATGAAGAGGTGTAAAGATGAATTGCCAGAGAACAGGTAAGTAAACAGAAAGATATTTCATCATATATGTTTGTGCTCATGTGAGCCTCCTTCATTTCCCATGAACTCAGTTGAGGTGCAAGATGTGTTGTAGCAGAAGTGAGTAGAATGGGGATGTAAAACAGACAAGGGCCAGCCTACTCAGACAAGTTATCCGTGTCCCATGATGGCTCAATGGCTTAAAGCCCTTTTTCCAGAAAGCCTTACACTCTTATACTCTTTTCCCAAGATGATCTAGTAGGTCAAGGTCCAGAAATATCGATATTTTTCTCCTGAGCCCTCTGTTGATGGTGATTCTTCCTTGCTGAATAGCTCAGCACAGACTGTTTTCAATCACAGTGACACTGATGTTTCTTCTGGGGATCTGTCAATATTCTGTCAGGAGCATATGAAACTCACCCATCTATTGCTGAGCACTTAGGGTGGCCCTTGCCAAGCAGATGACTGTTTTCCAGAAACAATGTCCAACTCCTTCTGGACATGGCAAAGTATAGAATACCACAAATGCAGTATGGGGAGTTCATTTGTCCCACTGTGTTCTCTTTTTTGCAGATACAAAGATTCCACCTGAGGGAATGCACATTGCCTGAGGATCATGATTCTGTCCTGCGTGGAGTTCTCACTCCATGTCTTTTGGGAGAAGTCAGCAGAATCTCTTTCCAGGAGAAGGGGTAAATATAAAAATCAAGGGTGTATGGCTGTCCTCTTCAAGGTGCATTGAATTAGATCCCCTGCTTAGTGCCAGCTTTTGCATTTGAATGTGTTCACCCTGGATTTGCCCCATCTAAGAAGAGTGTCTAAAACTCTAGAAGTCAAGGTGTGGTCTTCTCCGAGTGCTGTTACAACAATCAGCTCAGAAATACTGACAAATGTCTTCTCAGTTTCTTAATGTAAAGGTCAAACTCACTTATGAAGAAAATAGTAAGAATAAAAGTAAATGGGAACATGCATATATCAGTGTATATGGGTTTGTCAGAAGACATAATCCCACCCCCCCACCCCCCTGGAAGAAAAATTAATTTAAAGTAGGTGGCACCATACAGCAAAGTGAAATCAACTCTACCTGTACATATATCCCTTCTTTTGGGGGGATTTCCTTCCCACTTAGGTGACCACAGAGCACAGTTCCTTGAGCTATATAGTAGATTTTCATTAATAATACATAGCATCCATATGTATACACGTCAATCCCAATCTCCCAATTCAATCCACCCTCCATCCCTTTTGTTTTGTTTTTTTGTTTGTTTGTTTTTGTTTTTAAATACATCTTCTTAAAAAATTATATACCTAAGTATTGGGTTAAATATTGTTCCACCAAAACTCACATCCACTCAGAACCTCAGAACTGGTCACTTTAGAAATAGAATCTTGGCATATGTGGTTAGATATAATTAGTTAAATTAAGATGAAATCTTAGAGGACTAGGGTGGACCTTACTGGAAGGCCTTACAGGATAGTGTACTTAAAGGAAGAAGAGATACATAGAAACCCACCCAGGGGAGAAGTCCATATAAACATGGAAGCAGAAATAATAGGTATGCACATACAAACCAGAGATGGCTAGGAGCCTCTAGAAGCTAAGAAGCAAGACTTCCCCCCTAGAGCCTTCAGAAGAAGTGAGCCTTTCTGACACTTTGAGTTAGTTGCTAGAAAGATGCCTACTATGTAACAATTGGTAACAGTAGCTTTAGGAAACTAATACAGTGAGATATACAAAAGAGTATACACAAGTAAATTGGCAGTTCAAAATCAGTAACAATAGCAGAAACATCCATTTATCCATAGTTTGACCTAAGAAAGAAGGTTACAAGTAATTTTGAAACCCCCTAGAGCGCTCTTCCTCAAGCATATCAGTGACCCTTGTCTTTACAATCTGTATTTTGTATTAAGCATTTTTTTACCCTTTCTTTGTAATTTCTTCATACAGACATATGAATAAATCCCCCAAAAACAACAACAACAAAAATAAAGTAGGTGGCAACAGAACCATCAATGATCCTCTGTGTTTAGTGAATCCATGTTATGTACCTATGTACTGTATATATTCTATTATTTATTTTTTAATATGTTTGATTCTATTCAATAGCTTCTTTAATATTCCCTTATTTGGCACACAACATCTACTCACCAGATATGGATGAATGCTAACTAATGTGCTCTTTTAAACCTCTTTGATTTATTCACTTTCAAAATATTGGTTATTCATTCTCAATAATTTAGCTTTTGAAAATCTTTAACCAGTTACATCTATACATTGAATTACACTCCCATGATGGCTGTAGGTACTTGAAATTCTGATTTTGATTAAGACATCCAGTTCAAAAATATCCCACTCATATCAGTTAATTAACTTGGTAAAGAAGCTATTTCACCCCACCTGTAAAGTACCTGGTTGACCTAGATAAGGAACATTTTGAATGAATATTCACTTTTCTCTCCTCACTTTTAACTCCTGCTTCTATTTTTGTTTTTAATTCAGTAACAGAATAGGAACCATGATAATATACGGTCCCCCACCTCAGGACACAGAAAAGGCAGAACCCCTGGTCCATGTTACTTCTTTTCTGTCAACTCTACCTGTGGTCCTGCATGTGCTGTGGTACTCTCCAGGACCTGAGATGAAGAAAGCTTGATTTTCCAGAGTTCCAGGTTGTTTGTTATCAAGGTATGTCCTGAAATCATAGTAAAGATTCCAAGGGTTGGCCCTCTGTCTATGGTTGGAAAAATGTCTGTGGAATCTTAGGGCAGGGAGAAGAGGCCAATGTAAATGCTTCAAATTCGACCCAACGGTACCACTGTGGATGAGCTAAGACTGATCCAAAACAAGTGTCAGTCAGGAATACTGCATGACTGCACTTGCAATTAACCCAGGGGGATATCCCTAAATGCAAATGGCTTAGTAGTTAGCTAACCCAGGTGGGTAATGCTGTCTAGGAAGTGAGCACTGCTGATGTAGGTCTGATGTTATTGCTATAGGTGGCACTAGGATAATAAGTATTCATTTTTTTTCCCCCTAGAGTATCATGATCAAGGCCATGTTGTCTAATGAGATAACTGGAAAACTAATTGAAAAGGCCTAAATTGACTATAACTCTGTGTGTGTGTGTGTGTGTGTGTGTGTGTGTGTGTGTGTGTGTGATGTCCTTCCACACATCTAGGCCAGGGAGATTTGTGGAGGGTGGGTTGAGTCCCAAGGCTATCCTCAATGCCTAAAGAAAAGCTGTAGGCTAAAAATATAAGGAAAATGTATTCTCATTGTAAGGAAAGCAGAGACTTCTAATGGTAACCACCAAGTCAATGGGTAGTGACAAGACTGTTCTGTTTGTTTCTCTTTTTTATCCAGACATTAAGTCTCTAACCTGCGTGTGAGGCTGCCAGGGTTAACACCATGACAGGCAGCCTAGATTAGGAGTAGGCCTGGTTTTCCAGGGTAACATGATTATCAAGCCACCTGGAGCCAGCCAATCAACATGTGCCTAGTAAGAAAAAGGGAACCTATCAGGGGAAAGCTGAAAAGCCCACGAATGCCCAAGTTTGGAAAAAAGCCCGTGAAGGTTTGGGCCAATAAGATTGCTTTGCAAACATGTAACCAATCCGCTTAAGCCAGCTACCAACTGCTCATGCACACCCTATAAATTTGGGTAACAGCTTGGGCTCAGCGCTCCCTGACCCTGCACCACTGCGTTGGTTGCAGCAGGAGCCCTGGCTCAAGTCAGTAATAAACTTCCCTTTTTTTTGCGAGTTGCATTGTCTTGGAAGCCATCTTTCTTCCCGTTTGGGGATTTGGACATCGGGCAAAACATTTGGGGGCTCGTCCGGGATACTTGACCTGGAGAAGAGAACACTTACAGGACAGAGGGGAAAGATAAATAATAGAACCAGTGCTCAGGCAGGACAGGAAAGTCCAGTGTAAATCCGAGGCCCTGCTGAGAAGCAGGAAGGTTATCTGGCATGAAAAAAGCTTTCTATAAAAGGGGGGATGGATTGAACGTTCCACCCAGCACAAGACCGAGACTAGCGAGTGCACTGAAAGGCAGCCGGCTCTGTGGAAAGGAGAGTTCTTCTCCTGATTCCAAGTCTGGTGAACAGTGGACGCCATTCGGTAAGGTAAACCTTGTACCGGGAGGCAAGAGGACTCAGGGGGCCCAAAAACCCAGTGCTGTGTTGTCGGCTGACATTTGTCTATCCGTGTGTTTGTCTATGACTCTCTGTGTTTGTGTGTGTGCCGGCATTGTCTCTGGTCTCTTTCTCTTCTGGTGCATCGTTCTCTTCTCTCTCTTCTGACTTACTCTCCTTTCGTCTTCTTCTCTGATCTGCCCTCAACTCCTTTTATTTTCAGGAGTTTCAGTGAACAGGCAAATGGTTGTGGGGGCAATTGATGAGTGCCAGCCAGGGCTACACTCTGGAGGACTCTGAAGGCCCTACAATAAGTGAGCCTCAGTAACGGGAGCCTGATCGGGTGAAACTCTCCTTTAACATCCCTAACTGAGGACGTGGCCTAAAATTCTTCGTATGGGCATGGGTCAGGCACTTAAAGGCCATTAGGGCGCCTGCCACTTGAAGGCACCCATGAGAGTATAAGAGGGTCCGGAATGGGCTAGAAACCCGTTTCTTGCTGCCCCCAGCAAGAAAACTGCTGTGCAATGACGCAGGCACATAAACAGTTCCAAAAGCATACCATAAGCCCAACCTCTTGGCCGCCACCACTCCCGGTAGGAATTTTTGGTGGTAGTTCTCAGTGACTTCCTCTCTCTCTCTCTTCCCTACCATTTATTCTTTGATCATGGGTCAGGGGGAATCTACCCCACTTTCTCTCATGACTGACCATTTTTTGGATGTCAGGGCCAGGGCCCATAACTTGTCTTTGCTAGTCAAGAAAAGTAAATTAATAACATTTTGCTCTGCAAAGTGGCCAGCCTTCCAGGTTGGATGCCCTCTGGAAGGAACCTTTCAACCGTACATCATACAGGCTGTGAAGGAGAAGACTATGGCTCCTGATCCCTGGCACCATCCGGGTCAGGTCCCCTATGTCATGGTCTGGCAGGATCTAGTGGAAAATCTGCCTAAGTGGTTAAAACCTTTTGTTCACAAACCTCCTAGTTCTTCCATTTTGCAGGTCCTGGTGGTGGAGACCCTGCCCAGAAGAAACAAACAAACAAAAAAAAGAGGACCCAAAACCAGTCCTTCAGAAATCATCTTATCCAAACCTGATAGATCTAAAAACGGAGATAAGGCCTCCACCATATGTGCCCCCCTTGCAATTCCCTCCGAGGAGAGAAGCTCCCACGGGTGAACCGAGAGGTTTAAGAGGGCCAAAGGGAGCCGACCATGGGAGGGTGGGGGCAGTATTAGGGACCCGGGGGAGAACTAGGAGTGACAGGGATGGACAAGACCCTGGGAACCCGGAGTTACCTTCATCCACTATTCAGGCGCTCCCCATCTGAGTAGGACCAGCTAACCCAGACAGAGAGCGAACCTATCAGTACTGGCCCTTTTCCATGAGTGACCTGTATAATTGGAAAACCCAGAACCCTCCTTTCTCAGAGAAACCCCAAGGCCTCATTGACCTCTTAGATTCAATTTTGTTCACCCACAACCCCACCTGGGACGATTGTCAGCAGCTGTTGCAGGTGCTCTTCACCACAGAAGAACGGGAGCGAATTTTGGCAGAGGCACAGAAACGGGTCCGGGGGGCCGACAGGAGACCAACCGCCCAGCCTCATCTCGTGGACGAGGGGTTTCCTCTGTTGTGGCCTAACTGAGATTTTGAGCGAGTGGAAGGTAGGGAGCGTCTCCGAGTGTACCGCCAGACTCTAATGGCTGGCCTGTGGGCTGCAGCTAGAAAGCCAACAAATTTGGCAAAGGTAAATCTAGTAAAGCAGGAGCCCGCTGAGAGCCCGGCAGCCTTCCTAGAGAGGCTGATGGAAGCTTTCAGGCAATATACACCTATGGACCCCCAGGCTGAGGAGTCACACGCTGCAGTTCAGTTAGCATTTGTAAATCAGGCAGCCCCAGATATTAGGAGGAAATTACAAAAGATAGAGGGATTGGGAGAACAGACAATACAAGATTTACTGAAAGCAGCTGAAAAGGTATTTAATAGTCGAGAGACCCCAGAAGAAAAGAAAGGGCGAATTCAATGGGAGGAAAGGGAATTAGCTGAGAAGATCAGGAAGGAAGATAGAGAACACAGGGTGAGGGAAAACCAGAAGAACCAGAGGGAGCTAGTCCAGATTCTTTTTGCGGGGATGAAGGCCAGAACAGAATTGAGGGAACCTCAAGACCCCCAGACTGGAGAAAAAGAGAGACCAAAAAGGCAGGCCCTAAAGAAAGATCAGTGCACTTACTGCAAAGAAAAGGGGCACTGGAAAAACGAGTGCCCTAAGAGGGACCCGAAGAGAGGAACAACCCAGAGAGAGAGAATCTCCCCTGGAACTCGAGTTCTATATGCGGGGGAAGACAGTGACTAGGGGAATCAAGACTCAGCACCCCTCCCCGAGTCCTGGGTGGAGGGGAAACCCGTTGGCTTCATGGTAGATACTGGCGCCCAATGTTTGAAATATAAAACTGGGACCAATGTCTAAGAAAACCAGCTTGGTGCAGGGAGCCATGGGGACAAAAAGATATTGTTGGACCACAGAATGGAAAGTAAATCTGGGGACCCACCAGGTGTCCCATTCATTTTTGGTGATACCAGAATGCCCAGCCCCTCTACTTGGAAGAGACTTGTTGACTAAAGTTAATGCTCAGATCCATTTTGACCCTGGGGGAATGTCAGTCACGGATGGAACTTGGACAACCGATACATGTCTTATCCCTAGCTTTAAGAGATGAATACAGACTTTTTGCACCTAAGCCCTCAGAGATCATAGCACCAGATGTACAACCGTGGGTCCATAAATACCCATTGGCCTGGGCAGAAACAGCAGGAATGGAACTGGCCAAACAGAGACATCCAGTCGTCATCAAGCTAAAGGCTGAGGCAATTCCTGTGAGGGTGAGACAGTACCCTACGAGCCAGGACGCTCGGTGGCAGATCACTCCCCACATTCGATGGCTCATGGAGGCTGGAATTCTCAAGCGGTGCCAATCCCCTTGGAACACCCTCTTACTGCTGGTGAAGAAGCCAGGGGGGACAGATTACAGACCTGTCCAAGACCTGCGAGAAGTCAACAAATGGGTGAGTGACATACACCCTACTGTCCCTAACCCATATACCCTCCTGAGCAGTTTACTGCATGACTACACTTGGTAGATTGTGTTAGACTCGAAAGATGCTTTTTTCAGCCTACCCCTGGTGGCCCAGAGCCAGGAGATATTTGCCTTTGAGTGGACTGAGGGGGAAGGCCAACCGGTAGTACAATTAACTTGGACCCGCCTCCCACAGGGGTTCAAAAACTCTCCTACCTTGTTTAATGAGGCTTTGAGTGAGGACCTCTATGAATATCGGACTTGCCACCCAGAGGTTATCCTGCTGCAATATGTAGATGACCTTATGTTGGCTGGAACCACAGAGGAGACATGCAGCCTTGCCACTGGGGACCTCTTACAGACTCTAGGCACTTTGGGGTATTGCGCTAGCGCAAAGAAGGCGCAAATAGCCCGGCAAGAGGTCACCTATTTGGGGTATAAGATCAGGCAGGGGCAAAGGCTCTTAGCCCAGGCCATAAAAGAAACAATATTGTAGATACCAGAGCCCAAGACCCCCCGCCAGGTGAGAGAGTTTCTGGGGACTGTTGGATATTGCAGACTGTAGATCATGGGGCTTGCTGAGAAGGCATGGCCCTTGTATGAAGGAAGTAAAGAGACCCCAAATTGGACTTGGACTGAGCCAATGAAACAGGCTTTCCAGACCCTCAGACAAGCCCTACTAGAAGCCCCAGGCCTTGACCTGCCTAACCCAAGTAAGCCATTCCAGCTGTTTGTAGATTAAAAAGCAAGGAATAAAAAAGGGGGTCTTGACACAACAATGGGGACCATGGAAGCGGCCGGTGGCATACCTTTCAAAGGGATTAGACCCGGTGGCCACTGGGTGGCCCTCTTGCCTTCGCATCATTGCAGCCATTGCCCTCCTCATCTGCGACTCCGACAAGTTGACATATGGACAGCAACTCTTGGTTTACATCCCCCACACCATCAAAGGGGTTTTAAAGCAGCCGCCAGGTAAGTGGATCGCCAATGCCCACTTGGCACATTACCAGGCCTTTCTGCTTGATGCCCCACGGGTGCGTTTTCAGACCCCTTGCTTCCTGAATCCAGCCACGCTCCTACCTAACCCAGAGAAAGACTGCCCTCTCCATGATTTGCAGTGAGATACTGGCTGAGGCCTTGGTGGCACGAAAAGACTTAGCTGATGTAACCCTAAACAACAGTGAGCTAATATGGTTCACCGATGGAGCAGCTATGTAAAAGACGGGCAAAGGAAGGCGGGAACCACTATAGTTGATGATTCAGGACAGACGATATGGGCTGAGACACTTCCCCGAAACACTTCTGCACAAAAAGCAGAATTTATTGCCCTAATACAGGCTCTGGAGCAAGCCAAAGGGAAGAGAGTCACCATTTTTACTGACAGCCGATATGCCTTCAGCACTGCCCATATTCAAGGTCCAATATACCAAGAAAGGGGATTTTGGACAGCTGAGGAAAAGGAGGTCAAAAATTTGCCTGAGATTTGCAGGCTTCTGGAAGCTGTCCAACTGCCCCGGGCAGTAGCAATAGTACATGTCCCCGGTCACCAGAAAGGAGAAGACCCTAAAGCGCGGGGCAATTGTGCCGCTGATGCGGCCGCTCAAGAAGCGGCTAGCTGGGACTACACCGCCCCCATATTAGCCGTGGGACTTCCACCTCCTGGTATGGGGACTTTGCCACCAGTTCCAGAATATTCCCTCCCTGATCTCGCCTGGATCAACGAGGATACCACCCTCCAGAAGGATGACAAAGATGGATGGTACCGAGATCAAAACAACAACCTGATATTGGCTGCCATCCTGGGTCATTACCTATGTGAACACCTGCACACAACTATACACTTGGGAGAGAAAACGACCTTAACACTTCTCCAGACGGCCTGCCTGAGGTTCCCTCAACAAAATGCAACTGTACGAGAGATAATCCAGGCTTGCAAAGCATGCCAGCTGATGAGGACAGGGAAAAAGCACACTGGAACGAGGTACCGAGGGGAAGAGCCTGGGCAACACTGGGAAATAGATTTCACTGAGGTAAGGCCAGGGAAGTACGGGTATCGCTATCTGTTGGTTCTGGTAGATACCTTCTCGGGGTGGGTAGAAGCCTTCCCCACTAAGGGAGAGACAGCAATAGTGCTTGCTAAAAAGATCTTAGAGGAGATAGTGCCTAGGTACGGGCTGCCAGTGACTATGGGCTCTGATAACGGACCTGCCTTTGTGAGCCAGAATGTACAAGGGCTGGCCCGAGCTCTGGGAACAAAATGGAAGTTACATTGTGAATATAATCCCCAGAGCTCAGGACAGGTTGAAAGAATGAATCAGACCCTAAAAGAAACTTTGACAAAATTGGCAATAGAGACTGGTGGGGACTGGGTGACCCTCCTTCCCTTTGCACTCTTTCGGGCATGTAATACCCCTTATAAGCTGAATCTTACCCCTTTTGAAATTCTGTATGGAAGATCCCCTCCTGTGTGTCCCATTTTTGAGGGAAAATGCCTGTCACCTCCTACTTTGGGACAATTCCAGCAAACTCTGATGACATTAAGTAAGGTGCATAACCATGTTTGGAAATTGATTCGAGAGATACACGAGGGTCAAAGTAAGGGGGCCATCCCCTCACATCATATTGGGCAGGGTGATTGGGTTTGGGTAAAACGGCACCAATCTAAAGTACTAGAACCTAGATGGAAAGGTCCTTATGTTGTTCTCCTTACCACTCCTACCGCTGTTAAGGTCGACGGGATTGGACCCTGGGTTCACTGCAATCACGTGCAGCAAGCCACTCCGGAAGAACAGGAAAAAGCGCGAGCAGGATGGAAGGCGAGTCCTCACCCATCAAATCCTTTGAAACTGAAACTTGTTCAAAGGGAGGCCTCCTAATTCTCCTGCTGATGGCAGCTCTCATCGACCCAGGAGCAACCAGCCACAACCCCCATCATCCGGTTAACATGACTTGGGTGGTCTACAACCCTGAGACCAGAGGACTACTTAATTCGAGTTCCAACGTAGCCCCCAAAGGGACATGGTGGTCTGAATTGACCTTTGATTTATGTGTCCTGGCACCCGACATTAACGGCTTCCTCGGTCCCAGTCAACTGAGTGACTTCATCGGGAGCCCTCAGTTTGAAACCCTCGACCTTTTTGACTGGGCCTTCCAGGGAGACACACCATGCACAATACCAACACCCATATATGTCTGCCCGGGGGGAGGAAGGGATCAGAACCAAATCGCAAAATGTGGGGGGGTTGATTCTTCTTATTGCACTGCTTGGGGAAGTGAAACTACAGGAACGGCCCATTGGCTCACCAATCCCGTCAGAGACCTCATTCAGGTAAAATTACCCCAAGATTTCCCACCATGTAAGAGGTTGTCATCTAAACCTGGACAATGTTTTCCGTTACAGATTAAGTTCACTGATGAGGGAAAAAGGTTTACCAGGTGGGATGAAGGCAGAGCCTGGGACCTACGTCTTTATCAGACTGGATTCGATAGTGGATTCCGGTTTGAGCTCAAATTACAGCCGGGACCACTCCATTTGGCCCCCAGGGTAGCCTTGGGACCAAACCAGGTGACAGCCCCAAAACCTTCTTCCCAGAGGACAACCCCAAAACCTCCCTCCCAGAACCAAAGTCAGGATACTGGATCTACTCCACACCCCATAGCTCCCCCCATAGTTGACATGTCCTCACCTACAGACCCCCTGATAAAAATGATCTTCTCAGCTTACCTTACCCTTAATGCCTCTCATCCGGATTTAACAAATGGTTGTTGGCTCTGCTATAATATTAGGGCTCCTTATTATGAGGCAGTTGCTTTTTTTTTCAGGATTCAATATGACAGCCGATGTCTCAGTCTGTAGATGGCAGCAACAACCTGGTACGGGCCACCTGACAGTAAGCTCCATTATGGGTATAGGCACCTGCATAGGAGCTATCCCTGAGACTTATCAACACCTATGTAATCACACAGTCTCTATGACTAACCTCACTAATTCTACTCACCAGTGGATCATCCCACCAGAAAATGGGTGGTGGGCTTGCTCCACCGGACTAACTCCGTGTGCCCATCAGGCAGCACTAAAAACCTCCCAAGATTTCTGTGTCCTAGTCCATCTAATCCCCCGGCTGAACTATTACTCAGAAGAAGGCCTGCAGCCAAAGTTAGAGACACCAGGTCAGTATAGGGTAAAAAGAGAACCCGTCACTGCCCTAACTTTAACTGTCCTGTTGGGATTGGGGGGCTATAAGAACTGGAAGTGTAATTGCAGCCTTAACGCTCCAAGATAAACAGTATAACCAGCTAAGGGCTGCAATAGATGAAGATATTGAACAGCTCGAAAAATCCATTTCCCACCTCCAAGAATCCTTAAGTTCTCTGGCTGAGGTAGTGTTACAAAATAGAAGGGGTGTAGATCTGCTGTTCTTACAAGGGAGACTATGTGCAGCCCTAGGAGAAGAATGCTGTTTTTATATTGACCATTCAGGAGTAGTACAGAAATCTCTTCAAAAAGTTAGAGAAGGCCTAAACAGGCGAAAACAAGAGAGAGAAAATGAACAATCATGGTTTGAGTCTTGGTTTCAAGGCTCCCCCTGGCTGACCACCTTAGTTTCCACCCTCCTGGGTCCACTTATAGTACTGTTATTGACACTAACGTTTGGCCCTTGTATTTTAAGCTGGCTAATGTCTTTTATTAAAGAACGTCTAAATACCATTCAGATTATGGTATTAAGGCAACAATATCAGATGGTAGCCCAGGATGAAGAGAAATATTCCTCTACAGCAACAACAAGACAGGGGGGAATGTGAGGCTGCCAGGGCTAATGCCATGACAGGCAGCCTAGATTAGGAGTAGGCCTGGTTTTCCAGGGTAACATGATTATCAAGCCACCTGGAGCCAGCCAATCAACATGTGCCTAGTAAGAAAAATGGAACATATCAGGGGAAAGCTGAAAAGCCCGCGAACGCCCAAGTCTGATAAAACAGCCCATGAAGGTTTAGGCCAATAAGATTGCTTTGGAAACATGTAACCAATCCACTTAAGCCAGCTACCAACTGCTCATGCACACCCTATAAATTTGGGTAACAGCTTGGGCTCAGCACTCTCTGATCTGCCCCACTGCGTTGGTTGCGGCAGGAGCCCTGGCTCAAGTCAGTAATAAACTTCCCTTCTTTTGCGAGTTGCATTGTCTTGGAAGCTGTCTCTCTTCCCTCTCGGGGATTTGGACATCGGGCAAAACACTGCGCACACCCAGGACTGGTCTCCATGCACTGTTCCCGCAATGTCTAGTGTTGGAGGTGCCTGCCAGAAAAAGTTCAGTACAAAAATGTCTTGTTGATAAAATGGAAATGGTAGCTTTCTGTTCACTCAGTCATTCCCGACTTTTGTGACCCAGTGAACTGCAGTCCTTCAGGCTTCCCTGTCCATCACCTACTCTCAGAGCCTACCCAACTCATGTCCATCGTGTCAGTAATGTCATCCAGGCATCTCATCCTCATCTCCTGTCATGGTAGCTTTAGGAGAGGCCTAATATGAAATTTTGGACAAACTCTAGGAGATCGTGAAGGACATGGAAGTGTAGTGTGCTGCAGTCCACAGGGTTTCAAAGAGTCATGACAAGGACATGACTCAGTGACTGGACCACAACAACCACCTGATGTTATAAGCCTTTCCGAATTTCAGCAGGATGTGTTTTTTCCATGCTCAGACCCTTGTACAATAACCTATAGGCTTTATGCCAGTACCTCTATCTCCCCTCTTCTTTCAATTTGTCGAGTCATTTGGGACAACAGGTTTATAATGACAAGTACCAGTATCTACTCCATGTAGGAGAACCATGATTATAAGCAATGAAAACTTACCTTAGATTTTCAGTGTTCTACCTGGCCTCAAGCATCTCTTCTGCTTTAGGAGCATACTCCAGGCTCAACCCAGTTGGCTGAAGTTTTAGCTCTTCATGCAATATTTAATGATGTCAAAGAAAGGGATATTCCAATTATCTGTCCATTGACAGATTCCTAGGTTGGAACTTACGGTCCCCCTTGTAGAATAATGTAACCTGTCTCCTGCACCCTTCTGCTGGGCCTTCTAGCTCTGCTTGCCATAATCACTGGCATTCACACTAGGTTCCTCTTCAAGACAAGAAATATCTTTCCTTATTTTTTCTTGCTTTCTTGGAAGCAGTAGATATCAATGGCTCTCATCAGAGAAAGTGCTTTAACTCTCAGAAATTCATAGGAGACTCTTCAACAAAATATCCTGTGGTTCTTTAAACACAAAGCACCCAGCTTATTGAGTTACATGAAGAAGAGGAGAGGGAGGAGGGAGATAGAGATGAGCAGGAGGAGAAAAAGGGGGACTCAAGAGAGAAAGATCTACACAGTTGTCTGTTCCCAGAGTGTTCTCCGTAGCCCAGACACCCACAAAGATTCACAGAATTGGATTGGAAAGAGAAGGGGGAGGGAGGAAATAGAGGTGATCTGAGGTAGAGAATGGAGAGTCAAAAGTGGGAGAGAGTAATCAACACACTCCTGAGTAAAAATGGGTTGAGAATATTGGATTCTTAAATGTCAAAAATTGATATCAAATACTGATAAACAAAGATCAAAAATCTAGAGTAGAGGTTACACTCTTAAAAATACAATATTAAAAACAAAAAAAACCACACACACAAAAATTTAAAAATATATATGAAGTTCAGTTTAAAAATAAGGCTTTTCCTTTTTTTCCAAGGTTATAGTGAAATAAAAATGAAAATTAAGGAGTAATAGAGGACTTTAAAAGAAAATAAGAGAAAAGCAAAAAACAAGAAAAAAAATTCCTAATTAAAAAAATAGTAAAAATATATGAAAATTAAAGTTAAGGAGTAATGGAGGAGTAATAGGGAATTTTAAAACAAAATAAAGGAGAAAAATTAGAAAAGTAAAGAAGAAAAAAAATTTTTTTAATTAAGAAAAATAAAGTAAAAATATATCTAGGAATTTCTCTGGAGCAGTTGTGGTCAGTGTGGGTTCAGTTCAGTTTCAGATAGCTCCTCGTTCCAGCTTACACTTCTGGATGTCTATAGGCCCCTTCCGGTGTAGTTGGTCTTACCTACAGGGATTTTAATCTGTTGCACTGGTCACTTCTGAAGTGGTTCCCTTTGTTTATTTTGGTTTCTGTTTGGCAGTCTCTTGATTGTCTAATTTCCGCCCTGATCCAGGTAGGTGGAGTCGAGCTCTTGTTTAGGTTCACTGGTTCAGTTGTGCTGCGGGAGGGAGGAGAGCTGTAAACAAATGTCACTGGCCTGTGTGGGAGGACCCACAGTGTTCTGGCCACATTGGATTTACCCCTGCTCATGGGTGTGTGCTTTCCCCGTCTACACTGCTCAGGCTCCCGGATGCTCTATATGGAGTGGGCTCTGTGTTGCATTGCGGTTCCAATTTATGGGGTATTCTGTAAAAACACGGACTCGGTTGGGCTTGCATTTTATGCCTTCCCCGGCCCGAGCAGCTCAGGCAGTCATGAGCTTGATGGGCACACTCTCCCTGGGTGCGGTGTGCCTTATCCCCTCCATGGTCCCAGCCTGTTTCTGCCCATGCAAGTCGGGTGCATGCACCTTGTGTCTGGTCTCTGGAACTGGCCTCTGGCCACAAGCCTCCCGGCGGATGTCAACCATCCAGAATCTCAGGAAGTCTTTGCTTAGAAACTGGAGGCCTGTATGCAGTTTGGTAACGGGTGCCATCTCTGGGGCTGAGTTTGCCCCTTTCTCCTCCCCCCTGCCTCCTGCCTCTGGTGGGGGATGGGCTGGTCTGCTGCTGGCTAGCTCTTCTCTGGAATTGCTTAGTCCCTTTGTTCTGCAAATGGCCTGCAGTGTGTTCGGGTCGGTTAATTCTCTCTCTCTTGCTACCCCACAGTTTAAGCTGTTGTCTCATGTTAGCTCCCTCCAATTGCCCTCAGGTCATTCGGGCCTGGTCCTTACCGGAAGTAATGCTGCCCGCTCCTCTCTGTTCTGCCCCCACTTGCTTGTGGTGGATGTGGGTGTCTGGGGTACTTTTCTGCTGGGAGTTGCTTTTAGCCATGTAATCTGTGGGTTTTATTCATTTTTCCTCCCAGTTACGTTGCCTTCCGAGATTCAAAAACTTCCCCCAGACCCACCAGTGAGAGGGTTTCCTGGTGTTTGGAAACTTCCTCTATTACAACTCCCTTCCTGGAATGGGTCTCCGTCCCTTGCTCTTTTGTCTCTCTTTTTATCTTTTATATTTTGTCCTACCTCCTTTTGAAGATGATGGGCTGATTTTCTGGGCACCCGATGTCTTCTGCTAGTGGCCAGAAGTTGTTTTGTGAAGTTTGCTCAGCGTTCAATTGTTCTTTCGATGAATTTGTAGGAGAGAAAGTGGTCTCCCCATCCTATTCCTCCGCCATCTTAACACATGTAAATCCATGGCTGATTCGTGTCAATGTATGGCAAAAACCACTACAATATTGTAATTAGCCTCCAACTAATAAAAATAAATGAAAAAAAAAAATGAAATAGCTCAACTGGAATTCCATCCCTCCACTAGCTTTGTTTGTAGTGATTATTCCTAAGGCCCACTTGAGTTCACTTTCCAGGATATTTGGCACTAGATGAGTCTGAGTGATCACTCCATCCGGATTATCTTGGTCGTGAAGATATTTTTTGTATAGTTCTTCTATGTACTCTTGCCACCTCTTCTTAATAGCTTCTGCTTCTTTTAGGTCCATACAATTTCTATCCTTTCCTGAGCCCATCTTTGCATTAAATGTTCCCTTGTTATCTCTAATTTTCTCGAGGAGATCTCTAGTCATTACCATTCTATTGTTTTCTTCTATTTCTTTGCATTGGGCACTGAGGAGGGCTTTTTTTTTTTCTTCTCTCCTTGTATTCTTTGGAATTCTGCATTCAAATGGATATATATTTCCTTTTCTACATTGCTTTTCACTTCTCTTCTTTTCACACCTATTTATAAGGCCTCCTCAGACAGGCATTTTGCTTTCTTGCAATTCTTTTTCTTGGGGTGGTCTTGATTCTTGTCTCCTGTACAATGTCACAAACCTCTGACCATAATTCATCAGGCACCCTGTCTATCAGATCTATTCTTAAATACAAATCTATCCTAAATCTATTTCTCCCTCCCACTGTAGAGTCATAAGGGATTGACATAGGTCATACCTGAACGGTCTAGTGGTTTCCTCCTCTTCCTTCTATTAAAGTGTGAATTTGGCAATAAGAAGTTCATGATCTGAGCCACAGTCAGCTCCTGGTCTTTTTTTGCTGATTGTATAGAACTTCTCCATCTTTGGCTGTAAAGAATATAATCAATCTGATTTCAGTGTTGTCCATCTGGAGATGTCCATGTGTAGAGTCTTCTCTTGCATTGTTGAAAGAGAGTGTTTGCTATGACCACTGCATTCTCTTGGCAGAACTATATTAGCCTTTCCCCATCTTCATTCTGTACTCCAAGGCCAAATTTACCTATTACTCCAGGTGTTTTTTTGACTTCCTGCTTTTGCATTCCAGTGCCCTATAATGAAAAGAACATCTTTTGGAGGTGTTAGTTTCAGATGGTCTTGTAGGCTTTCAAAGAATCACTCAGCTTCCACTTCTTCAGCATTGCTGGCCAGGGCATAGACTTGGATTACCATGATATTGATTGATTTGTCTTGGAAACGAACAGAGATCACTCTGTCCTGATGCATATTTTCATACATGTAAAAATCTGCACCCAAATTCTCATACATGACATTGGGAAAATTCAATACTGCACATATATGCAATATATGTGTGCAGATATTCATTCATATGAAACATGGAATTTTCTAAATGTAACATAAGAGAATCTGGGTGCATATTTTTCAGTGTTAAATATGAATTTTATTGATGTTATGTATGGGAACCTGGGTTCAAATTTTTATAATATATTTATATGAAATGAGATTTTCTCTATCATCCAGAGAAATTTAGGTGAAGATTTTCATGTCTAAGAAATATGGAATTTTCTATTTATAATATTTGAGGACATGGGTTTTTACATATTTCACATATAGAATTTTCTCTGTTCTGTATATTAAGGGCAGAATGCAGATTTTCATGTATATTAATTATGGAAATTTATCTATGTCCCATAAGAGAATCAGTGTACAGCTTTTCATGATTAAAAACATTGAGTTTTCTCTATATAAGAATCTGGGTGCACTGTTTCATGTATACGAAACATGGAATTTTCTTTATATCACATATGACAATCTGCATCCATATTTTAAGATTTATGGTATAGAGAGTTTTCTTTGTGTAATATATGATATGCAATCTCCTCTATGTCACATTTGAAAATCTGGGGACAGATTTTTAAAAACACAGTTCATACTGTTTATTCCCTCCTGGATACAAGAATCAGGGTGTGGGCTCTTATATAGATGAAATATAGAAATGTCTCTATCTTACATATGAAAATCTATTTTCATACATTTGAAACAGGCAAGTTTCTCTGGGTCAGATATGAGACTGTGAGTGCAGATTCCCAATATATACTATAATAAAACTTTTCTATGTCACAAACAAACTTGAACAAAGATTTTTCAGGTGTACAAAATATGAACTTTTCTCGTCATTCACGTGAATCTTGGCATATGTGTGTGTGTGTGTGTGTGTGTGTGTGTGTATGTTTATATATAATTTTCTCTATGTCACATATGCAAATCTGAAGGCAGATTTGGAAATATTTGAAAGATGCCGTTCTTGTTATACTATAAATGAGAATCTAGATGGAGATTATCTTATATCCAGAGAAAATAAAAGAAAATAAACAATTTTCTTTCTCTAAGTCATATATAATAATCTGACTACAGGTCTTCATATACGTAAAATATGGACTTTTCTCTATGTCATATATGAAAAACTAGACACAGATTATAATATATATATATATATATGTATATGATCTAGAACTTCAAGTGTGTCATTATTGATATCTGGTTGCATATATTTAATGTATATGAAAAATTAATTTTCCCTATGTCACATATGAGAATCTTGCTGCAGGTAATTAAATATATTAACTATGGTATTTTCCTGATAATTGAAATAGGGATTTTGTACAGATGTAAAAGTTGGACCATAAAGAGGGCTGAGAAATGAAGAACTGATGCTTTCAGATGTGATGCTAGAGAAGACTCAGGAGTCCCTTAGACTGCTAAGAGATTGAGCCAGTCTATTCTAAAGGAAATCGATCCTGAATATTCATTGGAAAGACAGATGTATATGCTGGATGGTTGAATGGCATCACTGAGTCAATTAACATAAGTTTGAGCAAACTGTGGGAGGTAGTGAAGGACTGGGAAGCCTGGGGAGCTGAAGACCACAGGGACACCAAGAGTCAAATGTGATTTACTGACTGAACAACAAGAAGTAAATCTTGATGAAGATTTTCATATATGTGAACTATGAACATTTCTATATGTAACATATGTTACATATAAAAACCTGGGCTCACATTTTCATATCCATAAAATCAGGAATTTTCTTAGCTTGTATACAGAAATCTCAGTGCTGATACTAGTGTATATGAGATACAGTATTTTCTCCTACCAGGTATGGACATTTGAACACAGATTCTGATATAAATGCAATATACAATTTATTCTATGTCATAGATGAAGATTTGGAAGTAAATCTTTATATATATGAAATATGGATGTTTCTCAGTGTGTCATGTGAAAATCTGGGTGCAGATTTTCATATATATGAAATCTGCAATTTTTTATATATCTTATGTGAGATTCTAGGTGCAGATTTACCAATATATAGTGTATATGGACTATTTTCTGTATCACATACCAATCTGGCCAAAGATTTTCAGGTATATAATGTAATTTTTTCTCAAATTCAGGTAAGTAAATCTATCTATCTATATATATATATATATATATATATATGTGTGTGTGTGTGTGTGTGTGTGTGTGTGTGTGTGTGTGGAATAGGGAATTTTTCTATGTCACATAATTTTTTCTATGTCACATGTGAAAACTGTTTCAGATTGACATATATATAAAATGAAATTTTCTCTATTTCACAAGGTATATCTGGTCAAAGATATTTCTATATATAAATGTGTTGTTCTCCCCATTACATATATGTCAATCTATATCTGGATTTAAACACATATGAAATATGTAATTTTCTCTAAATGAAATATAAGTATTTGTGTGCATATGAACATTAGAGAAAATACTGAATTTTCTCTATATCATACATAATAACCTGTATGATGACCTTAATATATATGAAATACAAAATTTTATTAATTCTGATATGAGAATCTGGATGTTAATTTTCATATGTATTAAATATAGATATTCCCTCTAGGGCCATATCTTCATACATGTGAAATAGGGAACTTTCCCTATGTCTGCTGAGGGTCTTTGTGTTTACTTTCATGACATATGCAATTTTCTCTGTCATATATGAAATTCTGGCAGCATATATTTATACTATAATATTCATGTATATATGCTTGTTTCAAATTTCACATGCATAATTTTTGTATAGATATCACATGTTAGAAAGTTCAGTCATTCAGTTTTGTTCGACTCTTTGCAACACGGTGGAGTGCCGCATGCCAGGCTTTCCCATCCACCATCAACTCCCAGGGGTTGCTCAAACTCAACTCCTTGTAAGTTGATGATGATAGCCAATATTCTGGTCCACCATCATAACCTTCTCTCCCAGTCTCCAACCTTCCCCAGCATCAGGATATTTTCTAAGGAGTCAGTTTCTCTCATCAGGTGGCCAAAGGATTGGAGCTTCAGCTTCAGCATCAGTCCTTGCAGTGAACGTTCAGATCTGATTTCCATTAGGATAGACTGGTTGGATCCCCTGGCAGTCCAAGGGACTCTCAAGAATCTTCTCCTACACCACTGTTCAAAAGCATCAACTCTTTGGGGAACAGCCTTCATTATAGTCCAGTTTTCACATCCATACATAACTTCTGGAAAAACAATAGCTGTGACTAGATGGACATCTGTCATAAAGTAATGTCACTGCTCTTTAATATGCTGTCTCAGTTCAGTTCAGTTCAGTTGAATCCCTCAGTTATGTCCGACTCTTTGCAACCCCATGGACTGTAGCATGCCAGGCCTCCCTGTCCATCACCAACTCCCACAGTTTACTAAAACTCATGTCCATTGAGTCAGTGATGCCATCCAACCATCTCATCCTCTATTGCCCCCTTTACCTTCTGCCTTCAATCCCTTCAGTCTAAGGGACTCTCAAGAGTCTTCTCCAACAACACAGTTCAAAAGCATCCCTTCTTCAGCACTCAGCTTTCTTTATAGTCCAACTCTCACATCCATACGTGATTACTAGAAAATACACATCCCTGACGAGACGGACCTTTGTTGACAAAGTAATGTCTCTGCTTTTAAATACTCTGTGAGGTTGGTCATTAACGTTCCTTCCAAGGAGTAAGTGTCTTTTGATTTCATGGCTGCAGTCACCATCTGCCGGGATTTTGCAGCCCCCCAAATATGAAGTCCGCCACTGTTTTCACTGTTTCTCCATCTATTTGCCATGAAGTGATGGGAACGGCTGCCATAATCTTTGTTTTCTGAATGTTGAGCTTTAAGCCAGTTTTTTTCACTCTCCTCTTGTACTTTCATCAAGAGGCTCTAGTTCTTCACTTTCTGCCATAAGGGTGGTGTCATCTGAGGTTGTTGATATTTCTCCAGGCAGTCTTGATTCCAGATTGTGCTTCATCCAGCCCAGTGTTTCTCATGCATATAAGTTAAATAAGCAAGGTGACAATATACAGACTTGACATCTATGTTGGTCATAACTTTTCTTTCAAGGAGCGAGCGTTTTTTTAACTTCACTAGTGCAATCACAATCTGCCCTGATTTTGGAGCCCTCCAAAATAAGAGTATGCCACTGTTTCCATTGTTTCACCATCTAGTTGCCATGAAATGATGGAACTGGATGCCATGATCTCAGTTTTCTGAATGTTCAGCTTTAAGCCAGGGTTTTCACTCTCTTTCAGCTTCATCAAGAGGCTATTTAGTTCCTTTTGGCTTTTTGCCATAAGGGCATTGTCATTGCATATCTGAGGTTACTGATATCTTTTCCAACCATCTTGATTTCAGCTTGAGCTTCATCCAGCCTGGCATGTCAGGATGCATTGTATATAAGTTAAATCTACAGAGGGACAATATACATCCTGGTTGTTCTCCCTTCCCAATGCTGACACAGTCCATTTTCCCATGTCCGGCTCTAACCATTGTTGCTTCTTGACCTGCACACAGATTTCTCAGGAGGCAGGTAAGACAGTCTGGTATTCCCACCTCTTTAAGAATTTTCCACTGTTTTTTGTGATATTGCTTATATGAAATGTGAAATTCTATATCATATATGGGATCTGACTGAGGATTTTTGTATATAAAAGTGTAAAAGATTTTCTGTGTTATATATGAGACTCTGGGTGCAGGTTTTCACATACATTAAATATGGAATTTTCATTTTATCACATGAAAGAATCTGGGTTAGTGTCATATATATGAAACATGGAATTTTATATATTAACATGAGATCAAGGTTCAGATTTTCATTTATAATGCAGCATTAATAACACAGCATTTTCTATTTATTATATGTGAGAATCTGATCTTTATATCATATACAGCCATTGGAGTACAGAATTTAGGAAATAAGAAAAGTGAAACTTTCTCTATGTGATATATAAAAATCTCAGCAGAGTGTTACATATGACATGGAATTTTCCCATGTCATATATTAAATTCTGGATGCAAATTTTCATATGTATGAAATATGGAATCTTCACTATATCATATATGATTGTCTGGATTCAGATATACAAAATCGGGATTTTCTTTTTCTCACATATCAAAATCACTGCCCAAATTTTTGAATGTCTTAAATAAGAAATTTGTTCTATGACAGGTATTAGGACATGTTGTAGATTTTTAAATATATTAACATAATATATTATATATAAATATGTATTTATAAACATATGTTAAAGTATAACATTAAGTTATAGTATATTTATATAATGTAAACATACATTTTCAAATATAAATATATAAAATGTATATAACAGGTAAAATATATAAATATATGTTTAAATATATGAAATATATGGTATTTTATAGATGTCAAATATGAAAGTCTGGGTACAAATCTGTATATATATATGAAAGAAGGATTTCTTTTGTCACACATGTAAATCTCAAATCAGGTTTTAATATAAATGTGTGAAACATGTAACTTTCTCTGTGTCCCAGATGAAAATCTGGGCTCAAATTTTCATATATATGAAATATGTAAATTTCTCTCTGCATATATGAAAATCTAAGTGTACATTTTAATATATATGAGATATGGCTTTTTCTCTCTCACATATGGATATCTGAATGCAGATTTTGACATGTATGAAATATTGAATTTTCTATTTGACTTGTATGTGTTTCTGGGTTCAGATTTTCTGTATGAAATACAGAGCTTTCTTTATTTCCGTGTCACCTGTGAGAATCTAGATGCAGATTACCATACATGTGAAATATAAGTTTTTCTATATCATACGCAGCAATCAGAGTGCAGATTTCCATATATATTAAATATAAAATTGTGAGTATGCCACATGATAATATAGGCACAATTTTTCTTTTGTAGTAAAGATGGACTTTTATCTGTGTCACTTATGAGAATCTTTTTCAGGTATATACATGTAAGATATAGAGTGTTCTCCTCTCACCTCTGAGAATTTGGACCAAAATATTCTTTTGTATATAATATGGAATATTCTCCATGTCATATCATGATAGCTTACAGTGAATGTTGTCTGATTTGTGATCTCTGAGAAGAAGATTTAGCTTTGGGAACAGTGACCAGGCTTGATTACTCAAGAGCTTTTGTGTAGCAGAGGTTTATTAAAGAATAAAAAGGGACAGGCAAAGCCATCAGAAGGGGATCAGAGAGTGCACCCCTTGCTAGTCTTAGCGAGAGCTATATATACTTTTTCAGTTTGTTATTACACCATATCAGAAGACTGTCTCAAGGTTGTAAAAGTCTTACCAGACTCAGTCCCACAATTTACACTTTAAAATAATGAGATTCGAGCTAACAATAGAAAGATCTTACCAGACCCATTCCCGTAATATACATTTAAAGATGACAGGAATAGTCAGAAGGTTTTCAAGAAGGAGAAACATGTCCTCAAGAAGGATACATTGTTGTTACATAATCATTGGTTCAGACTTTAAGGAGAAACATTTCCTTGAGCAAGATCAGACGTTCCCTGTGCAACCATCAACTCTCACTTAAAGAAAAACAAGTTTGTTCTTTTCTCTTTCTTGAGAACTCTAAACCCGTCTCTCCTCCTGGAGGGACCCAGATTCCTTTCTCTTCCTGAAGGCTCTGGACCCCTTCCTCTTTGAGAGCACAGACTCCTTATCAACCTACCTATAAATTGACTCTCTCAATAGGATAGCTTTTGTGTAAATTTTCAGAAATATGAATTTTACATTTGTCATATATGAGATTTTAAGTATCTATGTGCAGATATTCATTCATAGGAAATATGGAAATTTGCCTATGTCACATATAAGAATCTGGATGTAGAGTCTCAGGTATATTAAATAAGAAATGTTCTCCTTATCATATATTGAAATCTAGGTACAGATCATCATATATGTGAAATAAGGAAATTTCTGTATTTCATACTCAAAAATCTGTGCACAATTTCCTATATTGAAGTATGGAATTTTGTCTATGTCATATTTGAAATTCTGGGCACACATATTACATATGAAATACGTATCTTTGTTTATGTCATAATATTAAAACTACAGAGGTATTCATATCAAATGTGAAACTTTTCATGTATCTCAAACTAATATCAAAGCAATTAATGGGTTTTATATAAGATGTGAAATTTTACTATATATTAAATATAAAATTTTCTCTAAATCACATATGCAAAATTAATGCAGATTCATATCACACACACACACACACACACACACACGTAAAACATGAATTGCTAAGATGATAGAGTTGAAGGATATATGCTCATCTTCCTCTATTAGAACTCCAAAATTTCAACTCACTGCTGAACGACCATCAACAGGAGAATGTTGGATCCCGCCATATAAAGATACCCCAGGTCCACGAGGAAAGGAAAACCCCATCAAGGTGGTGGTATGAGGGGCAAAAATCACATTTAGAGTCAAACCATACCCACCAGAGATGTTCAGAGAGCTCAAACAAAACCTTGTGTGCACCAGGACCTAGAAAACCCACAGAGACTGAACCAGAACTGCCTTTGAATGTCTGTCTCTTGCAAAGGCACAGGTGGCAGTGGCCTGCCATGGAGACCAGAGCTCTGGTTGTAGAACACATGGGGTCATGCAGTTGTGGCATAAGCCCTCTTTCAGGAGGTCACTGTTAGCCCAACTACTGAGGCACAGAGCAGACGACCCACAAACTGTAGAGCAATTATACCAAGGAAACTCTCACACCATTAAGAAAGCTCAAGGACCAAAAACAGATTTCCCAACCTGGGGATCCAGGAAAGGGATGGAACACCGCCAGGGAATTTGACTTTGGAGGCCAGTGGAATTTAAAAGATTATGGAACTTTTCTGTAATCACCAGGATTATAGAACTTCCACAGGACAGGGGAAACAAACTCTTGGAGAGCACAAACAAAAGCTTGTGTCCACCAGGAACCACGAGAAAGGAGCAGACAACCCACAAAAAACTGACCCAAACTTGCCTGTGAGTGTCCAGAAGTCTCTGGCAGAGGTGTGAGTTGACAGTGGCCTGCTGAAGGGTCAGGGACACTGAATACAACAATGTATTCAATGATACATATATTCAAGGCTTTCTGAAGGAGGTCACTATTATAGTAGTGATTTCTACCATAGTTCAACCTCAGGCCAAACAACAGGAAGAGAGCACAGCCCTGCCCATCAACAGAAAATTGGACTAAAGATTTACTGAGGTTGGCCACACCCACTGGAACAAGACTGTTTCCCCCAAGTCAGTATTTCCCATAAGGAAGCTTCCAGGAGCCTATCCCTACCCATCAGAAGGCAGACAGAATGAAAACCACAATACAGAAAACTAACCAAATGGATCACTTGGACCACAGCCTTGTTTACATCAATTAAAGTATGAGCCATGCCATACACGGATATCTTAGATGGACGGGTCACAATAGAGAGATTTGACAAAGTGTTCACTGCAGTAAAGGATGGCAAACCACTTCAGTATTCTTGCCTTGAGAACCCCATGAACAGTATGAAAAGGCAAAAAGATATGACACTGAAAGATGAGTGCCCCAGGGCAGTAGGTGCCCAATATACTGCTGGGTAACAGTGGGGAAGTAACTCCATAAAGAATGAAATTAGTTCGGTCGCTCAGTCGTGTCTGACTATTTGAGACCCCATGAACTGCAGCACGCCATGCCTCCCTGTCCATCACCAACTCCCGGAGTTTACCCAAACTCACGTCCATTGAGTTGATGATGCCACCTAACCATCTCATCCTCTGTTGCCCCCTTCTACTCCTGCCTTCAATCTTCCCCAACATCTCGGTCTTTTCAAATGAGTCATCTCTTTGCATCAGGTGAACAAATTATTGGAGTTTAACCCTCAACATCAGTCCTCATCCATGGATCAAGGTAAATTGTAAGTGGTCAAAAAAGAGATGTCAAGAGTGAACACTGACATTTTAGGAATCAGTGAACTAAAATGGGCTGGAATGGGCAAATTTAATTCAGATGATCATTAAATCTACTACTGTGGGCAAGAATCCCTTAGAAGAAATTGAGTATCCCTCTTAGTCAAGGAAAGGAGTCCAAAATGCAGTACTTGGGTGTAATCTCAAAAATGACAGGATGATCTATCATTACCAAGGCAAACAATTTAATATCACAACAATACAAGTCTATGTCCCAATCCCTAATGCTGAAGAAGCAGAAGATGAATTGTTCTATGATGACTTACAAGTCCTTCTTCAACTAACAATGAAAACTGTCCATTTTATCATAGGGGACTAGAATGCAAAAGTAGGAAGGCAAGAGATGCCTGGAGTAGCTGACAACTTTGGCCTTGGAGTACAAAATGAAGCAGAGCAAATGCTAACAGAGTTTTACCATGAGAAAACACTTGTCATAGCAAATCCCACCTTCCAACAACACAAGAGACGACTTTACACATGGATGTCAGCAGATGACCAATACTGAAATTAGATTAATCACCTCTTTGTAGCCGGAAGAATACACCCTTAAAATACGCTGTTGCTTCTTAGTGAATTTGAATTTTATTTGGGACATTACACCCTCCTTTTTAGCTCTCTAGAAATTAGAATCTTAGAGTGCCCTTTTCAGTCCCTCAAAGTCAGGCCCACGTGACATAACCCCCCACCCCCCCCAAAGAAAAGTGTGCAAGGTACTCCTCTAGCTTTGTTTGTTCCCCTCGAATCTTGTTCTTTTACAAAGAATTCTATCTTGTGCAGTTTGGGTTTCTTCTCTTTCTTTGAGATGTAACTAAAGTTTTTGCTGCTTCCCATCCTACCCAGGCCAACAAGACATTGTAATACTCTCATTTGAGCACTGAATAATTGATGCTTTCCAGCTGATGTGCTGGAAAAGGCTCTTGAGAGTTCTTTGGACTGCAAGCCAATTGCACCAGTCAATTCTCAAATAAATCAGTCCTGTGTATTCATTGAAATGACTGATTCTGAAGTTGAAGCTCCATTACTTTGGCCGCCTAATGCAAAGAACTGACTCACTGGAAAAAGTCCCTGGTGTTTGGCAAGGTTGAAGGCAGCAGAAGAAGGGGACGGCAGAGGATGAGATGGTTGGATGGCAACATGAACGCAATGGGCATGAGTTGAGCAAGCTTCAGGAATTGGTGATAGCAAGGAGGAACGACGTGTGGAGTCCATGGAGTTGCCAAGTGTCAGACACAACTGAGCAACTGAACAGGGTTGAAATTAAAACATGAATCTTCTCAGTGTCTAATATTTAATCATGGTCCAACACTCACATCCATACATGATTACTGGAAAAACCATAGCCTTGAATAGAAAGACCTTTATTGGCAAACTAATGTCTCTGCTTTTTAATATGCTTCCTCAGTTCAGTTCAGTCACTCAGTCATGTCCGACTCTTTGCCATCCCATGAACTGCAGCACTACAGGCCTCCTTATCCATCACCAACTCCTGGAGTCCACCCAAACCCATGTCCATGGAGTCAGTGACGCCATCCAACCGTCTCATCCTCTGTCATCCCCTTTTCCACCTGCCCTCATCCCTCCCAGCATTGGGGACTTTTTAATGAGTCAGCTCTTCGCATCAGGTGACCAAAGCATCAGGGTTTCAACTTCAAAAAGTCAGTGAACACCCAGGACTGATCTCCTTTAGGATGGACTGGTTGGATCTCCTTGCAGTCCAAGGGACTCTCGAGTATCTTCTCCAACACCACAGTTCAAAAGCTTCAGTTATTCGGCACTCAACTTTCTTTATAGCCCAACTCTCACATTCATACATGACCACAGGAAAAACGAAACCCTTGACTAGGTGAAACTTTGTGGCCAAAGCAATGTCTCTGCTTTTTAATATGCTGTCTAGATTGGTGATTAAGTCCTTCCCAGGAGTAACTGTCTTTTAATTGCATGGCTGCAATCACCATCCGCAGTGATTTTTGGAGCCCTTGAAAATAAAATCTGCCACTGTTTCCTCTTTCCCCTTATCTATTTGATATAAAATAATGGGATTGGATGTCATGATCTTAGTTTTTGAATGTTGAGATTTAAGCAAGCTTTTCCATGCTCCTTTTTCAATTTCATCAAGAAGCTTTTTAGTTTCTCTTCACAATCTCTTCACTATGGTGATTCCAACTTGTGTTTCATCAAGTCTGACTTTCACATTATGTGCTCTGCATATGTATTAAATAAACAGGGTACCTACATACAGCCTTTACATACTCCTTTCCCTATATTGAATAGGTTATTAATACCTTTTCTTACTATGGTGAATGGGATCTTTTCCTTAATTTCTGTATCTAATTTTTCATTATTTGTGTATAGGAATGAAGGAACATTCTGTACATCAATTTCTTATCCCCAACTTTACTCATTGATTATATTCATTAATTATTGATGGTAATTTTCTGCTGGTAAATACAGGATTTTCTATGTATGGTGTCAAGTCATTTGCAAAGAGTAAAAATTTTACTTCTTTTCCAATCTGGAATCAACTTATTTACTTTTCTTCTTTGGTTGCTGAGGCTAGGATTTGCAAAACTCTGTTGAATAATAGCAGCAAGGGTGGCCCCCCATGTCTTATTCCTGATATTAGAGGAAATGTTTTCAGTTTCTCACCATAGAGAATAATGCTTGCTGTATGTCACATATGGCCTTCATTATGTTGAGGTATGTTCCATCTCTGGCTACTTTCTGGAGAAAGTAACATAAATGGTTTTGTTAAAAACTTTCTCTGCATCTATTGAGATAATGATACGGTTTTTATCTTTCAGTTTGTTAGCATGATGTTATCACATAGTTTGATTTGCATTTATTTAAGAATTCTTTCACCCTCGGTTTAAAGCCCACCTGATCATGATATAAGATCCATTTCCTGTGTTGTTGGATTCTGTTTGCTAGAATTGTGTTGAGGATTTTTGCATCTATGTTAATCAGTGATATTGGCCTTTAGATTTCTTTCTCATGGCACCTTTGGTTTTAGTATCAGTGTGATTGTGGTCTCATAAAATGAGTTTAGGGGTTTTCCTTCCTCAGCAATTTTCTGGAAGAGTTTGAGTAAGATAGGTGCTAGCTGTTCTCTAAGTTTTTGGTAACATTCATTTGTCAAGACATCTAGACCTGGGATTTTGTTTGTTGGGAAATTTTTATAATTTCCCCCCAGTAGTTGGTATGTAATCTTTTAGCATGGTGGTGATAAAGATGCTTGACATGATTTCAATTTCTCTCAAACTTACCAAGGTTTGATATGTAAATCAAGCTACAACCTATTCTGTAGAATGTCCTATGTGCACTTGAGAAAAAAGTGAGATCTACAATTTTTGATGGAATGCCTTGTAGATATCAGTTAAGCCCAACTGGTGCAGTGAATCATTTAAAGCTTGTATTTCCTTGTTAACTTTCTGTCTGGACATGTCCATTGATGTGAGAGGGGGTAATAAAACTCACACTATTATTGTGTCATTGTCAATTTCTCCTTTAATTGTTGTTAGCCTTATGTATTGAGGTGTTCATGTTTTGGGTACATATATATTTATCATTGTTAAATCTACTTCTAAGATTGATCCCTTGGTCACTAGGTAGTGTCCTTCCACGTCCCTGTGGCAGTCTTTATTTTAAACTCTAACATACCTGGTATAGGTATTGCTGCTCTTGCCTTCTTTGGATTTTGGTTTGAATGAAATACCTTTCTCTAGACCCTAATTTTCTGTCTGCATGTGTCCCTAGGTCTGAGGCAAGTCTCTTTTAGACAGCATATATAGTAGTCTTGCTTTTGTATCCATTCAACCAATCTGGGTGTTTTGGTTGGAGCACTGAATACATGTATATTTAATGTAACTATTGATATGTATAATTCTATTTTTTACCTTATTGTCATGTTTGCGTTTTGCTTGTTTCCAGACTTTCTCTTTTGGTTGCGTGTCCTATCTAGAGGAGTTCCTTTAGTTTTTGTTGGAAAGCTTGCTTTGTCATGCTGAATTCACTTAAATTTTACTTATGTGTAAAATTTTTGATTTCTGCAGTAAATCTCTCTGAGATCCTTGCTGAATAGAGTAATCTTAGTTGCATTTTTAAAAATCCTCATTTCATCAATTTCAGTATATTCTGCAATTCCCTTTGGGGCGGCAGTTTCTGTTGAAAGTTCATCTGTTAACCTTAGTACTGTAATCTACTCAAATATTTTCACATACTCTTCTTCTTTTGTTTTTCTGGGATCGCTATAATTTTAAAGTTGGTATAATGTTGGTATATTTAATGTTGTCCCAAAGGTCTTTGAGATTGTTCTGATTTATTTTTTCTTTATTCTGCTTTGCCTCAGTATTTCCACCATTCTATCTTCCAGCTCACTTATTTGTTTTTCTGCCTAAGTATGTTATTGGTCCTTTTAGGGTTTTTTTTTTTTTTTTTTAAATCTCAGTTATTGTGTTTTTCATTGATTATTGTCTATTCTTTAATTCTTATAGGTCCTTGTTAAATATTTCTTGTATTTTCTAAATCCATGTCTCCAGTCTGTTGATATGTGCCTCTGTTTTATTTCCATGACTTTGGGTCATCTTTACTAACATTACTTTGAAATATTTTCCAGGTAGACTTTTTATTTCCTCTTCATTTGATTCACATTGTTTGTTTCACATTTCACATTTCATTTGTTCCACATTCATTTGTTTCACATTTCACTTTAACCATGTTCCTTCATCTGCTCTAGGTATCTCAGAACTCCCCCAGTTTAATTTACAGTGTTTGGCTCTCCTATCTACAGGTTGAAATGTCATAGTTACTCTTAATTGTGGAGTCTTCTCCCCCAAATGTGTGGTTGGACTTGTAAAAGTGTCCTGGCTGGTGGATTGCTGCCTGTATTCTAGTGTACAGAGCTAAATTTGCCTCTGAATGGCAGTGCCATGTCCATTATTGTGTTTAGGGGTGTCTATGAGCTTGGCATAACTTTGGACATCACTTCTAGTCAGCAGGGTTGTATTCATGTTTTCCCAAAGGTTTGGCTTTTGAGTGAGGCTTGGCCTTCATTTTGACATGGAGGCCTTTGGGAGAGCTCTCACTGATTAATGTTTGTTGGGGTTTTAAATTCTCTAGTGGCCCAAAGTTCTGGCCTCAGATTTCCCACTTCAGGGGTTCATGCCCACCTCCTTACTGTGGCACCAAGTTTTCACAGACTGTGTAGCATAGAAGACAATACTCCAAGATGAGTGGCAAAAGCAGTAATGAATAGCTAAGGATACACAAAGGCTGACATACAAAAAAAAAAAAAAAAAAAACCATGGATAAAAAAGGAGTTTTTTTTTTTTTTTAAAGAAAACAATCAAGTTAATAAAGAAACTGCTAATTGGAAATGAATACAAAAAATTAGACTAGCAAAAATACAAAATCAAAAACATGGGGGAAATGCAGAATAACTATTTCTGTAAAAATAGGGAAAAGAATATGAATTTATTTAAAAATATTTTAGAAATGCAAAAAACTGGTTATGAAAATAAATTTTAAAGGAATAATAAGAAAAGAACAACATGAGAGTGAAAAAGAAAGAAAATTAAAAGAAAGAAAAGATAAGGCAGGTTTAAGAAGTCAAGAAACAAGTCCCTAAGATGGCTCAGATGGTTAAGAATCCACCTGCTAATGCCAGAGACTCAAGAGATGCAGATTTGTTATCTGGCTTGGAAAGACCTTCTGGAGAAAGAAATGGCTATCTTCTTCAGTGCTTCTTAAGTCTTGCCTAAATTCCTTAGACCGAAGAACCTGGTGGGCTACAGTCAGTGGAGTTACAATGAGTCAGACACAGCTGAGCACAAACGCATGCACGCAAATGAAAATGAATACTAAAGACAGAGGATGAGATGGCTGGATGGCATCACCAATTCAATGAACATGCGTCTGAGCAAGCTCCAGGAGTAGGTGATGGAAAACAGAGAAGCGTGGCAAGCTGAAGCCTGTGGGGTCACAAAGAGGCACGACTGGGCATGACTGAGTGACTGAACTGAACTGAAACACTACAAACTACTGTTTCAGCTGAACTGAAACATCAAAACTGCAAAATAAAGAAAACATGGCGAAATGCAATATGACTAACTGTTTAAAAAAAGTTAATTAATTTAAAGTAAGGTGTTTTTAAAATGGAAAAAGTTTGTTATAAAAATAATAAAGAATAGCATGACAGAAGTGGATGGTAGAGGAATAGGTTCACATGAAGTGTGTCTCTCTTCACAGATACTTCAGGAATATATCTCAGGCACGGAAGATCTCACAGAAAACCAGCTGAGAGGGGGCAAGAGTTCCCGGCCGCTGGAAAGTATTTACAGATCCACACGAATGTCAGTAGGATGAAGGAAGGAGGGAAAAAAGAGGAAAGTGAGCAGAACTGAAACAAAGGGGTGGGGGAAGAAAAGCAGGGCCCATAAACCCATATCAGTGTAACTGTTTTGGAAAAAAGGGGTAGTGGTTGGGGAGGTGGGAGAGTGAGACAACTGATCAGTTACAGTCTGAAGAGAGTGAGAAACACACAGACAATTCCTGCCACAGCTATACATATCCTGCACAGGGACGATAGTCCCCCAGAAAGCACAGCAGTTGCAAGCTGGAGCATAGGGACTGGAGAGTAATTCCAGGGCAAGGTCCAGTGCTGACAGCAGGGAGATGGCCCAAGAGGTTGCGAGGGAGGATGTTGTGGTGGGAAATGATGCGGAGGAACCCCAGGTAGTCATGGAGACAAGACAATACTGACAAGTCAGGCATAGGGAGAGGAGCCATCACCTTAGTTTCTCTCTCGCCAAGTGCCAGCACCTGGCAGCTGAACAATAGAGAAGGACCCCAGTCAGGGGAGACTTTTAAGTGTCTGATGCACTGAGCAACAGAGAAGGATCCTAGGCAAAGTGACCACTTAAGTACGTGAATGGGTTGAGCAATCAAGAAGGTCCAGCCAAAGAAACCCTGTCATTGCCAGATACCAGAGTCTAGAAAAAGCCCTAAAAGCACAATAGACACTGTAGGCACCCCTGTGTACACTTCATTGCCATGGTCTCCGTGATCCAAACAACCAGATCCCGTGCGTGCTTGATCCTTACTGGGGAGGAACAGCCAGAAAACACTTAGAGATACTTCCCTAGCCACTGGCTCCCTTGAGTACCTGGTGCTGTCGGCGCCTGTGTAATCCAAGCAACTGTGACACATCCACACTTGGTCCTCACTGGGTCAGACCTAAGTCTTCCAGGACAACCTTGGGAGCAACCCCCTGTGGACAACTCACATGCAGATGTAGAGAAAAAAGTCACAGTTGAAACACAGGAGCAGAGCATCTAAGGGAAAGGACCCCAAACCTTCCCACCAGCTGTACATGTTGCAGATTAAATACACACAATCAACTAGGCAAACTCTGTGTCTATGGAATGAATCAAAAAACAATGAGAAATCCCACAAAGGAAAATAAAATATCTCTGGAAACTGTGAATGCTGGAGAAAAGAATACACAGATAAGAGCAGATTAGAGCTTGAGATGCCCCCACAGTTGGTCCAGAGACCACCCCAGTGTTGAAGGGCATTCTAGGAAGACCAGGTGTGCTGTGATTCCCAGCAAGGGAGGGGACACTGACAGCAGAGACTCAAGAAAAACACTATTCTTAAATTTTGACTTGTTCAGTAGTTCCTTCTTGACATTTTTTTTTTCTTTTTTTTCCTCTTTGTTCATTTTCCCCATGTTGCTGTATTTGTTGATTTTATTAGTACTATTGGATCTAAAGCTTTTGAAAAATTCTTAACCACACTTTTAATTTCTTTTATATACGTCCACCTGTACCTTGGCCTTTAGTGGTTATGTGGGTTTTTTTTAATTTAAATATATATATATATATTTATATTTATTCTTTGGTTTGCTGTTCTTATTGTGATTTCCCTGCTGTAGTTATTCTTTAGCACATATAGATCTTTTTTTTCTACCTCTGTTTAACATTGTCTTTCTATTCTTTTTTCTCTACCTTTTTCTCATCATGTCTGTTAGTTTCGTTTTTGGCGCTTTATTCCCTGGCTGTCATCTTGCTTTGGGATTTTTTTTTTTTTCTTCAGTTTTTAGTTAGCTCTGTTTTTGACTGGAATTCATACTATTGTAAGTTTCCTTTGTTCACTGGGTAAATCTATTGTACATTCTTTTTTTCAATCTTTTGGTTTGGTTTATCTGTGTATATGTGTTTTTCTGTGTGTATTCTTTTATTTTTGCTATTATTTGTCTGATTTTGTATTTACCATTTTCTGGGACTCATCATTTGTTTCTTGTTTTGATCTTTGTGCTTTTCATGATTTCTTAAATCCCATTTAGTACCGTAATAGACCATGGGTGAAACCTCCATTCCCCAGCTAGATATTGGGCCCTGAGCCTTTGGAGTGGGAGCCTTGACTCCAAGATGCTAAACTGCCAGAAAACTTCAAATCCTATGAATATTAATTAGTGATAATTCCCACAAAGGCCTCCACCTGTATACAAGGCCTGGCATGACCCAAATGTCAGCAGCACCCATTGGAGGCTGCCTCAGCCAAACAACAAACAAGACAAAAATACACACTCAGTCATCAGCAGAAATGACTACCAGTTCAAACAGTACTGACCATCAGAGGGGGAAAAGCTCAATTCCTATCACCAGAACACAAGCACAAGTCACAGCCAACATGAAGTCTACAGAGGCCATTGGATAAACCTTTCACACTGAAACCAAGGAAAAAACGAATTTGACCTTCAAGTATGAGAAAAAAGAAACATAATAATTTAAAAGGAATGAAATGCCACAGAAATATTGCACAATGAAAGAATATGCTAGAATCGCAGAAGACCAAATAACCAAAGAGGAAATAGGCAAACTAACTGAGAAACAATTCAGAGTAATGATAGTAAAGATAATGCAAAACCTCAAAAATGGAAAGGAGAAAATACAAGAATCAATTAACACATTTAACAAGTACCTAGGTGAAATAAAGACAAAAGAGAGATGAACAACATGACTACTGAAATTAAAAATACTCTAGAAGGAGTAAACAGCAGAAAATTTGAGGCAGAATGGACAAGTGAGCTGGAAGATAGAATAGTGGCGATAAGTGCAGACCTCTGACACAGTATTAAACACACCAGCATTTGAATTATAAGGGTCCCAAAGAAGAAAAGAAAAAGAAAGTGTCTGAGAAATTTTGAAGAGATTTTAGTCAAAATTTCCACAGTATAGGAAAGGAAACAGTCAAGCAGTTTCAAGAAGAACACAGAATCTTATATAGGATAAACACAAGTAGAAACATGTCCAGAGGCATACTAATCAAACTAAAACAGATTAAGCACAAAGAAATAATACTAAAACCAGCAAGGGAAAACCAGCAAGTAACATACAAGGGAAAACCCATGTGATTAACAGCTGATCTTTCAGCAGAAACTCTGCAGGCCTGAAGGGAATGGCAGGATATATTTAAAGTACTGAAAGGGAAAAATCTACCACCAAGATTATTCTACTCAGCAAGGATCTCACTCAAAATTGATGGAAAATTAAAAACTTTTACAAGCAAAGTTAAGATAATTTAGTGCCACTAAACCAGCTTTGCAACACATGTTAAAGGGACTTATATAGACAAGAAACACAAGAGAATGAAAAGACCTATAATGACAAACCCCTGAAAATTAAGGAATATTTATATTAATAATTACTTTAAATGTAAATGGATTAAATGACCCAAACAAATGACCCAAAACCAAGACCCATATTATGCTGTCTGCAGGGATACCCACTTCAGAGCTAAAGACACATATAGACTGAAAGTGTGGATGGAAAATGATATTCCATGCAAAGGAAAGTCAAAAGAATGCCAGAGTGGCAATACTCACAGAAGAAAAATCAGACCTTAAAATAAAGATATTAGAAGAGATCAGGAAAGATGCTATATAATTATCAAGGGATCAATTCAAGACTGAGACATAATAATTGTAAATAGTTATGTACCCAACATAGGAACACCTTGATACATCAGAAAAACACTAACAGACCTAAAAGGAGAAATTTACAGAAACACAATAATAGTAGGAGAAACTAACACCCCAGTGACACCAATTGACTGGTCATCAAAACAAAAAATTAATAATGAAGCATAGACCTTAAATGTCACATTAGATAAGATTGGCCTAACTGATATCTTCAGGACACTTCATCAAAATGCAGAAAAAAAAATTTTTTTTCTCAAGTGTACATGCAATTTTCTCCAGAGTAGACCACATCTTGGATCACAAATCAAACCTCAGTAAATTTAAGAAAACTGAAATCATATCAAACACATTCTCTGACCATACCATGAGACTAGATTTAATTTCAGGAAAATATATACAAACAAACAAACAAACACATGGAAATTAAACAAAACATCCCTAAGTAATAGGGAAGCTACTGAAGAAGTAAGAAGGGCAATCAGAGGATTCCTAGAAACAAATGAAAATGAAAACACAATGTCCCCAGAATATGTGATGCAGCGGAAACAGCTGGAAGAGAGTTTATAACAATACAATCCTGCCTCAAGAAACAAGAAAAACATCAAATAGGCAACACAACTCTACACCTATAGAAACTGGAAAAAGAAAAAGAACAACAAACAAAATTAGCAGAATAAAGTAATCAGAAAGAGCCAAACAGAAATAAATGAAGAAGAAATGAAGGAAAGGATAGTAAAGATTAATAAAGCTACTAGCTGGTTATTTGCAAAGATAAACAATATTAACAAACAACTAGTCAGATTCATCAAGGAAAAAAAGAGAGCCAGAAGAATCAAATTAAAAAACAAACAAACAACAACAAAACAAACCTAGGCTTGAAAATGTAGAAGTAACAAAGACAAAACAGAAATACAAGGGATCATAAGAGACTATTATGGGCAACTATACAGCAAAAAAAAAAAAAAAAAAAAAAAAAAATGGACAAATGAGGAAATGGACACATTCTTAGAAAAGTTAAATTCTCTGACTGAATTGGGAATAAATAAAATACAATCACATCAATTACAAGCACCAAAATAGAAACTGTTTTCAAAAATCTCCCCCCAAAACAAAAAGCCCAGGGCCAGATGGCTTCACAGGTGAATTATATCAAACAGAAAGAGAAGAGCTAATACCAATCCTACTAAAACTCTTTCCAAAAAATTGCACAAAAGGAACACTTTCAAAGTCATTCTACAAGGCCATCATGACTGTGATACCAAAATTAGACAAACACAACTCAAAAAATAAAAATTATAGGTTCATCACTGATGAACATTGAAGAAAAATTCCTCAACAAAATTCTAGCAAATGGAATTCAACAACACGTAAACATTTCATACAGCATGATCAAGTCAAATTGGTCTGAGTTATGCAATAATTCTTCAATTTATGCAAATTAATCAATGTAAGACACCACATTAATAAATTGAAGATAAAAAACATTTGATCATATGAGAATCTCAATAGATGCAGAAAAAGCCTTTGGTCAAATTCAGTACGTGTTTATGGTACTCTTCAAAAGAAAATGGGCATAGGAGGAACCTTATCTCGACATCATAAAGGCCATGAATGATAAACCCATAGCAAACGTTATTCTCAAAGGGGAAAAACTGAAAGCATTCTTTTTTTTTTTTTTTTTGGCATTCATTCTTAAGAACAGGAACAAGAAAAGGATTTCCACTTTCATGACTATTATTCAACACAGTAGTGGAAGTCCTAGCTATGGCAATCAGAGAAGAAAAAGAAATTAAAGGAATCCAGATTGGGAAAGAAGAAATAAATTCTCACTGTTTGTAGATGACATGATACTATACATGGAAAACTCTACAGGTACTATCAAAAAATTACTAGAACTAATTAATGAATACAGTAAAGTTGCTTGATAAAAAAACCAGTGCACAGAATCACTTGCATTCCTATATACTAACAATGAAAGGCAAGCTAAGGAATCCACCTCATTTACCACTGCAGCAGAAAGAAAACATTTTGCAATAAACCTATCTAAGCAGACAAACAAAAAGAGCTGTATATTGAAAACAATAAGACATTGCTGAAGGAAATAGAAAAATGATATATAAAATGGATGTTTATACAGATGGAGAGGTATTCCATGTTCCTCAGTTGGAAGGATCAATATGGGGAAAATGACTATACTACGAAATGCAATCTACAGATTCATTGAAATTCCTATTGTATTACCAGTGGTATTTTTCACATAATTAGAAGGGGAAAAAAATCTTACATTTCATATGGAAACACAAAAGACCCAGAAAAGCCAAAGTCATCTTGAGAAAGAAGAATGGGGCTGGAGGAATCAACCTTCCTGACTTCAGATTATACTACAAAGCTACAGATCTTTAGATAGTATAGTACTTAGACAAAAAGAAACATAGAAACATAGACCAATGGAACAAAATAGAAACCAAGAGACAAACCCACACACCTATTGGAACCTTATTTTTGACAAAGGAGGCAAACATGTACAAAGAGGTAAAGACAGCATCTTCAATAAGTGCTGCAGGGGGAAATGGGTAGCTACTTCTAAGAAGAATGAAATTAGAACACTTTCTAATGCCACACACAAAAATGAATTTAAAGTGGATTGAAGGTGTAAATATAAGGCCAGAAACTATAAAACTCTTAGAGGAAAATGTAGACAGAACCCTTGATGATATAAGTCACAGCAAGATCCTCCATGACCCACCTGCTAAAGTGAAGGAAATAAAAACAAAAATAAATAAGGACATAATTTAACTTAAAAAGGTTTTGCACAGCAAAGGAAACTATAAGCAATGTGAAAAGAAAACCCTTAGAGTGGGAAAAATTGTAGTAATGGAAACAACTGACAAAGGATTAATTTCCAAAATATACAAACAGCTCATACAACTGAATACTAGATAAACAAACAAACCAATCAAAAAGTGGGCAGAAGACCTAAACAGATATTTCTCAAAAACAAAAACAAAAACATGCAGATGGCTAATAAAAGCATGATAAGATGCTAAGATCACTCATTATTGTAGTTTTGCAAATCAAAACTAAAATGACATATCACCTCACACCAGTCTGAATGGCCATCAACTGTAAATCTACAAAAAAAAAAAAAAAAAAAAAAATGCTGGTGTGGAGAAAATGGAACCCTCTTGTCCTATTGGTGGAAATGTAAATTGATATTACCATTATGGAAAAGAGTATGGATATTCCTTTAAACAGTAGGAATAAAACCTCCATACAACTCAGCAATCCCACTGCAAGGCATATACCCTGAGAAAACTAAAATTGAAAAAGACGTCTGTATCGCAATGTTCTTTGCAGCACTATTTGCAATAGTTAGGACATGGAAGCACCCTAGCTGTCCATCGACAGATGAATGGATAAAGAAGCTATGGGTACATATATACAATGTAATATTACTCAGTCATAAAAAGGAGCACATTTATTTGAATCTGTTCTAATGATCTGGATGAACCTGGAGCCTGTTATACAGAGTGCAGTAAGTCAGAAAGAAAAAAATACATACTGATGTGTGTGTGTGTGTATATATATATATATATATATATATATATATATATATGGAATCTAGAAAGACAGTACTGATGAATTTATATGCAGGGCAGCAATGGAGACACAGACATCGAGAACAAATTTATGGACTCTTGGGGTGGGGTAAAGGAGAGTATGGAAGGTATGGAGAGAGTAACATGGAAGCTAATATTACCATATGTAAAATATATAGCCAAGGGGAATTTGCTGTGTGACTCAGGGAACAGAAACCAGGGCTCTGTTACAAGCTGGAGGGATGGGACGGGGAGGGAGTTGGGAGTGAGGTTCAAGAGGGAGGGGACATCGATGGCTAATTCATGTTGATGTTTGGCAGAAACGAATACAATATTGTAACACAATTATCTTTCAATTAAGAAATAAATGCATTTAATTATTAAAATGAACATTCACATATTAATAATCCAAATGAGAGGAGAACAATGATATAACAGTGAATGATGGAAAACCATCAGTTATAAACTTAAGCTTGAATTAAAATCTGAAGGATGAGTAAAAATCAAGCAACAAAATACAAGAAATTAGTTTTTACTCTTGAAATAACATATTTTGAGGAAAAAGAGTATGCTGTTACCAAAGTAATCAAGTCAAAGAACGTAAAGATAACTAGAGTGAGAGAAGCAATGTGCATGTAGAGAAGAGATAGCTACTCAAATAACCCTGTGAGAAATGCATAGCTCCCACCTCTTCTTTTAACAGTGATCCTGGATTATTGGGTTTTCGCTTATTCTAAAAAGTGACTGAGAGAAATACTCAAGGACTGAGGTGATAATTCAAGACAGTAGACTGGGAAGTTTAAGGATCTCATCCTATATTTTGACACCAATTAAACAACAGTATATTGTTTACCGTACATTTGGTGGAGCTCTAGAAATCAGTTAGGATCTACAACAACCAAACAAGTGCACAGTCAGCAAAATTCACAGCCAGAATAATTTAAAAAATTCACAGCAATTTAAATATTTGCTCTTGTTCCAGCCCCTGCTAGTCTCAAGACCCTGTCATTATAAATACATACCCCACTCCTCATTCTTCCTACAGGATGGGAGAGAAAAATGCATGTTGGGGGCCACTTTATGGCCTGAGGGTTGCCAAAAGATTGGTTTCTTTCCTGATTGACTCAAAAAGCTCAGAAAGGTTTGAAAACATAGTTTGGATATATATTGGAGTCCACTGAACAATGACAGGTGCACAATATGTGAAAACTTCAGGAAGAATAGAGACCTGCAAATGCCTGGTTACAAGAGATTATTGGAAGTGGAAAATGGAAAATCTAAGAAAATTAAGGGAAAAACAACTATGTATGAGAAAAATAAGACATGTAAAGCCACATGGGTAGTGTGAACAACTGAATGATTAAAGAAAAAAACTATATGAGGAAGCCTAGAGAAGGCATGTACCCAGAAAAGACCTGAGAATGTCTAACTCTTCTATTTACAATAATTAATGCAAGTCTTATTCTGCACCAAAGCAGACTGCAGTGTTTATTTGAAATGCAATTTTCAACAGAAGAAATAAAAAACAAAGATGAGACAAAACAGAACAGGAAAGTATGACCTATTAAAAAGAACAAAATAAGTCTCCAGAAACCTAACCATACTGAAATAAACTTTCAGACTGATTTGGCAAACACACATTTTTCAACATAATTGGGTTTGGTATATAACAACAGGTTCAAGTGTACTGTATGCTGAGTTAATAAACATGTACTGGAGTTGATTTCCACCAAAGTGTGACATAACACGTTCATCATGTGACACTGATTTTGTGGTGAGAACAGCTGTGATCTACTGTTTTAGAAAGTTTCAAATACACTATATTAATTACAGTAACCATGCTGCATTGCATCTTAATCCTGCCATAAGTAATTCCCGCTTTCACTAGAAGTTTCCCCCACTCCCTCAACCTGGCAACTGCACCTTTACTACCTGTTACTATGAAATCACCTTTTCTAGTTTCCACATTTAAGTAATTATGTGATTTTCTTTCTCTGCCTGACTTAGTATCACTCTCATGGCTCATTTTTGTTGCCTGACCAAACTGACAGAATGTCTTTCTCCATCATGGCTGAATAGCCCTGGATAGGTTGATAGACAGATAGATGGTACACATATAGATATAGAGAGATAGACAGACACACAGACAGATAGATAGACAGATACAATGGATGGACAGACAGGCACATAGATGGGATAGGCAGGCAGACAGACAAACTGATAGATAACAAGGGTGAATGAATACAGACATGACATATCATTCATCCCATAAGCAGGCATAAAGTTGTTTCTGTATCTCTCTTTCTCTTTTCTGGCAGCTCCATGCAACAAGCAAGATCCTAGTTCCCAAAGCAGAGAGAGAACCTGTGCACCATGCATTGGAAATGCAGAGTCCTAGTCCCTGGACTACCAGGTAAGCCCCTGTTTTCATATCTCTACTATTAGTGATGCTGTCTTGTATTTTCTGTTGTATATCCACACAAGCTATTTCTAGATTTTATGGTAGTGTTATTTATAGTTTTCTGAGGAACCTCCATATTGTTCTGCATAGTAACTGTACCAATTTACATTCCCACCAAGCATGTAGGCAGATTCTCTGCTATACATCCTCTCTAGCACTTGATATCTTGCCTTTTTATTGGAGGATAATTGTTTTACAGTATTCTGTTGGTTCTGCATATGGTAGCCATCCTAAAATGTATGAGATAATAATTATCTTTATTGAGCATTTCTAGTTTGCATTTCTATAATGACTACCAATGTTATCTTGTCATGTTCCTGTTGGCCATTTTCTATCCTCTAGGTAAAATTTCTATTTAGTTTTTCCACCCAACGTTTAATCACAAAATTTAATTTTATGGTATTGAGTTGTATGAGTTCTCCACATATCTTGTATGCTAATGCCTATTAGACATATGACTGATAAATATCAGCATCTTCTCCCATTTCATAGATGACCATTTCATTTGTTGTTTATTTCTCTTTCTCTTACTTTAATTTAATTATAGTTGATTTACATTGTTGGTTGGTTTCTACATCAATCAGCCATAAATATACATTCTCTCCATCCTCTTGAGCCTCTCTCCCATGTCCTCATCTCACTCTCTAGGTCATCACAAGCGCTGAGCTGAGTTCTCTGTGCTGTAGAGCAGTTTCCAACTAGCTATCTATTTTGCATGTAATGGTGTATACATGTCAACCCAACTCCCTCAATTCTTCCCACACTTTCCTTCCCCTGTTGGGTTCACAAGTCAGTTCTTTACATATGCATCTCTATTCCTGCCCTGCAGGAACATATGCAAATATGTTCATCCATATCATTTTTCTAGATTCCCTATACATATGTATACATATGGATATGTATGTGTGTGTAGTATTTGTATGTGATGTGTGTGTTAATATATAATGTTTCATTTCTCTTTCTGAGTTTTGTCACCCTGAAAAACAGGCTCTAGGTTCATCCACCTCAGTCCAACTGTCTCACATTAAATCCTTTTAATGGCTGAATAATATTGCATTGTATATTTGTACCATATATTATTTCTTCATCCTCTGTCTAATAACATCTAGGCTGCTTCCATGTACTAGCTATTGTAAACAGTGCTGCAATGAACACGTGTCTTTTTGAGTTATTGTTTTCTTAGAGTATATGTCTAGAAGTGGGGTTGCTGGGTCATATGGTTGTTCTATCTTTAGATTTTTAAAGAATCGCCAAACTGTTTTACATAGTGGCTGCATCAATTTGCATTCCCACCAACAGTGTAAGAGGATTTACTTTACTCCATACCTTCTCCACGTTTATTGCTTATAGGCTTTCAAAAATTTTAACTGATTTACTGGTTTCTTCTATAACATATGAGTCAGCCATAAGTATAAATATATCCCCACCAGTCCATGCTGGTGTCAGGAAGATTCTGCCTTACATTCACCTAACACAAAAATCTGGATTCCTGATTCTTCAGAGAGAAGGGAACAAAAGATTTCTGATTACAGATTCAAATTCCATGCTTGTGATGGGTCTGTTAAAATTTTCTATTTCTTCCTGATTCAGTTTTGTTAAGTTATATTTCTCTATGAATTGTCCATTTCTTTCAAGTTGTCCACTTTATTGGCATATAGTTGCTGATGGTAATCTTTTATGATCCTTTGTATTTCTGTGTTGTCTGTTGTGATTTCTTCATTTTCATTTCTAATTTTATTGATTTGATTTTTCTTTCTTTCTGAACCTAGTTCATTATTTTATTTATCTTCTCAAAGAACCAGCTTCTACCTTTGTTGATATTTGCTATGGTCTCCTTTGTTTACTTTTCATTTATTTTTGCCCTAATTTTTATGATTTCTTTCCTTCTGCTCACCCTGAGCTTCATGGTTTTCTTTTCCTAGTTGCTTTAGGTGTAGAGTTAAGTTATTTATTTGATTTTTCTCTTGTTTCTTGCTGTAAACTTGTATTGGTACAAACCTTCCCCATAGTACTGCTTCTACTGAATCCCATAGGTTTTGGGATGTTGTGTTTTCATTTTCATTCATTTCTATGCATACTTTGACTTCTTTTTGAAAAATTTCTTCTGTGATTTTCAGATTCTGTGATTATTCAGAAGCGTGCTTTTAAGCCTCGACATATTTGTGTTTTTAATAGTTTTTTTTTTTTTTCCTGTAGTTGACATCTTATCTTACCACATTGTGATCAGAAAAGATGATTGGAATGATTAAAAAATTGTTATTGTACTAAGGCTAGATTTATGGCCCAGGATGTGATCTATCCTGGAGAGTGTTCCATGTGCACTTGAGAAAAAGGTGAAATTAATTGTTTTGTGGTGAAATGTCCTCTAGATATCAATTAGGTCTAGTTAGTCCATTGTATCATTTAAAGTTTGTGCTTCCTTGTTAATTTTCTGTTAAGTTGATCTATCCATAGGTGTGAGTGGGGTATTAAAGTACCCCATTATTATTGTATTACTGTTAATTTCCCCTTTCATACTCGTAGCATTTACCTTACATATTGCAGTGCTGCTACGTTAAATGCATATATATTTATAATTGTTATATCTTCTTCTTGGATTGATCCTTTGGTTATTATGTAGTGTTGGTTTTTGTCTCTTTTCATAGCCTTTATTTCAACGTGTATTTTTTCTGATATGAGTTTTGCTACTCCTGCTTTCTTTTGGTCTTTATTTGCATGAAATATCTTTTTACAGCCCTTCACTTTCAGTCTATATAGGGTCTTGTCCTTGTATCTATTCAGCCAGTCTTGTCTTTTGTTTCAGACAAACTTAGATTTAAGGGAATTATTGATACATAGGATCCCATTGCCATTTACTTTGTTGTTTTGGGTTCAAGTTTATATACATTTTCTGTGTTTCCTGCCTAGAGAAGACTCTTTAGCATCTGTCGAAGAGTTGGTTTGATGGTGCTGAATTCTCTCAGCCTTTGCTTGTTTGTTAAGATGTTAATTTCTACTTCATATTTGAATGAGATTCTTGCTGGGTATAGTAATCTGGATTGTAGGTATTTCCTCTTTCACTGCTTAAGTACATCCTGGCATTCCCTTCTGGACTGAAGAGTTTCTATTGAAAAAGCAGCAGTTATCCTTATGGGAATCCCCTTGGGTGTTATTTGTTGTTTATCCCTTGTTGCTTTTAATAATTGTTTTTGTGTTTGATCCTTGTTGATTTGATTAATACGTGTCTTGGGGTGTTTTGCCTTGGTTTTATCCTGTTTGGTAGGTACTCCCTGGATTTCTTGGACTTGGGTGGTTATTTCTTTCCCCATTTTAGGGAAGTTCTCAAATATTATCTCCTCAAGTGTTTTCTCAGAGCCTTTCTTTTTGTCTTCTGGGACTCTTGTATTTCCAATGTTGGGGCGTTTGACATTGTCCCAGAGGTCTCTGAGGTTGTGGTCATTACTTTTAATTATCTTTTTCTTTTTTCATCTGTGATTCATATATTTCCACTATTCTCTCTTCCACCTCAGTTATGCTATCTTCTGCCTCAGGTATTCATTTTACTGTTGTTTCACTCCAGAGTGCTTCTGTTCTCAGATATTGCATTTTCATTATTGATTGACTCTTTTTATTTCTTCTAGGTCCTTGCTAAACATATCTTGCATCTTCTCAATCCTTGTCACCAGCTATTTATCTATAACTCCATTTTGTTTTCAAGATTTTGGATCATTTTTACTATAATTATTATGAATTCTTTTTCAGGTAGATTTCCCATCTCCTCCTCTATTGTTTGGTTTGGTGGGCACTTGTCATGTTCCTTTATCTGCTGAATATTTCTCTGCCTTTTCATCTTGTTTAGATTGCTGTGTTGAGGGTGACCTTTCTTTTTTCTAGCAGTTTGCAGTTCCTCTTTATTGTGGAGGTTTCTCCCTGTGGGTGGGGTTGGACGAGTGGCTTATCAAGGTTGATTAGGGAAGCTGGTGTCAGTGTTCTCTTTGGTGGAACTGGATCTCTTCTCTCTGGAGTGCAATGAAGTGTCTTGCAGTGAGTTCTGAGTTCTCCATGGGTTTGGTTTGACCTTTGGCTGCCTGTATTTTAATGCTCAAGTTATGTCCCTGCATTGTTTGAGAATTAGCTTGCTCTGAAACTTGTTGACTCTTGGGTGGAGTTTGGTTTCAGTGTAGGTATGGAGGCTTTTGGATGAGCTCTTGTTGATTAATGTTCCCTGCAACCAGGAGTTTACTGGCATTCTCAAGTTTTAGATTTAAGACTCCTGCCTCTGGTTTTCTGTCTTATTCTTACAGTAGCCTCAAGACTTCTCCATCCATACAGCACCAATGATAATACATCTATGTTAATGGTGAAAAGATCCTCCACAATGAACGACACCCAGAGAGGGTCACAGAGTTACAGAGAGAAGAGAAGAGGGAGGAAGGAAATAGAGGTGACCAGGAGAAGTGGGGAAATCAAAAGGGGAAAGAGAAATCTAGCCAGTAATCAATGCCTGATGTGCTCTCCTCAGTCTGGAACACTCAGAGAGGTTCACAGAGTTACATAGTGAAGAGAAGTGGGAGGATGGAAAATCGAGGTGACCAGGAGGAGAGGAGGAGAAATCAAAGGATAGAGACAGATCTAGCCAATAATCAGGTTCCTAAGCGTTCTGAACATCCTAGAACGCCCAAAGAGATTCACAGATTTGGATAGAGAACAGAAAGGGGAGGGAGAAGATCGAGGTGACCTGAGGGAGAAAAAAGAGAGTCAAAACGGGAAGAGAGCAATCAAGTCAGTAATCACACTCCCAAGTAAAAATGGGTACTGAAGATTGTATTCTTAAAGGTTCAAAATTGATAACAAATACCAAAAAGCAAAGAGTAAAAATCTAGAGTAGAGATTAGACTCTCAGAAATATAATATTAAAGAAAAAAAAAAAAAAACCACGCACAAAATCACAAAAATTATTAAAATGTATACATAAAATTTGCTTTATAAATAGGGTCTTTTGGGGTACAAGATAATAGTAGGTTATAAAAGTGAAAATTAAAGTAGTAATAAAGAACTTAAATTTTTTTTAAAAAATAAAAATTTAAAAATGATAATTGGAAAATGTATCTAGGAATTTCTCTGGAGTTGTTGAGAGGGCAGTATGGGGTCAGTTCAGTTTGATGGTTCCTTGTTCCAGCTTATACTTCCTCTTTAGGTCTATAGGCCCATTCCAATGTAGTCTGTGATAACTACAGGGTTTTAATCTGTTGTGCCTGTCACTTCCAAAGTGGCCCCCGCTTGTTTGTTTACTTTGGCTTCCTCTGATTGCAAGTCTCTTCAATATCAGTTTTTTTTTCCCCTGACACAAAGGGCCAAAGGTGGTCACTTATTTTGGTTCTCTTGTTCAGTTGTGCTGTGGGGAGAGAGGAACACTGCAAACAAACATCACTGGCATGTGTGGGGAATGCTTATAGTGTTTGGACCACACTGGGTTTGCCCCAGCTCACAGCACTTATGCTTTCTCAGTTTACGATGCTCGGGAACCCAGTAGTTCTGCAGGGTAACTGTCTAAAGAGGGCCCTGGGCTACATGCACTTCCCAAGTCTAAGCTGCTCAGGTTCAGGTTCTCAGATACTCCATAAAGTCAAAGATTCAGTTGGGCCTGCATTTTTGTGCCCTTCCCTGAGCAGCTGAGGTGACCAGGTTCATGGCAAGCACACTCTCCCAGGGGCCCATTGTGTCTTATCACCACCCTGGCCCCAGCCGCTCAGTTTCCTGGGTCTGCAGTGAGAGCATCATTCCAAGTGTTCTGTGTGTCTCCTCTGGGGAAGTAATCTCTGACTGTGACCCTCCTGGCAGATGTCAACCACTCAGGATCCCAGGAAGACTTGGTTAGCAACTGGAGGTCTGCTCACAGTTTGGTGGTGGATGCCGTCTCTGGAGCTGAGATTGCCGCTTGCCTTCTGTCTCTGGCTCATCCCCCTCCCTCTCTGTCTCCAGTGGGGGGAGGGGCCAGTCTGCAGTCAACTAGCTCTCCTCTGGTATTTGCTCCATCCTTTGTTCTGTGAGCAGGCCAGGCTGTGCCTCAAAGCTTTTCGTGGAACTGCTCTCTCTCTCTCTCTCTCTCTTTTTCCCTCTCTCTGGCTATCCCATAGTTTCTGTTGCTATTTCATATCCCTCCCTCAGATTGTCCTCTGGGCATTCAGGCATGTTTCTTACACTAAGCATGCGGCACGAACCTCTCTGTTCAGCCACTACTGGCTGCTGGTGGACATGAGTGTTTGGGCCACATCTCTGCTGAGAGTTGTGGTTAGGCATGTAGTCTGTGGAATCTTTTCCCCCCTCCTAATCACTACGTGTGAAGAAAGACGAGCACCAAAGAATTGATGCTTTTAAACTGTGGTGTTGGAGAAGACTCTTGAGAGGCCCTTGGGCTGCAAGGAGATCCAAACAGTCCATCCTAACAGAGATCAGTCCTGGGTGTTCATTGGAAGGAATGATGCTGAAGCTGAGACTCCAATACTTTGGCTACCTCATGTGGAGAGTTGACTCATTGGAAAAGACCCTGATGAGAAGGGGACGACAGAGGATGAGATGGTTGAATGGCATCACTGACTGGATGGACAGAAGTTTGAATAGACTCCGGGAGTTGGTGATGGACAGAGACGGCTTGTGTGCTGTGGTTCACGGTGGTCACAAAGAATCAGACATGACTGAGTGACTGAACCGAACTGAATTATGGTGCCCTCTGTGATTGCAAAACTCCCCTACAGACCCGCCCCCCCCCCCCCCCCCCCACAGTGCAAGGACTTCCTGGAGTTTGGAAACTTCTTCACGACTCCCTCCCTGAGATGGTTCTCTGTCCCTAACCCTTTTGCCTCCCTTTTTATCTTTTATATTTTATTCTACCTCCTTTTGAATAGAATGGGCTTCCTTTCTGGATGCCTGTTGTACTCTGCCAGCACACTAAAGTTGTTCTCTGTAATCTGCTCAGCATTCAGATGATCTTTCAATGAATTTGTGGGAGAGAAAGTGGTCTCCCTGTCCCATTCTTAAGCCATCTTGAACCACATCCTGGGATATTTAAAGGCATAAGCCAAACATCTCCTTGCATGGCCCCATGATAAGAACCTTTCTGCTTTAAACTCCAATGCTTGGTCTCAGTATCCTGGATCCTTGGGTATCTGTTAACACGTGCTCCTTATCTCTCAATTCTGTGGAGGGGAGAATGCCTCATTCTAAAGACACATTCTCTCATGAGTATGAAAGCTTATCCTTCTTCATAAGGCAAATGAACAGACACTGATTGTTCCCCCAGTTACCAGGTGAATTGAGGACAAGAATGACTGTGACAAATGTCATCAAGTCTATTTGAGTACTACTTATAATCCTGAAAATTTTGTTATGCACTGATTTTCTTGTGTCTAATCTCCTTTTCTTATAAACCCCCAGCCCTATTAACCCAGCTACTTATTTAGATGCCCTATTTTCAAATGTGGCCAGAAAGAAGTTATCCATTACTCACATCTGACTAAATAAAAAGGACAGAGAGTTAGGGCTTCAACATACATATTTTGAGAGGATATAATTCATTCCATAATATTGATTTTCCTCTTTTCACCTAGTACCACTGTATATTCAACTCTCTTCCCGAGTTCACACCATTAACCAGGTCTACCCACCCCAGAAAACCCCTTGTTATGAAAAAAATGGGTTGTGAGGGAGTAGTACATATGAAAACAAAATTCAAAATTTCTTACCAGTCTAGAAATTTTCTCTACAAAGACATAAAGGAAGGAAAATATTTCTATTATTGAATAAGTATCAAACAATAATTGGAAGCACATGATAAGCAAACTACTAAAAGACTGCCAAAACTATATATATATATAGGGCCTCTAAATAAGTAGCTGGGTTAATAGGACTGGGGCTTTATAAGGAAAGGAGATCAAACACAGACAACCCAGAGATGTTACTATCTGAAGACGAAGCCAGAAGATGACTGGTAAAAATCCAAAGGAGGCCTCAGAAGAAAACAAATCTGCTAATGACAGACTTGATCCCCAGAAGTTTGAGAAAATATTTATTGAAGCTACCTGGTGTGGGGCACATTGTTATCAAAACCCTGGCCAACTAATACACCCACTTCCTCTTGAGGAAAGGCTTTTAATTTCAAAATTAAAAGAGGCCTCCTTTCTCTTATCAAGGTTCGCTAGGTTAGAAAACTGGTAAATTGCTCTCTTATCCACCAACTGAAAATATTCACAGATTCTTAATGTTCCCTAAGAATTTTCACTGTTTCTTTAGAGATTCAGTGGGCTAGAGCTTATTCTTAAAAAAAAAAAAAAAAAAAAAAAAAGGAATTATTTTAATTGGGGCTAATTACTTTAAATATTGTAGTGGTTTTTGTCATATATTGATATGAATCAGCTGCAGGTTTACATGTTTCCCATCCTGAACCACCATCCCACACCCCTCCCCATCCCATCCCTCCGTGTCATCCCAGTGCACCAGTGCTGAGCACCCTATCTCACACATCAAACCTGGACTGGTGATGTGTTTCACATGTGTTAATAAACATGTTTCAATGCTATTCTCTCAGATAAACTCACCTTCGCCTTCTTCTACAGAATCCAAAAGACTGTTCCATACAGCTGTGTCTTTTTTGCTATCTCACATATAGGGTTATCATTACCATCTTTCTAAATTCCATTTATATGCAGTAGTATACTGTACTGGTGTTTTTATTTCTGGCTTATTTCACTCTTTACAATAGGCTCCAGTTTCATCCACCTCATTAGAACTGATTAAAATGTATTCTTGTTAATGGCTGCATAATATTCCATTGTGTGCATGTACCACAGCTTTCTCCTCCATTTGTCTGCGGATGGACATCTAGGTTGCTTCCATGTCCTGGCTATTATAAACAGTGATGTGATGAACATTGGGATACACGTGTCTCTTTCAATTCTGGTTTCTGCAGTGTTTATGGGCAGCAGTGGGATTGCTAGGTCATATGGCAACTCTATTTCCAGTTTTTAAAGGAATCTCCACACTGTTCTCCACAGTGGCTGTACTAATTTGCATTCCCACCGACAGTGTAAGAGGGTTCCCTTTTCTCCACACCCTCTCCAGCATTTTTGCTTGTAGACTTTTAGATAGCAACCATTCTGACCAGTGTGAGATGATACCTCATGGCAGTTTTGATTTGCATTTCTCTGATAATGAGTGATGTTGAGCATCTTTTCATGAGTTTGTTAGACATCTGTATGTCTTCTTTGGAGAAATGTCTGTTTAGTTCTTTGGCCCATTTTTGACTGGGTCATTTATTTTTCTGGAATTGAGTTGCAGGAGTTTCTTGTATATTTTTGAGATTAATTCTCTCTCGGTTTCCTCATTTGCTATTATTTTCTCTCATTTTGAACGCTATCTTTTCACTTTTCTTATTTCTTTCATTGTGTAAAAGCTTGTAAGTTGAATTAGGTCCCATTTGGATATTTTTGATTTTATTCCCAGTACTCTGGGAAGTGAGTCAGAGAGGATCCTACTGTGATTTATGTCAGAGAAAGTTTTGCCTATGTTTTCCTCTAGGAGTTTTATAGTTTCTGGTCTTATGAGATATTTAATCCATTTTGAGTTTATTTTTGTATTTGGTGTTAGAAAGTGTTCTAGTTTCATTCTTTTACAAGTGGTTGACCAGTTTTTCCAGCATCACTTCTTAAAGAGATTGTCTGTTCTCTATTGTATATTCTTGCCTCCTTTGTTAAAGATAAAGTGTCCTTATCTTTGCCTGTGGATTTATCTCTTGGCTGTCTATTTTGTTCCTCTGATCTATATTTTGGTATTTGTGCCAATGCCCTGCTTTCTTGATGACTGTAGCTAAGTAGTAGAGCCTGAAGTCAGGCTGGTTGATTCCTCCTGTCCCATTCTTCTTTCTCAAGATTGTTTTGCTTATTTGAGGTTTTTTGTGTTTTCATACAAATTGTGAAATTATTTCTTCTAGTTCTGTGAAAAATACTGTTGGTAGCTTGATAGGGATTGCATTGACTGTATAGACTGCTTTGGGTAGTATACTCATTTTTACTGTATTGATTCTTTCAATCCATGAACGTGTTATATTTCTCAATCTTTTTGTGTCCTGTCTGATTTCTTTCATTAGCTTTTTATAGTTATATATATATATAAGTTTTCTGTTTCTTTAGGTGGATATATTCTCAAGTATTTTATTCTTTTTGTTTTAATGTTGAATGGAATTGTTTCCTAATTTCTCTTTCTGTTTTCTCATTGTTAGTATATAGGAATGCAAGGGATCTCTGTGTGTTAATTTTATATCCTGCAAATTTACTATATTCATTGATAAGCTCTAGTAACTTTCTGGTTGAGTCTTTAGGGTTTTCTACGTAGAGAATCATCTCATCTGCAAACAGTGAGAGTTTTACTTCTTCTTCTCCAACTTGGATTCCTTTTATTGCTTTTTCTTCTCTGATTGCTGTGCCCAAAACTTCTAAAACTATGTTGAAGAGTAGTGGTGAGAGTGGACACCCTTGTCGTGTTCCTGGCCTTAGGGCAAATGCTTTCAGTTTTTCACCTTTAAGGATCATGTTTGCTGTAGAGTTGTCATATATAGCTTTTATTATGTCGAGTTATGTTCATTCTTTCTGGAGGTTTGTTTTTTAATCATAAATGGATGCTGAATATTGTCAAAGGCTTTCTCTGTATCTATTGATATAATCATAGGGTTTATCTTTCAGTTTGTTAATTTGTTAATAAATCACAAATAAATGTTGATTTATTTGTGGATATTGAAGAATCCTTGCATTACCAGGATGAAGTCAACTTGTTCATGATGCATGATCTTCTAAATATGTTGTTTGATTCTGTTTGCTATAATTTTTAAGGATTTTTACATATATGTTCATCAGTGATACTGGCCTGTAGTTTCCTTGTTTTGTGGCATCTTTTTCTCATTTTGGTGTTAGGGTGACAGTGGCCTCAAAGAATGAGTTTGGAAGTTAATCTTCCTATGCAATTTTCTAAAAGAGTTTGAGAAGGATAGGTATTAGGTCTTCTGTAAATTTTTGGTGGAATTCAGCTGTGAAGCCATCTGGTCTTGGGCTTTTTTTTTTTTTTTTTTTTCTGGAAGAGTTCAGATTACAGTTTCAATTTCCATGCTTGTGATGGGTATGTTAAAGTTTTCTATTTCTTCCTGGTTCAGTTTTGGAAAGTTATACTTTTCTAATAATTGGTCCATTTCCTCCAAGTTGTCCATTTTATTGGCATATAGTTACTGATAGTAATCTCTTATGATCCTTTTTATTTCTGTGTTGTCTGTTGTGATTTCTCCATTTTCATTTCTAATTATGTTGATTTATTCTTCCCCTTTTGTTTCTTCATGTGTCTGGATATTGGTTGGTCAATTTTATTTATCTCCCCCAAAAAACAGCTTTTAGTTTAGTTTAATTTTTTAAGTTTTTTTTTTTTTTTTGCTATGGTTTCTTTTGTTCCTTTTGAATTTATTTCTGCCCTAATGTTAAATATTTGTTTTTCCTTCAAGTAATCTTGGGATTCATTTCTTTCTTTTCTAGTTGCTTTAGGTTTAGAGTTAATTTATTTTACTTTTTTTCTGTTACTTGATGTAAGCCTGTACTGCTGCAAAACTTCTTCTTAGGACTGCCTTTACAGTCATCCATAGGATTTTGGTTTTTCTCCTTTAAATTCATTTGTTTCTATGCATATTATGATTTCTTTTTTTATTTCTTCTATGATTTGTTGTTTATCTAGAAGCATGTTGTTTAGCTTCCATTCAGTTCAGTGGTTCAGTAATGTCTGACTCTTTGCAACCTCATGAACTGCAGCACGCCAGGCCTCCCTGTCTAACACCAATTTCCAGAGCCTACCCAAAGTCATGTCCATTGACTTGGTGATGCCATACAAACACCTCATCCTCTGTCGTCCCCTTTTCCTCCTGCCCTCAATCTTTCCCAGCATCAGGGTCTTTTTAAATAAGCCAGCCTGCCAAATGAGTCAGCTTTCAAATGAGTCAGGTTATCAAAGTACTGGAGTTTCAGTTTCAACATCAGTCCTAACAATGAACACCCAGGACTGATCTCCTTTAGGATGGACTGGCTTGCTCTCCTTGTAGTACAAGCGACTCTGAAGAGTCTTCTCCAACACCACAGTTCAAAAGCATCAATTTTCGGTGCTCAGCTTTCTTTATAGTCAAACTCGCTCATCCATACCTGAGTACTGGAAAAAACATAGCCTTGCCTAGATGGACCTTTGTTGACAAAGTAATGTACCTGCTTTTTACTATTCTGTCTAGGTTGGTCATAACTTTCCTTCCAAGGAGTAAGCATCTTTTAATTTCATGCTTGCAATCACCATCTGGGTGATTTTGGAGCCCCCAAAAAATAAAGTCACATTGTTTCCACTGTTTCCCCTCATATTTGTCATGAAGTGATGGGGTAAGATGCAATGATCTTAGTTTTCTGAATGTTGAATTTTAAGTTAACATTTACTCTCCTCTTGCACTTTCATCAAAAGGCTCTTTATTTCTTCTTCACTTTCTACCATGAGGGCAGTATCATCTGCATATCTGAGGTTATTGATACTTCTCCCAGCAATCTTGATTGCAGCTTGTGCTTCCTTCAGCTCAGAATTTTTCATAATAATAAATAATTAACAACAATAAATAATTGAATAACAATTAGTTAATAATATTAACTAGCAATAATTAAAATAAATTATTAACTTATTTAGTTAATTTAATTTAAACAGTTTAAGTCATTAAACTAACAGATGTTAAATAAGCAGGGTGACAACATACAGCATTGACACACTTTTTTCCTATTTTTAAAAGTCTGTTGTTTCATTACCAGTTCTAACTGTTGCTTCCTGACCTGCATACAGGTTTCTCAAGAGGGAGGTCAGGTGGTCTGGTATTCCCATCTCTCAGAATCTTCCACAGATTTTTGTGATCAACACATTCAAAAGCTTTGACATAGCCAATAAAGCAGAAATAAATGTTTTTCTGGAACTCCCCAGTGGGAACATTTCGTGCAAAACTGGGTTCAATAAAGGACAGAAACGGTAAGAACCTAACAGAAGAAGGAGATATTAAGAGGTGGCAAGAATACACAGAAGAACTGTATGAAAAAGATGACCCAGATAATCACGATGGTGTGATCACTCACCTAGAGCCAGGCATCCTGGAATGTGAAGTCAAGTGGGCCTTAGAAAACATCACTATGAACAAAGCTAGTAGAGGTGATGGAATTCCAGTTGATTTATTTCAAATCCTGAAAGATGATGCTATGAGAGTGCTGTGCTCAATATGCCAGCAAATTTGGAAAACTCAGCAATGGCCAAAGAACTGGAAAAGGTCAGTTTTCATTCCAATCCCAAAGAAAGGCAATCCAAAAGAATGCTCAACGTACTGCACAATTGCAGTCATCTCATGCTAGGAAAGTAATCCTCAAAAGTCTCCAAGCCAGATTTCATTAATAATGGTTTTAGAAAAGGCAGAGGAACCATAGATCAGATTGCCAGCATCCGCCAGCCCATTGAAAAAGCAAGACAGTTCCAGAAAAACATCTATTTCTGCTTTATTGACTTTGCCAAACCTTTTGACTGTGTGTATCACAATCAACTGTGGAAAATTCTGAAAGAGATGGGAATACCAGACCACCTGACCTGCCTCTTGAGAAGCTTATATGCAGTTCAGGAAGAAACAGTAAGAACTGGACATGGAACAACTGACTGGTTCCAAATGGGAGAAGGAGTACGTCAAGGATGTATATTGTTCACCCTGCTTATTAAACTTATATGTGGAGTACATCATGAGAAACACTGGGCTGGAAGAAGCAAAAGCCAGAATCAAGATTGCTGGGAAAAAATCAATAACCTCAGATATGCAGATGATACCACCGTTATGGCAGAAAGCTTAGAGGAACTAAAAAGTCTCTTCATGAAAATGCAAGAGTGAAAAAGTTGGCTTACAGCTCAACAATCAGAAAACTAAGATCTTGACACCTGGTCCCATCACTTCATGGGAAATAGATGGGGAAACAGTGGAAAGAGTGTCAGGCTATTTTTGATGGCTCAAACATCACTGCAGATGGTGATTGCAGCCATGAAATTAAAAGATGCTTACTCCTTGGAAGGAAAGTTATGACCAAACTAGATAGCATATTAAGAAGCAGAGACATTACTTTGCCAACAAAGGTCCGTCTAGTCAAGGTTATGGTTTGTCCAGTGGTCATGTATGGATGTGAGAGTTGGACTGTGAAGACAGCTGACAGAATCAAAATTGATTCTTTTGAACTGTGGTGTTGGAGAAGACTCTTGAGAGTCCCTTGGACTGCAAGGAGATCCAACCAGTCCATCATAAAGGAGCTCACTCCTGAGTGTTCATTGGAAGGACTGATGGTGAAGCTGAAACCCAATATTTTGGCCACCTCATGTGAAGAGCTGACTCATTGTAAAAGACCCTGTTGTTGGGAGTGATTGCGGTCAAGAGGAGAAGGGGACCTCAGAGGATGAGATGGCTGGATGGAATCACCAACTCGATTGACATGAGTTTCCATACATTTTGGCAGTTGATGATGGACAGGAAGGTTTGGGGTATTGCAATTCATGGGGTCACAAAGAGTCAGACAGAGCAGAGCAACTGAACTGAACTGATGTGGATTTGATTAAGAGAAGACTCTTTTAACCAGTTTTTGCCATCATAGGCTGTCATGGTTATCCCTGCTCCACTCCGTGGAATATCCATAATGGTTTTGAAGGCCTTGAAGTCACTTCCTGCACACCCTGCAGTCCCTGAGGGAATGTACTAATACACAACCCATCTTCAATTGATTCTAAATACACAGTGATAGCACAAAGATTGTCAAAGTAAAGAATTAACATAATGTGCTTTTATTTATGTCTAAATCAGTGAAATAAAGTATTCACTGCAAGGTTCAAACTTGAACCTTGAAAAGTATAAAATATCATTTTATTTGAACATACAATATCTTGATAAATTTGAAAATTACATTTTAAAATGAAATTCATTCTTAATTGTCAGTTATTTTGAGACTATGGATAAATGAAAATGAAATTGTGCAGCTAATACTGCAAAGCACATTTTGAAAATGTGTTTTTCTTAAAAGTTCCCTTACAGTTTTACAATCTTAATTAGATATAAAATGATCAATAGATTTTATATCATGTTTAATTTCTGGATTTTTTTCCTTTAAGAATGTTATCAGAAAATTGTTCTATTGAGTAATTATTAAAAATTGTCTCTCTGTATTGTGTGGAACACACTGTTTACACAATTGTTGGGAGATATTTTATTTCCTAAAATCTTTCATAATTCAGATATAGTGTCTAGGTTTTTTATAATTCAGCTCTACTGTCTAGGCGTTTTGTTTTGCTTTGCTTTGGCTGACAATTTTCTCATTTATTTCTAGTATCTTCAGAGTTTCTGTTAGGAATGTGTATCTGTTGTTATTTAGTTGTTCAGTTGTATCCAACTCTTTGCCACCCCATGGATTGTAAGCTCACCAATCTCTTCTGTTCACAGGGATTCTCCTGGCAAGAATACTGGGTTGCCATGCTCTCCTGCAGGGGATCTTCCTGACCCAGAGATGGAATTCGAGTCTGCTACAGTTCCTGCATTGCAGGTGGATTCTTTACCGCTGAGCCAAAATATATTTGTATAGACGAAACACAGTTTAATTATGAAGATTTATAATCAGTGAAAAGTAAAGATGTAGAAGCCCAAACAAGCATTTGTCTTTTACCAATTACTAATAAGTAAAATCCTTCATTTCAATTTGCCTTCATTTATTTATTTTTTAGTTTTCCACTGAAGGATAACTGCTTTTTAGAATTTTCTGTTTTTTTGTTGAACTTCAACATGACACTCTGTCTTACCTCATAGTTCCTCTTCAATATCATCTCATTCTGTGTAAACAACATCTTTTAACATTTCTTACAGACCAGATCTCTGCTGAGAATATCTTCCCTAATTTTTGGTTCATAGGAGAATAAACAACTTCTTTACTTTTAAGGATAATATCCTGAACATAGAAGTTATGTTCAGTGGGGAGGAGCCAAGATGCTGGAGGAATAGGACGGGCAGACCACTTTCTCCCCCACAAATTCATTGAAAGAACAATTGAACGCTGAGCAAACTTCACAAAACAAATTCTGATCGCTAGCGGAGGACATCAGGCGCCCAGAAAAGCAGCCCATTGTCTTCAAAAGGAGGTAGGGCAAAATATAAAAGATAAAAAGAGAGACAAAAGAGCTAGGGATGGAGACCCATTCTGGGAAGGGAGTCTTAATAGAGGAAGTTTCCAAACACCAGGAAACCCTCGCACTGGTGGGTCTGGAGGAAGTTTTTGAATCTCGGAGGGCAACCTAACTGGGAGGAAAAATAAAGAAAACCCACAGATTACATGCCTAAAAGCAACTCCCAGCAGAAAAGTACCCCAGACGCCCGCATCCACCACCAGCAAGTGGGGGTGGAACAGAGAGGAGCAGGCGGCATTGCTTTCGGTAAGGACTGGGCCTGAATGCCCTGAGGGCAATTGGAGGGAGCTTTGTGAGATAGCAGCTTAAACTGTGGGATGGCAAGAGAGAGAGAGAGAAAATTAACCAACCCGAACACACTGCCAGCTGTTCTCAGAACAAAGGAAGTGAGCAACTGCAGAGACGAGCTAGCTGGTGGCAGACCCGGCCCATCCCTGCCAGAGGCAGGAGGCAGGGGGGAGGGGAAAGGGGCAAACTCGGCCCCAGAGACAGCACCCCCTACCACACTGGAAACAGGCCTCCAGTTTCCAACCAAAGACTTCCTGAGATTCTGGGTGGTCAACATCCACTGGGAGGGTCATGATAAACACAAGGTGCACGCACCCGACTGGCACAGGCGTACTGAGGCTGGGACCGCAGAGGGGAGAAGGTGCACTGCACTTGGGGAGAGTGCATCCATCAAGCTCCTGGCTGCCTGAGCTGCTTGGGCCAGGGAAGGCACGAAACGCAGCCACAACCGAGTCCGCGCTTTTGTGGAATACCCAGAAACTGGAACTGCACGCACGCAGGGCACGCTCCATATAGAGCAGCCAGGAGCCTGAGCAGTGTAGATGGGGAAAGCACACACACCCATAAGCGGAGTAAACCCAGTGTGGCCGGAACACTGTGTGTGCCACCCACACACAGCGATATCTGTCTGCAGCACCTCTCCCTCCCCGCAGCAGGACTGAACTAGCAAACCTGAACAAGGGACCACCTCAACCCGCCTGTGTCAGGGTGGAAATTAGACACTGAAGAGACCAGCAAATAGAAGCCAAATAAACAAAGGGATCCGCTTCAGAAGGGACCGGTGCAACAAATTAAAATCCCTGTAGATAACACCGACTACACAAGAAGGGGCCTATAGATATCAAGAAGTGTAAGCTACAATGAGGAGCTATTTGAAACTGAACTGATCCCACACTGACCTCAACAGCTCCAGAGAAATTCCGAGATCTATATTCACCTTTTTTTTTTTTAATTAATTTTTTAATTCTCTTTTCTTTTTTATTTTTTCTTTTATTTTCTTTTAAAATTCCCTATTACTCCCCCATTACTCCTTAACTTTCATTTTCATATATTTTTACAATGTATTTAATTAGGAAACTTTCTTTTCTTGTTTTTCTTTTCTTGTTTTTTCTCTTATTTTCTTTTAAAGTCCTCTATTACTCCTCTATTACTCCTTAATTTTCATTTTCATTTCACTATAAACTTGCAAGAAAAAAGAGAGAAGCCCTATTTTTAAATCAAACTTCATATATATTTCTAAAATATTTTGTTTTGATTTTGTTTTTAATATTGTATTTTTAGGAGTCTAACCTCTACTCTGGATTTTTAATATTTGTTTTTCAGTATGTGATATAAGTTTTGGACATTTAAGAATCCAATATTCAGTACCCATTTTTCTTCAGGAGTGTGTTGATTACTCTCTCCCACTTTGACTCTCTATTTTCTACCTCAGAACACCTCTATTTCCTCCCTTCCCCTTCTCTTCCCAATCCAATTCTGTGAATCTTTGTGGGTGTCTGGGCTACAGAGAACACTTTGGGAACAGAGAACTGTGTAGATCTGTCTCTTTCCTTATGAGTCCCCCCTTTTCTCCACCTGCTCATCTCTATCTCTCTCCTCCCTCTCCTCTTTTTCATGTAACTCTGTGAAGAGTATCCCATAAGGATAACAGCTGATCTATCAATAGAAACCCTTCAGGCCAGAACGGAATGGCAGGACATACTTAAAATAATGAAAGAGAATAACCTACAACCTAGATTACTGTACCCAGCAAGGATCTCATTCAGATATGTAGGAGAATTCAATTCTCCCTCATGGTGGAGAATCTTTTCACCATTGACCTAGAAGTTTTATTATCAGTGCTGTATAGTTGGAGAAGTCTTGAGACTACTGGAAGAGTAAAACTGAAATCCAGAGGCAGGAGAGTTAAGCCCAAAACCTGAGAACACCAGAGAACTCCTGACTACATGGAACATTAAGTAATAAGAGAACATCCAAAAGCCTCCATACCTACACTGAAACCAACCACCACCCAAGGGCCAATAAGTTCCAGAGAAAGGGCCAATAAGTTCCAGAGAAAGACATACCACGCAAATTCTCCAGCAACACAGGAACATAGCCCTGAGCGTCAACATAAAGGCTGCCCAAAGTCACACCTAACATAGACCCAACTCAAAACTCATTACTGGACACTCCATTGCACTCCAGAGAGGAGAAATCCAGTTCCATGAACCAGAACACTGACACAAGCTTCCCTAACCAGGAAACCTTGGCAAACCAATCATCCAACCCCACCCACTGTGTGAAACCTCCACAGTAAAAAGGAACCACAGACCACCAGAATACAGAAAGCCCACTCCAGACACAGCAATCTAAACAAGATGAAAAGGCAGAGAAATACCCAATAGGTAAAAGAACATGAAAAAGGCCCACCAAGTCAAACAAAAGAGGAGGAGATAGGGAATCTACCTGAAAAAGAATTTAGAACAGTGATAATAAAAATGACCCAAAATCTTGAAAACAAAATGGAGTTACAGACAAATAACCTGGAGATAAAGATTGAGAAGATGCAAGAAATGTTCAATAAGGACCTAGAATAAATAAAAAAGAGTCAATTAAAAATAAATAATGCAATAAATGAGATTAAAAACACTCTGGAGGGAACCAAGAGTAGAATAAAAGAGACAGAAGATAGGATAAGTGAGTTAGAAGATAAAATAGTGGAAATAAAAGAAGCAGAGAGAAAAAAAGAAAAAAGAATTAAAAGAAATGAGGACAACCTCAGGGACCTCTGGGACAATGTGAAACACCCCAACATTCGAATCATAGGAGTCCCAGAAGAAGAAGACAAAAAGAAAGACCATGAGAAGACACTCGAGGACATAATAGCTGAAAATTTCCCCAAATGGGGAAGGAAATAGCCACCGAAGTCCAAGAAACCCAGAGAGTCCCAAACAGGATAAACCCAAGGCGAAACACCCCATGACACATATTAATCAAATTAACAAAGATCAAACACAAAGAACAAATATTAAAGGCAGCAAGGGAGAAACAACAAATAACACACAGAGGGATTCCCATGAGGATAACAGCTCATCTATCAATAGAAACCCTCCAGGCCAGAAGGGAATGGCAGGACATACTTAAAGTAATGAAAGAGAATAACCTACAACCTAGATTACTGTACCCAGCAAAGATCTCATTCAGATATGAAGCAGAATTCAAAAGCTTTACAGACAAGCAAAAGCTGAGAGAATTCAGCACCACCAAACCAGTTCTTCAACAAATGCTAAAATATCTTCTCTAGACAGGAAACACAGAAAGGTTGTATAAACATGAACCCAAAACAACAAAGTAAATGGCAACGGGACCACACCTATCAATAATTACCTTAAATGTAAATGGTTGAATGCCCCAACCAAAAGATAAAGACTGGCTGAATGGATACAAAAACTGACCCCTATATATGCTGTCTACAAGAGACCCACCTCAAAACAAGGGACACATACAGACTAAAAGTGAAGGGCTGGAAAAAAATATTACATGCAAATGGAGACCAAAAGAAAGCAGGAGTCACAATACTCATATCAGATAAAATAGACTTTCAAATAAAGGCTGTGAAAAGAGACAAAGAAGGACACTACATAATGATCAAAGGATCAATCCAAGAAGAAGATATAACAATTATAAGTATATATGCACCCAACATAGGAGCACCACAATATGTAAGGCAAACGCTAATGAGTATGAAAGAGGAAATTAATCATAACACAATAATAGTGGGAGAATTTAATACCCCACTCACAACTATGGATAGATCAACTAAACAGAAAATTAACAAGGAAACGCAAACTTTAAATGACACAATGGACCAGCTAGACCTAATGGATATCTATAGGACATTTCACCCTAAAACAATCAACTTCACCTTTTTCTCAAGTGCACACAGAACCATCTCCAGAATAGATCACATCCTGGGCCATAAATCTAGTCTTGGTAAATTAAAAAAAAAAAAAATTGAAATCATTCCATTCATCTTTTCTGACAACAGTGCAGTAAGATTAGATCTCAACTACAGGAAAAAAATTATTAAAAATTCAAACATATGGAGGTTAAATAACACGTTCCTGAATAACCAACAAATCATAGAAGAAATCAGAAAAGAAATCAAAATATGCATAGAAGTGAATGAAAATGAAAACACAACAACCCAAAACCCATGGGACACTGTAAAAGCAGTGCTAAGGGGAAGGTTCATAGCATTACAGGCTTACCTCAAGAAACAAGAAAAAAGTCAAATAAATAACCTAACTCTACACCTAAAGTAACTAGAAAAGGAAGAAATGAAGAACCCCAGGGTTAGTAGAAGGAAAGAAATCTTAAAAATTAGGACAGAAATAAATGCAAAAGAAACTAAAGAGACCATAGCAAAAATCAACAAAGCTAAAAGCTGGTTTTTTGAAAAAATAAACAAAATTGACAAACCGTTAGCAAGACTCATTAAGAAACAAAGGGAGAAGAACAAAATTAACAAAATTAGAAATAAAAATGGAGAGATCACAACAAACACTGAAATACAAAGGATCATAAGAGACTACTACCAGCCAATAAGATGGACAACTTGGAAGAAATGGACAAGTACTTAGAAAAGTATAACTCTCCAAAACTGAACCAGAAAGAAATAGACGATCTTAACAGTCCCATCACAAGCACGGAAATCGAAACTGTAATCAGAAATCTTCCAGGAAACAAAAGCCCAGGACCAGATGGCTTCACAGCTGAATTCTACCAAAATTTTAGAGAAGAGCTAAAACCGATCTTACTCAAACGCTTCCGGAAAATTGCAGAAGAAGGTAAAGCTCCAAACTCATTCTATGCGGCCACCATAACCGTAATTCCAAAACCAGACAAAGATGCCACAAAAAAAGAAAACTACAGGCCAATATCACTGATTAACATAGATGCAAAAATCCTTAACAAACATCTAGTAAACAGAATCCAACAACATATTTTAAAAAATCATACATCATGACCAAGTGGCTTTATCCCAGGATTGCAAGAATTCTTTAATATTCACAAATTAATCAATGTAATACACCACATTAACAAATTGAAAGATAAAAACCATATGATTATCTCAATAGATGCAGAGAAAAACCTTTGACAAAATTTAACACCCATTTATGATTAAAACTCTCCAGAAAGCAGGAATAGAAGGAACACACCTCAACATAGTAAAAGCTATATATGACAAACCCTCAGCAACATTACCCTCAATGGTGAAAAATTGAAAGCATTTCCCCTGAAATCAGGAACAAGACAAGGGTGCCCACTCTCACCACTACTATTCAGCATAGGTTTGGAAGTTTTTGGCTCCAGCAATCAGAGCAGAAAAAGAAGTAAAACGAATCCAGATAAGAAAAGAATAAATGAAACTCTTGCTGTTTGCAGATGACATGATCCTCTACATAGAAAACCTTAAAGACTCTACCATAAAACTACTAGTGCTAATCAACGAATATATTAAATTTACAGGATGTAAAATTTACACACAGAAATCCCTTGCATTCCTATACACTAACAATGAGAAAACAGAAAGAGAAATTAAGGAAACAATACCATGCACCATTGCAACAAAAAGAATAAAATACTTAGGAGTATATCTACCTAAAGAAACAAAAGACCTATACATAGAAAATTATAAAACCCTGATGAAAGAAATCAAAGAGGACACAAACTGATGGAGAAATATACCGTGTTCATGGGTTGGAAGAATCAACATTGTCAAAATGGCCATACTACCCAAAGCAATCTATAGATTCAATGCAATCCTTATCAAGCAACCAACGGTATTTTTCACAGAACTAGAACAAATAATTTCACAGTTTGTATAGAAATTCATAAAAAAAAACCTCGAATAGCCAAAGTAATCTTGAGAAAGAAGAATGGAACTGGAGGAATCAACCTGTCTGACTTCAGACTATACTACAAAGCCATAGTCATCAAGAGAGTATGGTACTGGCACAAAGATAGAAATATAGCTCAATGGAACAGAATAGAAAGCCCAGAGATAAATCCACGAACCTATGGACACCTTATCTTCAACAAAGGAGGCAAGGATATACAATGGAAAAAAGACAACCTCTTTAACAAGTGGTGCTGGGAAAACTGGTCAACCACTTGTAAAAGAATGAAACTAGAACACTTTCTAACACCATACACAGAAATAAACTCAAAGTGGATTAAAGATCTAATGTAAGACCAGAAACTATAAAACTCCTAGAGGAGAACATAGGTAAAACACTCTCCTACATAAATCACAGCAGGATCCCCTATGACCCACCTACCAGAATATTGGAAATAAAAGCAAAAATAAACAAATGGGACCTAATGAAACTTAAAAGCTTTTGCACAACAAAGGAAACTATAAGCAAGGTGAAAAGAGAGCCCTTAGATTGGGAGAAAATAATAGCAAAAGAAGCAACAGACAAAGGATTAATATAACAAATATACAAGCAACTTCTGCAACTCAATTCCAGGAAAATAAATGACCCAATCAAAAAATGGGCCAAAGAACTAAACAGACCTTTCTCCAAAGAAGATATGCAGATGGCTAACAAACACATGAAAAGATGCTCAACATCACTCATTATCAGAGAAATGCAAATCAAAACCACAATGAGGTACCATTACACGCCAGTCAGGATGGCTGCTATCCAAAAGTCTATAAGCAATAAATGCTGGAGAGGGTGTGGAGAAAAGGGAATGCTCTTACACTGTTGGTGGGAATGCAAACTAGTACAGCCGCTATGGAAAACAGTGTGGAGATTTCTTGAAAAACTGGAAATAGTACTGCCATATGACCCAGTAATCCCACTTCTGGGCATACACACCAAGGAAACCAGATCTGAAAGAGACACATGCACCCCAATGATCATCGCAGCACTGTTTATAATAGCCAGGACATGGAAGCAACCTAGATGCCCATCCACAGATGAATGGATAAGGAAGCTGTGGTACATATACACGTGGAATATTACTCAGCCATTATAAAGAATTCATTTGAATCAGTTCTAATGAGATGGATGAAACTGGAGCCCATTATACAGAGTGAAGTAAGCCAGAAAGATAAAGACCATTACAGTATACTAACACATATATATGGAATTTAGAAAGATATTAACAATAACCCTATATGCAAAACAGAAAAAGAGACACAGATGTACAGAACAGACTTTTCGACTCTGTGGGAGAAGGCGAGGGTGGATGTTTCGAGAGATAAGTATTGAAACATGTATAATATCTACGGTGAAACAGATCACCAACCCAGGTTGGATGCATGAGACAAGTGCTCTGGCCTGTTCACTGGGAAAACCCAGAAGGATCGGGTAGAGAGGGAGGTGGGTAGGGGGATAGGGGTGGGGAATACATGTAAATCCATGGCTGATTCATGTCAATGTACGACAAAAACCACTACAATATTGTAAAGTAATTAGCCTCCAACTAATAAAAAAAAAGAAGTTATGTTCAGTTTTGTTTTAAAAGGCACTTTTTTATTTATTGACATGTTGCTCATGTACCATGAATTTACCAGTTTACATGTATAATTCATTGATTGTAATTTATTCCCAGATTGCATAACCATAACCACCGCCACATTCTAGAATATTTTCATGACTCCAATGGGACATGGGACATTTTCCATTTCCCCCTTCATCTGGGCCCTGGCATAGACTTCTCTGTTTTTTGTCTTCAGAGAATTACCTGATCTTGGACATGAATGAAATAATGCAACAGGCAATCTTTTGTTTCTTGCTTCTTTTAATTAACATAATCATTTCAGTGCTATATCATGTTATAACATGTAGCAGAAATCCATTCATTTGATGGCTTATTAATATTGCATTGCCTGTTTTATTTATTTGATCACCAGTTGATGGACATTTGAGTCATTTTATTTTCTCTTTTATAATTAATTTCTTTTTAAATTTTATTTTTAAATTTAATAATTTAAAAAAATTAATGGCTATTAAATAAAATGGAAATATAATTTTAATGTAATGACTTTACAGAATTTTGTTTTCTGTCAAACCTCAATATGAATCAGTCATAGGGTATACATCTATCCCTTCCCTGTTGATCCTTCCTTGCATCTCCCTGCTTATACCTCCCCTCAATGTTGATACAGAGCCCCTGTTTGTGTTTCCTGAGACATACACCATATTTCTGTTTGCTATCTATTTTATATATGGTAATATATAAAATTGGGTCAGTTTTCATGTTATTCCCTCCATACCTCTTACCCTCCTTCTGTCTCCCCATGCCCATTATTCTGTTCTCTATGTCCTTTTCTTATTTACAGCTCTGCAAGTAAATTCTTCGGTATCATTTTTCTAGATTCTGTATATATGCATTCGTATATAAAGCATTTAACTTTTGCTTTCTGACATACTTCACTCTGTAATAGACTCTAAATTCATCCACCTCATTAGAACTGACTCAAATTTGTCCCTTTTTATGAGTGAGTAATATTCCATTGAAAACTAATTTTTTCCAGTCCCATGGTCAGTTTTCATTCCAGTCCCAAAGAAGGGCAATGCCAAAGAATGTTCAAACCATTGCACAACCACATTCATCTCACACATTACCAAAGTAATGTTCAAAATAAGCAAGGTGGTGAAATACAGCCTTGACATACTCCTTTCCCTATTTACAACCAATCTGTTGTTCCATGTTCAGTTCTAACTGTTGCTTCTTGACCTTCATACAGGTTTTTCAGGAGGCAGGTCATGTGGTCTGTTATTCCCAACTCTTGAAAAAATTTTTCACAGTTTGTTGCATTTCACACAAAGCCTTTCACATAGTCAATACAGCAGAAATAGATGTTTTTCTTTAACTCTCTTGCTTTTTTGATGCTCCAGGAGATGTTGGTAATTTCATTTCTGGTTCCTACGCTTTACTAAACCCAGCTTGTATGTGAGGAGTTTCCAGTTTATGTACTGTGGAAGTCTGGCTTGGAGAATTTTGAGACACTCTTTGCTAGCTTGTGATATGAGTACAATTGTGCAGTATTTTGAACATTCTTTGGCATTGCCTTTATTTGGGATTGGAATGAAAATTTAGCAGTCCTGTGGCCTCTGTTGTTTTCCAAGTTTGCTGGCATAGTGAATATAGCAATTTAACAACATATTCTCTTAGAATTTGAAATAGCTCAACTGGAATTCCATCATGTCCACTAGCTTTGTTCACAGTGATGCTTCCTAATGCCCACTTGACTTTGCACTCCAGGATACCTGACACTAGGTGAGTGATCACACCATCGTGGTTGTCTGGGCCATGAAGATCTGTTTTGTATAGCTCTGTGTATTGTTGCCACCACTTCTTAATGTTTGCTTCCCTTGGGTACATACTTTTTCTATCATTTATTGTGCCCATCTGTACGTGAAATGTTGTTTTGATATCTCTAATTTTCTTGAAGAGCTCTCTAGTCTTTCCCATTGTAATAGTTTCCTCTGTTTCTTTGCACTGATCACTGAGGAACTCTTTCTTATCTCTCTTTGCTCTTCTTTGGAACCCTGGATTCAAATGTTTATATCTTTCCTTTTCTCCTTTGCCTTTTGCTTCTCTTTTATTCCCAACTATTTGTAAGTCCTCCCAACACAACCATTTTACCTTTTTGCATTTATTTTTCTTGGAGATGGCTTGATCACTCTCACCTGCTCAATGTGATGAATCTATGTCCATATTTCATCAGGCACTTTACCAGATCTCTTCCCTTGAATCTGTATAAACATAAGGGATTTGATTTAGTTCATCCCTGAATGATATTGTGGTTTTCCCTACATTCATCAACTTAAGTGTGAATTTCACAATAAGGTGTTCAGTGCACAGGTATTTACAATTGTTATATCTTCCTTTTGGATTGATCAGTTGATCATTATGTCGTGTCTCCCTTATCTCCTGTGGTATTCTTATCTTCGGCTCCCCAGAAGAGACACACCTGAGATGCAGCTGCACAACCAGAAAACAAGCAGCTGGGACCAGGGACGTGATAAGACACACTTCACCTGGGGAGTGTGAGCTTTCCAAGCACCTGGTTGCCTGAGCGACTCAGACCTGGGAAGGGCACAAAACGCAGGCTCAACTGAGTCTGTGCCTTTGTGGAGTACCTGAGAACCTGAACCTGAGCAACATAGTTCTGGGAAGTGCACACAAGCCAGGGTCCGTCTCAGACAGTTTCCTGGAAGAGCAGAGCAACCTGGAGCCTGAGCAGAGTAGACCGGGAAAGCACACACACCATGAGCAGGGGCAAACCCAGTGTGGCTGAGACACTGTGAGCACTCCCCACACCCGCCAGTGATATCTTTTTGCAGTGTTCCTCCCTCCCTGCAGCACAATTGAACAAATGAACCTAAATAAATGACCGCCTTTGCCTCCTTGTGTTGAGGTGGAAGTTAAATACTGAAGAGACTTGCAAACAGAGGAAGCCAAAACAAAGAAATAAACAAAGAAGAGGGAGTGACTCTGGAAGGGTTGCGTGCAACAGAGTAAAATCCTGTAGTTAACACTGACTACATTGGAAGGGACCTATAGAACTTAAGAAGAAGTATAAGGTGGAACAAGAACTCTCTGAAACTGAACTGACCACACATTGCCCTCAACAGCTCCAGAGAAAATCCTAGATATATTATACTATTATTATTTTTAAATGTATTTTTAATTTTTAAAAATTTTAAGTTCTTTATTAATACTTCTTGCTTTTAAAACCTACTATTACCTTCAAAAAAGACCCTATTTTTAAAGCAAATTTCATATTTTTTAAAATATAACTTTTTGGATTTTTTTTTAATATTGTATTTTTGAGAGTCTAAACTCTACTGTAAATTTTTAACCTTTGCTTTTTTATATTTGTTATCAATTTTGAACCTAAAAGAATCCAATCTTCAGTACCCATTTTTACTTAGGAGTGTGATTATGAGCTTGATTTTTCTCTCACCTTTTGACTCTCATTCTTCTCCCCCCGGTCACCTGTGACTCCTCCCTCTGCCTTCTCTTCTCTACTTAAATCTGTGAATCTCTTTGGATGTTCTGGGCTGTGGAGACAATTTAGGGAACTGATCAGAGGCTAGAGTGGTCTCTTTCCTTTTGACTCCCAGTCCTCTCCTCCTGGTCACCTCTGTCTCCTTCCTCCCTTTTCTCTTCTCTATGAAACTCCATGAACCTCTCTGAGTATTCCAGACTGTGGACAGTAAATAGGGAACTGGTTACTGGCTAGAGTGCTTGCTCCCATTTTGATTCCCCCTCTTCTCCTCCTGGTCACCTCCATCTCACTCCTCCCTCTTCTCTTCTTCATGTAACTCTGTGAACCTCTCTGGGTGTCACTCTCTTTGGAGAATCTTTTCACCATTAATCTAGATGTTTTGTCATTGGTGCTGTATGGATGGAGAAATCTTGAGGCTACTGCAAGAATAAGACTGAAAGCCAAAGGTACGAGGCCTAAATCCAAAACTTGAGATCACCAGAAATCTCCTGACTACAAGGACCATTAATTGACAAAAGCTCATCCAAAAGCCTCCATACCTACAATGACACCATGCTACACCCAAGAGCCAAAAAGTTTCAGGGCAAGACATACCAAGTTAATTCTCCAACAAAGCAGGAACATAAACCTGAGCACAAAAATACAGGCAGCCAAAGTAACACCAAGCCCCTAAACATCTCAAAACACACTACTGGACACTTTATTGCAGTTCAGAGAGAAGAGATCCGGGTTCACCCACCAGAACACCTATGAAAGCTTCCCGAACCAGGAAACCTTGAGAAGCCACTGATCTAACACCACCCAAAGGGAGGAACCCCCACAATAAAAAGGAAAAACAAACTTCCAGCATACAGAAAGGCCAGCCCAAACACAGCAAACTAAACAAGATGAAAAGGCAGAGAAATATTCAGCAGGTAAAGGAACATAATAAAAGCCAACCAAACCAAACAAAAAAGGAGGAGATAGGGAGTCTAACTGAAAAAAGAATTCAGAATAATGATAATAAAAATGATCCAAAATCTTGAAAACAAAATGGAGTTACAGATAGTCTGGAGACAAGAATTGCGAAGAGGCAAGAAATGCTTAACAAGGACCTAGAAGAAATATAAAAGAGGCAATCAATAATGAAGAATGCAATAGCTGAAATCAAAAGCACTCTGGAGGGAAGCAACAATAGAATAACTAAGACACAAGGTAGGATAAGTGAGGTGGAAGATAAAATGGTGGAAATTAACGAAGCTGAGAGGAAAAAAGAAAAAAAAAAAAAAAAAAAGAGAGAGAAATGAGGACAACTCAGAGACCTCTGGGACAATGTTTAATGCCCAACATTCAAATCATAGAAGTCCCAGAAGAAGAAGACAAAAAGAAAGACCATGAGAAAATACTTGAGGAGATAATAGTTGAAAACTTCCCTAAAATGGGAAAGGAAATAACCACCCAAGTCCAAGAAGTGCAGAAAGTCCCAAACAGGATAAACCCAAGGTGAAACACCCCAAGACACATATTTATCAAATTAACGAAGATCAAACACAAAGAACAAATATTAAAACCAGCAAGGGTAAAACAACAATAACCCACAAGGGGATCCCCATAAGCATAACAGCTGATATTTCAGTAGAAACTCTTCAGACCAGAAGAGAAGGGCAGGACATCCTTAAAACAATGAAAGAGAAAAACCTACACCCAAATTACTGCACCCAGCAAGGATCTCATTCAAATATTAAGGAGAAATCAAAAGCTTTACAGACAAGAAAAAGCTGAGAGAATTCAGAACCAGCAAAGCAGCTGTTCAACAAATGCTAGAGATTCTGCTCTAGACAGGAAATGGTTTATAAACTTGAAAGCAAAACAACAAAGTAAATGGCATCGGGATCATACTTGTGAATAATCATCTTAAATGTAAATGAGTTGATTGCCCCACCCAAAATACAAAGACTGGCCGATGTATACAAAAATCAAGACCCCATATATATATATATGCTGTCTACAAGATACCCACCTCAAGCCTAGGGACATATACAAACTGAAAGTGAAGGGTTGGAAAAAGGTATTTCACACAAATGGAGACCAAAAAAAGAAGGAATAGCAACACTCATATCAGATAAAATAAACTTTGAAATAAAGGCCATGGAAAGAGGCAGAGGACGAAACTACATAATGATCAAAGGATCAATCCAAGAGGATATAACAATTATAAATATATATCCACCCAACATGGGAACACCGAAATATTTAAGGCAAATGCTAACAAGTATGAATGGGGAAATTAACAGTAACACAAAAAATAGTGGGAGAGTTTTGTGAGGCCCTTTAATGGACCAGAACTTGATGGTCCAGAGTTGACAATAAGAAAGTAAAAGCGAGAGTGAAAGAGGCTGGTATTCCTTGGTTTATGCAGAAAATCAACAAAGTTCCTGATACAGAGCTTGAACTGCTTCATGTAGGCACCAGGTGCCTTCTCGAGGGGGTGAAGACACATTGTGCCTTCTTGAGAGGGTCTTAGAAGCCTGGGTTAGAAGGTGAGCTCAGCAGGCTTCTGGGCTTCAAAGAATTAGCCTGAGAGAGAGAAAGAGAGAGAGAGAGAGAGAGAGAGAGAGAGAGAGAGAGAGAGAGAAGGAAGAAAGACATGGGGACACAAGCTCTGATGGAGCAAAGTGTTTATTCAACATAGTGTGGGTACATATGTCTTACAAGGTAGCTATTTTCAGCAAAGATAAAAATCAAAAGTCAGACTTAAAAATTATCAAGGAGACATAAGACAATCTATATCAAAGAGAGAGGGTTGTAAATAATCACTTTTACCGTATGGTTCATAAAAAGGAAGAGAGTCTTAAATAGCTACTTATCACCATATGGAGAAACTAATTAAGGAAATGCATGCATTTCTCAGTCTTGGGAGCAGCATGCCACTCCTCTGAATTCCTGAATATTCAGGAATTAATAAGGAACAAAGGACTCAAGACAGATCCAGAATAGCACACAGGAAGCCTCCTGTTAAATGCTTCCTGACAGAATTTAATACCCCATTTGCACCTATGTACAGATCAACTAAATAGAAAACTAGCAAGAAAACACAAACTTTAAATGATACAATGAACCAGCTAGATCTAATTAATATTGATAGGACATTTCACCTTAAAACAACGAATTTCACCTTTTTCTCAAGGTCACACGAAAACTTCTCCAGGATAGATTACAACATAGGCCATAAATCTAGCCTTGGTAAATTCAAAAAATTTAAGATCATCTCAAGCATCTTTTCTGATCACAATGCGGTAAAATTAGAAGCCAACTGCAGGAATAAAAAGATCTGAAAAATACAAACATATGGAGTCTAAACTACATACATCTGAATAACCAGCAAATCACAGAAGAAATTTAAAAAAGAAATCAAAATATGCACAGAAATGAATGAAAAGGAAAGTACAACAACCCACAAGATTCAGCGAAAGCAGTGTTAAAAGGAAGGTTCATAGCAATATAAGCCTACCTCAAGAAAGAAGAGATAAATCAGATAAATAACCTAACTGTACAGCTAAAGCAACTAGAAAAGGAAGAAATAAGGAACCCCAGAGTTAGTAGAAGGAAAGAAATCACATTAATTAGGGCAGATATAAATGCAAAAGAAAAGAGATCATAGCAAAACTCAACAAAGCTAAAAGCTGGTTCTTCGAGAAGATAAACAAAATAGAGAAACCATTAGCCAGACTGATTAAGAAACAAAAGAAGAATCAAATCAATAAAATTAGAAATGAAAATGGAGAAATCACAACAAACAACACAGAAATGCAAAGGATCATAAGAGATTACTCTCAGCAACTATATGCCAATAAAATGGACAACCTAGAAGAAATGGAAAAATCCTTAGAGGAGCATAACTTTCCGAATCTGAACCCAGAAGAAACAGAAAATATTAACAGAATCATTGCAACCACAGAAATAAAAACCATAATCAGAAGTCTTCCAACAAACAAAAGCCTGGGACCACATGGCTTCATAGCTGAATTCTATCAAAAATTTAGTGAAGAGCTAACACTTACCTAACTCAAACTCTTACAGAAAATTGCAGAGGAAGGTAAATTTCCAAAGTCATTCTATGAGGCTACCGTCACCCTAATACCAAAGCCAAACAAAGATGCCACAGAAAAATAAAACTACAGGGCAAATCACAGATGAACATAAATGCAAAAATCCTTAACAAAATTCTAGCAAACAGAACTCAACAACATATTAAAAAGATCATGCATCATGACCAAGTGGGCTTTATCCTAGGAATTCAAGGATTCTTCAATATTCGCCAATAAATGTGATATGCTGCATAAACAAATTGAAAGATAAAAACCATATGATTATCTCAATAGATGCAGAGAAAGCCTGTGACAAAATTCAACATCTATTTACAATAAAAATTGTCCAGAAAGGAGGAGTAGAAGGAACATACCTCAACATAATAAAAGGCATGTATGATAAACCCACAGCAAACATTACCCTCAATGGTGAAAAATTTAAAGCATTTCCTCTAAGAACAAGACAAGGATGCCCACTCTCACCACTACTATTCAACATAGTTTTGGAAGTTTTGGCCACAGCAATCAGAGCAGAAAAAGAAATAAAAGGAATCCAGATTGGAAAATAAGTAAAACTCTCACTGTTGGCACACGACATGATCCTTTATGTAGAAAACCTTAAAGAATCCACCAGATAATTATTAGAACTAATGAATGAATGCAGTAAAATTGCCATATATAAGATTAACACACCAAAATCCCTTGCAACCCTATTCACGAACAATGAGAAAACAGAAAGAGAAATTAAGGAAATAATTCCATTCACCTTTACAATGAAAAGGATAAAATATTTAGAAATAAATCTACCTAAAGAAACAAAAGACCTATATGTAGAAAACTATAAAACACTGATGAAAAAAAAATAAAAGATGACACAAATCGATTGGGAAATATATCAGGTTTATGGATTGGAAGAATAAATATACTGAAAATGATTATATTATTCAAAATAATCTACAGATTCCATGCAATCTCTATCAAGCTACCAATGGTATTTTTCAGAGAATTAGAACAAATAATTTCAAAATTTGTATGGAATTACAAAAAGCCTTGAATAGTCAAAACAAGCTTGAGGAAGAAGAATGGAACTGGAGAAATTAACCTGCTTGACTTCAGGCTACAGTATATAGCAACGGTCATCAAGACAGTTTGGTACTGGCACAAAGACAGAAATATACATCAATAGAACAAAATAGAAAAACCAGAGATAAATTGACACACCTATGGACACCTTATTTTTGACAAAGGATGCAAGAATAAACAATGAAGGAAAGACAATCTCTTTAACAAGTGGTGCTGGGAAAACTGGTCATCCACGTGTAAAAGAATGAAACTAGAACACTTTCAAACACCATACACGAAAATAAACTCAAAATGGATTAAAGATCAAAATGTAAGACCAGAGACCATGAAATTCCTCAAGGAAAACATAGGCAAAATATCTCTGACATAATTCATAGCAGTTCTTATGACAGAACTCCTAGAGTAATGGAAATAAAAGCAAAACTAAATAAATGGAACCCAACTAAACTTAAAATCGTTTGTGCAATGAAGCAAATTATAAAACAAGGTGAAAAGACAGCCTTCAGAATGAGAGCAACAAATGCAAATGAAGCAACCAACAAAGAATTAATCTCAAAAATATACTAGCAGCTCCTGCAGCTCAATTCCAGAAAAATAAGTGGCCCAATCCAAAAATAGGTCAAAGAACTAAACAGATATTTCTCCAAAGAAGTCCTACAAGTGAATAACCAACATATGCAAAGACGCTCAACATCACTCATTATCATTGACATGCAAATCAAAACCACAATGAGGTACCATTTCACACCGGTCAGAATGGCTGCTATCAAAAAGTTGACACATTATAAATGCTGGAGAGGGTGCAGAGAAAAAGGAACCCTCTTACATTGTTCGTGGGAATGCAAACCAGTACAACCTCTTTAGAGAATTGTGTGAAGATTCCTTAAAAAGCTGAAAATAGAACAGCCATCTGACCCAGCAATCCCACTGCTGGGCATACACACGAAGGAAACCAGATTTGAAAGAGACCCGTGTATACCAATGTTCATCACAGCACTGTTTACAATAGCCAGGACATGGAAGCAACCTAGATGTCCATTGGCAGGTGAATGGATAAGAAAGCTATGGTACATTTAGATCTTTAATCCATTTTGAGTTTATTTTTGTGTATGGTGTTAGAAAGTGTTCTAGAATGCATTTGAATCAGTTCTAATGAGTTGGATGAAACTTGAGCCTATTATATAGAGTGAACTGAGTCAGAAAGAAAAACACCAATAGAGTATATTAACACATATATTTGGAAATATGAAAGATGGCAATGATGACTCTATATGCGAAACAGCAAAAGAGACATCAATGTAAAAACATATGTTCGGACTCTATGGGAGAAGGCGATGGTGGCATGATTTGAGAGAATAGTATTGAAACATGTATATTATCATACGTGCAATTTATCACCAGTTCAGATCTGACACATGAGGCTGGTACACTGGGATTACCCTGAGAGATGATGGGGAAGAAGGTGGGAGTGAGACTCTGGATGGGGCACACATGTACACCCACAGCTGATTCATAGGAATGTATGGCAAAAAATACCATAATATTGTAACTAGCCTGCAATTAAAATCTTAAAAAAAGAATACAATCAATCTGAAAAAAAAATGGTAAAAGATAAAGGCTTGTTTGGACTTCTGTAGCTTTATGTTTCACTGATTATGAATCTTTATTATTAAAGTGAGTTTCATGTACACAAGATATAGTTTGGTTTGGAAGTAAAGAATTGAATTGCAATGCAGGATCCATTCAGTTCAGTTCATCTCAGCCGCTCAGTCGTGGCTGACTCCTTGTGACCACATGAATCACAGCTCGCCGGGCCTCCCTGTCCATCACCAACTCCTGGAATTTACCCAGACTTATGTCCATCGAGTCATTGATGCCATCCAGCCATCTCATCCTCTGTCATCCCATTCTCCTGCTACCCCCACCCTCCCGGAATCAGGGTCTTTTCCAATGAGTCAACACTTTGCACGAGTCTCACACCCATACATGACCACTGGAAAAACCACAGCCTTGACTAGATGGACCTTTGTTGGCAAAGTAATGTCTCGGCTTTTTAATATGCTATCTAGGTTGGTCATAACTTTCCTCCCAAGGAATGAGTGTCTTTTAATTTCAAGGCTGCAGTCACCATCTGCAGTGACTTTGGAGCCCCCCAAAATAAAGTCTGACACTGTTTACAGTGTTTACCCATCTATTTCCCATAAAGTGATGGGACTAGATGCCATGATCTTAGTTTTCTGAATGTTGAGCTTTAAGGCAACCTTTTCACTTTCCTCTTTCACTTTCATCAAGAGGCTTTTTGGTTCCTCTTCATTTTCTGCCATAAGGGTGGTGTCATCTGCATATCTGAGGTTATTGATATACCTCCTGGCAATCTTGATTCCAGTTTGTGCTTCTTCCAGCCCAGCATTTCCCATGATATACTCTGCATACGAGTTAAATAAATAGAGTGACAACATACACCCTTGACATACTTCTTTTCCTGTTTGGAGTCACTCTGTTGTTCCAGGTCCAGTTCTAACTGTTGCTTCCAGACCTGCATATAGGTTTCTCAAGAGACAGGTCAGGAGGTCTGGTATTTCCATCTCTTTCAGAATTTTCCATAGTTTATTGTGATAACAAGAGGCAAAATCCATCTCTGTCTCAGAAAGATCCCCTCAGGAGACCATGGCAACCCACTACATTATTCTTGCTTGAAAAATCCCAAAGACAAAGGAGACTGGTGCGCTTACACCCAATGGGGTGGCAAAGAGTTGGATAGGACTGAGCAACTAAACAACAGGCACACATTCCTAACAGAAACTCTGAAGGTCCTACAAATAGATGTGAAAAGCCTCAACCTAAGCAAAGCAAAACAAAATGCCTAGACAGTAGAGCTGAATTATAAAAAGCTAAATACTAGAGCTGAATAATACAAGATTTTAGGCAATAAAAGTGTCCCTTACAGTATTGTAAACATTGTGTTCCACATAAGAGAGAGGACTAATAGAACAACTTACTAGATATGTTCATAAATTAAAGGAAATAAAATCGTCCGGAAGTCAACATAGTATAAAATGTTTTCCGTATTTTATACCTAATTAAGATGAAAACTGGAAAAGAATTTTAAAACAAAGCAGCTACAAAAGATACAGTTTTAGGCTCCCAATTAATGTCATTTTATTTTTATTTTTCCATAGTTCCAAAAATCATTTACAAATAAGAATGAATTTCACTTTAAAACATATTTTTCTAGTTTATCAGGATATTTTACTTTCAAATATAAGAAGATTTTGTATTTTTCAAGCTAAAAATATTTGTACCTTACAGTGAATTCTTTGTTTCACTGATTTAGTCATAAATAAAAGCACATTGTGTGTCTTTACCTTGATAACCTTGTGGTATCACTGTGTATTTAGAATCAACTGTTTGAACATGGGATATGTATTAGTGGGTTCCCCCAGGGACTGTAGGTTGTGCAAAAAGTGTTTTCAAGGCCTTCCAAGCAATTAAAGAAACTCTATGGAATGGAGCAGTGATATCCATGGCAGCCTGTGTTGGTGACAACTGTTTAAGAGGTTCTTCTCTTAATTAAATTCCTCATGGAAGACAATCTTTAAGGATAAGTAGTAAAACTGTGGCCCTATGAAATTATATGTATAGGTTGACTCCTATATACACATCAGTTCAGTTCAGTCACTCAGTCGTGTCCGACTCCTTGTGATCACATGATTCGCATCATGCCAGGCCTCCCTGTCCATCACCAACTCCCGGTGTTTACTGAAACTCATGTGCATCGAGTCGGTGATGTCATCCAGCCATCTCATCCTCTGTCATCCCCTTCTCCTCCTGCCTCCAATCCCTCCCAGCATCAGGGTCTTTTCCAAAGAGTCAACTCTTCACTTGAGGTGGCCAAAGTATTAGAGTTTCAGCTTCTTCATCATCAGTTCTTCCAGTGAACACCCAGGACTGACCTTCTTTATGGATGGGCTGGTTGAATCTCCTTGCAGTCCAAGGGACTCTCAACAGTCTTCTCCAACACCACAGTTCAAAAGCATCAATTCTTCAGCGCTCAGCTTTCTTCACAGTCCAATTCCCACATCCATACACAACCCCTGGAAAAATCATATACACATAGGTACATACCTATGTATATATATATATATATATATAGCAAAAATTTGTACCTTGTGAATAATAAATTATTAAAACCTGACCTAAATGACAAGAAACTTTTAGAAATTAAACCAACAACATTTGGATTTACAGGGAAAACCTATTCGATTTCTGACATTATTTTAGAATACTGGAGTATGGAGATGGTAATAAAAACAGAACCAGCTTTAACTTGGTTTTATTTTTGTAAAAACCTCTTCGTGGGAAATGCCCCAGTATTTCCTACACTGGATGTGGGCCACTTCTTTTGCCCCTCATGTGATCGGCATACTGCTCTATTCTAAATTCCTTAGCTAAAAAGTGCTTAATCAATATTGCTTTTGTGACCTCCCAAAACCGTCATTCTTTCCCTTCCTTTCTTTCTCCCTCGTTCTTTCCTTTTTTTCCTTATTATACAATTGCTTAAGTTTGCTTTACATTTATACTTATTATAAAATACTGGTTCTATTCCCCATTTTGAACAATACATCCTTGAGTTCATGGTACAGTTAATATTTTGTACCTCCCACTCCCCAACCTCTGTATTGCCCCACCCCCTTCTCCCTCCCCAGTAGTAACCAGTAGGTGGTTCTCCAAATCTGTGAGCCTCTCTCTTTCTCATGTTCTCTACTTTGTGGTATTTTAAGATTCTATATGTGACATCATACAGTATTTTTTCTTTCTTGTTATACTTAGTATTTTACCTTCCATGTTACTGTAAACAGCAATATTGCATTCTTTTTATGGCTGAGTATCATCCTATAGATCTTCCTTGGTGACTCAGTGGCAAAGAATCTGCCTGTGAAGCAAGAGATGTGGGTTTAATACCTATATAAGGAAGATACCTTGGAAAAGGAAATGGTAACTCACTGAATTATTCTTGCCTGGAAAATTCCATGGACAGAGGAGCCTGGAGGGATAGAGTCTATAGGGTTGCAAAGAGTGGGATATTACTTAGTGACTGAACAATTACAAGTGTCCCATTGTGGATACAATGACATCTTTATCCATTCATCTACTTTCTGATGGACTTTTAGGTAGATTCCATGTCTTGGAGAATGGTGTGCTTCAAGGACATTGGGGCACGTGTGCCTTTTTAAATAACATTGTATTGAGTATATATATATATATATATATATATATATATATATATATATATATATATAGACTGTTGTTCCATGTATATATATGTATGTTCCATGTGTATATATATATATACATATATACATACCAGAAAGACACTGGTGGTTCATATGTATTTCTTTGTTTGGTTTTCTGAGAAATTTCCATACTGAAAACCACCATTATTTTACAGTATACCAAGGACTCCCTTTTAGTAAGCAAGTTTGAGTATTTGATGCTCTTGGTGGCTAACACCGTATCTTGAAGTGTAATAAACACTACTATGAGGTAGGAGCCCTAGGGTCAACTATTTTCTAAGCCTTCTAACTAATGGCACTGCCACCACACACATGACACAGCTCCGCAGCTATGTTCCCACCTCTGCACTCACACACAGAAACACCAAGTCCTCTTCCTCTTCTCCCATGGGAAGGGTATCTTTGGGGCTCGGTTTGGAACCATTTCTTCTCCCTATTTTCTTTCAGCCATACTTGAGTGCTTTAAAAAAACATACCTTTATCTAGACGTACCTTTGTTGCCAAAGAAATGTCTCTGCTTTTTAATATGCTGTCTAAGTTGGTTATAGCTTTTCTTCCAAGGAGCAATGGCTTTTAATTTCATGGCTGCATTCATCATTTGCAGTGATATTGGAGCCGATGAAAATTAAGTCTGTCACTGTTTCCGCTATTTCCTCATCTATCTGCCCTGAGGTTGTGGGACCAGATTCCTTGAATTTAGTTTTCAAATATTGAGGTTTAAGCCAGCTTTTTCACTCTCTTAGGTTCTTTATTTCCTTATCATTTTTCCAATACTGGCGGTGTCAACTGAATTTCTCGAGTTATTGATATTTCTACCAAAAATCTTGATTCCAGTTTGTGTTTCATCCAGCCTGGCATTTCACATGATGTGCTCAGCCTATAAGATAAATAAGCAGGGTGAAAATATACAGGCTTGACGTACTCCTTTCCCAATTTGGAAACAGACTGTTGTTCCATGTCTGGTTCTAACAGCTGCTTCTTGATCTGCATACAGATTTCTCAGAAGGCAGGTAAGGTGGCCTGGTATTCCCATCTCTTGAAGAACCTTCCACAGCTTGCATTGATTCTGGTGTGCTTCAGTCCGTGGAGTCAAGAAGAATTGGACACGACTGAGCAACTGAACTGAGCTGAACTGAAAACAGTCAAGGCATTGGCATAATCAATAAAGCAGAAGTAGATGTTTTCCTGGAATTCCCTTGCTTTTTCTATGATCCAACAGACGTTGACAATTTGATCTCTGGTTTCTCTGCCTTTTCTAAATCCAGCTTGAACATCTGGAATTTCTCTGTTCACATATTGTTAAAGCCTCACTTGGAGAACTTTGAACATTACTTCACTAGCGTGTGAGGTGAGTGAAGTTATGCAGTAGTTTGTACATTCTTTGGTACTGCCTTTCTTTGGGAATGGAGGGAATACTAAAGACAGGATTGGAAAAGGTCAGTTTTAAATGGAAAGTTTAAAGTGGAAAGTTGCTCAGTCGTGATCAACTCTTTGGTACCCCATGGACTCCAGCCTACTATGCTTCTCTGTCCATGGGATTTTCCAGGTGAGAGTACTGGAGTGGGTTGCCTTTCCTTCTCCAAGGGATATTCCTGGCCTAGGGATTGAACCCATGTCTCCTTCATTGCAGGCAGACACTTTATCATCTGAACCACAAGGGAAGTCAATGGAATATTACTCAGTCATAAAAAGGGAAATATTTGAGTCATTTCTAATGAGATGAATGAATCTAGAGCCTATAGCAGAGTGAAGTACATCAGAAAGCATAACATACAAATTGTATTGCAGTGCATATATACAGAATCTGGAAATATGGTACAGAAGAATTTATTTGCAGGAATATTAATGAGAAGGACATAGAGAACAGAAAAATGGACTTGTGGCAAGGGAAGGGGAGGGTGAGTTGTATGGAGAGAGTAACATGGAAACTTACATTACCATATGTAAAATAGATATCCAGCAGAAATTTACTGTATGCCTCAGGAAACTCAAACGGGGGCTCTATATCAACCTAAGGGGTCAGGGACATGTGAGGATTATTTAAGAGGGAGGGGATGTATGTATACCTGTATCTGATTCTTATTGAGGTTTGACAGAAAACAACAAAGTTTTGTAAAGCCATTACATTAAATTTTTATTTACATTTTATTTAATACATTAAAAATTTTAAAATTATTAAATAAAAAGTAAATAAAATTGACATGATATTAAAACAAGAAAAAAGTTGAAATGATTCAAATGTCAATCAACTGGTGATAGAAAAAAATAAAACATGCAGTGTAATATTATTCATCAAATGAATGTAGTTCTGATACATGCTATAACATGCTATAGCTCTGGAATGATTATGTTAATTTAAAAAATCAGGCCCAAAATGCTGCATATTGCATTACTCTGTTCATGTGAATGAATATGCCCCAGATTAGGTAATTATCTTAAGACACAAAATAGAGATGTGGATGCCAAGTCCCAGATGAAGGGGGAAATGAAAAACGTCTGCCAACTGGACAGTGTTTCCCATTGTAGTCATGAAAATATAGAATGAAGAAGTAGTTATGGTTATGCAACCTATGAATCCAAACAATGAATTATACACATTAGCTAGTAAATTCATGGTACATGAACAACATGACAATAAATAAAAAGCTTTTTTTGAAGATAACTACTAACTTATCTTCTATGTCCAGGAAAATAATCTTTCAAACACAAAGCAGAAGGAGATATTCTCAAACAAACAAAAATTTGGGGAACTCATTCTCAGCAGATATCTGGTCTGTAAGAAATGTAAGAAGTAGTTATTTACACAGACTAAGATGATGATAAAGATAAACTATGAGCTAAGAAAGAGTGTCATAAAAATTAAAAGAAACCAAAATAAAATGAAAGTTTCCCTTATTAATTGGTGTATGTTTGTTTGGACTTCTCCATCTTTATTTTTCACTGATTATCAATCTTAATAATTAAAGTCGGTTTACTGTGCAAAGATATATTTGGCTAAACGGTAAAGAACCAGCCGGCAATGCTAGAGCTATAGCAGACACAAGTTCCATCCCTGGGTCAGGAAGATCCCCTGGAGGAGCACGTGGCAACCCACTCCAGTATTCTTTCCAGGAAAATTCCCATGGACAGAGGAGCCTGGTAGGCTTATAATCCATGGAGTGGTAAAGAGTTGGGCAAGACTTAGCAACTAAACATCAACATAGAAACATTCCTACAAAGATTCTTAAGATACTAGAAATAGATGAGAAAATTCTGAGCCTAAACAAAGTGAAACAAAATCCTAGACAGTAGAGCTGAATCATGAGAGCTTTTAGGCAATGAAAGTCTCCAACTGTAGTGTAAACAGTATGCTTCACAGAATAGAGAGGAATCATTTTTAATAGCCATTCCATAGAACATCTTTCTAGTTACACTCATAAATTAAAGGAAGTAAAAATGTGCAGCAAATAAACACAGTATAAAATTGATTGATCATTTTATATCTAATTATGACTGTAAAAGTGTACGGGACATTTTAAGAAAAAATAATCTGTGAAAGATACAGTTCAAGCAACCCAAATTAACCGAATTTTATTTTCTTTGGGCCACTATTTCAAAATAACTGACAATTAAGAGTGAACTTCACTTTAAAACATTTTCAAGTTAAGCAAGATACTTTATGTTCCAATATAAGAAGATTTTGTATTGTTCAGCTAAAAAATCTTGTACTTTGCATGAATACTTTATTTCACTTTTCTAGACATATATAAAGGCACATTGTTTGGTAGTTTATGTCTAAGAATGCTAAAAAATACTCACAGAAAAACATGTTTGTGCTTTATTGACTATGCCAAAGCCTTTGACTGTGCGGATCACAATAAACTGTGGAAAATTTTGAAAGAGATGGAAATACCAGATGACATGACCTGGCTCTTGAGAAACCTGTATGCAGGTCAGGAAGCAACAGTGAGACCTGGACATGGAAGAGCAGACTGGTTCCATATAGGAAAAGAAGTACATCAAGGCTGTATATTGTCAGCCTGCTTATTTAGCCTATTGCAGAGTACATCATGCGAAAGGCTGGACTGGAAGAACACAAGCTGAAATCAAGATTGCCACGAGAAATATTAGTAACCTCAGATATGCAGATGACACCAATCTTATGGCAGAAAGTGAAGAAGAACTAAGAGGAAAGAGGACTAAAGGGGATGACAGAGTGGATGGATGGATGTCATCACTGACTCAATGGACATGAGTTTGAGTAAACTCCAGGAGTTGGTGATGGACAGGGAGGCCTGGCATGCTGCGATTCATGGGGTCGCAGAGTTGGACACTACAGAGCAACTGAACTGAACTGAACTTGCTATTGTGTAAGATGAATGCAATTGTGTGGTAGTCTGAACAATCTTTAGCATTGGCTTTTTTTGTATTGAAATGATAACTGACCTTTTCCAATCCTGTGGGCACTACTGAGACTTCCAGATTTCCTGGCATATTGAGTGCAGCAGCATTTTAACAGCATCATCTTTTAGGATTTGAAATAGCTCAACTGGAATTCCATCACCTCCACTAGCTTTGCTCAAGGCCCACTTGACTTCACATTCCAGGATCTTTGGATCTAGGCAAGTGATCTGGTCCATGAAGATCTCTCTTTTAGTTCTGTGTATCCTTGCCACTTCTTCTTAATATCTTCTGCTTCTGTTAGGTCCATACCGTTTCTGTCCTTCATTGTGCTCATCTTTGCATGAAAGTTCCTTGTGATCTCTCATTTTCTTGAAGAGATTGCTAGTCTTTCCCACTCTCTTGTATTCCTCTAATTCTTTGCACTAATCACTGAGGAAAGTTTTCTTATCTCCCCTTGCTACTCTTTGGAACTCTGCATTCAAATGGGTTAATTTGTCTTTTTGTATACACTTTTCATATTGATGTGCTTAATCACTGCCTCCTATACAATGTCACAAACCTCATTAGTTATCAAGGCATTATTCTCCAAAATATACAAATAGCTCATGCAGGCCAGTGTTAAAAACAAATTAAGAAAAACAACTCAATAAAAAATGGGCAGATCTAAATAGACACTTTTCCAAAGAAGACATACAGATGATCATAAAACACATGAAACTATGCTCATCATCATTAATTATTAGCGAAAGGCACATCAGAACTACAATGAGGTAGTTCTGACTTCACTCCAGTCAGAATAGCCAACACCAAAAATTCTACAAACAATATTTTCTGGAGACTGTGTGGAGCAAAGGGAATCCTTTTGCACCATCAGTGGGTATGTAAACCAGCAGAACCACTATTGTGAACAGTAGGTCAGCTCCTTAAAAAAAAAAAAACAACAAAACTAAAAACAGAAATTCCGTATGATTCAGCAACCCCACTTGGGCATATTCCTGGAGAAAACCTTTACCTCAAACTACATGCACTCCAATCTTCATTGCTGCACTATCTATTGTAGTCAAACTATTCAACATTTTTTAATCATAGCAAAAATAGGAAAAAAAAGAAAATCAAAACCTTGAGAAAACAAACTCTAAACCGGGGATCAAATTACTAAGTATTTGTAAATGTAAAGACTTAAAGAGAAGCAAAGCAATAACCCAATATCAAAACCAAGTTTCATATTAACATTTAATTTGCAGAAAAGATTATTTTATACTAAAAGAGTTAGCATACCCTCATCTCCCCATCCCGGGGACTCAGAATTCTGAGCCAATGGTAAATTGAGATCATGGGTGATTTTTTTTTTTTCTTTGTACTTTTCTAGGACCTTAAATTTTCTGTTATGAGCATATATCAATTTTTAATACAGCTATACAGTATGTTTTCCAACATGAGTAGAATACATTTGGATTTTATAAATTACATTCATAAGCATTCTTCTATTTCACCATGAGAGGCCAGCAAAAGCACAGTAAATATTTACTCATACATGTATATTCATTTGAGAGAATATATCTGGATTTTCTAGTCACTAAGTCATATCCGACTCTTGCGACCCCATGGACTGTAGCCTGCCAGGCTCCTCTGTCCATGGGATTCTCCAGGCAAGAATACTGAAGTGGGTTACCATTTTCTCTCCACATATACTCTGAAGAGTACATTGGACTGCAAGCAGCTCAAACCAGTCAATCCTAAAGGAAATCAGTCCTGAATAGTCATTGGAAGGACTGATGCTGAAACTGAAACTCCAATACTTTGGCCAATTGATGTGAACAACTGATTCATTAGAAAGACTGGGAAAGACTGTAGGCAGGAGGAGAAGGGGATGGCAGAGGATGAGATGGTTGAATGGCATCACCCAATTGATGGACCTGAGTTTGAGCAAGCTCCAGGAGTTGTTGATGGATAGGGAGGTCTGGCTAAAGCCCATGGGGTTGCAGAGTCAGACAGGACTGAACGACTGAACTGGACTGACATACACATAAAATCATAACATAGCCTCAAAATGGATGTACTATACCAAGAGTACTATACTAAACACATTTTTTCCTTTACTAAACACATTTTAATATATTCACAAAAATTACCACAGATCAATACCTCTGTGTTTGGTTAAAAGGATCCTAAAATCTGTACAGCTATAACAATAAGGCCTTTTGAGGCAACGTGATTTGACAGAGAGATGATCATACTAAATTAAATGAGTCACACAGAGAAAGACAAACACCAAATAACACTTAAATGTGGAATTTAAGATATGACACAAATGAACATCTGTATGAAACAGAAACAAACTCCTGGGCATAGAGAAGAGTTGTGGCTTCCAAGGCAGAGAGAATTGGTGGAGTAAGTGGGGTTAAGAGATATAAACTGGAGTATCTAGCATGGATAAACTAGCTCCTAATGTAGACCACAGAGAACCATATTCAGTATGAAATGATAAATTATAATGAAATATATATATAATTATATTATATTATATGTATATAATTATATGTATATGTATATATGTATATAATATAATTACATATATATAATTTCCCTGGCAGTCCAGTGGTTAAGACTCCACATTTCCAGTTGAAGGGATGCAGCTTCAATACCTGATCAGGGAACTAATCTCACATGCTGCACTGGGTCGCCAAAAAAAAAAAAAAAAAAACTGAATGAAATAACATATACCTGCACACAATGTGTATATACACATGTATTTGTATAACTGAATCACTTTGCTGTAAATCAGAAATTAACATAACATTGTAAATGAACTCTACTTCAGATAAAAATAACATGATTGGGGAAAAAAGATTGGTATGTTTCATTGAATGTAAAGTTTATCTTGAAAGAAAATTGCTGTAAATAAACACGGCTCACTACTTCATGACAACATTGCTGAAATACTTAAGGAGACACATACTGAAGTTTGCAATTTGCCACAAAATTCACCAAGGAAAAAGATCAATTGATGATAAAGGGATAGACAGGTGACAAAGGAAGAATTGTAAAATGATTACAAAAACAAGACCTCTACATAGGATGTCTACAAGAGACACACCTCAAACCAAGGAATAGTGAAAGTGAAGGACTGGAGAAGTCCTTCATATTTCATGCAAATGAAGACCAAAAGAAAGCAGGAGTAACAATGCTCATATCAAATAAAATAGACTTTGAAATAAACGCCAAGAAAAGAGACAAAGAAGGACACTATAAAACATTCAACGGATCAATCCACGAAGAAGATATAACAATTATACATCTATATGCACCCAACATAGGAGCACCTCAACATATAAGGCAAATGCTAACAAGTACGAAATGGAAACAGTGGGAAAAGTGGCTGATTTAATTTTGGGGGGGTTCCAAAATCATGGCAGATAGTGATTGCAGCCATGACCTCCCCTCCCAACCCCCACCAGTCACATTTTAAATTGTTGTTATAAATCACTGCTTCTACTTTGGTTTTGCACTTCTTTGGATTTTGTTTTCTCTCTCTCTCTCTCTCTTTTTTTTTTTGGTCTTTTCCTAATTTAAAATTTTTAAACCTATTGTTATTTTTTCTACATTTATTACTTCGTTTGCTTTTCTTACTGTTCTTTACCACTTGCAGTTCATCTTTAATGCAGATAAATCTTTATCTACCTCGGTTTAACTTTGTGCATCTACTATTTCTCTCTTTACTTTCTTTCCTTTCCTCTGAAAATATTTGTTAGTTTTATTTTCATTGCTTTATTCCCCAATTACAACTTTGCTCTAGTTTTGTTTTCCAGTTTGTGGTTTAGTGAGTTGTGTTCTGGTTGACATAATTTTGGTTTTCTTCGTTTGCTGGATCAATTCTTTGAACTTTATTTTTGTTGGACTGTTGACTTTTCTTATGGGTGTATATGTATAAGTGTATATTTCATTACAGTTTTTATTGCCGCTGTAAACTTTTGCCTCTATGTTGGTCTTTTGTCATTCTGTGGAGTGTTCTTTCTTTCTTTCTTACTTTTTTCTTCCATTTTATTTCTCTTTCTTATAAATTTAATTTTTAATTTTTTAAACATTGTATTTTTCTACATTTATTCCTTTGTTTGCCTTTCTTACTCTTCTTTCCCCCTTGCAGGTATATATATATATATATATATATATATATATATATATATATATACATATATTTCCTCATCTCCTTCTTTTACCATTCCATATCGATTCTTTCTTTTCTTTCTTTCCTTTCCATTCAACATAGTTGTAAGGTTTGTTTTCATTGCATTATTCCCCTTTTAAAAACATGCTCTAACTTTCTTTTCCAGTTTGTGCTTTAGTTATTTTAGTTCTGGTACACATACTCTTAACTGGTTAATATAATTTTTATTTATTTTGTTTGCTGGCTCAATCGACAGTTCTTTATTTTTGTTGGGATCTTTTCATTTTGCACATGGGTGTATATTCCTTTATTTTCATTATTATTTTTCCAATTGTGCAAATGCCATTTGTCTGGGCTTCATCTTTGGTTTATCATTTTTTTATATTTCTTATAATCTCATTTAATGTCATTAAAATGTCTCTTGTGGAATCTTCTTTCCTGACCAGAGATCAAGCCCTGAACCATTGGTGTGAGAGTATAGATTGCAAGATCCTAGACTACCAGAGAATGAACACCAGGGACTATCAAATAGTGAGAACTCACACAATGGAGACCACTTGAATACATGACCTGGCATCACCCAACCACCAGTAGCACTCTGTGCAGGACAACTCATCCAAAAAACAGACAAAACAAAAATAAAATCCCAATCATGTGCAGACATGATTACCACCTCACTCAGCTTTGCCTGAAAAAGGAAAAACAAACAAACCAAAAAAAAACTCAGTACAAATCCTACCCTATATGAAACCCCACTGGACCAACATTAGGACAGCAGAAACCAAAAGGAACAAAGAGTTCAACCTTGAATTCAACCTTCAACCTGGGAAAAGAGACCCCAAACACAATTAGTTTAAAAAAAAAAAAAGACAATGAAAAGGCAGAGAAATACTACACAAATAAAGTAACAAGTTAGAAACAGAAAATCCAAGTAAATGAAGAGGAAATGAAGAGGTAGTTTACAAAAACTACCTGAAAAAGAATTCAGAATAGTGAAAGTAAAGATGATCAAATAGCTTGAAAACAAAATGGAGAAAATGCAACAATCATTGATTAGAAAGCTACACAAATTAAAGAATAAACATACAGGGACAAACAACATAATTACTGAAATTAAAAATACTCTGAAAGAAATCAATAGCATAGAATATCTGAAACAGAGAACCAAAGAGTGAGCTTGAAGATAAAATGGTGGAATTAACTGCTGAAGAGCTGAATAAAGGAAACAGAATGACAAGAACCGAGGAAAGTCTCAGAGTTCACAGGGACAATATAAAAAATACCAACACTCAATTTACTGGGGTCCCAGAAGAAGAGAAGAAGAAAGGTTATGAGTAAATTTTTGAAGATATTATAGTTGAAAATTTCCTGAACAAGGAAAATAAATAGTCATCAAGTTCAAGAGGCACAAAGAGGACAAACCAAGGGGAAACAAGGCAAGACACATGCAAATCAAATTAACAAATACAAAGCACAGAGAAAGAATACTAAAAGCAGCAAAGGTGAAGCACAAAGGAACATAGACGGGAAACGCCATACACTTAACAGCTGTTCTTTCAGCGGAAACTCTGAAGGTCAGAAGTGAAAAGCAGAATGTTTTAAAACTACTGAAAGGAAAAATATATATACATCCAAGATTACTGTACCCAGGAAGGCTCTCATTCAAAATTGATGGAGAAACAAAAGCTATTCAGAAAAGCATAAGTTAAGACAATTCACTATCACCAAATCTGCTCTACAACAAAGGTTAAAGTGACTTATATAGTCAAGAAATAGGAGAGAAGAAAAAAGATCTACAAAGTCAACCTCAAACAGTTAAGAAAATGGCAATAGGAACATATATATCAGTAATTACCTTAAATACAAATGGATTAAATGCTCCAACCAAAAAGCACAGACTGGCTGAGTGGATGCAAAAGCAAGACCCATATATATGTTGTTTACAAGAACCAATTTCAGACCTAAAGGCACATGTAGACTGAAAGTGAGAGGATGGAAAAATATATTACATGTAAAAGGGAAGCAAAGAGAGGTGCAGTTGCAATCTTCATATCAGACAATAGAGACCTTAAATTTAAGATTGTAAGAGATAAGGTAGGACACTACATAATGATCAAGGGATCTATCCAAGATGAAGCGATAACAATTGTAAATATCTATGAACCCTACATCGGAGCCCCTGAATCCATAAGACAAACCACTAACAGATATAAAAGGAGAAACTGACAACAAATTCACAGTAGGAAACTTTAACACCCCATTCACACCAATGGACGCATAATGAAAACAAAATTAGTAAGGAGACACATGTCTTCCATGATACATTAGATGGGTTGGATCTCATTGATATCTTCAGGACATCCCATCCAAATGAAAAAGAACACACCTTCTCAAGAGCATATGGAACATTCTCTAGAATAAACCACACATTGGTCACTAATCAAACCTCAGTAAATTGAAAAAGTTGAAATCATATCAAGCATCTTTTCTGACTACAATCCTATGAAACTACATATCAATTACAAGAAACACACTGTAAGAAACAGAAACGCATTCAGGTTAGACAACATGTTTCTAAATAACCACAGGTTACTTTGGAAAAAAAAAAAAATCATAGAAACGAATGACAATAAAAACACAACTCAAAACCTATGGGATGCAGCAAAAGCATTTCTAAGTGCGAAGTTTATAGCAATATAAGTCTACCTAAGAAACAATAAAAACTATCTATTGAATAGATAACCTAACTTGACACTTAAAACAACTGGGAAATGAACAACAACAACAACAAAAAAAAACCCCAAAATAAGTAGAAGGAAATAAATCATAAAGATCCAAGCAGAAATAGAAGAAAAAGAAACAAAAGAAATAATTGTAAAGACTAATAAAATAAAAGCTGGTTCCTTGAGAAGATAAGCAAAATTGACAAACCATTAACCAGAGTCATCAAGATAAAAAGAGAGAAGATTCACACCAACAAAATTAGAAACAGAAAGGTAGACGTTACAACAGACGGTTCAAAAATACAAAGGATTTTAAGAGATTATTATGAACAACGTTATGGAAATAAAATGGATAATCTGGAAGAAATGGACAGGTTCTTAGAAAAGCTTGATCTTCCAAGGCTGAACCAGGAAGAAGTAGAAATTAAGAAAAATCCAGTTACAAGCTCTAAATAGACGTTGCAAAAAAAAAAAAAAAAAATCTCCCAAAATACAAAAGCTCAGGAGCAGATGATTTCACATATGAATTCTGACAAACATTTAGAGATGAACTAATGCCTATACTTCTAAAACTCTATCAGAAAATTGAAGAGGAAGAAACACTTCCAAACTCATTCTCCAAGGCCACCATCACCCTGATAACAAAATGTAACAGACAACACCACAAAAGAAAGCTACAGGCCAATATCACTGATGAATGTAGATGCAAAAATCCTCAAAAAATTTTAACAAGCAGAATTCAACAACACATCTAAAAGCTCACACACCATGATCAAGATGGGTTTATTCCAAGAATGAAAGGATTCTTCAACATAGGCAAATCAATCAATGTGATAAACAATATTAACCAATGGAAAGATAAAAACCATATGATCATCTCAATAGATGCAGAAAAAGCCTTTGACAGAATTCAACAGCCATTTATGATGAAAACTCTTAAAAAAAAGGGGGGGGGGGTTGAAGGAATCTACCTTCACATAGAAAGGCTATATGTGAAAAGATCACAAAGAGCATTATTCTTAGTGGTGAAACACAGAAAGCTTTCCCCCTATAATTGTGAACAAGACAAGGGTGTCTGCTTTCACCACTATTATTCCAGATAGTTTTGGAAGTCCTTCCTCAGCAATCAGAGAAGAATAAGAAATCAGAGAGAGATCGGAAAAGAAGAAGTAAAGCTCTCACTGTTTGTAGATGACACAATACTGGAGATGACACAGAAAGCCCTAAATATACTATCAGAGAATTACTAGAGCTAATCAGTGAATTCTGCAAAGTCACAGGATACAAATTCATAACACAGAAATCACTTGCATTCCCATATGCTAACCATGAAATATCAGAAATAGAAATTAAGGAATCAATCCCATTCACCATTACAATAAAAAGAATAAAACATCCAGGAAAAACTTACTTAAGAGTTTGGGAAGGGAAAGAACTGCATACAGAAAACTATAAGAAACTGAAGAAAGAAATCAAAGATGACATAAACAGATGGACAGAAATTCCATGTTCCTGTGTAGGAAGAATCAATATCATGAAAAATGACTATACTACAAAATGCAGAGTCACTGCGAACTATACCAAATTACCAATGGTTTTTTAACAGCACCAGAACAAAACATTTCACAATTCATATGGAAACACAAAACGCCCCAAATAACCAAAACAATCCTGAGACAGAGGAATGGAGCTCGGGGAATCAACCTGCCTGACTTCAGATTGTACTACACAACTGCAGTCATCAAAAAAGTATGTTGGTGGATGCATGAGACAAGTGCTCGGGCCAGGTGCACTGGGAAGACCCAGAGGAATCGGGTGGAGAGGGAGGTGGGAGGGGGGGACCAGGAAGGGGAATACACGTAACTCCTCGGCTGATTCATGTCAATGTATGACATAACCCACTGAAATGTTGTGAAGTAATTAGCCTCCAACGGGGGAAAAAAAAAAAAAAAAACACACATAAAAAATAAATAAATAAACAAAAAAGTATGTTACTGGAACAGAAACAGAAATCTATGGAACAAGATAGAAAGCATAGAAATAAACCCATGCACCTATGGGTACCTTATTTTTGACAAAGGAGGTTAAGAATATACAATGGGGAAAATACAGCCTTTCAATAAGTGGTTCCAGCAAAACTGGACAGCTACATGTAAAAGAATGAAATTAGAACACTTCCTAACACAGTATATGATGATCAACTCAAAATAGGCTAAAGACCTAAATGTAAGACCAGAAACTGTAAAACACTTAGAGGAAAACATAGGAAGAAGAGTCAAAGACATAAATAAAAGCAAGATCTACTATAACCCACCTCCTAAAGTAATGGAAATATAAACAAAAGTAAATAAGTGGGACCTAATTAAACTTAAATCCTGCAAGAGAAACCATAAGTAATGTGAAAAGACAATCCTCAGAATGGGAGAAAATAATAGCAATGAAACAACTGACAAAGGATTAATTTCCAAAATATAAAAGCAGCTTATACAACTTAATACCAGAAAAAGAAACAAGACAATCAAATAGTGGGAAAATTAAAAAGTGGGGAAAAGGACATAAAAAGACATTTTTCCAAAGAATACATGTGGATGGCTAATAAAAACATGAAAAGATGTTCAATATCACTCATTATTAGAGAAATACAAATCAAAACTACAATGAGATATCATCCAACAACAGTCAGAATATTCATTATCAAAAAGTCTGCAAACAGTAAGTTCTGGAGAGGTTGTGAAGCAAAGGGAAACCTCTTGTACTGTTGGTGTCAATGTAAACTGATACAGCCACTATGGAAGATGTTATAGAGATTCCTTAAAAAGCTAGGAATAAATATATGAGCCAGAAATCCCACTCCTAGGCATATACCCTGAGGAAACCAAACAGAAAAAGGCACAGGTATGTCATTGTTCATTGCAGTACTACTTATAATTGGTAGAACATGGAAACAACCTAGATGTCTATGGACAGATGAATGGATAAAGAAGTTGTGGTATATATATACACAATGGAATATTAAGTTCAGGCGCTTAGTCGTGTCTGATTTTGGTGATCCCGTGGACTGCTGTACCTCAGACTTCCCTGTTCCTGTCCCTCGCCAACTTCTAGAGCTTGCTAAAACTGATATCCATCGAGCCGATGGCGCTAACCAACCATCTCATCCTCTCGTCCCCTCTTACTCTTGCTTTCAGTCTTTTCCAACATCATCAGACTTTTTACCAGTGAGTCAGTTCTTTGCATAAGGTAGCTAAATTACTGGAGTTTCATCTTCAGCATCAGTCCTTTCTATGCATATTCAGATTTTCTATAGGATTGCCTGGTTTACTCTACTTGCAGTCCAAGGTACTATCCAGAGTATATGTGGGTATAAAAAAATATTTGTTGTACTTATGCTCCCCTCTCATGGAGAAAGAAAGAATGCTTATGAATGAAATTTATTAAATCCAGATGTAGTCTTTACATGTTGAAAAAGATACTATATAACTTTATTAAAAATTAATATGTGCTCAGAACAGAAAATGTAAATTTGCCAGAAAAATACAAAGAAAAAATACTACCCATGATTTCATTTTACGTTTAGCTCAGAATTCTTAGTTCCTGAATGGGGAGATAAAAAGATTACAGTGCACTAGTTCTTTTAGTAGAAATCATCTTTTCTGCTGTTAGAATGGTAACAAAGAACTTAGTTTTGATACTTGCTTTGTTTACTTATCTTTAAGCCTCTACTTTTACAAATACCTAGGAGTTTGACACCCTGTTTAGAGACTGCTTGCTTCAAGATGATTTTTTTTTTTCTTTTCCATATTTTCTATGATTTAAAAAATGTTAACATGTCTTGGCTATGGTAAATTGTGCTACAGTGAACATTGGGTTGCATGAATCATTTGGAATTAAGGTTTTCTCCAGAAATATGCCCAGGAGTAGGATTGCTGGGACATATGGTAATTCCAGTTTTAGTTTTCAAAAGAGCTGCCATAGTGTTCACCATAGTGGCTGTACCAATGTAGATGCCCCCAGACAGTACAGAGGGTCCCTTTTTCTCCACACCCTATACAGGAATTATTGTTTATAAAATTTTTGATGATGACTATTTGGACTGGTGTGAAGTGATACATCACTGTAGTTTTGCATTGCATTTCTCTAATAATTAGTGATGTTGAGTTTCTTTTCATGTGTTTGTTGGTGATCATTATGTCATCTTTGGAGAAGAGTCTATTTAGATGTGCCCATTGTTTTATTTATTTATTTATTCATTTTTATATTGGGCTACATGAGCTGTTTGTATATTTTGGAGAATAGCATGATAACTATGAGAACCATCTGTGTAGCACAGGGAACTATCCTCAACATTGCAAAAAGGAAAGCTCAGAGATAAATCTATACACCTATGGTCACTTAATCAATAATAAATAAGGCTAAAATGTACAATTGAGAGAAGACTGTCTCTTCAATAAGGTGCCAGGAAAAGTGGACAGCTACATGCCAAAGAATTAAATTAGAACGCTGCTGCTCCTGCTGCTGCTGCTAAGTCACTTCAGTTGGGTCCGACTCTGTGCGACCCCATAGACGGCAGCCCACCAGGCTCCCCTCTCCCTGGGATTCTCCAGGCAAGAACACTGGATTGGCTTGCCATGTCCTTCTCCGAAGCATGAAAGTGAAAAGTGAAAGTGAAGTCCCTCAGTCGTGTGCGACTCTTAGAGACCCCATGGACTGCGACCTAACAAACTCCTCCATAAAATTAGAAGACTACCTGGTATCAATACCAAAAAACAAACAAACAAAAAAACCTCAAAAAACAAAAACAAACCCTCAAAATGGATCAAAGACCTAATGTAAGACCAGACACTTTATAAAAGACTTAGGGAAAAACAGGAAAAACGCTGTTTGACCTAAACCACAGATCTTTCTTGAGCCATCTCACAGATCTTTTCTGAGCCATCTCATAGAGAAATGAAAATAAAAGCAAACAAATGGGACATAATTAAACTTCAAAGCTTTGCACAAAGAAGCAAACCATAAACAAAATTACAACACAACCCTCAGAATGGAAGAAATTATTTACATAGTAACAAAGGATTCATCTTCAAAGTATACAAAGAGCTCATGTAGCTCAATATCAAAAAACAAACAAACCAACCAATGAAAAAATGGGTAAGGACACAACTGGTGGTCCAATGGTTAAGAATCCCATTGACAATGCAGGAAACAAGGGTTTGATTCCTGCTTTTTGAAGATTCCACATGCCAAGGATCAGTTAAACCAATGCACCACAACTACTGAGCCCTCACTGTTCAACAACTAAAACCTGCATACCCTAGATCCCTTGCTCTTCAAGAAGAGAAGCCACAACAATGAGAACTCCTCATACTCAACTAGAAAGTAACCCCCACTCACCACAACTACAGAAAAGCTCATGCATGGCAGGGAGACACAGTGCAGCAAAAAACAAATAAATTTTTTAAATGGGCAGAAGATCTAAATATACATTTCTCCAAAGAAGACATACAGATGGCCAAGAGGTATACGTAAAGATGCTTGGCATCCCTAATTATTAAAGACATGCAAATCAACACTACAATGAGTTATCATGTCACACCAGTCATAATGGTCACCATCAAAATGTCTGCAAATAACAAAGGCTGGAGAGGATATGGATAAAAGAGAGCCCTCCTACACATTTGGTGGGAATGTAAGTTGGGGCAGCCACTATAGAAAACAGTATGGATGTTCCTCAGAAAAGTAATACATAGAATTATCATATGATCCATTTGTGGGCATAAACCCTGACAGAACTGTAATCTCAGAGAATACAAGCACTCTGATGTTCCTAGAAGCACTATTCACAAAATCCAAAATATAAACACATCCTTAATATCCACTGACAGATGAATGAATAAAGAAGAAGTGGAGCATATATAAAATGGAATAGTTGTCAGCCATAAAAATTGAAATGATGCCACAAGCAGCAATATGCATGGACTGAGAGTTTATCAAATGAAGTGAAATAAGTCAAGGAAAAATACCAAATTATATTACTTATATGTGAAATCTAAGGATGACACATGAACATATCTATGAAACAGAAACAGATTCATGGAAACAGAAAACAGAGCTATGGTTTCCAAGAAGGAGGGGGTTGATGGTTAGGAGGAATAGGAGGTTGGGATTAACAGATGTATACTATTACATATGGAATGCATAAACAACAAGGTCCAACTGTAGAGCACACAGAATTACATTCAGTATCCTATGATAAACTATATTGGAAGAGAATATTAAAAATTATATATATGGGTCTTCCTTGGTGATCCAGTGATTAAGGCTACAGAGGTTCACTCTCTGGTCAGGGAACCAACTCCACATACTCTTTGCAGAATAGCCAAAACAACAACAACAACAAAAATGTAAAGAAAGAAAGAAAATAAAGAATAAAAGATTTAAATATATACATATATGTATACATATATATGTGTATATTTATATATGTATATACACACACATACACACCCAAATAATGTATATATACACATATATGTGTATAGATTAATCACTTTGCTGTAAATCAGAAATTACCACAATATTTTATACTTCAATTAAAAATAACATACATGGGAAAAACTGATTAGTATTTTTCATTATATGTAAAGTTTATATCTAAAGAAAAGTGTTGTGAACAAATACAGCTCACTACTTCATGGCAGGCTTGCTGAAATAATTATGGAGATGAATACTGGTATGTTCAATTTACCACAAAATAGACAAAGGAATAAGATAGATTTATGGATGGATAGAGGGATTGACAATGGATAGACACATGAGGAAAAAAAGTATTGTGAGCTGGTTACAGTAGAATCTAGGTTGTAAGTCTTTGTGTATTAGCTAGAAAAAATTTTCAACTTTGTTCAGTGTTTGAAAAATTTTATCACAAAATGTTCAGGAATGTACAGAGCAAAGAACAATGAAAACTAAAATGCACGTGAAATATAATTTCAATTTAAAAACATGAGCTGGAAAAAGATGTGGATCAGATAGGCTAAAATACTGTGTGCTTAGTCAGTCAGGTATGATTCTTTTGCAACCCTATAGACTGTACCCATGAGTCTCCTCTCTCCAGACAAGAATACTGGAGTGGGTTACTAATCCCTTCTCCAAGGTATCTTCCTGACCCCGGGATGTGACCCCTGCACTGGCAGGTGGGTTCTTTACCACTGAGTCACCAAGGAAGCCACAAAATATGAACGGTAGTGAAATTGAACCCGGTTTTTATTTACTTTCTCTCCATGCACTTAGTTCTTTTCACAATATCCAAAGACTACATTTTCCATAATAAGAGTAGCATAATTTTTCCTCTGGCCCAAGGGAGACAGGCCTAATGGGTAGCCTCATCACTCTACTTGTGTTCCCCCCTCCTGGTGATCTTGGTTTTGAGTACCTACTAGGGCTCCCAGAGTCCTCCAATCACAGCTGTAGAGACGTGTCCCCGTTGGCTTTCCAGGGCTGACCAAGCCTATGGCTGACTCCTTTCTTTGGAGTCCCAGGGGCAGCTCCACCGGTCTTGGCTTCATCATGTCCCTTTGGGGTGCTACCCAACATCACTTCCTTTCTTCTCTCTCTATATATATTTCAGGGTATATTAAATAGTTTATTGAAAAGTACATGTGGAAAGGCACACAGATGAATTCAGAGAGAGTTGTGCTCTCCCAACAATCTTTCAACCTACACCCTCTATCTCCCTGGAGTTTTCATGGTTATTTAAATTTCTTAATTTAAGTGATCTTTGTCAAGTAGCTAAAATGAGAAAACTTATACTTTGTAGAAAAAGTCCTGCATGGGTAAATACATAATAAACAAGGAATTATAAAATGACGATTGAGAAATATTTTGAAGATAGCTGACAAAGCACACATTTACCTAATTTATGCAGAATTCAAAAGTTAAAATAAGAAAAGAACAAGAAAAACATAAAGGGCATAAAGGAAACAAAGGGAACAAAGAAATGCAACTTACTCAGGAGAAAAAGAAGAAAAATGACTAGAAAGCAGGAGGGAATGTCAAATGTAATTGGTTATAAAACAAATGCAAACAAAAACAATAAAGGAATATGATTTCTCACAATGCAAATTGCCAAAAGTTCAATGAAACCGTTGAGTGATAAAAAAAATATTTCCTCCAAATTGAGGATAAGAGGTTGGAAAATGCGTGCTCATGCATTGTTTTGAAAGAATAAATTGATGCAACTTTCTGAAGGACAGTTTGACTGTTTCTCGTAAATTTATAAATGCATGGATCTACTTAGGCTTATTTCCAGTTTACATTGCAGAACTATTTATGCAATTTCACCAAAATTATATATATGATGCTCACTGTAATCTTTCTTTCCTATTATCCTAGAAAATCTCTTGGGTCCCTTTCCCACACTGCTCTTCCCCCATGCAAACCCTTTTCTCAGTTTTATCAGTATAGATTAGTTTTGCCTCTCCTAGAACTTTCTATAAATGGAGCATACATTATGTAAACATGTAATTGCTTTAGAATGTTGTGTTATTTCCTGTTCTACAGCAAAGTAATTCGGGTGTGCATCCTTTTTATGTTTACTTCCATTTAGGTCACCAAAGAGCATTGAGGATAGTTACCTGTGCTATATAGATAGTTCTCATTAGTTATCAAGGCATTAGTCTCCAAAATTTGCAAACAGCACCTGTATCCCAATTTAAGCAAACAAACAAAAAACCTCAATCAATAAATGGGCATATCTAAGTAGGCATTTTTTTTCCCCAAAGAAGTCATACATATGGCCAACAGACACAGGAAAAGATGCTCAACACCACTAGCTATTAGAGAAATGCAAATCAAAACTACAACAAGATACTACTTCACACCACTCAAAAGAAGCCATCATCAAACATTCTACAAACAATAATTTGGAGACATTGTGGCAAAAAGGGGACCATCTTGCACTGTCAATGGGCATGAAAATTGGTACTACCATGATGGTGAACCATATTGAAGCTACTTAAAAAAAGTAAAAATGTAGTCACCATATGACCTACTCGTAGGCATATGACCTACTCCATTCAGTTTTACTTATTTTGTTGCTATATATTCCATTAAATATTCTCCATAGATGTCACTGACAAATGAAAACAGTTTAATTCTTCTTTCACAAGCTGCATAACTTCTCTATCATTTTCTAAAATTTCATGGAGACAAATTCAATATAATGAGACTGGACATCTTTTTGTTAATTCTGATCTTAGAAGTAAAATTCTCATTGTTTTTCCCTAAAGTGTGATGTTAACTATATTGTTTATTACCTTCATCTGGTTGAGGAAGTTTTCTGTTTCTAGTTTGTTAAGAGTTTTCTTTTCATTTTTTCCTTTCCTTTCCTTTTTTTTTTTTTCTTTCTATTTTTACAGAATGTGCTCAGTCAATCAGTTGTGTACAGGTGTTTGTGATCTCATGGAGAATAAGCCTAACAGACTCCTCTGGCCTTGGGGATTCTCCAGTCAAGAATACTTCAGTGGGATGCCATGCCCTTCTCCAGGGGATATTCCCAACAAAGGAACATAAATTAGATTTCATGAAATTATTTTTTAGCATTTATCGAGATAAGTCTACTGTGTTTCATTTTTAGTTTTTAGTAAGTTGAATTATGCTGTTTGAGTTTCAAATGCTTAATCAATGCTGGATTCTTCAGGGGACAAAGATCAATAGATTATGCTGTGTCATACTTTGTGTGTACTGGTGTAGTCTGTGCTTCATTCTGAACACTTTCTCTTGCTACCTGTGAAAGTGCACAATTTTCTCCTGCTGCCCTGTATAATCTGTTATTTATTATATGCATTGTGTTTGTCATCTGATTCTGTAGTTTTCATATCTACAAAATGAAAGTGTGTCCTTTTGATGATTTTCGTGTCTCTACTTAACTTTACAATATAACAAACTCAGTTATTTGAAGTTTTTTAATGTTCCTGTTTGCAATTTCTGAAATCTATGCCACTTCTGGATCAGTTTGATTTCTCAAGGGAATTTTTCTTACCTTAGTGAGATTAAAGATATTTTCAATATTGTTAGTGTCTAGTTCCATATCTCTCTTGTCAATTGGCTGATCATGTCTTTTGAACATCGCTTAACAAAGTGAGCAGCCAATTGTGAAGATGTAGCACTGTTGACTCATGTCTTTTTCACATTTTTCTGTCATGTTTTAGGTTCTTTGTTATAAAAATTTTAAGAGTTATCCTTTGTGTTAATTTATGGTGTGCTTTGTTCTAGCTCATAAACTTTTAAGCAGTGTGATACATCCTGGATGAATAAGCAACCAGTGGACACCAGGATGTAAGCATTTCACAGGAAACCCAGGAAGTCCCACTAAGACAAAAAACTGAGTCCCCAGGGGGCACACCTCAGTCTGGCGGACCCTGCTTATCAATTAGGAACACAAGAACTCTGGTGAAGCAAACAGCTCATTCCCTTTTCCTCCAGAGCAAACACAACTATGAGAGGATTTGGGAACTACATGGATACGACATGAATACTTAGTGTTTCCTCCAAGAAGCAGGAAGTTTGTGGTATTTATTCATGGAAATGAATTCTATCATGGCCTCCACTTCCAGTTGAGGTGCCAGCAGGAAAACAAGATGAGAAAGGAGGTTTGTCAGGGCACGTGTTGAGAAGACCTTTGCAAATGAGGCTCACACACCTCTGCGCAAATTTCAACCCTTCTTGTGGATACAAATGTGTTGCAGGTGGTCAATTCCTTCTTGGGATCACCCAGCACAATTTGAATCATGTATTTATCTGCCTCAACCACATCACTGTGTTAAAACACAAGCCTGTGTACTACACCATGAGTCATAGACTTGAACCAAGACAACTCCAAGTGGAGCAAAGGCAAGTGTATTTAGTGCAGCCTCACAGCCTGAAGACAGGGGTTTCACACGGGAAAGTAGAAAACTGAGGAGAGTTATGTGAACACTGAGCAAAGGAGGTGGGATGGAAAAAGTTTTTGGTAGATGGCCCCAAATTAGGTGGTCTTTAACGTGCTTTAATAGCACCTTACGGGAAAAAAGTGGAATGATTCTCATTTCCACAGACACTTCAACACAACCAAATTATCATGGATGTATTTTCAGTTCAGTCACTCAGTCTCAGTCGTGTCTGACTCTGTGACCCCACGAATCGCAGCATGCCAGGCCTCCCTATCCATCACAAACTCCCGGAGTTTCTTCAAACTCATGCCCATCGAGTCGGTGATGCCAACCAGCCATCTCATCCGCTGTCGTCCCCTTCTCCTCCTGCTCCTAGTTCCTCCCAGCAACAGGGTCTTTTCCAGTGAGTCAACTCTTCACATGAGGTGGCCAAAGTATTGGAGTTTCAACTTCAGGATCAGTCCTTCCAATGAACACCCAGGACTGATCTCCTTTAGGATGGACTGGTTGGATCTCCTTGCAGTCCAAGGGACGCTCAAGAGTCTTCTCCAACACCACAGTTCAAAAGCATCAATGTTTCAGTGCTCAGCTTTCTTCACAGTCCAACTCTCACATCCATACATGACCACTGGAAAAACCATAGCCTTGACTAGATGGACCTTTGCTGGCAAAGTAATGTCTCTGCTTTTTAATGTGCCATCTAGGTTGGTCATAACTTTCCTCCCAAGGAGTAAGTGTCTTATAATTTCATGGCTGCAGTCACCATCTGCAGTGATTTTGGAGCCCCCCAAAATAAAGTCTGACACTGTTTCCAGTGTTTCCCCATCTATTTCCCATGAAGTGATGGGACTAGGTGCCATGATCTTACTTTTCTGAATGTTAAGCTTTAAGCCAACTTTTTCACTCTCCTGTTTCACTTTCATCAAGAGGCTTTTGAGTTCCTCTTTACTTTCTGCCATAAGGGTGGTGTCATCTGCATATCTGAAGTTATTGATATTTCTCCTGGTAATCTTGATTTCAGCTTGTGCTTCTTCCAGCCCAGCATTTCTCATGAGGTACTCTGCATGTAAGCTAAATAAGCAGGGTGACAATATACAGCCTTGAGTACTCTTTTTCCTATTTGGAACCAGTCTGTTGTTCCATGTCCAGTTCTAACTGTTGCTTCCTGACCTGAATACAGGTTTCTCAAGAGGCAGGTCAGGTATTCTGGTATTCCCATCTCTTTCAGAATGTTCCACAGTTTATTGTGATCCACACAGTTGAAGGCTTTGGCATAGTCAATAAAGCAGAAATAGGTGTTTTTCTGGAACTCTCTTGCTTTTTTGATGATCCAGCAGATGTTGACAATTTGATCTCTGGTTCCTCTGCCTTTTCTAAAACCAGCTTGAACATCTGGAAGTTCTTGGTTAGCATATTGCTGAAGCCTGTCTTGGAGAATTTTGAGCATTACTTTACTAGCGTGTGAGATGAGTGCAACTGTGCAGTAGTTTGAGCCATGTTTGGGATTGCCTTTCTTAGCAACTGGAATGAAAACTGACCTTTTTCCAGTCCTATGGCCACTGCTGAGGTTTCCAAGTTTACTGGCATATTGAGTGTAGCACTTTCACAGCATCATCTTTTAGGATTTGAAATAGCTCAACTGGAATTACATCACATCCACTATCTTTGTTCATAGTGATGCTTTCTAAGGCCCACCCGACTTCACATTCTAGGCTTTCTGGCTCTAGGTGAGTGATCACACCATCATGATTATCTGGGTCATGAAGATCTTTTTTGGAGAGTTCTTTTGTATATTCTTGCCACCTCTTCTTAATATGTTCTGCTTCTGTTAGGTCCATACCATTTCTCTCCTTTATTGAGCCCATTTTTGCATGAAATATTCCCTTGGTATCTCTAATTTTCCTGAAGAGATCTCTAGTCTTTCCCATTCTACTGTTTTCCTCTATTTCTTTGCATTGATCACTGAGGAAGTCTTTCTTATCTCTCTGTGCTATTCTTTGGGACCCTGCATTCAAATGGGAATATCTTTCTTTTCTCCTTTGTTTTTTTGCTTCTCTTCATTTCAGAGCTATTTGTAAGGGTCTCCTCAGACAACCATTTTGCCTTTTTGCATTTCTTTTCCATGGGGATGGCCTTGATCCCTGTCTCCTGTACAATGTCATGAACCTCCGTCCATAGTTGATCAGGCTCTCTGTCTATCAGATGTAGTCCCTTAAATCTATTTCTCACTTTCACTGTATAGTCATAAGGGATTTGATTTCAGTCACACCTGAACGGTCTAGTGGTATTTTAGGCAAGATATTAAAAACTAGGTAATGGTGAAAGGTGAGATATAAGAGAATGCAAGCCTGAATACTGTGAATGTGAGGCTATATATTGTTACCCTGATTATCTAACTTATATGCAGAGTGCATAGCTTTTAGAACTTTCAGACAGAGACATTAAAATACTTGGAAGAGTTGTGTTTTGTATGTTCTTTAATAAAGCAGAGACATAGAACTCATAATAATAGACTCAATTTCATCTTATAGGTATGAAACATATAGTGTCAGATGATGAACACTGCAATATAAATGCCTTATTTCTCTCACCAAATCAACCGAGCTGCTTCGTATCCTCCCCTAGAAGGGTCAGGATGAGGCTTTGTGGTGTTAAGGCCCGCTTATAGGTATGTGGATTATCTCTTGGCTTTCTATTTTGTTCCATTGATGTACATTTCTGTCTTTGTGCAAGTACCATACTGTCTTGATGACCGTGGCTTGAAGCCAGGCAGGTTGATTCCTCCACTTCTATTCTTCTTTCTCAAGATCTCTTTGGCTATTTGAGGTTTTTTGTATTTCCATACAAACTGTGAAATTATTTGTTCTAGTTCTGTGAAAAATACTCTTGGTAGCTTGAATGAGATTGCATTGAATCTATAGATTGCTTTGGGTAGTATACTCATTTTAACTATATTGATTCTTTTGATCCATGAACATGGTATATTTCTCCATCTATTTGTGTCCTCTTTGATTTCTTTCATCAGTGTTTCATAGATTTCTATATATAGGTCTTTTGTTTCTTTAGGTGGATATATTACTAAGTATTTCACTCTTTCCGCTGCAATGGTGAATGGAATTGTTTCCTTAATTTCTCTTTCTGTTTTCTCATTGTTGATGTATAGGAATGCAAGGGATCTGTGTGTTAATTTGCCTGCATCATTTGAATTAGTTTTATCCTGGAAAATGCCCAGGAGTAGGTCATATGGTGATTTTATTTTTAGGTTTTTAAGGAGCTGCCATACCGTTCACTATAGATATGGTACCGATTTATATGCCCACTGACAGTTCGAGGGTTCCCGTTCCCCACACCCTCTCTCGATTAATGTTTGTAGAGTTTTTGTTGATGGCTATCCATGTTGATGTGAAGTGATTGTAGTTTTGATTTGTATTTCCTTAATAATTAGAGATTTTGAGCTTCTTTTCACATTCTTGTTGGTCACCTGTATGTCTTCTTTGAAAATAAATCTATTTAGGTCTGCCTGTTTTTACTGACTTTTCTTTTTATTGATAAATGGCTATATATGCTCTTTGTATATTTTGGAGAATAATGCCTTGATAACTAATGAGAACTATCAGTGTAGCACAGGTAGCTGTCCTCAATGCTTTTCAGTGAGTGAAGTGGGAAGGAAACTTACTCACAATTGATTTACTTTGCTGTACAGAAGAAAGTCACACAACATTTTAAAGCAACAAGAGGTGAACATCCTCTATGATCCAACTATAGAAAATTCTAGATGAGTCAAAACTAATCTATACTGATAGAACTGAAAACTGGTGTTTCGTGGGTGAAGGGCTGTGTGAAGAAGAGGCCCAAGAGATTTTCTAGGATGATGGGAAAAAATATTGCCATGAACATCATGTATATAATCTTGGTGAAATTGCATATATGCATCTGCAATGAAAATTCCAAACTAGGTCTTGCTAAGTGCCTCCATAAATGTATAAGTTTGCTAGATACTGTCACATTGTCTTTCAGAAAGTTGTATCACTTTATGCTTTCACAACAATGCATGAGCACTCATTTCCTCACCTCTCATCCTCAATTTGTAGGAAAAAGTTAGTATCACTCAATGCTTTACTTGAACTTCTGGCAATTTGCATGGTAAGAAATTGTCTTCCATTATTGTTTTGGTTTCCACTTGTTTTTATTACCAATTAGGTTCAAATTTTCCTCCTTTTTTTTTGTTAATTTTGCTTATTTTTCTTCTGAGTAATTTGTATTTCTTTGTTCCTTTTTTTTTACTGCTTGTTTATCTTCTATCAGGTGTTTCATCTTCTTATTTTTAATTTTGAACTCTGTATAAATTGGGCAAATATGCCCTTTGTCAGCTACCTTCCAATATTTTTCAATTGTCATTTTATAATTCTTTGTTTATTATTAATTTACCCATGAATGAATTTTTCTACAAAGTATAAATTTCCCCTTTTTAGCTACTGGACAAAGATTACTTAAATTAAGAAATTTAAATAACTGAGAAAATCTCCAGGGAACTAGAGGGTATAGGCAAAAAGATTGCAAGGAGGGAGGGTCAACTCTCCCAATTGCAAGAGTCAACTCTCTCTGAGTTTACCTGTGTGCCTTTTCACATGTACTTTTCAACAAACTATTTACCCTGAAATACATAAAATGAAAACACAGACATAGACTTATGAAAACATTCTTACTCTGATGGACACATACAAGCACAGAGACAATCTTATATGCTTGAAATGCAATTAAGGAAAGGAAAAGAAAACGTAGGGACTCACTGAAGAACATCCAAGAAGTGCACAGAAGTTCTCTGCTACTTTTCTCTAGGCCTAATGTTGGAAGTTATTTTGTGGTTGAATGATTTCTCTCTAATGACATTTTAAATCAGAATGCTTTAAAGATATTCCTTTGTTTGGCATCTCAGGAGATCTTATATATTTTGTATGTAAGACTATTCTGTGATTTGCTAAAATAAAAACAATGTTATAGGGTAACAACATTGAAGTCATATTGACCTCTTTAGGCTCTGCAGTTACACATTTCCTTGTTAAGCTTTAAACATCTAATTCCATCCTCTGACCTTCTCCCATCAATTTTTCTACCTTTTGCCCCAATCTTCTCCATTTACCTCACTTAAATTTTTGTTTTAACTTTTACTATTTAGGCACCAATTATAAAATAAATAAGTAAACGAAAGAAAATTGAATTCATGTACAATGATTACTAATGTATTGAGCTATATTCTGTACAATTTTTTGAGAATTAAAGATATTGATTTATTAAAGCCATATGGGAATTAATCACCAAGGTAATGTATCATGTAACCAGGCTTCCCTTGGTAAGGCAATGAGGTGCACTTTAATAATGTGTGTGTGTTTTTTTTTTTTTTTTTTTCATTAAAACAGTAGTTTTTCAGCATGATATACTGGATGTCCATAACCATACCTTTTCCCAGATATCTCAAAGGAAAAGGGGATTAATCTTGTTCTCTTTGAGAAGTACCTGCCACTTAAAGCAGAATATGAAAAGAAGTTAAAAGGGAGTGAGAAAGAATAGTCAGTACCTAGCACTTTCAATTTTCCCTTTCATGTATTGGAGAAGGAAATGGAAACCCACTCCAGTGTTCTTGCCTGGAGAATCTCAGTGACGGTGGAGCCTGTTGGGCAGCCATCTATGGGATCGCACAGAGTCAGACACGACTGAAGCGACTTAGAAGTAGCAGCAGCAGCAGCAGCAATGAAATAGAACATGTAGTTGCCTTTAAGTTGATATTGCTCGAAGCATGCAAATTTGACTACATAGAAAGTAGCAAATTTGACTACATATAAAATGAGGCCATTGAACTTTGGGTTTGAAATTATAGCTAAGGGAAACAATTTCTTTTTTTTTTTCCTTCTATTTTTATTTGATTAATTAATTTGTTTTAATTGGAGGCTATTTACTTTACAATATTATGTTGGTTTTTTTTTTTTTTTTTTTTTTTTTTGCCATACATTAACATGAATCAGCCATGGGTGTACATGTGTTTCCCATCCTGAACCCCTCTTCCACCTCTCTCCATTCCATCCCTCAGCATCATCCCAGTGCACCAGCCCTGAGCACCCTCTTTCATACATGGAACCTGGACTGGTAATTTGTTTCGCATATGATAATATACATGTTTCAATGCTGTTCTGTCAATCATCCCACCCTTGCCTTCTCCCACAGAGCCCAAAAGACTGTTACGCATCTCTGTATCTTTTTCTGTCTCCATATAGGGTCATCATTACCGTCTTTCTAAATTCCATATATATACATGTATTACTCTACTGTATTGGTGTCTTTCTCTCTGACTTACTTCACTCTGTATAATAGGCTTCAGTTTCATCCACCTCATTAGGCTGGATTCAAATGCGTTCTTTTTAATAGCTGAGTAATATTACATTGTGTATATGTACCCAAGTTTTCTTATCCATTTGTCTGTCTATGGACATCTAGGTTGCTTCCCTGTCCTGGTTATTGTAAACAGTGCTGTGATGAACATTGTGGTACAGGTGTCTCTTGCAGTTCTGTTTTCCTCTGTGTGTATGTCCTTGGGCATTCCACAAAGGCACAAACTCAGTTGGGCCTGCATTTTGTGCCCTTCCCAGGTCTGCATATCTCAGGCTACAAGGTGCTTAGCCAGCACACTCTTCCCAGCTGGGTAGTGCATCTTATTACCTCCCCCATCCCAGCCACTCAATTTCCTGGGTGTCAGTGGGACTGCCATCTCAGGTGTGCTGTGTGTCTCTCCTGGGGCACTAATCTCTGGCTGAAACCCTCATGATGGATTTCAACCATCCAGGATCCCAGGAGGACTTGGTGAGCAATGGGGAGCCTGCTCATTTTTGGTAGGGGATGCCATCTCTGGGGCTGAGTTTGCCCCTTACCTTTATGCCCTGGCTGTCGCCTGCCTACCTCCCTGCCTCCAGTGGGGGATGGGCTGGTCCACAGCTGGATAACTCTCCTCTGGTATTCGTTCAGTCCTTTGTTCTGTGAGTGCACCTGGAAGTGACTTAGGTTAGAGGTTTTTGTGGGAAAGTTCTCTCACTCTCTCTTTCCTCCTTTTTAGTTTTTCCTCTCTGGCTATCTCACAGTTTGAGCTAATTCATGTTAGCTCCCTCATATTGCCATCAGGGCATTCAAGCCTGGTCCTTACCATAAGCAATGCAGCCCGTGCTTCCCTGTTCAGCTCCCTCTTGCTGGTAGCAGATGCAAGCGTCTGTGCTACTTCTCCAGTGGGAGTTGCAGTTTAGGCACGTAATCTGTGGGTGTTATTTATTTATTGTTTCCTCCCGTTTATGTTGCCCTCTGAGATTCCAAAACTCCCCACAGACCTGCTGGTGACAAGGTTTCCTGGTGTTTGGAAATTTCTCTTTTAAGACTCCCTTCTCAGGATGGGTCTCCATCCCTACTCGTTGTATCTCTTTTTATCTTATATATTTTGTCCTACCTCCTTTTGAATAAAATGGGCTGCCTTTCTGGGTACATGGTGTCCTCTCCCAGTGTTCAGAAGTCATTTTGTGGTATTTGCTCAGTGTTCAAATGATCTTTTGATAAATTTGTAGGGGAGCAAGTAGCCTCCCTGTCCTATTTCTCTGCTATCTTAGGACCCTAATCATCATTAATTCAATTGACATGCATTTGAGCAAATTCTGGGAGACAGTGAAAGAGAGGGAGGTCTGTGCTGCAGTCCAGGAAGCCACAAGAGTTGAAAATCACTAGATGACTGAACTATAACAATCAAAGTCTCTAGAGCTACTTCTTAAAATCACTCCAAAATATATTTACTAAAAGAAATAACAACAACAATAACAAAAGTATTATAGTGGTATTCTAGAATTTGGGATAATGGATTTAAAAAATATGTGGCAGCTATAGGCTGTCAAAGAGACAAAGCTTAGATTTGAATAGATTTTCAGAATTAGGTTGTAATGAAAATTTTATACAAGCAGTCAATAGCTATAGTGACTATATGACTAGTAGACAAAATGACTTTAAATAAAAAATGGTATGAAACAAATGACATTAAGTATCATTTAGTTCAGTCTCACAATCTTATCTAATTCTTTGCAACCACAAGGACTGCAGCACATCAGGCCTCCCTATCCATCACCAACTCCTGGAGTTTACTCAAACTCCTCTCCGTTGAGTTGGTGAGGCCATCCAACCATTCATCCTCTGTCGTCCCCTTCTCCTCTTGCCTTCAATCTTTCCCAGCAGCAGAATCTTCCCAAGTGAGTCAGTTCTTCACATCAGGTGACCAAAATATTGGAGTTGTGGCTTCAGCATCAGTCATTCCAATTGTTATATTAATTACATATTTTGTCATATTATTTTTATATTAATGATATAAGGGTATCTCTCTCTCTCTTTCTCTCTCTCTCTCACACACACATAAGTTCACATCATCAAAGAGTTACAGTTACCTAATATTTGAATTGTTTCTCTGCCTTCAGGCTAATATGACATGTAAAAACTGCAAAACATGAGCAAGAAGTCTAGTCCAACAATAAATATCAGAATAATTCAAGAAGATAAGACCATTGAGGGAAGAGAAAACCTAAATGACAATAAAAACCAGTGGGCCAAACACAAATGTGCAGAACATTCCACCCAAAAGGAACAGAAGAATACACATTTTTGTCAACTACACTTGGAATATTCCCTAATATATTCTCACGAATTGGGTTTATATGAAGCCATGAAAAAACCATAGGTAATTTAAATTATACCAAATATGGTCTCTGGCATCCAAAACATGTAAATTGGAACCAACAACAGGAGAAAAACTTGACACATAATAATGTGTGGAAAATTAAACAACATATTCCAAAGGGATCAATGAGTCAAAGAATAACTCACAGGGGAAATGAAAATATATTCCAAGGTGAATCAAAATGGAAACGTAATGAATCAGGTCATCAGATACAGCAAAAGCAGAATCCTTTTATATTTAAGCTTACATAAAAAGGAAGCCCTCCAATCCTGTGAAGAAGCTAATGACGTCTTCAAAAGTTGGAAAAAAAAAAAAAAATCTAAATTCACAGCAAGGACAAACAGGAAATCAATAAATATTGATATGAGAATAAAATAATATAAATAGTATAAAAATAGAGAAAACTGAACAAAAAAGCAAAAGAATATTGGGTAAACGGAACAAATAAAAAGAGATTCAGTTACAGAAATGAGAATGAATAAGATGTCATTGCTATGAAACATACTAAATAAGGAGGAATGTTAGGTTTTTAGGACAGGAATTTCTCTCAATGAAAGTTTCAATCTATGTGAAGCAATCAAATTGGTAGAATAAGAGTGACTAAAACAGTTTTAAAAATCGGAAAAAAATGAGAAGACTCATAAAAAAGAGGTTGAATTGGCAATCAGTTCAGTTCAGTCGCTCAGATGTGTCCGAATCTTTGTGACCCCATGAACAGCATCAATTCATGCTGCCCTGTCCATCACCAACTCCCAGAGTCCACATAAACTGATATTCATTAAATCAGTGATGTCATCCAACCATCTCATCCTCTGTTGTCCCCTTCTCCTCCTGTACTCAATCTTTCCTAGCATCAGGGTCTTTTCCAATGAGTCAGTTTTTCACATCAAGTGGCCAAAATATTGGAGTTTCAGCCTTGACATCAGTCCTTCCAATGATCACCCAGGACTGATCTTCTTTAGGATGGACTGGTTGTATCTCCTTGCAGCCCAAGGGAATCTCAGGAGTCTTCTCCAACACCATAGTTTAAAAGAATTGATTCATCCATGCTCAGCTTTTTTTATAGTCCAAATCTCACATCCATACATGACCACTGAAAAACCTTTAGGCTTGGCTAGAATGACTTTTGTTGACAAAGTTATGTCTCTGCTTTTTTAATATGCTGTCTACATTGGTCATAACTTTCATTCCAAGGAGTAATCATCTTTTAATTTCATGGCTGCATTCACCATCTGCAGCGATTGTGGAGTCCCTCCAAATAAAGCCATCCACTGTTTCCCCATCTATTTCCCATGAAGCAATGGGACCATATGCCATGATCTTAGTTTTCTGAATGTTGAGCTTTAAGCCTACTTTCTCACTCTCCTCTTTCACTTACACCAAAAGGTTCTTTAGTTATTCTTCACTTTCTTGACATTTCTCCCAGCAACCTTGATTCCAGCTTGTGTTTCCTCCAGTCCAGCATTTCTCATGATGTACTCGGCATTTAAGTTAAATAAGCAGGGTGACAATATACAGTCTTGATGTACTCCTTTTCCTATTTGTAATCAGTCTGTTGTTCCATGCCCAGTTCTAACTGTTGCTTCCTGACCTGCATACAAGTTTCTCAAGAGGCACGACAGGTGATCTGGTATTCCCATCTCTTTCAGAATTTTCTGTAGTTTATTGTGAGCCACACAAAGGCTTTGGCATAGTTAATAAAGCAGAAATTAATGTTTTTCTGTAACTCTCTTGCTTTTTCAATGATCCAATGGATGCTGCCAATTTGATCTCTGGTTCCTCTGCCTTTTCTAAAGCCAGCTTGAACATTTCGAATTTCATGATTTCATGTATTTCTGAACTCTGGCTTGGAGAATTTTGAGCATTACTTTACTAGCGCGTGAGATGAGTATAATTGTGCAGAAGTTTGAGCACTCTTTGGCTTTGCCTTTCTTTAGGATTGGAAGTAGAAACTGACCTTTTCCAGCCCTGTGGCCACTGCTGAGTTTTCCACATTTGCAAACAGATTGTGTGCAGCACTTTCACAGCATCATCTTTTAGGATTTGAAATAGGTCAACTGGAATTCCAACACCTCCACTAGCTTTGTTCATAGTGATGCTTCTGAGGCTCATTTGACTTCGCATTCCTGAACGCCTGGTTCTAGGTGACTGTGAGCGATCACACCATCATGATTATCTTGGTCGTGAAAATCTTTTATGTATAGTTTTTCTGTGTATTATTGCCACCTCTTCTTAATATGTTCTGCTTTTATTAGGTCCATATCTTTTCTGTCCTTTATTGAGCCCATCTTTGCATGAAATATTACCTTGGTATCACCAATTTTCTTGAAGAGATCTCCAGTCTTTCCCATTCTTATGTTTTCATCTATTTCTTCACATTGATTGCTGGGGAAGGCTTTCTTTTCTCTCCGTGCTATTCTTTGGAACTCTGCATTCAAATGGGAATATCTTTCCTGTTCTCCTTTGCTTTTCACTTCTCTTCTTTTCAGTTATTTGTAAGACCTCCTCAGACAGCCATTTTGCTTATGCATATATATGCATACATCTATATTTATACATGCCTATGTATATGTCTAATGTATAGGTGCATACTTTTCTTTTGTTTGGGTATTGATATACATCTCATAGTGGGTATATAATTGCAGGTATATACTTTTGCAGTATCAGGCTGTTTGCTAAAATATGCTTGCACTTACTTTCACCTCAGAGTATTTTTTTACTCTCCCTGTGACTTACACTTTGATTCATTGGTTCTTTAGAAATGTCTTGTTTAATTTTCTGTACATTGACAAATTTGCAAACATGTATCCCATTTTTAACTTTTAGCTCCATTTCTTAGTTTTCAGAGAACTTGGTATGATTTAAAATACTAAGTCTTGTGTTATGTCTTAATCTAAGGTCTATTTTAGAGAATATTTCAGAGAATATTCAGATATATATGGATATATATGTGTTTGTGTACATATATATATGTGTGTGTGTGTGTGTGTGTGTGGAGATAAGTATATACACAGTGTATGTATACATGTCTATTTGAATATATCAATGTAGGTATATAAATGTAAATATAAATATATGAATGTTGAAAATGCAACACTATCCATCCTCATGTTTACCCTTCCTTGATCTTGAAGTGTTTCTGGTCATGTTTTTCAAATTCATATTTTGCTTCCAGTCTCCTCTCTCTTTGGGAACTGTAGTAAACAGTATCAAGAATTTTCACTTACTTTAGGGCCACTTTAAGTCCTGTTGATGTAGAAGCCTGTAGTCAGCTTCTGTTAGGATACAAGAATCTGTCTATAGACAGTAACATTTTCTGAGGTTTTAGAGAATAGAGCACACTTTGTACCAAGAATGTTACCAGCCATATCAGTAAACAAAAGATGCTGAAGTCATCAAGTCATAAGCCATTGCAGCCATCACTGAAGGCGAATGTTGAGGGGACTCTGGATGAAATCAGGTTGCCCGTTATCAAGTCTTCAGTTAGCACAGCTGCTACCAGTGTTGCCCAAATCTGGCTTGAGAAAGAAAGAAGAGATGATAGCTGCAGTTAATATTCTTTTCAAAGGTATCATTTCAAGGAATCTAGATTCTTGCATCTTCCCATAGGTAGAAAATATCTAAATCCATTCACTTGAGGTATCCAGTTTTTCTTTAATTAACCATAATATTTGGACATTCTGCATATTTGATCATTTTCCCAAAACTTCTGTAAAACCTGGCTCCCCGTGTCCTTCTTCACTGCAGTATTTTTGCAATACTTGAGAAGTTGCTCTGCATGATTAAATCCTTCTTAGGATGAAAACCCTGATGAATAAATCATAATTCTCCACTTTTAGCCTATGTATTTTTCCCAGTCAGTAGCACACATTCTAGAGTTGCAAAATAAGGGATTCTTGTGCAGCATCTCAGTTTTAACCTATACTAATTCCTACTTAGCATAGTTCTGAAAGTGAAAAGTTTGTTTTACTTATTAAAACTTGAGGGAATTAATGTTTTCATAAATTGGTGACATCAATTGTTACAGCTTCTTTACTTTTACGAACAATGAAAAATGAGTGACGTGAAAAAACATTTAAGTCTGAATGTATTCTGGCCAACTCAGCTCTGCATTTTAAGTTGTTGCTTTGTCTGTACACACACAAGCAGTCCTTGGTACACATTTTACTGGACACATGCACTGTGATGCTTTTCTTGTCACTTGCACAAGTTGACCATGGACTGATTTTCTTTCTTCTCTTGGAAAAAATGATTAAAATTTGGAGTATAATTGATTGACAATGTTGTGTTAGTTTCTGCTGCATAGCAAGGTAAATCAGTTATTAGTATATATAGCTGAGCCTCCCTTTTGAGCAGTCCTCCCATTTCCCTCTAGAGTCTCCGCTCCCACCCCACAACCCACTCTGCCAGATCAACCCATAGCACTGACCAGGAACTTCTCACTAGCTATCTACTACATACTTAACATCTTACATATGTCAGTGGATCTTGTTCAATTCTTTCCATTCTGTCCTTCCCACTCTATGTCCACAAGTCTGTTTTCTATGACTTCCTCTCTTCCCTGCCTCCAAATGGGTCCTTCAGTACCTGTTTTCTAGATTCCAGTTATATGCATTAATGTGCAACACTGGTCTTTCCCTTGTTTAATTACTTCACTCTGTATATAATAGGCTCTAGAATGATCTGTAACTGTACAAATAATCCAATTGTTTTCCTTTTAATGGGTGAGTAATTGTCCACTTTATATGTGTATCACAGCTTCTTTATCCATTCTTCATTTGATGGACACTGAGATTTCTTCCTTCTATTGGCTACTGTAAATGGTGTTGCAATGGATAATGGGGTACATATGTCCTTTTCAATTATGGTCTCCTTTTTGTACATGCCAAATAGTGGGATTGTTGAGTTATATGGTAGTTTTATTCCTAGTTATCTAAAGAACTTCAATACTGTTCTGTATCATGACAGTATTCATTTACATTCCTGACAATAGTGCCAGAGGGCAGGAGGATTCCCTTTTCTCTACACCATCTCCTTCATATATCATTTTATAATGATATGTGTGTGTCTATATATATGCATATATATAATACATAGTATATATATATATATATATACACATATATATATATATATATTAATGTAATATGTAGTAATAGTATACTATATAGTATAGTTATATATAACTTCTTTATTTGGTTGCCACAGGCCTCAGTTCTTGCATGTTGAATCTAGTTCCATGACCAGGGATAAAACCTGAGACCCCTGCATGGGGATCATGGTGTTAGCCAGTGGACCACCATGGAAGTCCCCTCTTGTAGATTTTTTTAATAATGGCCATTTGGAATGGGTGAAGTGGTACTTCATTGCAGTTTTGATTTGTATGCCTTTGCTAAGTTGAGGTAGTTTTTACTATGCTCAGTATCTGGAAAGTTTTTATCAAAGTAAATGTTGAATTATATCAAAGTGTTTTTTTGGCATCTATTGATGTGATCACATGGTTTTAACCCTTCAATTTGTTACAGTGTATCTGATGGATTGATTTTCAACTACTGAAGAATGTTTGCATATCTGGGATAAACCCCATGTAATAATGACATTTGATCGTTTTAAGGTATTGATGGATTTTTTTGCTTGTATTTTGTTAAGGATGTTTACCTCTGTTCATCTATGTGATATTGGTCTCTACCTTTCATTTTCTCTGTTATCTTGGTGTTGGTATCATGGTGATGATGATTTTATAGGATGAGTTTGTGGATTTCCTGTCTACTGTGGTATATTGGAAGAGTTTCAGAACTGCATGTGTTAGCAGTTCTCTGAATGATTCTTAAAATTTCCCGATGAAGCCATTTGGCCCTTGAATTCTATTAACTGGAAATTTTTCATCACAGTTACAATATTAGTGCTTGTAATTTCTGTGCTTATATTTTCTGTTTCTTCTTAGTTGAGTTTCGGTGCATTTGTCCTTGGATTTCAAATTTTAAATTTTATTGTCATATAGTTTTTTGTTGTAGTCTCTTATGATTCTTTATTATTGCTATGGTATCAGTTATATTGTCTCCTTTTCATGTCTAGTTTTATTGATGAGTGTTTTCTCTTTTTAAACTAAATCTGGTGCATGATTTATCTCTTGTTTATGCTCTCCAAGAGCTCCCTTTTAGTGTTATTGATTTTGGCTATTGTTTTCATCACTTCTTTTTTCTTTTATTTCTGCTCTGTTCTTTATCATTTCCCCCCCTTATCTTCACTTTGGGGAATTATGTTTGCTTTCTCTTTCTCTAAATGCTTTAGATTTAAGGTTAGGTTGATTACTTGAGAGTGCAATGGTGAAATCAGATTGGTTATATTCTTTGTAATCAAAGATGGAGAAGCTCTATGCAGTCAGCAAAAACAAGACTGAGACCTGAAACTGTGGCTCAGATCATGAACTCTTTATTGCCAAATTCAGACTGAAATTGAAGAAAGTGGGGAAAACTACTAGACCATTCAGGTATGACCTATATCAAATTCCTTATGATTATGCAGTTGAAATGAGAAATAGCTTTAAGGGACTAGATCTCATAGAGTGTCTGATGATCTATGGAAGAAGTTTCGTGACATTGTACAGGAGACAGGTATCAAGACCATCCCCAAGAAAAAGAAATTCAGAAAGCAAAATGGCTGTCTGAGAAGGCCTTACAAATAGCTGTGAAAAGAAGAGAAGCAAAAAGCAAGGAGAAAAGGAAAGATATACCCATTTGAAAGCAGAGTTCCAAAAAATAGCACAGAGAGATAAGAAAGCCTTCCTCAGAGATAAATGAAAAGAAATAAAGGAAAATAATAGAATGGGAAAGACTAGAGATCTCTTCAAGCCAATTAGAGACAGCAACACTGCATGTAGGAAATTTTCAAGCAATGATGGGCACAATAAAGGACAGAAACAGCATGGATCTAACAGAATCAGAGGATATTAAGATGAGTTGGAAAAGGTGCACAGAAAAACTGTACAAATAGGATTTCCATGATTCACATAATCACGATTGTGTGGTCACTCAACTAGAGCCAGACATTCTGGAATGTGAAGTCAAGTGGGCCTTAGGAAGCATCACTATGAACAAAGCTAGTGGATGTGATGGTATACCAGTTGAACTGTTTCAAATCCTAAAAGATGATTTTGTGACAGTGCTGCAGTCAGTATGTCTACAAATATGGAAAATTCAGCAGTGGCCACAGGACTAGAAAACGTCACTTTTCCTTCTAATCCCAAAGAAAGGCAATGCCAAAGAGTGATCAAATTACCTCACAACTGCACTCATTTCACACGCTAGTAAAGTAATGCTCAGAATTCTCCAAGCCAGAGTTCAGAAATACGTGAATCAAGAACTTCCAGATGATCAAATGGTTTTAGAAAAGGCAGAGGAACCAGAGATCAAATTGCCAACAACCGCTGGATCATCAAAAAAGCTCAACACTGGGAAGCCCCAGAGGGATGGGATGGAGAGAGAGGCAGGAGAGGGGATCGGGATGGGGAACCCATGTAAATCCATGGCTGATTCAGATCAATGTATGGCAAAAACCACTACAATATTGTAAAGTAATTAGCCTCCAAAACAAAACAAACAAACAAACAAATTGCCAACATCCGCTGAATCATCAAAAAAGCAAAAGCACTCCAGAAAAATGTCCAATTCTGCTTTATTGACTAAGCTAAAGCCTTTGACTGTGTGTTCACAATAAACTGTGGAAAATTCTGAAAGAGATGGGCAAACCAGACCACTTGACCTGCCTCTTGAGAAACCTGTATGCAGGTCAGGAAGCAACAGTTAGAACTGGACATGAAACAGCAGACTGGTTCCAAATAGGAAAAGGGGTATGCCAAGGCTGCATATTGTCACCCTGCTTATTTAACTTATGTTCAGAGGACATCATGAGAAACGCTAGGCTGGAAGAGGCACAAGCTGGGATCAAGATTGCTGGGAGAAATATCAATAACCTCAGATATGCAGATGACACCACACTTCTGGCAAAAAGTGAAGAACTAAAGAGCCTCTTGATGAAAGTGAAAGTGGAGAGTGAAAAAGTTGGCTTAAAGCTCAACATTCAGAAAACTAAGATCATGGCATCCTATCCCATCACTTCATGGCAAATAGATGGGGAAATAGTGGCTGAGTTTACTTCCTTGGTTTCCACAATCACTGCAGATGGTGATTTCTGCCATGAAATTTAAAGATTTTACTTTCCTTGGAAGGAAATTTATGACTAACCTAGACAGCATATTGAAAAGCAGAGACATTACTCTGCCAACAAATGTCCATTACTCAAGGCTATGGTTTTTCCAGTTGTCATGCATGACTGTGAGAATTGGACTATAAAGAAAGCTGATCGCTGAAGAATGGATGCTTTTGAACTGTGGTGTTAGAGAAGAATCTTGAGAGTCCCTTGGACTTCAAGGAGATCCAACCAGTCCATCCTGAAGGAGATCAGTCTTGGACGTTCATTGGAAAGACTGATGTTGAAGCTGAAGTTCCAATACTTTGGCCACCTGATGCAAAAAGCTGACTCATTTGAAAAGACCCTGATGCTGCAAAAGATTGAGGGCAGGAGAAGGGGACGACAGAGGATAAGACGGTTGGATGGCATCATCTATTCAATGGACATGGGTGGGTTTGGGTGGGCTTTGGGAATTGGTTTTAGACAGGGAGGCCTAGTGCCCTGCATTTCATGGGGTTGCAAAGAGTCGGACATGACTGAGTGACTGAACTGAACTTGCTCAATTCATTCCATTCTCTATACCTCAGTGTCCACAAGTTTGTTTTCTACCTCTGCATTTCTTTTCCCCCTTTCCAAATGCATCTTCAGTACTATTTTTCTAGATTCCACTTATGTACATTAATGTAGAATATTGACCTTTGTCTTTTTAAATTACTTCCCTGTATTACAGGGTCTAGGTGTAGCTGTGTCTCTAAAAATCATCCAATTTTGTTACTACTATGGGTGGGAAATTTCCCATCTTATGCTGCTGCTGCTGTTAAGTTGCTTCAGTCATGTCCGACTCTGTGCGACCCCATAGATGGCAGCCCATGAGGCTCCCCCATCCCTGGAATTCTTCAGGCAAGAACACCAGAGTGGGTTGCCATTCCCTTCTCCAATGCAAGAATGTGTAAAGTGAAAGTGAAAACGCTTGGTCGTGTCTGACTCTTAGTGACCCCACGAACTGCAGCCTACCAGGCTCCTCAATCCATGGGATTTTCCAGGCAAGAGTACTGGAGTAGGTTGCCATTACCTTCTCCGTTCCTATCCTATACATGTACTACAAATTTTTCATCCATTCCATGGTTGATGGACACCTAGGTTGCCTCCATATCTTTGCTACTAGTAAATGGCATTTCAATGGACCCTGGGGGTACATATGTCTTTCAATTGTGGTTTCCTTTGGCTATATTCCAAATAGTGGTTTTCTTGTGTCATGTGATAGTTTTATTCCTAAGTTTCCAAAGAACTTGCTTAGTGTTCTGCATCCTGTAGCATTTATTTACATTCCTAACAACAGTGCAGATGATTCCCTTTTCTCCACACCATCTACTTCATTTATGGATGTAAGATTACACATTTCTTTGCCTGGTTGCACCAGGACTCTATTGTCACATGTGGTATCCAGTTCACTGATTGGGGATTAAACCTGGGATCCATGCATTGGGATCATGGGGTCTTAGACACTGGACCAGCAGGGAAGACACTCTTGTTGATTTTTATAATGGTGGCCATTCAGAAAGGTGTGAGGTGATACTTCATTGTATTTTTGATTTGTGTACCTTTATTACAATGAGGTAGTTTTAGCTATGCTGTTTCAGAGAGTGTTTTTTTTTTTTTTTCTTAAAACCAAAAATGCTTGCTGAATTTTATAAAAGGCTTTTTTTTTTTCTTTTTGCATCTATTGAGGTGAATATATGGTGGTACTCCTTTAATATCTATTGATTATGCAGCTACTGAAGAATGTTTGTAAATCTGGAATAAACCCAACTTAATAATGATGTTTTATCCTTTTAATGTGTTGTTGAATTGCTCTTGTTAGCATTTTGTTGAGGATTTTTGCATCTATGTTCATTCATGTGATATTGATCTGCGATTTTAATTTTCTCTGCTATCTGTGGTTTTGGTACCAAGTGATGGTGATGTTGTAGGATGAGTTTAGGTTTTCCCTCCACTGCAATGTTTTCAAAGTGCTTCAGATGTAGAGGTGTTAACACTTCTTTGATTCGTAAAACTTGCCTGTGAAGCCAGCTGGCCCTTTAGTTTTGTTACCTAAACATTTTCCAACACAGTTTCAGTATTACTGTTTATAATTTCTGTCTTCAAATTTTCTCTTTCTTCTTAGTTGAGTTTCTAAGAATTTGTCCATGGATCCCAGGTTCTACATTTTTTTTTGGATTATAGTTTTTGTTTGTTTGTTTTTTTAATCTGCTAAGTTCCTTTGATATTTCTGTGGTATCAGTTATCCATTTTCATATCTAATTTTATTGATACAGGTGTTCTCCCTTTTTTCTTGATGAGTCTGGCGCATGATTTATCTGTTTTGTTTATGATCTCCAAATGTTCCCCTTTAGTGTTACTGAACTTTGCTGTTGTTTTCATCATTTTTTTTCTTTTATTTTTGCTCTATTCTTTGTGACTTTTTTCTCCTGTGAATATTGGGGAATTTGTTTGTTTTTCTTTCTCTAATTGATTTAGCGCTAAGGTTAGGATGATTACTTCAGACATTTCTTATTTATAAACTTACCTCTTACTGCTTTAGCCCTCTTCCATATATTTTGGGTAACGTGTTTCAATTGTCATTTGTTTTAAATTTTCTGTCTAATATCTTCAGTGATTTCTTGGCCGTGTAGAAATGTATCCATTATCCTCCACTTCTTCAAGTTTTCCACAGTTTTTTTTTTCTCCCCCAATTATTGCATGGTAATCAGAGGACCATGGTCAGAAAAAACAAAACAAAATAAAACAAAATGTTTGATATAATTTCCATTATCCTAAATTTGCTAACTTGCTTGTGATCCAGATTTATCCTTGAGATATTTCATTTGCCCTTAAGAAGAAAGTGTATTCCCCTGGTTTTGGATGGAAAATCCTAAAAATATCAATTAAGTTCTTCAGGCTTGATGTGTCATTTAAGGCCTGTGCATCCTTTTAAGATTCATTTTAAACTGGAGGGCAATCAAATTTTAATGTTGTTTTGGCTTCTACTGTACATGAACATGAATCAGTCTACAGTATACATATGACAGCTATTGTGTTGTTAATAATTTGTTGTTGTTCCAGGCCCTTCTAAATCATTTCTTGTATTTTCTCCATTCTATTTTTGAGCTATTTGATCATCTTTAGTAAGTATATCTCAATTTTTTTTTTCAGGGGCAGTACCTATTTCCTCTTTCATTTTGTTTTGTGGATTTTTACCTTGTTCCTTTGCCTGAAACATATTTCTCTATCTGAAAAAACAAGCAAACAAACAACAACAACAACAAAAAAACAGTGAACTGACAACAGAATAAATAAAAATATCATAAGAATAATTAATGTTTCCTAGGATCTCAGCTGTCAGTTCCCTGGCCCCCGAAATGAGCCACAACACAACTCCACCTCTTCAGATAGTTCATCCATGCTGGGGAGAACTGGCTTCTGGATCTGCTGTAGGGATGGCTAAGATTCTTATCTGGTATAACTCCTCTGTCTTCTTACACATGCCTCCCCAAGGGTATTTTCTTTCATGATAACACTGAATGTGATTTTATATATTCCATAAACACAGAGTCTGCATAGTTGACCATGTAGATTTAATCTTCAGCTTTCTCAGCTGTTGGGAAAGTTTTCCATCCTCTTCATTATTGGTTCTGCTCCTTGACCCAAATGTATTTTTATCACTACCTCTCCAAGTGGTCACAAGAGGAGTTTGCCCCAAGACTCTTGTGGAACACTTGGGTCTGCTTTGGTGGACACAAGAGGTGATACTGCTACTTGGACTTTAGGAAACTCAGTGGTTCCAGTTATGTAAAGGAGCCAGCAGCCATGGGTGGAAAAGTTCTGGCCCTAATGGTATCCTTTTCTACCCTGTGGTGGTAGGAGTGTGAATACTAGTTCTGGCAAGTCTTTTTCTATGGCCTGGTATAAGGTGTTAGCATGTAGGAAGAGGGGGGCTGTAATGGTGTCTCCACCTCCTGTGTGTGACTCACCACTAAGGTCCTGATTGTTTTCCAGTTTGGGATACCTCAAAAGGAATTCCCTTCTACACACTCCCTCCTCTCTGCCTCATCAGGCCATCTCCATGGCCATCCCCACACAGCCAATCTCAGTGTTCTCTCAGAATAGCCCTCTAAATGCTATATTCCAGCTTCCAGGCCCCATGCACACTGATTACTCTGAATTGCAGGTAGGGGAATATAGGCCTACTGACATATTCTCTGTGTGATTCCTACTCTATAAAAACTATATCTAACCAGCTTCTTTCCTTGCTTCCATTCTGTCAAAGTATTTCACACTGTAGTGAGGGGGCTTACCTATATCCTAAATTCTTCCCTGTTTCTCCATCTCCCACCCCAGGGCCCAGTTTTGGCCTTACTTCCTCTTTGCCTTTTTCCCCCCATATAACTTCCATTCTACCCAGTTATATCTGTAATCCACATAGGACTCTTTGATGATCAAGATCTTCTGAGAGTTTTCTACTGAAACTCTGGGAGAACTGTTGCCAGTTCTAACTGTTGTAGAAATATTTGTGATGCATTCATGTAGAGACATAAACTCCATATACTCCTGCTATTCAGCCATCTCAGAACTTCTGATTTTTTTCAGGCAAGCTCTATATTTCCCTTTTGCATGACAGTGAAGTACCAGGCATTAGCTGATATGAATTAATCTGCTTGTTGGGAGGCTCCATACATACACACATAACTAGTACTTCTTTGACTTCCAACATACAATTAAGCATATATTGTATTTCCCCCAAAATTATGCTAATGAGAAATTATCAACAGCATGAAGTAATACAGTTCTTTTCAAGATAAATGGTCATACAGGAATTGGGCTCAAAATGTCATTCTTGAAAATATCTAGATATTTGTAAAACTATTCTAACATTTTCCCAGAGCACAGATACCTCATTTCAACTCTCAAAAATTATATCTTTTCAGTGGGTGTCAAAGGTCAAGGAATGGCATGGAAATAACTTAATTCTTTTAGAAGTAGATGGCAAATGCCTAGGAAAGTACCAGTCTGTAGTTGATTACTTGAAAAAGAGAGAAATAGAAAAATAAAGAATATATACAGGTCTGTGTAGTTTGTGAACTAATCTTAGTAGGTAAGCCTTAATTGGTGCTGGGACTCATAGAAGAAGTAAGAGGATTCCATAAAACAAAGCTATATCTGCTTCATTTTGTATGCAAATATCTTGGACTCTGAGGATCACAAAACAAGTGGAAAGATCTTAAAGAGATAGGAATACCAGACCACATCACCTGTCTCCTGGGAAACGTGTATGCAGGCCAAGATACAGCAGTTAGAACTGGAGACAGAACAATGAAGTTGTTCAAAATTGTAAACAAATACAATAGGCTATATGTTGTCACCCAGCTTACTTAACTTTTTTGCAAAGTGCATCATGGAAAGTAACATGCTGGATGAATGTAAAGTTAGAAAGAAAATTAATGTGAGAAATACGAAACAACTTAGTTTTACTGATGACACCACAAAATGACAAAAAGACAATACGAGATAAAGAGCTTATTGATAAAGGTGATAGAGGGGGTAGGAAAAACTGCATTAAATCTTAATATTCAAAAAAAAAAATAAGATCATTAGGCTCCATAATTTCCAAGCATATTGATAGAGATAAAACGGAATCAGTGACAGATTTTACTTCCTTGACCTCTGATAACACTGTGGGTGGTGACTGCAGCCATGAAATTAAAAGACACTTGCTCCTTGGAGAAAAAGCTATGACCAATCTAGTCACTTTATTAAAAAGCAGGGACATGACTGGTAAAGATACAAATTATTAAAGCTATGGATTTTCCAGGAGTGATGTCTGAATGTGAGAGAGAGACCGTAAGAACTGAGTACCACAGCACTGATGCTTTCCTGAAGGAAATCAATCCTGAATATCCACAAAACTTATCCTGAACCTCAAGACCCAACAATTTGACAAGCTGAGGCCCAAAGACAAATCACTGGAAAGACACTGATGCTGGGAAAGAATTAGTGCAGGAGGAGAAGGGAAGGACTGAGGATGAGACAGTTGCAAAACATCACAGACTCATTTGATATGTGTTTGAGGAAACTCTGGGTGATTTGAAGCACAGTGCTGCCCAGTGAGTCCTGCTCTACATGGAGCTGCAGAGTCAGACAAATGTGAGTGAATGAACATTAGAAATTGGTGTTGGCATGGCTTGGGAGATGGTTCAGATTGCATGTTAAATCTGTTACTGCACATGGGATGATAAGTGAGATTGAGGACAACTTGAAAGCATACAGCTCTTGTCTGTTTCCTTCGTTTCTTCCCCCAAAATGTCAAAATGTCTTTTGAGAGCTTTCCAGTGAGGGAGAACTTCTGAGGAGTCATGTGGTATCCTAAGATATAAACCTTACCCCACATACCACTTGGATCTTAAACCTTGGTCTGATGCAGCAGCAGGCAGGAGCAGTCACTGTCTTTAAATGTCTGCTAGACCTGCCCATCTTCTGAGCTGTTAACAAGCCTGGTATGTGATTTTAGGAAGAGGGTGAGAGGTAATACAAAATTAAAGCTTCTCCATCAAGCTCTGTAATCCTGGGAACATCATCTTTGACTTGTGCATCATAGTAGCTCTTAGGAATACTTACAAGGGGTTTAAAATACTGAGTACAAGATGAGGTAGTCTACTAGCTCCATTTTGACTTTGACAATTGCCTTCTCTTTTAATAGGTCATTTTCTCCTGTTAATGTCTTAATGTCACAGTTTTTATCTTCAGATGAAGGTTGATGATTGGGGAAATGTGAGTTAGTGCCCATGAAAATTCTATAAAACTGAAGACATGGTGTACACGTTTTACATTTTAAGTCGTGTCTCAAGACTAGTGGACATTTTAGATATGCACTGTCAATGTGCCTCAGAATATTATACTCATAAAATTCCTATTGGCTGCTTGCCACACAGAGCTAAAGCTAGCTGTCCTGGATAGTCAACAGTAACATTAGCAGTGGAATGAGGCATGGACACTGAAGTTATTAGGTAAGAAGAATGTGGACCATGTTATAACTTCCTTCTGTTTTAATTGCCTGTCTGATACACTTTCACAAGTGGGAGGTGTATTCCATACATGTGGGAATAAAATTCCTAATTTCACCCTTAGTTTCATTTGGTTCTCAATATTCTTTTTAATTGTTTTTGTTAGTGCAGCCTCCCTGGTCCCCATTATTTCTTACATGTACCTTACTGTTTAGGATGGTAGGAAGTATCCCATTTCAGGAAGGCCTGGTTGAAACTCCAGGCATCTATGTAGGCTTATCTGGAACTGCCGTATTAGAGGGTAGATGTTTTGTTATTTTTGGATATAATAGAGATCTGAGGTCCCACTTAACTTTTGCTGGGCTGACTGGGAGAGCACCACAGTTTTAAGCCGTGTTTGGCTGAAATAGCTTGGTTAATATCTAAATGATTTCAATCTTTGTAACTCACCACTTTATCTTTCACTTTGAACAGAGAAAGTAGACTTTTGTAAGGACAATTTAATTAGTACCTATTTATATTTGTGCTTAACCATTTCATCAGGCTGAACTCTTTAATATGCAAGGCAAAACAAAAGCCCAGACATACACTTCACAAGCACGTACTTACTCCAATGACACACACAAGCACAGTCACAATCTTACATGCCCAAATCACAAATAACAAAAGGAAAAGATAAGCCAAGAGACTTTTATTAACTCCATAGTAGTACTCTAGTTCTTGTTTCTGGGCCAAATGTTGGAAGCTATTTTTTGCAGTTGAATCATTTCACCCTCGTGACATCCTAAATAAGAATGCTTTAAATGATATACCTTTGACCTACGTCTCAGAGGGTCTTAGAATATTTTGCATGTAAGACTATTCTGTGAATTGTTTAAATTTAAACCATGTTGTAGGGAAACAGTCTTGAAGTCATACTGGCCTCTTCATGTCCTGCATTTAGCCATTGGCCTGTTACACTTTAAACATCTGATTTCATCCTCTGAACTTCTCCCTTCATCTTTTATATCTTTTTGCTCCAATCTTCTGCATTTATCTCACTTAAATTTTTTATATCACTTTTACTATCTTAGGCACCAATGTTAAAAAAAATGAAATTGAACTCATTAAAAATGTTTAACTATTGTGTTGAGCTACATTCTTCATATAATTTTGAGAATTTAAAGTACTGATATGTTAAAATCATATGGGAATAAATCACCATTGTAACGTGTCATGTAACCAGGGTTCTCTGCACAGACAAAGTGAGCCATAATTTGATAATATGTTAATAGGAAGGAACAAAAGAGTAGTTTGGCAAAATGAGATATCTGCAAGTCCATATTCACACACTTTACAGGTTATCTTAGAATGAACTGGATTAATTATGTTCTATTTGGGAAAATCTTGCCACTAAAGGCAGAACATGAAAAGGTGTTAAAAAGGAGTCAGAAGGAATTAAAAGCACATGGCAATAAAATAGAAGGTGTAAGCACCTTTAAGGTGTTATTGCTCCAAGCATGAAAAATTGCCTACATAGAAAGACGGCTGAAATCTAGAATGAAGCCATTGAACTTAGTGCTTGAAGTGATAAATAAGGACACCAATTTCAGTAACTCTCAAAATTGCTGCAAATGCTTATCTCTTACTTAAAATACATCCTTTGGCAAGCACTAAGTCTTGGCTGTTGTAAAAGTTACACAAGAAAAAGTGGTTAGACCCAAAACATCTAGAAGACCTGATATCTGTGCTTAAGCAGGCAAACAGAGTTTCGTTCGAACTCTATGAGAGAACTGAGTGAAACTTGTGAGATGGAGCTGACCATGACTGAAAGAAATTTCCTGGTTGTAGTTCCAGAAGAAGAGTGAAACATGAAGATAATGAAGCTACTATGAGAATTAGATATCATGTCTTTCAAGAGCATGTTAGCCATGCTGAGGTGCTGCGTTCCCCACTAGGATTTATGTCTGTCATGGTTAGAATAGGAAAACAACATCAGAATATGCAAGAGGAAATATAGGATGGAGTCAGGAAGCATTAAACAGGAGGCTTCCTGTGTGCTGTTTTGGATCTGTCAGGAATCCTCTGGTCCTGATTGATTCCTGAATATTCAGGAATTAAGACGAGAGGCACACCTTTCCCCGGGTTGAGGAATCCAGGCATTTTCTTCATTTGTTTTTCAATACAGTGATACGTATTCTCTTCCTTCTTATGAACCATATGGTAAAAAGTGATTATTTACAACTCTCTGTCTTTAATAGGGATCGCCTTATGTTTTGTAAGTCTGGAATTTTAATCTTTGTCTTTGTTGAGAATAACTACCTTGTAAGACAGTATATATGCCCACACCATGCTGATTAAAACACCTTTGCTCCATCAGAGCTTTAGTCCCCATGTCTTTGTTTCTTCTCTCTCTTTATATCTCTATTTCTGGCTGATTCCCTGGCACGTGGAAGCTGGCTGTGTAACTCAGGGAATATTAGCCTCTTTCCTTCATTCACTTTCTCATCCTCAAATCCGGACCACCAGGTTCCGGCCCATTAAAGGACCAACGGAATGGAATCTGGGTGGGAGGAAATAATGGCATGCCTTAAGAACAGCGGAGCAAAAGTGACCTTTAATAATACCACTTGCAAAATACCTATCTTGTGGTGACTGTGGTACAATGTTTAATTATGTCTTTGATTATATATATTTAATCTTTGACTATATCATGTTACCTATAGTATCCCAGTGATGGTATGATGATCATCATGATTACTGGGCAGGTTACAACACCTATATTTTCAAGTATGAAACAGTTTTTAATGGAGTCAACCTGCTGTCTAACCTCTTAGATTCTCTCTGATAACTGATTGAATAGGAGGTAAGTGAGAAAGTGCTAAAGTACACATTGTGCATTTGATTTTTTTTTTTTTTTACTTGATTTGGGTCTGTTCCTTTTCCCATACCATCCTTATTTAGACATCCATTCAACTCAGCTTTCATGATTTCTGATGTCTATTTACTTCCACCTTTTTTATTTTTGTTCTCATTTTCTTTTCTTTTAGTTTACCTAGGGTACTTACCAAATGTTTTCTTGAACTGAAGAGTTTTATAAAAGTACAATATAAGATCCAGGAATAGAAAGAAAGCCTCAATTTACTCTTAATTATTTCAGAATAGAAAATGAAACTATGAAGATGAACATGAAATTTTATTGCTCAAATGAGAGAAATATAGGAATTTGTTGACATCAGCCAGTATAAATTTTAATCTTCATTATCCTGCATAATCTGGCACCTGTTTGGTACATCAGTTGTAATTAGGATGATTTTCATATAATGAAGATAGCTGATGAGTTAACCTTAAAAGAGAAGTAGCAGATGCATCACTGATCACTTTCACTTATAATCACATATTGCCTACCTGTTGCAGGTTAGAGAAAGTAACTTCATGGGCTGACATACCGCCGTACCTAACTGGGAAGGTAGAAGACTTGACCATCAGTCTAAAATAACTTCTCTGTAATGGAGATACTATGTGGTACTGAGAAATAGAAGTAGCCATAGTAGCAAAATTCTCAATTTGGCCATTTGCTTGAGTGTAGCTGCTCTGTGAGTGCCAATGAAAAAAGGTCAATTGTTTAAACATAGGGTTGATCTATCACAATTTTCTCTTTCGGTCTAACTGACATTGACGATTAAGAAAAAATACCCTCGAGTTGGGGTTCATGTATTAGCAACTATGTGACTAGTAGAAGACTTTCGTATGAAAAGCACACTTAAACTTGTAGAGTGGAAATACACTCTATTCTCTAGATTCAGGAAGAAACCCAGGATTCAGGAAGAAATCCACATTACCCCTTGCTTAACACACTTATTCTTATAACCTCAGACGAATGAAGATAATAGAAAATTTTAATTCCAACTCTTATTTTCATTCTTGCTCAAAGTAGGGGATAGCATCACTTAAAATTTGGATTATGATAGAACTGCAACTAAAACCAAGGAAGAAAATTATTTAGTGCCTTTTAAACAAAGGGAAAATAGAAAACCAAAACTCTAAATGTTGACTCCTTTAAGCATACAAAGTTAATAGCATTAAATAGTACACCTGCATTAGTAGTTTTAAATATTTACCTATTAGAATAAAGTATGCTCCTCATAGGAAAATCTATTGTATATGTACACTAAATACCCCTTTAAGGAGATTCAGGACTTGTATCTGGTTCAAAGTAGCTAGGAAAATTTGTTAAACCTCAAATGTTTTAATATCCAGCTGTTCTCAACTTGAAAAATAGAAATTTTTTTTCAGTAGTGTGTTATCTGAAGTTTAAAGTCAGTTTTAACTACCTATGTTAAGATACTTAATGTTCACAGGATTAAAACATATATTCCCTAAAATAAGCGAAAATTTTGGAATACCTTGCTCAAAACAGACACTTCTTTTTCTTCTGTTGGGAAAACAACTAGTGAAGCAGATCTTTGAAACTTTTGTCACATTTAACTAAACACATAAATGTTAAGCTATCAAACTAAACTTTTTATACTATTAGTTAAAAAAAAAATACTAAATGGGGCCTTTTGTCCCAAGACTACTTTCCTGAGGAGTTCTTCCTTAATCACTGTAGAAGTGCCACTTTCATACCACCAAATAGATTTAAGCTGATACTTTCAAATATATTCCTGTTTCTGAGGAAAAGTAAGTGAAAGAAAATCATTCAATTCATCTGATTTAAAGACAGAAAATGTGTAACATGGTCTTTTGATCACAGATTCTTTTTTTTTTTTTATTATTTTTTTTTTCCAGTGGGTTTTGTCATACATTGATATGAATCAGCCATGGATTTACATGTATTCCCAATCCCGATCCCCCCTCCCACCTCCCTCTCCACCCGATTCCTCTGGGTCTTCCCAGTGCACCAGGCCGGAGCACTTGTCTCGTGCATCCCACCTGGGCTGGTGATCTGTTTCACCATAGATAGTATACATGCTGTTCTTTTGAAATATCCCACCCTCACATTCTCCCACAAAGTTCAAAAGTCTGTTCTGTATTTCTGTGTCTCTTTTTCTGTTCTGCATATAGGGTTATCGTTATCACCTTTCTAAATTCCATATACATGTGTCAGTATGCTGTAATGTTCTTTATCTTTCTGGCTTACTTCACTCTGTATAAGGGGCTCCAGCTTCATGATCACAGATTCTGCATACAAAGCCTGAAAAGCATCATCTTGAGTCATATATTTCAAGACCGAGTCCCCAGTAAGTGTGTAATCACACGAAGGAGGTCTAATGGGGGTTTCTGAACCAACTGACTCATCTTTAGGATATACACCTTGAATTTCTGAAGAAATATGTGCCATATCAAATAAATCTTTCTTCAACGACTTTCCCCATTTGGCAGATTTTTACACACTGCAACTTCAACTCCTGCTTGGCTGACCTACACAAATAAACTGTATAGACCATCACAGTGGTTTTCAAACTGAGTGACATCACAAAATCACTGGTTTCATTGAAATTAAATGGTAACATTCAGCCAGTTTTTATTTCTCAATGAAGAAAGCTATATCGATTTAAAATATAGGTTACTCACTCAATAATAACCAGACATGAAACATGCAAAATCTCATTCCTAAAGAATATTTTACACAAACAAATCACATCAGTAAATATATTTGTTTCCTGAAATAAATGTGATTTTTCTCCCTTAAATACACACACTTATACACACCCTCTTAGTTGTCAGTACTTGGGTCTGCTCACTTTTGTGCAATAAAGTCAATCAACTGATTGTGGGTTGTGGTGAAGGCAGGTGAAGTCTTTATTGCAGGACTAAGTAAGGAGTCCAAGCAGCTAGTGCTTAAAAGGCCCAGACACCTCAAAGGCTTTCAGGGAAAGGCTTTTAAAGGTAGAGTGGTGATGGGCCATTGTGTCTGTGTGTGATCAGTTTTAGAACATGCTTCTAATGGGCTGTTACTGAGGAAATTGAGAGACAACATCATCAGCCATCTGGCTCCAACTACCCTGGTGTCTGTGTACTTAATGTTTTCAGCATGGCTGGGGTTTCAACATCTATAAGACTGCTCGCAGGATATGGCTCAGAATATTATCCATAGCCCTTGAGGAGGAACTAAGAGTCCTTGACTTTGCATGATAGCTAAACCATTATTATTTTGCGTTGCTTGACAATTTTCCTTTGTTTCTGTCTTTTTTCCCTTCTCTGATTAAAGCTACTCTTGGAATTTGGTGAAGTCTGAAATCCCACCCCCCTCTCACTTTTCATCTTTGCCAATCTGATGCAGGGACTGCTTTGAACAAGAAAGGGAATGAAGTTTGAAATGAGAGGTTGATAACAAATGTGGCATAAAATCTCACTTGCAGGATTAATTTATGTTTCACATGTCTCTAGGTCCTGGAGGGATTGAGTCAACAAAAACTTTGGATATTTCCTGTTGAAAAGAGTTGGAAATAATCCTGTGATCTGAGCTTGGCATCACTACTTTGTGTTAAGCCAACATTACAGCTCTCTTTGTTTTGTCATGAAACCTGGACAAACATTAGAAAGTTAATAGACAGAAGGAGGAGAGTGATACAAAAGAGTCCTCATGTTTTAGATGCAATCAAGAAAATAAAATGTCAAGCATTACCTCTTTTCATATACTCAACAACCAAGCAGGTTTTGAATCATTCTATTCTGTCTTAAATTTTTCCATTGATGTTAAAGATAACAGGAATTGAACACCAGTATACATGCCTCTCTATATATAGCCAACATATAAATTAAGCAACTTTTTTGACTTGGTCAAACAGTTTGCACACTTTCAAGAGAGTAAGTGAGCTATTTGGGCAAACCTATATTGGTTAATAACTTTCTTTCTGAATAATTTAGCTCCTTTTCCTGAAAGGCTATAATTTAATCTGGCTCATCCTCTACTATTCTTTCTACAACTAGAGATGAGTTTCATCTCTACTTATGATGGGACCTTGAGCCCATAAAGCTGAAACTATCAGTTGTTTAAATGTATTGATCTATGAAAGCTGTTGCTCTCCTGACATTGGATAAATTTTTAACCATTCAATGGGTAAGGAAGCTATGGTACTTATACACAGTGGAATATTACTCAGCCATTAAAAAGAATTCATTTGAATCAGTTCTAATGAGATGGATGAAACTGGAGCCCATTATACAGAGTGAAGTAAGCCAGGAAGATAAAGATCAATACAGTATACTAATGCATATATATGGAATTTTAAAAGATGGTAATGATAACCCAATATGCAAAACAGAAAAAGAGACACAGATGTACAAAACAGACTTTGGGACTCTGTGGGAGAAGGCAAGGGTTGGATGTTCTGAGAGAAAAGCATTGAAACAAGTATACTATCAAGGGTGAAACAGACCACCAGCCCAGGTTGGATGCATGAGACAAGTGCTCAGGGCTGGTGCACTGGGAAGACCCAGAAGGATGGGATGGGGAGGGAGGTGGGAGGGGGGGATCGGGATGGGGTACACATGTAAATCCATGGCTGATTCATGTCAATGTATGGCAAAAACCACTAAAATATTGTAAAGTAATTAGCCTCTAACAAATTAAAATAAATAAATAAATAAAGACTGTAAAAATAAATAAATAAAAATTAAAAAAAAATTAACCATTCAAGTTCACAGTAACATAGAGACATACCTCAACCACATCTATAATGGTCACTTAGCTGAAATCAAAATAACAGCTACCCCATTTCTCTTTTAAATGTATTCCACTTTAATGGGTGGAATACAGTGCATAGATCTTAATAAGGCTCTTCTAGTTAGCCTACCATTCAAATTAACTGATGTATAAAAAATAATCAGTTCTCCATAACTCAGGAAGTAAAATTTTACTTCATCACTTTAAAGTTTTTGTTTCCAACTATTTCAGTAGAAAGTGCTGATTGTCAATATTCCTATTCCTTCATGCCACGCTGGTTTATCTGTCACCTCCTCTCCACATCGTATCTCTTGATGCTTGTTCAGTTCAGCCCTTCAGTCGTGTCTGACTCTTTGCAGCCCCATGAACCACAGCTTGCCAGGCCTCCCTGTCCATCACCAACTCCTGGAGTCTACCTAAACTCATGTCCACTGAGTTGGTGATGACATCCGACCATCTCATCCTCTGTTGTCCCCTTCTCCTCCTGCTCTCAATCTTTCCTCAACATGAGGGCCTTTTCAAATGAGTCAGTGCTTCACATCAGATGACAAAGCATTGGAGTTTCAGCTTCAACATCAGTGCTTCCAATGAACACCCAGGACTGATCTCCTTTAGGATAGACTGGTTGGATTTCCTTGCAGTCCAAGCTTGTACTCTTTTGTAATTGCCTAGTTTCCACACTAGGGAAGATTAACTAGATATGCATTGCCTCAATACATTGTGCTAATGGGGAAATGTTTCATAGGCTGGGTATTTTATAAAAATTTCACCCGGTTGTCACAGAAGTACAGCACAAATGCTTCCAGTAGGAAATTTAAAACCAACAGTATTATATATAATGAATCACTGAAGTCTTTGAAAAAATTGAGAGCATAATTTCTTATGCTAAAGATGGAGAGAAAACAAAGTACAAGAAAACAATAATTGCCAATTTTGATATGGAAACATTTGGTAAACAGCATGTTGCATTCTCAAAATTGCAAAAAGTAAGATCATGGAATCTGGTCCCACCACTGCGTGGAAAATAGAAGGGAAAAAGGCAGAAGCAGTGACAGATTTCCTCTTCTGTGTCTCTAAGTTCACTGCAGATGTTGACAGCAACCATAGATTTTGAATATGATTTCTTCTCAACAGAAAAGCTATGACAAATCTAGAAATTGTTTTAGAAAACAAAGACATGACTTGGCCAATAGAAGTCCATAGTGTCTCAACTATGGTCTTTCCCAAAGACACAGACAGGTGTGGAAAGACCAAATAATTGGTCGGTTTGGATTGCTATGCAGCGGATGATTTGTGAGAGTGCCATGGACTACAGAAAGATAAAACCACTCAATCTTAAGGAAATCAACCCTGAAAATTCATTGGAAGGTCTGATGCTGAAGCTGAGGCCCCAAACCTTTGGTCACCTGAGGTTCCAAAGCTATGACCATGATGAGCTGGCTCATTAGAGAAGAGCCTGATCCTTAGGAAAACTATAAGAGACATAAAGAGAGATAAAGTATTTAGGGATTGAGAACCATCTTGGAGAGGGAATCATAAAGGAGAAGTTTACACAACATAGGAAACCCTCTCTCATCAGGGTCAGTGGGGACCTCTGGGATTCTTGAGAGAAACATAACTAGGGAATAGGAAAAAAAAAAAAGCAAAAACACATATGCCTAACTGGAATTACTAGTAGCAAAGGAGTTCAGACGCTCCTGTCCTCCATGACTGAGTGGAGCCTCGAAGGGAGGCCCAGGATGTATCATCCACTCTGTGCTAAAGACCAGCCATTAATGCCCCGAGGACAATCAGGGAAAGCTAAGGTGACAAAGTTGCCTAAAACATGGGAGCATCATAGACAAAATTTACAAAAGGAACTTGCCTGAGAAATGGCTCTAAGCCTACATGGTGAACCCTGGGATGTTCACAGGACAAAAGATTGCACACTAGAAAATAACAAAGTAGACCAGCCAGCTACCATTTATGGCCCTTTCCTCTATGGAGGCAGAGAGAATGTGTGTGACAGCCTGAGGTAGAAGGCAAGGGGCTACTGTTATCTCAGCAACAGAGATGACATCTCCCACCAAGCTCTAAGCATGCTGCCAGTTTCTAACCATGACATCCTGAGTTCATGAAGAGTTCACATAGGCCAGGAGAGTCACAGCCTGAGATCAACTCTCCTGAGGAGACACAAGGCACACGTGAGACAGTGCCCTCTGGTGCAGCCAGCAAACCAAGTTGCTGGGATAAGAGAGGTACGTAAGATGCGTGGCTCATCTGGGATAGTGCCTTGCCCACTGAGGCAAACAGAGCTGTTATTACCTGGAAAGGGCACAAAGTGATAGCCAATAATTGCCAGTGCTCTTGCAGAGCAGCTGAGATCCTGAGTGGCTTACACATGGGAAGAGCATGAAACACAAGGCCCACTTGGGATTGTACATCACAGAACAAGCAGCAGGGAGGGTTAACAGCGTGAACCCAGAAAGTACATGCCACTTTTGTCAGTGCCAAGCCCACTGCGGTCCATCCTGCTCAAGAACCCCCATGTTTCCCCACTTTCAGTGTTCCCACCCTTCCAATGGCACCACTAAGCAGTTGAGCTTGAATAAGAGGCTGCCACACACTTACTTCAGAATGAAAACTGGACACGGAAGAAACTTGCATACAGAGAAATTAACAATAAGTCAAGAAGAGTGAACTGCCCCAGAAGGGACATAGGCAGAAAAATAAAACCCTGCAGTTAATGGGGATACTGTGCAATCGATGAACAATATTAGCCTTTGACAACAAGATCAAATTTGAACAAGAGATTATCTGACACTTGACTGACACCACAAAGCACACAATTTCAGAGAAATTCCTAGATCTATTTCCTAATTCTGATTTAAAATATTTCAAAAAAAAATTGTTCCTTATTAATCCCTTAATTTAATTTCTATACATTACTGTTACCTTTCTGAAAAAAAGAAATGAAAATCTATTTTTAAAACAAATTACTTTATAAGTATATTTGGATTCTATTTTTGTTTGTTTGTTTTATAGTATTGAGAGGCATCTAACCTCTGTTCTAGGTTTTTAACTCTGGATTTTGGAAACTTGTTTTCAATGATACAGCATTAGGAATCTAATCTTTGGGATGTATTTTCACTTAGCGATTTGAATCCTGTGTTTTTTGTCTCTTCCCTTTTGAACTCTTCTTTTTCTTCTTCTAGGCACCTCTATTCCTTCCTCCATTTTTTTCTGCCCTTTATAGCTCTTTGAATACCTGTGGCTGTTTCTGGCTGTGAAGAGTTCTTTAACTATTAATCTTGGGGTTTGATCTTTTATGCTGTGAGGATGTGGAATTCTTGAAGCTACTGTAACAGGGGGCTGAAATCCAGAGTCCAGGAAGCCAACATCGGAACTATGGATCATCCTCATAGTCCTGACTCCAGGGAATATTAAAACACAAGCAAACACCCAAAATGTTAATGTCTATACAGAAACCAAGCTCCAAGCTCCACGTGTGAGCCAGCAAGTTCAGTGCAAGACAACCCACACCTATTGTCCAGCAAAAGAGGAACACAATATTGAACATTAAAAACTGCCGCCCAAAGCCAAACCAAATCCATAGACACCCCAGAGTGCATTATGGACACTTCATTGCTCTCCAGAGAGAAGAGATACAGCTCCAGCTGCCAAAACATAGACAAAAGTTCCCCAAATCATTCAATCTTGACAAGTCACTGTTCCAAACCCACCTACAAAAGCAAACCCCACAATGAAGAGAAGCCAAGTCCCTCCAGACTGCAGAATAGGGAACATAACCACAGCAATCTAAGCAAAATGAAAGACAGAAAATATGCAGTAGGTGAAAGTACATAAGAGGCACTGAGAGAGGGCATCAGATGGTAGACAGAATGAAACCAGAATCACAGACACCTAGTCAATCTGATCACACGTACGACAGCTTGTCTAACGCAATGAAACTAAGCCATGCCGTGTGGGGCCACCCAAGACAGTCGGGTCATGGTGGAGAGGTCTGACAGAATGTGGTCCACTGGAGAAGGGAATGGCAAACCACTTCAGTATTCTTGCCTTGAGAACCCCATGAACAGTATGAGAAGGCAAAAACATAGGACACTGAAAGATGAACTCCCCAGGTCGGTAGGTGCCCAATTATGCTACTGGAGATCAGTGGAGAAATTACTCCAGAAAGAATGAAGGGATGGGGCCAAAGCAAAAACAAAACCCAGTTGTGGATTGTAATGGTGATAGAGGCAAGGTTCAATGCTGCAAGAGCAATATTGCATAGGAACCTGAAATGTTAGATCCATGAATCAAAGCAAATGGGAAGTGGTCAAACGGGAGATGACAAGAGTGAACATCAATATTATAGGAATCAGTGAACTAAGATGGACTGGAATGTATTAATTTAACTCAGATGACCACTATATCTACTCCTGTGGGCAGGACTCCCTTGGGAGACATGGAGTAGCCATCATGGTCAACAAAAGAGCCTGAAATGCAGTACTTGGATGCAGTCTCCAAAACAACAGAATGATCTCTGTCCGTTTCTAAGGTAAACCATTCAATATCACGGTAATCCAAATCTGTGTCCTGACCAGTAACACTGAAGAAGCTGCAGTTGAACAGTTCTATGAAGACCTACATAACCTTCAAAAATCTACACCCAGAAAAGATGTCCTTTTCATTATAAGGGACTGGAATGCAAAAGTAGGAAGTCAAGAAACACCTGGAGTAAAAGGCAAATTTGGTCTTGCGATACAGAATGAAACATGACAAAGGCTAATGGAGTTCTGCCAAGAGAATGCACTGGTCATAGCAAACACCCTCTTCCAACAACACAAGAGAAAACCCTACACATGGACATCACCAGATGGTCAACCCTGAAATTAGATTGATTATATTCTTTGCAGCCAAAGATGGAGAAGCTCTATACAGTCAACAACAACAAAAAAAAGACAGGGAGCTGATTGTGGCTCATATCATGAACTCATTGCCATATTCTGACTGAAATTGAAGAAAGTCGAGAAAACCACTAGATCACTCAGGTATGAGCTAAAGAAAATTCCTCATGACTATGCAGTTTAAGTAAGAAATAGATTTGCCTATGTTCTCCTCTAGGAGTTTTATAGTTTCTGGTCTTACATTTAGATCTTTAATCCATTTTGAGTTTATTTTTGTGTATGGTGTTAGAAAGTGTTCTAGTTTCATTCTTTTACAAGTGGTTGACCAGTTTTCCCAGCACCACTTGTTAAAGAGGTTGTCTTTTTTCCATTGTATATCCTTGCCTCCTTTGTCAAAAATAAGGTGTCCATAGGTTCGTGGATTTATCTCTGGGCTTTCTATTCTGTTCCATTGATCTATATTTCTGTCTTTGTGCAAAACACTCTCCGACATAAATCAAAGCAAGATCCTCTATGACCCACCTCCCAGAATATTGGAAATAAAAGCAAAACTAAACAAATGGGACCTAATGAAACTTAAAAGCTTTTGCACTACAAAGGAAACTATAAGTAAGGTGAAAAGACAGCCCTCAGATTGGGAGAAAATAATAGCAAATGAAGAAACAGACAAAGGATTAATCTCAAAAATATACAAGCAACTCCTGCAGCTCAATTCCAGAAAAATAAATGACCCAATCAAAAAATGGGCCAAAGAACTAAACAGACATTTCTCCAAAGAAGACATACAGATGGCTAACAAACACATGAAAAGATGCTCAACATCACTCATTATTAGAGAAATGCAAATCAAAACCACAATGAGGTACCATTACACGCCAGTCAGGATGGCTGCTATCCAAAAGTCTACAAGCAATAAATGCTGGAGAGGGTGTGGAGAAAAGGGAACCCTCTTACACTGTTGGTGGGAAGGCAAACTAGTACAGCCACTATGGAAAACAGTGTGGAGATTTCTTAAAAAACTGGAAATAGAACTGCCATATGACCCAGCAATCCCACTTCTGGGCATACACACTGAGGAAACCAGATCTGAAAGAGACACGTGCACCCCAATGTTCATCGCAGCACTGTTTATAATAGCCAGGACATGGAAGCAACCTAGATGCCCATCAGCAGATGAATGGATAAGGAAGCTGTGGTACATATACACCATGGAATATTACTCAGCCATTAAAAAGAATTCATTTGAACCAGTCCTAATGAGATGGATGAAGCTGGAGCCCATTATACAGAGTGAAGTAAGCCAGAAAGATAAAGAACATTACAGCATACTGACACATGTATATGGAATTTAGAAAGGTGATAACGATAACCCTATATGCAGAACAGAAAAAGAGACACAGAAACACAGAACAGACTTTTGAACTTTGTGGGAGAATGTGAGGGTGGGATATTTCAAAAGAACAGCATGTATACTATCTATGGTGAAACAGATCACCAGCCCAGGTGGGATGCATGATACAAGTGCTCGGGCCTGGTGCACTGGGAAGACCCAGAGGAATTGGGTGGAGAGGGAGGTGGGAGGGGGGATCGGGATTGGGAATACATGTAAATCCATGGCTGATTCATATCAATGTATGACAAAACCCACTGGGAAAAAAAAATAATAATAAAAATTAAAAAAGAAAGAAAGAAAAAAAAAAAAAAAAAGAAATAGATTTAAGGAACTAGATCTGATGGACAGAGTGCCTGAGGAACTATGGGTGGAGTTTTGTGACATTGTACATCAGACAGGAATCAAGCCCATCCCCAAGAAAAACAAATGCAAAAAACACAATGTCCGTCAGAGGAAGCCTTACAAATAGCTGTGAAAAGAAGGGAAGTGAAGAGCAAAGGAGAAAAGGAAAGATATACCCATTTGAATGCAGAGTTCCAAAGAAGAGCAAGAGATAAGAAAGCCTTCCTCAGTGATCACTGCACAGAAATAAAGGAAAACAATGGAGTGGGAAGGACTAGAGATCTCTTCAAGAAAATTAGAGATACCAAGGGAATATTTCATGCAAAGACGGGCTCAATAAAAGACAGAAATTGTATGGACCTAACAGAAGCAGAAGATAAGAAGAGGTGGCAAGCATACACAGATAAATTGTACAAAAAAGATCTTCACAACCCAGATAATCACAATGGTGTGATCACTCACCTAGAGCCAGACATCCTGGAATGTGAAGTCAAGTGGGCCTTAGGAGACATCACTATGAACAAAGCTGCTGCTACTGCTGCTGCTAAGTCGCTTCCATTGTGTCCAAATCTGTGCGATCACATAGACTGCAGGCCTCCAGGCTCTGCTGTCCCCAGGACTCCCCAGGCAGGAAAACAGGAGTGGGATGTCATATCCATCTCCAGTGCATGGAAGTAAAAAATGAAAGTGAAGTTGCTCAGTCATGTCCGACTCTTCACGAGCCCATGGACTGCAGACTACCAGGCTCCTCCGACCATGGGATTTTCCAGGCAAGAGTATTGGAGTGGGTTGCAATTGCCTTCTCCAATGAACAAAACTAGAGAGGTGATGGAATCCCAGTTGAAGTATTTCAAATTCTGAAAGGTGATGCTGTGAAAATGCTGCACTCAAAATGCCAGCAAATTTGGAAAACTCAGCAGTGGCCACAGGACTGGAAAAGGTCAGTTTTCATTCCAATTCCAAAGAAATGCAATGCCAAAACATGCTCAAACTACTGAACAATTGCACTCATCTCACAAGCTAGTAAAGTACTACTTAAAATTCTCCAAGCCAGGTTTCAGCAACATGTGAACAATAAACTTCCAGATTTTCAAGCTTGTTTAAGAAAAGGCCAGAGGAACCAGAGATCAAATTGCCAATATCTGCTGGATCATTCAAAAAGCAAGAGAGTTCCAGAAAAACATCTATTTCTGCTTTATTGACTATGTCAAAACCATTGACTGTGTGGATCACCATAAACTGTGAAAAATTTTGAAAGAGATGGGCATACCAGACCACCTGATCGGCCTCTTGAGATATCTGTTTGCAGGTCAGGAAGCAGCAGTTAGAACTGGACATGGAACAGCAGACTGGTTCCACGTAGCTAAAGGAGTACATCAAGGCTATATATTGTCTTTCTGCTTATTTAGCTTACATGCAGAGTACGTCATGAGAAACAGTGGGCTGGAGGAAGTCCAAGCTGGAATCAAGATTGCTGGGAGAAATATCAATAACCTCAGATATGCAGATAGATACCACCCTTATGGCAGAAAGTAAAGAACTAAAGAGTCTCAATGAAAGTGAAAGAGAGAGTGAAAAAAATGGCTTAAAGCTCAACATTCAGAAAGCTAAGATCATGGCATCTGGTCCCATCACTTCATGGGAAATAGAAGGGAAAAAGGCAGAAGCAGTGACAGATGTTGATTGCAGCCATGAAATTAAAAGATACACCTTGGAAGAAAAGTTATGATCAAACTAAACAGCATATTAAAAAGCAGAGACATTATTTTGTCAACACAGGTCTTCTAGTGTACCTATGGTTTTTCCAGTGGTCATGTATGGATGTGAGGGTTGGACTATAAAGCAAGCTGATCACCAAAGAATTGATGCTTTTGAACTGTGGTGTTGGAGAAGACTCTTGAGAGTCTCTTGGACTGCAAGGAAATCCAACCAGTCCATCCTAAAGGAGATCTGTCCCGGGTGTTCATTGAAAGGACTGATGTTGAAGCTGAAACTCCAATACCTTGGCCTCCTGATGCCAAAAGCTGACTCATTTGAACAGACCCTGATGCTGGGAAAGATTGAGGGCAGGAGGAGAAGGGGACGACAGAGGATGGGATGGTTGGATGGCATCACCGACATGGGTTTGGGTGGACTCCCGGAGTTGGTGATGGACAGGGTGGCCTGGAGTACTGAGATTGAGTGACTTAACTGAAATGAACTTTCTTCCTTGCTAAAAGTTTGAGATAGCCTCATTTAATGTAAGGGATATGATGGAAGTGAAACTAAAATCAAAGGAGAGAATTATTTAGTGACATTTTAAAACCGGGTAAATTAGAAAAACAAAGCTAAACCATAAAAAAATTATTCTTTTAGTCATATGATTTTAATAGCATCAAATAATCCATTTCCATTAGTAGCTTTAAAAACTTACATATTAATAAAAATTATGCCTTGCAAGTAAAGATATGAATATAAAAATAAAACAGAATATAATAAAATATAATGAATATGATATTTAACACATTAATACAATATGTTATATTTTATATTATATGCTATGACTAGATAATAAAATAAAACATAATAAAATATAAAATATTGTAATTTTCTAAAGAAAATAAAAAGTAATATAGAAGATACTACTTTAAGGGACTTCTGGACTTGCATCGGTATCCAAGTTTTTTTTTTTTTAATCAAAATATATTTTAAGGAATCTTTAGTATGCTGGCCAAACAATCTGCACTCCCCAAGAGCATAAATGAACATTCGGACAACTCAAAATTTGTTAATAGCTTTCTGGCTTAACAATATAGGTACTTTTGCGTAAAGTCTATACCATTATCTGGCTCATCTTCCACTATTCTTTCTCTAATAAGAAACAGTTTCCTACTTCTGCAGAGAACTCGAGCACATAAAGTTGAAACTGCCAGTTACTTAAAGATATTCTTCAAAGAAATCTATTCTTACATTGCATATAATTTTAAACATTCAAGTTACACTAACATGGGAACATATCTGATCCACATCCCCAATTGTCACCTAGTTGCATTGGGATAACAACTACACCATTTTTAGAAAATATATTTCCCTTTAATGGGTAAAACAAATGCACAGTGCACAATGCATAGAACATGATCAGGCTCTTATGGATAACCTAACAGTGAAATGAAATGATATATAAATCAGAATCACTTCTCCATATCTCAGTATGTAAAATTTACTTTCATCAATAACTTTTTGTTCCAAATATTACAATAGAAAGCATTGATGAACCAAACCTTTCTATCCCTTCATGCCACGGTGGTTCAGCTGCCTGCCGCCTCTCCACATGTTTTACAAGGTGTTCCTCAAAGCAATACGAAAAACCACAGACACCACAAAGTGCATTACAGGACAATTCATTGCACTCCAGAGAGAAGTGATCCAGCTCCACCCAATAGAGCACAGACACAAGTTCCCTCAAGCATTCAACCTTGACAAGTTATTTGTCAAACCCCACAAACAAAGAGCAAACTCCACAATGAAGAATATCCATATCACTCCAGCCTGCAGAAAGTAGACCCTAACTACAGCAATCTAAACGAAATGAAAAGGAAGACAAACATGAAGCAGGTGAAGGTAGATTGTCAGGGAGTGTTTAACAGGAAGATTCCTACGTGCTGTCTCTCATGATTCCTTTGTCCCTCTTCAAGAGGAACAACACGCTGCTCCTAGGAACTGAGGCCATTGTGTGAGACAGGCTTGGGTCTCCTTTAGTAAACATTCTCTTTACGACAAAACTGCTTAGACTCACTCCCCTTTCTTGAGATATGGATTGTCTCCTGATCTTGTGTCCATTATTATCCCTTGTTCCCTTGGTAACAGTTGCTGTACATTTGGTTTTCTGATCTCTATCATTGTAGAAGGAAATTTCGTGTACCACAGCCTATATATACTCACAGAAAAATCATTAAAGCACCTTTGCTCCATCATAGCTTAGGTCCCCGTGTCTTTTCTGTTTCTCTCGCTCTCTTTCACTCTCTCTCTCTGGCTGATTCTCTGGAGTGTGGAGACCCGTTGGCTCACTTTCCTGCCCTAGCTTCTAAGACCTTCCAGAGAAGGCACTCTGTGACTTCACTCCCTTGAGGGGGCGCCTGGTGCCTTCATGAGTGATGCAAGTCCTGTGTCAGGGGCTTTATTGGTTTTCATCATAAACCAGGGAATATCAGCCTCTTTCTCTCTTTTACTTTCTTATCATCGACTCCAGACCACCATGTTCTGATCCATTAAAGGACCCCAAGAGTAAATGATAAAAACCCACTCAACCAAACAAAAGAGGAAATGATAAGAAGTTTTCCTGAAAAAGAATTCAGAGTAATGATGGAAAAGGGGACCCAAAATCTTCCAAACAAATTTGAGTCACCAATAAATACAGTGAAGACACAGATTAAGAAGGTGCGAAAATGTTAATAAGATCAAGGAGATTAAAGAAGAGTCAATCAGTAATAATCAATATCTGAAAGGAAAAGTTATACTATATGTATACTAGTGATCCATTAAAGTGATATTTTGTGTGTTAAGTCACTACACTCCTTTATGACAGTCTGCACCCCACAGACAGTCATCGGCTTGGCTCCTCAGTGCAGGGAATTCTCAAGGCTACAAAATAGGATTGGGTTGCCATGCCTAGCTCCAAGAGATCTTCCTGACCTATGGAACAAAGCTGCATCTCTTATGACTTCTGCATTAGAAGGCAGATTCTTTACTACTAGTGCTACCTGGTAAATCATTATTGAGATTATATAAATCTATATATTGAGAATATATATACACACACACACATATACATACCTATTCATATGCATGCGTATGTTTATGTCTAAAGTATAGGTATATACTTTTCCTGCCTATAGGTATTGGCATATATTCACTGTAGGTATGTAACAAAAGGTTGTAATTTTGCTGTATTCAATGATTTGCTAAAATGTGCTTTCACATTCGTTCACTACAGAGTATATTCTAATTTGCCTTGTGGTTTACTCTTTGACTCATTGGTACTTTAGGAATGTTTTGTTTAATTTTCCACACATTGACAAATTTGCACACATGTATCCCATGTTTAATTTTTAACTCCACTTCTTGGTGGTCAGAGAACATACTTGGTATGATTTTAAATATTAAGACTTATTTTACTATTTAACATAAAGCATATTTTAGGACAATTTAAGAGAATATTCAGATATATGTGGATACATTTATGTGTGTGTTTATATATATTATATATACATATACATATGTCTCTACACATATGACATATATACACATATGTGTAGAGACAAATATGTACACAGTATATGTATACATGCCTATGTGTATATAGCAGTGTGGGCAAACAAATATATATATATATATATACAAATATATATACATACATACATATGTTCATACATTTTAGTGAGGGGGCTTGCCTTAATCTGGAAGTCTCTTCTGTGCTTCTCATTCCCTCACCTCAAGGCACAGGTTTTGTCCTGCTTCCTGTCATCCTCCTTCTTCCTTTTTATACCCATTCTACCCAGCTATGTTGGGAATCCACACAGGCCACTCTGATGAACACAGTGTTTGGCTAGTGTTCAGTTGATGCTCTGGGAGAACTGTTAACAGTGTAGAAATATTATTTGTGATCCTTTCATTGAGAGAGATGCACTGCATGTCCTTCTACACTTCATCCTTCTTGGAACTTATGATTTTTTTTTCCTGGCAAGCTGTTATTTGTTTGTGCATGACAGTAAAGCAACAAATATTAGTTGACATGAATTAATCTGTTTGAAATTAGATTCTATACATACACACATAACTGGTAATTTTTTGGCTTTCAACATGCAATGAAGCACATATTTGGGTGTGTGGGTGTGTGTTTTCCCAGAAATTTCTGTTAATGAGTGATTGCCATCAGCATGAAAAAATGCAGTTCTCTTCCTGATAAGAGATGATACAAGAATTGTGCTCAAAAAGTCAGCTCCTGAATATATCTAGCCATTTGTTGAAATATCCTAACCTCTTCCCCGAGCATAGATGCTCCATTTTGGCTCTCAAAGCTTAACTCCATTCAGTGGGTGTCAAAGGTGAGAGACTGCCATGGGCATAATTCAATTCTTGTAGAAGTAGGATGGCAAATTCACTGGAAATTACCAGTTGGTAGTTGACTACTTGAAAAAGAGAGAAACAACAAGAAATAACAATTAAAAAAAAGAGGCTTGTGTAGTTCATGATTTAATCTCAATAGGTACATTTTAATTGATGTTTGGATCATAGAAAAGCAAGGGAATTCAATAAAATCATTTACATCTGCTTAATTTTCTCTGCTAATGACTTGGACAGTGTGGATCACAAAAAAAAAAAAAAAAAAAAAAAAAAGCTGTGGAAAATTCTTAAAGAGATAAGAACACCAGAACATCTTACCAGTCTCCTGGGAAACATGTATGCAGATCACGTTGTAAGAGTGGGAAAGGAATATGTCAAGGCTATATACTGTTACCCTGCTAATTTAACTTCTGTTCAGAATACATCATGAAAAATAACATCCTAGATGAATCTCAAGCTGGAAAAACTTTATGTAGAAGATATGAATAACCTTAGTTATCCAGATGACATCACCCAAATGGCAGAAAGACGTTAGAAACTAAAAAGTCCCTTGATGAAGGAGAAAGAGGAGAGTGGAAAAGCTGGATTAAAACCCAATATTAAAACAACTAAAATGATGGCATTTAATTCCATCATTTCAAGGCATATCAATGAAGATAAAACGGAATCAGTGACAGACTTTATTTTCTTGACCTCTGACATCACTGTGGGCATTGACTACAGCCATGAAACTAAAAGACTCTTGTTCCTTGGACAAAAAGCTTTGCCTAATCTATTCAATATATTAAAATGTAAAGATATCACTGGCGAAATCCAAAAGACAAAGCTCTTGTTAATCCATTAGTCATGTATCAAGGTGAGAGAGGGACCATAAGAACTGTCAAAGCATCAGTGCTTCACAACTGTGGAGCTGGAGAAGTATCTTGAGATTTCTATGAAGAGCAGAGAGACGGAAACAAGTCAACCGTGAAGACCCTCAAACTGACAATTCATGGAAAGACTGAAGAGCCAATAATTGGTTCTTGGCCCAAGACCAAGAGCCAAATCACTGGAAAGAACCCGATGCTGTGAAAGGTTGAGTGCAGGAGAAGGGAACAACAGAAGATGAAATAATTGCAATTCATCAACGCCATGAGATTCAGCGAACTCTGGGCGATTTAAAGGACAGGGAAGCCTGGAGTTCTTGCTGTACACGGAATTGCAAAGTGTTGACAAAACTGAGTGACTTAACTACATAAAAAAATGGTGTTGGCAGGGCCTGGGGGATGGTTCACAAAGCATCTTAATCTGTCCTTATACATGGGATGATAAGTGAGACTGAGGACGGTTAGAAAGTACACAGACCTTGTGAGTTTCCTTCCTATCTTTCCTCAAAGTATACTTGCCACAATGTCTCTTGAGAGCTTCATGGGGATGGAGAACTTCTGCAGAGTCAAGTAGAATGTTATGATAGAAACCTTAAACCGCATGCCACTTTAACCCACATGCCACTTTAATGTACAACTTTGGTCTTATGCAGCAGTAGGCATTGTCTCTAAATACCTCCTAGACATTCCCATTTTTGATGTATTAGCATGCCTTACATGTGAACTGAGAAGAGATGAGAGGTAAAACAAAACTAAGGCTTCTCAATCAAGCTCTGTAATCCTGGGAGAAGCATCTTTGACCTTGCATGCCTAGTAGCTGTTAAACATACTTACATAGGTTACATTACTGAGCATGGAGCAAGGTAGGCTACTCACTCCATTTTTACTTTCCAACTTACCTTCTCTGTGAAAAGCCATTCTTCTCTGCTTAATATCTCAGTTTTTGTCTACAGATGAAGGGTGAGGATTTGGGAAGTAGTGAATGCATTTGGAAGCACTATAAAATGAAGGCTGGAAGCACAAATTTTTCACTTCGTTATCTCCCAAGACATGTGGCCTTTTAAAGGCATGCATTGTCAGTGTATCTCAAAAAAATACACTCATAAATTTCTTATTGCCTAGTGGACACAGAGAGCTGAAGCCAGAAGTTATGTATATTTGGCAACTTGGCAGTGGGGTGAGGCTTGGACATTGAAGGTATTATGTAATAAGAATGTGGACCATGTTATATGTTCTGCCTGTTTTAACTGTCTGTCTGATACACTTCGGCAATGGGAAGGCATGTTCCACCATGCGGGAAGAGAATTCCAGATGTCATTCTTTGTTTCATTTCTTTTTTTAAAATTTTTAATTGGAGGCTCACTACTTTACAATATTGTACTGGTTTTTGCCATACATAGACATGAATCAGCCATGGGTGTATATGTGTTTCCCATCCTGACCCCCCCGTCCACTTCCCTCTCCATCCCATCCTTCAGGGTCATCCCAGTGCTCCAGTCCTGAGCAACCTGTCTCATGCTTAGATCCTGGGCTGGCAATCTGTTTCACAATATGAAAATATACATGTTTCAGTGATATTTTTTCAAATCCCCCACACTCGGCTTCTCCCTCAGAGTCCAAAAGTCTGTTCTTTACATGTATATCTCTTTTGCCGTCTCGCACATAGGGTCGTTGTTACCATCTTTTTAATTGAATATAAATGCATTAATAAACTGTATTGGTGTTCTTCTTTCTGACTTATAATTGGCCCCAGTTTCATCCACCTTACTAGAATTGATTCAAAGGAACTCTTTTTAAAGGCCAGGTAATATTACATTGTGCATGTGTACCACAGCTTTCTTATCAATTCATCTGTCAATGGACATGTAGGTTGCTTCCATATCCTGGCTACTATGAACAATGCTGTGGTGAACATCGGGGTAAATGTGTCTCTTTCAATTCTGGCTTCTTTGGCGTGTATGCTCAGCAATGGAATTGCTGGGTCATATGGTAGTTCTATGTCCAGGTTTTTTTTTTTTTTTTTTTTAAGGAATCTCCACACTCTTCTCCATAGTGGCTGTACTAGATTGCATTTCCACGAATCGTGTAAGAGGGTTCCCTTTTCTCCACATGCTCTTCAGCATTTATTGTTTGTAGAATTTTGGATAGCAGCCATTCTGACCAACATGTGATGGTACCACTTTGTGGTTTTGATTTGTATTTCTCTGATAATGATTGATGTTGAGCATCTTTACCTGTGTTTGCTACGCTTCTGTATGTCTTCTTTGGAGAAATATCTGTTTAGTTCTTTGGGCCATTTTTGGATTGGGTCGTTTATTTTCCTGGATTGAGCTTCAAGTGTGGTTTGTATATTTTTGAGATTGAGATTTAGTTCTTTGGCCCACTTTTGGATTGGGCCGTTTATTTTTCTGGGATTGAGCTTCAAGAGTGGTTTGCACGTTTTTGAGATTAATTCTTATCAGTTGCTTCATTTGCTATTATTTCCTCCAATTCTGAATGCTGTCTTTCCCCACTACTTATAGTTTCCTTCATTGTGCAATAGTTTTTAAGATTAATTAGGTCCCATTTGTTTATTTTTGCTTTTATTTCCATTACTATAGGAGGTGGGTCAAAGAAGAACCTGCTGTGATTTCTGCCAGAGAGCAGTTTGCCTATGTTTTCCTCAAGAGTTCTGTAGTTTCTGCTCTTATGTTTAGACTTTTAATCCATTTTGAATTTATTTTTGTGTATGGTGTTAGAAAGTGTTCTAATTTCATTCTTCAGCAAGTGGTTGACCAGTTTTCCCAGCACCACTTATTAAAGGGATTCTCTTTTCTCCATTGTATATTCTTGTCTCCTTTGTCAAAGATAAGGTGTCCACAGGAGCGTGGATTTATCTCTAGGCTTTCTATTTTGTTCCATTGAACTATATTTCTGTTTTCTGTGCCAGTACAACACTGTCTTGATGACTGTAGCTTTGTAGTATAACCTGAAGTCAGGCAGGTTGATTCCTTCAGTTCCATTCTTTCTCAAGATTGCTTTGGCTATTTGAGTTTTTTATATTTCTATACAAATTGTGAAATTATTTGTTCTAGTTCTCTGAAAAATACCATTGGTAGCTTGATAGGGATTTCACTGAATTTAACACGTTGCTAATATACTCATTTTCTTTATATTGACTCTTTCAATCCAAGAGCATGGTATATTTCTCCCTCTATTTGTTTCCTCTTTGATTTCTTTCATCAATGTTCTATAATTTTCTATATATAGATCTTTTGTTTCTTTCAGTAGAGTTATTCATAAATATTTTATTCTTTTTGTTGCAATGGTGAATGGGATTGTTTCCTTAATTTCAATTTCTGTTTTCTAATTGTTAGTATATGCAAGGGATTTCTGTGTGCTGATTTTATACCCTGCAACTTTACTATATTCATTGATTAGCTCTAGTAATTTTCTGGTGATGTTTTTAAGGTTTTCTATGTCATCTGCACACATGGAGAGCTTTACCACTTTTCAAATCTGGGTTCTTGTTATTTCTTTCTCTTCTCTGATTCCAATGGATAAAACCTCCAAAACTATGTTGAGTAGTAGTGGTGAGAGTGAGCACACTTGTTCCTGACTTTATGGGAAATGCTTTCAATTTTTCATGGAAACATTGAGGATTATGTTTGCTGTGAGTTTATCATATATACTTTTTTATTTGTGAGGTATGTTCCTTCTATTCCTGCTTTCTACAGTGTTTTTATTTATCCATTTATCATAAATGGATGTTGAATTTTGTCAAAGGCTTTCTCTGCATCTATTGAGATAATCGTATGGTTTTTATCTTTCAATTTGTTACTGTGGAGTATTACATTGATTGATTTGCAGATATTAAAGAATATTTGCATTCCTGCCCACTTGGTCATGATGTATGATCTTTTAAATATGTTGTTGGATTCTGTTTGCTAGGATTTTGCTAAGGATTTTTGCGTCTATACATCAGTGATATTGGCCAGTAGTTTTCCTTTTCGGTGGCATCTTTGTTTGGTTTTGATATTAGAGTGATACTAGTTTAGCCTCATAGAATGAGTTTGGAAATTTACCTTCCTCTGCAATTTTCTGGAAGAGTTTGAGAAGAATAGGTGTTAGCTCTTCTGTAAATTTTTGGTAGAATTCAGCTGTGAAGCCGTTTGGTCCTGGGCTTTTGCTTGCTGGAATATTTCTAATTACAGTCTTGATTTCCCTGTTTGTGATAGATCTGTTAAGATTTTCTATTTCTTCCTGGTTTAGTTTTGTAAAGTTGTACATTTCTAGGAGTTGGTCCATTTCCTCCAAGTTGTCCATTATGTTGGCATATATTTGCTGATGATGCTTACGATGCTTTGTATTTCTGTGTTGTCAGTTGCAATTTCTCCATTTTCATTCTAATTTTGTTGATTTGATTCTTCTTTGTTCCTTGATGAGTATTGCTAATGGTTTGTCTATTTTATTTACCTTCTCAAAGAACGAACTTTTAGCTTTGTTGATTTTTGCTATGGTCTCTTTTGTTTCTTTTACATTTATTTCTGCCCTAATTTTTATGATTTCTTCCCTTCTACTAACCATGCTGTTCTTCATTTTCTAGTTGCTTGAGGTGTACAGTTATGTTATTTATTTGATTTCTCTCCTGTTTCTTGAGGTAGGCTTGTATTGCTATGACCTTTCCCTTTAAAACTGCTTTTACTGTGTCCCATAGGTTTTGGGTTGTTGTGCTTTCATTTTCACTCATTTCTATGCATTCTTTGATTTATTTGTTTATTTCTTCTCTGATTTGTTCGTTATCCTGAAGCTTGTTGTTTAGCCTCCATATGTTGAAAGTTTTAATAGTTTTTTTTTTTTTTCCCCTGTTGTTGACATCTAATCTTACTGCATTGACATCAGAAAAGAAGTTTGGAATGGTTTCAAATTTTCTGAATTTACAAAGGCTAGATTTATGGCCCAGGATATGATATGTCCTGGAGAAGGTTCCGTCCACACTGAGAAAAAAGATGAAATTCATTGTTTGTGGTGGAATGTCCCATAGATATCAATTAGGTCTAACTGATCCATTGTCAACAAAGGTCCATCTAGTCAAGGCTATGGTTTTTCTAGTAGTCATGTATGGATGTGAGAGTTGGACTATAAGGAAAAGCTGAGCACCGAAGAACTCATGCTTTTGAACTTCGGTGTTGGAGGAGATTCTTGAGAGTCCCTTGGCCTGAAAGGAGATCCAACCAGTCCATCCTAAAAGAGATCAGTCCTGGGTGTTCATTGGAGGGACTGATGTTGAAGCTGAAATTCCCATAATTTGGCCACCTCATACAAAGAGCTGACTCATTGGAAAAGACCCTGACGCAGGAGGAGGGGACCACAGAGAATAAGTTGGTTGGATGGTATCACCGACTCAATGGACGTGAGTTTGGGTAAACTCCAGGAGTTGGTGATAGACAGGGAGGCCTAGCATGCTGCGGTTCATAAGGCCACAAAGAATCAAATATGACTGAGTGACTGAACTGACCTGATCCATTGTACCATTTAAAGTTTGAGTTTCCTTGCTAATATTCTGTTTAGTTGATCTATCTATTGCTGTTAGTAGGGTATTAAAGTCTCTCACTATTATTGTGTTACTGTTAATTTCCCATTTCATACTTGTTAGCATTTGCCTTACATATTTGGTGCTAGATATGTTGGTTGCATACTTATTTATAATTATTATATCTTCTTCTTGGATTGATCCTTGGATCATTATTTAGTGTCCTTCTTTGTCTCTTTTCACAGCCTTTATTTCAGTCTATTTTATTAGATATGAGTATTGCTACTCCTGTTTCCTTTTTTTCTCCATTTGCATGAAATATCTTTTTCCAACTCTTCACGTTTAGTCTGTATGCATCCCTTATTTTGAGGTGGGTCTCTTATAGACAGCATATATAATGGGCCTTATTTTTATATCCATTCAGCCAGGCTTTGTCTTTTGGTTTGGTGATTCAACCCATTTACCTTTAAGGTAATTATTGATAAGTATGATCCCGTTGCCAGTTACTTTGTTATTTTGGGCTTGAGTTTATATGCCTTCTGTGTTTCTTGTATAGAGAGGATTCTTTAGCATTTGTTGAAAAGCTGGTTTGCTGGTGTTGTATTCTCTGAGCTTTTTCTTGTCTATAAAGTTTTGAATTCTCTTTCATTTTTGAACGAGATCATTGCTGGGTACAGTAATCTGGTTTGTAGACTTTTCTCTTTCATCACGTTAAGTCTATCCTTCCATTCCCTTCTGGCCTGGAGTTTCTATTGAAAAGTCAGCTGTTATCCATATGGGCATCCCTTTGGGTGTTATATGTTGTTTTTTTGCTTGCAGCTTTAAATATTTGTTCTTCATGTTTGATTTTCATTAATTGATTAATATGTGTCTTGTTTATTCTGTTTGGGACTCTGGTTTCTTGGACTTAGGTGGCTATGTCTTTCTCAATTTTAGGGAAGTTTTCAGCTATTATCTCAAGTATCCTCTCATGACCTTTCTTTTTGTCTTCTTCTGGGACTCCTATGATTCGAATGTTGGGGCATTTGACATTGTCCCAGAGGTCTCTGAGTTTGTCCTCATTTCTTTTAATTCGTTTTTCTTTTTTCTTCTCTGCTTAATTTATTTCCACCATTCTATCTTCCACCTCACCCTACCTTCTGCCTCATTTATTCTACTGTTCATTGCCTTCAGAGTGTTTTTGACCTCAGTTATTGCATTATTCATTATTGATTAGCTCTTTTGTTTCTTCTAGGTCCTTGTTAAACATTTCTTGGATATTCTTAATCCTTGTCTCCAGACTATTTATCTGTTACTCGATTTTCTTATCAGTATTTTGGATCATTCTTACCATCATTATTCTGTATTATTTTTCAGGTAGACTTCCTATATCCTCCTCTTTTGTTTGGTTGGGTGGACATTTGTCATATTCCCTTACCTGCTGAATATTTATCTGCCTTTTAATCTCATTTAGATTGCTGTGTTTGGGGTGGCCTTTCTGTATCCCAAAGCTTGTGGTTCCTCTTTATTGTGGAGTTTCCTCCCCATGGATGCATTTAGAAGAGTTACTTGTTAAGGTTTCCTGGTTAGGGAAGCTTGTGTCTGTGTTCCAACGGGTGGAAGTGGATCTCGTCTCTCTGGAGCACAATGAACAGCCCAGTAGTGAGTTTTGAGTTGTCTATGGGTTTGGTGTGACTTTTGACCACCTGCATGTTAATGCTCAGGTTTATGTCCCTGCATTGTTGGATAATTTTCTTGGTATGTCTTGCTCTGAAACTTGTTGGCTCTTGAGTGGAGCTTGGTTTCAGTGTAGGTATGGAGGCTTTTGGATGAGCTCTTGTTGATTAGTGTTCCCCAGAGTCAGGAGTTTTATGGTCTTCTCAAGTTTTGGATTTAAGCCTCCTACCTCTGGCTTTCTGTTTTATTGTTTCTGTAGTCTCAAGACTCCATGCATACAGCACTGATGATAAAACGTCTAGGTTCATGGTAAGAAGATACTCCACAATGAGGAACACCCAGAGAGATTCACGGAGTTACATAGAGAAGAGAAGAGGGAGGAAGGAGATAGAGGTGACCAGGAGGAGAAAAGGAGAAGTCAAAAATAGAGAGACAGATCTAGCCAGTAATCAGTTCTCTAAGTGTTCTCCACTGCATGGAACACCCAAATAGATTTACAGAGTTGGGTAGAGAAGAGCAGGGGAAAGAAGAGGTAGAGGTGACATGGGGGAGAAAAAGGAGAGTCAAAAGGGGCAGAGAGTGATGAAGCCAGCAATCACACTCCTAAGTAAAAATGGATACTGAAGTTTGAATTCTTAAAGGGACAAAATTGTTAACAAATACCAAAAAGCATAGTTTAAAAACTCTAGAGGCTAGACTCTCAAAAATGAAGTATTTTTAAAAATCACAGAAATTATATATATATATATATGAAATTTGTTTTAAAATAGGGTTTTTTTTGCCAGTAATGGCAGTTTATAAATGTGAAAATTAAATCAGTAACAACTTAAAAAATTAAGAATGTAAAATATATTTAGGAATTTCTCTGGAGTTGTTGATGGCAGTGTGGGGTCAGTTGTTTTGGATAGTGTTTTGTTCCAGCTTTTACTTCTTCTCAAGGTTTATAGGCCCCTTCCAATGTAGTCAGTGCTAACTTCAGGGTTTTAATCTCTTGCACCTGTTACATCCAAAGTGATTCCCTCTTCATTGTTTATTTTGGCATTTGCTGTTTGCAAGTGTCTAATTTCTCTCCTGATACAATGGGGGCAAAGGTAGTCACTTATTTAGGCTCACTTGTTCAGTTGTGCTGTGGGGAGGGAGGGCCACTGCAAATAAATATCATTGGCTTTTGTGGGGAGTGCTTACATTGTCTGGGCCACATTGGATTTGCCCCCACTCACGACATGTGTGCCTTTCCGGTCTACACTGCTCAGACTCAGACTGGGGAACTGTCTAATGCGGGTCCTGCATTGCATGCACTTCCTGGACTGAGCTGCTCAGGCTTAGGTTTTCAGGTACTCCACAAAAGCAAAGACTCAGTGGGCCTGCCTTTTGTGCCCTTCTCAGTCCCAAGCAGCTCAGGCTACCGTATGCTTGGCAAGCACACTCTCCCTGGTGTATGGTGCATCTTATCACCTCCCAGTCCCATCCACTCAGTTTCTGGATTTACAGTGAGAACGCTATCTCAGGTGTGCTGTGTGTCTCCTCTGGGGAGCTGATCTCTGACTGTGACCCTCCTGGCAGATGTCAAGTACCCAGGATCCCAGGAAGACTTGGTTAGCAACTGGGATCCTGCTTACAGTTTGGTAAAGGATGCCTTCTCTGGGGCCAAGATTGCCCCTTGCCATCTGGCTCTTGCTGTCACCCCCCTGCGTCTCTGCCTCTGTTGGGGGAGGGGCCGGTTCACAATCGGCTAGCTCTCCTCTGATATTCACTCAATCCTTTGCTCTGTGAGCAGTCCAGGCTGTGCCTTAGAGCTTTTCATGGGAAAGTTCTCTCTCTCTCTCTGGCTATCCCACAGTGTGGGATGCTATCCCAAGTTAGCTCCCTCAGACTTTCCTCAGGGCATTCAGGCCCGGTCCATACCTTAAGCATGAAACCCATGACTTCCTGTTCAACCCTGACTCACTGGTGGTGTTCGTGATGTCCCGCACTACTTCTTCACCGAGGGCTGTTGTTCGGTGCATATTCTGTGGGTTTTTTGTTTCTGTTTTTCCTCCTTTCTGTTCCCCTCTGAAGTTCCAAAACTCCCCATAGACCCACCAGTGAGAGGATTTCCTGGTGTTTGGAAACTTCTCCTCCTTCATGACTCCCTCCCCAGGATGGGTCTCTGTCCCTAACTCTTTTGTCTCTCTTTTTATCTTTTATATTTTGTCATACCTCCTTTCAGAGAGAATGGGCTGCCTTTCTGGGTGTCTGGTGTCCTCTGACAGTGTTCAGAAGTTGTTTTGTGGAATTCTCTCAGTGTGCAAATGATCTTTCAATGAATTCCTAGGGGAGAAAGTGGTCTTCCTGTCCTATTCCTCCACCAACTTAGGACCGCCCCTTACCCTTGGTTTTTATCTTCTGTGCTGTATGCATGTGGAATTCTTGATAATACTGTAACAAAGGAATCAAAGCCCAGCGGCCAGGAAGTCAATTCCAGAACTTTGAATCGTCATCAAACTCGTGACACCAGGAACATTAAAAGAGAAGTACACAGACAAAGTCTCCATACCTACAAGGAAATAAAGCTCCACACAAAATCCAGCAAGTTCAGTGCAAGATAACCCACAACTCTTCTCCAGCAAAATAGGAAAACTACAATGAATACCATAAAAAATGGACTGCCCACAGCCATACCAAACCCACAATCAAAAATGCATAACTGGACACTTCATTGCACTCCAGAGTGAAGAGATCCAGATCCACCTGCAGAGCACAGATAGAAGTTCCCCAAAGCACTAAACATTGACAAGTCACTACTCCAACCCCATCCACAAAGAGCAGACTCCACAACAAAATGAAGCCATAACTGTCCAGCCTGCAGAAAGGGGACCCAAACCACAGCAATGTAAACAAAAAAAAAAAAAAAAAAAAGAAGAAGAAAGAAAAATATGCAACTGGTGAAGGTACATGATAAAAATCCACCAAACCAAACAAAGACAACATAGGGGGTCTGCCTGAAAAATAATTCAGAATAAAGACAGTGATGGTGATCTATAATCTTAAAAATAATGTGGAGTCCCTGATAAATACACTGGAGACATGGATTGAGAAGATGAAAAAAAAAAAAAAATTAACAAGATCTAGAAGAACTAAAAAAGAGTCTATCAGTAATAATGTGATAACTGAGATTAAAAACACTCTGGAGGGAACCAACAGTAGCGTAACCAAGGCAGCAGAAAGGACAAATTATATGGAAACATATTAAAGAGAATTGGAAAAAAGGAAAGCAGTGTGGAAAACCCCTGAGACTTTTGGGGACAGTGTTAAATGCCATGCCACACCAGAAAGAATAAAAGAAAACAAAAAAAAACAGAGAGAGAGAGACAGAAAAGAAAGAAAGAAAACGGGATCATGAGAAAATTCTTGAGGAGATAAATGTTGAAAATCTCCATTAAATGTGGAAGGAAATACTTCTCCAAGGCCCAGAGCCCTAGAAAGTCTCAAAGATGATAAATTCAGAGTGAAACATTACACAACACATATTAATCAGATAAAGAAATATTAAACACAAAAATCAAACATTAGGAGCAGCAAGGGGAAAGAGATATATAACAAACAAGTGAATCCCCATAAGGATAGCAGTTGGTCTTTCAATAGAAATTTTTCAGGTCAGAAGAGAATGATAGCATATACTCGAAGTGATGAATGAGTCAAATCTACAACCAACAAGGAACTTATAGAGATATAAAGGAGAAACCAAAATTTTAAGCAATAACTGAGAGAATTCATCACCATGAATATGTTATACTGTTAACAACGCTTTAAAACTGTGGCACTTCATATGTTATCATAATTGAAAAACACATCAGTGGCCAAGAGTTTGGAAAAGGTCAATTTTCATTTCTGATATCAAAAAAGATGGATGCCAAAGAACACTTAAACTGGGCAATTGTGCTCCTTTCATATGCTAGCAAGATAATAATCAACATTTTTCAGCAATATGTGAACAAAAAATTTGAAGATGTGCAGCCTAGTTTTGGAAAAGATAGAGGAATCAGAGAACAATTGCCAATAAAATTTGGATCCCGAGAAAACAAGGAATTCCAGAAAAAAAAAAAAAATTTACACCTGCTTCCTCGACTCCACTAAAGCCATTTACTGTTGTGGATAACAATAACTGTGGGCAATTCAAAAAGAGATGGAAGTATCAGACTTTCTAATCTGTCTCCTGAGAAATAGGTATGCAGGTCAAGATGCAAGAGTTGAAAATAGACATAGAAATGTTGACTAGTTCAAAACATGGAAAGGAGTGTGACAAGGCTGTATACTGTCACTTTGTTTATATGAAATATGTTCAGGGTATAGTAAGCCAAATGCCAAGGTGGATGACAAGCCTGATTCCAATGACAGCTGGAATGTGTTTGCAGGAGGAACATCAACAACTTCAGAATATGGATGGTAACACTCTAAAAAAAGATAAAATGAAACAGAACTAAAGAGCCTCTTGATGAGGGCAAATGAGGAAAGAGAAAAATCTCGCTGAAAGCACAAGTTTTAAAAAACAAAAATCATGGCATCTAGTCTCATCACTACTTGGCAAATTAAATGAGAAAATTTAGAATCACTGAAAGACTTAATTTTCTTGGGCTCCAAACTCACTGTAAACGATGACTGCAGTCATGGAACACACACACACAAAAAATCTTTGTAGAAAAAGCTATGGCAATCCTACACATTGTATTAAAAAGAAGAGACATCACTTTACTAGAAAGCCCCCCACAGTCACAAGCACATACAGTTTATCCAGAAGTCTCGTACAGATGTTCAGTTCAGTTCAGTTCAGTTCAGCTGCTCAGTTGTGTCTGACTCTGCAGCCCCATGATCTGTAGCACGCCAGACCTCCCTGTCCATCACCAACTCCGGGAGTCCACCTAAACCCATGTCCATTGACTCGGTGATGCCATCCAACCATCTCATCCTCTGCCGTCCCCTTGTCCCCTGCCCTCAATCTTTCCCAGCATCAGAGTCTTTTCAAATGAGTCAGTTCTTCACATCAGGTGGCCAAAATATTGGAGTTTCAGCTTCAACATCAATCCTTCCAATGAACAACCAGGACTGATCTCCTTTAGGATGGACTGGTTGGATCTCCTTGCAGTGCAAGGGATTCTCAAGAGTCTTCTCCAACACCACAGTTCAAAAGCACCAATTCTTCTGCACTCAGCTTTCTTCATAGTCCAACTCTCACATCCATACATGATCACAGGGAAAAACCGTAGCTAAAGTAGACTGACCTGTGTTGACAAAGTAATGTCTCTCTTTTTTAATATGCTGTCTAGGTTGGTCATAAATTTCCTTTCAAGGCGTAAGCATCTTTTAATTTCATGGCTGCTATCACCATCAGCAGTTATTTTGGAACCCAGAAAAATAAAGTCAGCCACTCTTTCCCCACCTATTTCCCAAGAAGTGGCAACTGTGTGGTCGCAGGAGGGTCAAGAGGGCTACTCCACGTTGAAGGTCAGGAGGGGAGCCGTGAGGAGATACCATCTGTCCAAGGTAAGGAGCAGTGGCTGCACTTTCCTGGAGCAGATATAAAGAAATACCCCACATCTAAGGTAAGAGAAACCTAAGTAAGACGGTAGGTGTGGCTAGAGGGCATCAGAGGGCAGACACAGAAACCATAATCACAGAAAACTAGTCAATCTGGTCACAGGGACCACAGCCTTGTCTAACTCAGTGAAACTAAGCCGTGCCATGTGGGGGCATCCAAGACGTCAGGTCATGGTGGAGAGATCTGACAGAATGTGGCCCACTGGAGAAGGGAATGGCAAACCATTTCCGTGTTCTTGTCTTGAGGTCCCCAGGTTGGTAGATGCCCAATATGCTACCAGTGATCAGTGGAGAAATAACCTCAGAAAGAATGATGGGATGGAGCCAAAGCAAAAACAATATGCAGTTGTGGATGTGACTGGTGAAAGAAGCAAGTTCTGATGCTATAAAGAGCAATATTGCATAGGAATATGGAATATTAGGTCCATGAATCAAGGCAAAAGGGAACTGGTCAAACAGGAGATGGCAAGTGTCAATTTTGACATTCTAGGAATCAGCGAGCTAAATAATGGACTGGAAAGGGTGAATTTAACTCAGATGACCATTACATCTACTACTGGGGGCAGGAATCCCTTGGAAGAAATGGAGTAGCCATCATGGTCAACAAAAGAGTCCGAAATGCAGTTCTTGGATGCAATTTCAAAAAAGACAGAATGATCTCTGTTCATTTCCAAGCAAACATTCAATATCACGGTAATCCAAGCCTATGCCCCAACCAGTAATGCTGAAGAAGCTGAAGTTGAATGGTTCTATGAAGACCTACAAGACCTTTTAGAACTAACATCCCCAAAAGGTGTCCTTTTCATTAGAGGGGACTGGAATTCAAAAGTTTGAAGTCAAGAAACACCTGGAGTAACAGGCAAATTTGGCCTTGGAGTACGGAATGAAGCATGGAAAATGCTAATAGAGTTTTGCCAAGAGAACACAACTCAGCTAACACCCTCTTTCAACAACACAAGAGAAGATTTTACACATGGACATCACCAAATGGTCAACACCGAAATCAGATTGACTATATTCTTTGCAGCCAAAAAGGGAGAAGCTCTATACAGTCAGCAAAAACAAGACGGAGTTGACTGTAGCTCAGATCAACTCCTTATTGCCAAATTCAGACTTAAATTGAAGAAAGTAGGGAAAAACACTAGACTATTCAGGGATGACCTAAATCAAATCCCCTATGACTATACAGTGGAAACGAGAAATAGATTTAAGGGACTAGATCTGATAGACAGAGTGCATGATGAGCTATGGATGGAGGTTCATGACATTGTACAGGAGACAGAGATTAAGACCATCCCCATGGGAAAGAAATGCAAAAAGGCAAAATGGTTGTCAGAGGAGACCTTACAAATAGCTGAAAAGAAGAGAAGCGAAAAACAAAGGAATTAAAAGAAAGCTATTCCCATTTGAATGCAGGGTCCCAAGGAATAGCACGGAGAGATAAGAAAGACTTCCTTAGTGATCAATGCAAAGAAATAGAGGAAAACAACAAAATGGGAAAGACTAGAGATCTCTTCAAGAAAATTAGAGATACCAAGGGAACATTTCATGAAGAGAAGTATTCGATAAAGGACAGAAATTGTATGGACCTAAAAGAAGCAGAAGATATTTAGAAGAGGTGGCAAAAGTACACAGAAGGTTGGTACAAAAGAAGATCTTCACGACCCAGATAATCACGATGGTGTGATCACTCACCTAGAGCCAGACATCCTGGAATATGAAGTGAAGAGGGCCTTAGAAAGCATCTGTATGAACAAGGCTTGTGGGTGTGATGGAATTCCACATGAGCTATTACAAATCCTGAAAGATGATGCTGTCAAAGTGCTGCACTCAAAATGCCAGCAAATTTGGAAAACTCAGCAGTGGTCACAGGACTGGAAAAGGTCAGTTTTCATTCCAATTTCAAAGAAAGGCAATAACAAAAAATGCTCAAACTACCACACAATTGCCCTCATCTCATGCTAGTAAAGTAATGCTCAAAATTCTCCAAGCCAGACTTCAGCAACACATTAAATGTAAACTTCCAGATGTTCAAACTGGTTTTAGAAAAGACAGAGGAACCAGAGATCAAATTGCCAACGTCCTCTGGATCATGAAAAAGCAAGAGCGTTCCAGAAAAATATTTATTTCTGCTTTATTGACGATGCCAAAGCCTTTGACTGAGTGGATCACGACAAACTGTGGAAAATTCTGAAAGATAGGAGAACCAGACAACCTGACCTACCTCTTGAGAGACCTAAATGCAAGCCAGGAGGCAACAGTTAGAACTGGACATGGAACAACAGGTTGGTTCCAAATAGGAAAAGGAGTACATCAAAGTTGTATATTGTCACCCTGCTATTTAGCTTACATGCAGAGTACATCATGAGAAATGCTGGGCTGGACTCACAAGCTGGAATCAAGATTGCTGGGAGAAATATCAATAACCTCAGATATGCAGATGACACCACCCTTATGGTAGAAAGTGAAGAGGAACTAAAAAGCCTCTTGATGAAGGTGAAAGAGGAGAGTGAAAAAGTTGGCTTAAAGCTCAACATTCAGAAAACTAAGATCATGGCATCTGGTCCCATCACTTCATGGGAAATAGATGGGGAAACAGTGGGGACAGTGTCAGACTTTATTTTTTGGGGGGCTCTAAAATCACTGCAGATGTTGACTGCAGCCATGAAATTAAAAGACGCTTACTCCTTGGAAGGAAGGTTATGAGCAAACTGGGTAGCATATTAAAAAGCAGAGACATTACTTTGTCAACAAAGGTAATCTTGTCAAGGCTATAGTTTTTCAAGTGGTCATGTATGAATGTGAGCGTTGGATTGTGAAGAAACCTGAGCGCCGAAAATTTGATGCTTTTGAACTGTGTTGTTGGAAAATACTCTTGAGAGTCCCTTGGACTGCAAGGAGATCCAACCAGTCCATCCTAAAGGAGATCATCCCTGGGTGTCCATTGGAAAGACTGATGCTGAAGCTGAAACTCCAATACTTTGGCCACCTGATGTGAAGAGTTGACTCACTGGAAAAGACCCTGATGCTGGGAGGGATTGGGGGCAGGAGGAGAAGGGCAAGACAGAGGATGAGATGGCTGGGTTGGCATCACGAACCCAATGGACATGGGTTTGAGTAAACTCCAGGAGTTGGTGATGGACAGGGAGGCCTGGCCTGCTGCAATTCATGGGGTCACAAAGAGTCAGTCATGACTGAACATGAACTGTACTGAACTGAACTGATGGATCCAGATGCCACCATCTTAGTCTTCTGAATGTTGACCTTTAAGCCCACATTTTCAATCTCCTCTTTCACTTTCATCAAGAGGTTTTTTAGTTCTTCTTCACTTTCTGCCATAAGGGTGGTGTCATCTACATATCTGAGGTTATTGATATTTCTCCTGGCAATCTTGATCCAGGTTGCGCAACCTCCAGTCCAGCGTTTCTTATGATGTACTCTTCATATAAGTTAAATAAGTAGGGTGACAATATACAGCCTTGATGTATTCCTTTTCCTATTTGGAACCAATCGATTGTTTCTTGTCCAGTTCTAACTCTTGCTTCCTGACCTGCATACATTTTTCTCAAGAGGGAGATCAGGTATTCCAGACCTTTCAAGATTTTCCACAGTTCATTTTGATCCACACAGTCAAAGGCTTGACATAGTCAATATAGCAGAAATAGATGATTTTTCTGGAACTCTCTTGCTTTTTTGATGATCCAATGGATGTTGGCAATTTGATATCTGGTTGCTTTTTGGACCATAAAGAAGGCTGAGTTGAAGAATTGATGCCTTCAACTGTGATGTTGCAGAAGATTCTTAAGGGTCCCTTGGACTGCAAAGAGATCAATTCATCAGTCCTAAATGAAATCAACCCTAAATATTCATTTGAAGCACTAATTCTGAAGCTGAAACTCCAGCATTTTGGCCACCCAATACCAAGAGTCAAATCATTGGAAAAAACCAAGATGTTGTGAATGATTGAGGACTGGAGGAAAAGGGGGTGACAGAGGTTGAGACGGTTGGATGGCATCACAAATTCAGTGGATATGAATTTGAGCAAACTCTGGGAGAGTATGAAGTAGAGGGAGACTTGTCCTGTTGCAGTCCATGAAGTCACAAAAGAGTTGCACACAACTGACCGACTGACAGAAATATTCAAAGTCTCTAGAGCTACTTCTTAAAATCATACTAAAATATATTGACTAAAAAGATAACAAATAACAGGTAATGCAGTACACTAAAAGATGCCATCATGTCAAAGAGACAAATCTTAGAATTGAATAGATTTTAAGAATTAGGTTGCAAGGAAATTTTTATGCAAACAATAAAAAAAAGTCGTAGTGACTATACTTCTGGGATACAAAAGAGATATGAAATTTAAAAATATATTAGAGAAATCACAGTCAGTTCAGGTCATTTCAGTCACTCAGTCATGTCTGACTCTTTGCGGCCCATGAACTGCAACACACCAGGCCTCTCTTTCCAACACCAACTCCCAGCAAACCCATGTCCATTGAGTCAGTGATACCAACCAACCATCTCATCCTCTGTCATCCCCTACTCCTCCTGCCTTCAATCTTTCCCCAAATCATGGTCTTTTCAGATGAGTCACCTCTTTGCATCAGGTGGCCAAAGTATTGTAGTTTCATCTTCAACATCAGACCTTCCAATGAACACCCAGGACATTATATATCATTATATCATGTTAGTTATATATTTTGTCATATTATTTTACATATTAGTGATAAAATCACAAAGAGTTCCAGGTACCTGAATCCAAAACTCAAAAATGTTGAATGGTTTCTCAGCCTTTTGACAAACATGAAGTATAAAAACTACAAAACTTGAACACGAAGATGGCCCAATAATCAATATCCAAATGATGCTAGAAGAAAATAAGTCCTCTGAATTAAAAGAAAACATAAATGACATTACAAACCAAGTGGACTTAACACACATGGACAGAATATTCCATATAGCAGGAACTGAAGATTACACATCCCTCTCAAGTGCACTAGGTATTGTCTGAGTTTTCTGAGCTATACAGCAAATTCCTTTTGGCTATCTATTTGACATATGGTAATGGGAGTTTCCTGGAGAAGGCAATGGCACCCCACTCCAGTACTCTTGCCTGGAAAATCCCATGGATGGAGGAGCCTGACTGAATGATTTCACTTTCACTTTTCACTTTTCAGCTTTGGAGAAGGAAATGGCAACCCACTCCAGTGTTCTTGCCTGGAGAATCCCAGGGATGGTGTCACACAGAGTCAGACACGACTGAAGTGACTTAGCAGTAGCAATAGCAGCAATGGAAGTTTCCATGTTACTCTTTCCATACAATTCACCTTCTCCTTCCCTCTCCCCAGGACCACAGTTTATTCTCTATGTCTGTTGCTCTGCAAATAAATTCTTCACTATCACTTTTCTAGATTCCATATATATGTGTTCAGTTCGGTCGCTCAGTCATGCCCGACTCTGTGACCCCATGAATCACCAGGGCTCCCTGTCCGTCACCAACTCCCGGAGTTTACTCAAACCCATGTCCATCAGGTCGGTGATGCCATCCAACCATCTCATCCTCTGTCATCCCCTTCTCCTCCTGCCCCCAATCCCTCCCAGCATCAGGGTCTTTTCCAATGAGTCAACTCTTCACATCAGGTGGCCAAAGTATTGGAGTTTCAGCTTCAGGATCAGTCCTTCCAGTGAACACCCAGGACTAATCTCCTCTAGGATGGACTTGTTGGATCTCCTTGCAGGGACTCTCAAGAGTCTTCTGCAGCACCATAGTTCAAAAGCATCAATTTTTTGGCGCTCAGCTTTCTTCACAGTCCAACTGTCACATCCATACACGACCACTGAAAAAACCATAGCCTTGACTAGATGGGCCTTTGTTGGCAAAGTAATGTCTTTGCTTTTTAATATGCTATCTATGTGTTAGAACACCATATTTATCTTTCTCTTTCTGACTCACTTCACTCTGTATAATAAGTTCTAGGTCCATCCACTTCGTTAGAACTGACTCAAATGCTTTCCTTTTTATGGCTGAGTAATATTAATATTCCATTGTGTGTATAATTAATATTCCATTGTGTGTATATACATCAACTACTTTATCCATTCATCTGTCAATGGACATCTAGGTTGCTTCCATACAATGGGATACATGCGTCTCTTTCAATTTTGGTTTCCTTGGGATATTTGCCTAGGAGAGGGATTGCTGGGTCAAGTGGTGGTTTTTACTCCTAGTTTTTTTTTAAGGAATCTCCATACCATCTTCCCTAGTGGTTGTATCAATTTACATTCTCATCAAGAGTGCAGGAAGATTCACTTTTTTTCCACACCCTTTCCAGCATTTATTATTTGTAAACATTTTGATGAGGTTCATTCTGACCAGTGTGAGGTGATATGTCGGTGTAGGTTTGATGTACATTTCTCAAATAAATGAGGGATGTTGATCATCTTATCATGTGTGGTTAGCCATCTGTATGTCTTCTTTGAGATATGTCTTTTTAGGTCTTTTCCTCACTTTTTGATTGGGCTGTTTGTTTTTCTGGGATTGATTGTATTTGTATACTTCGGGAATTAATCCTTAGTCAGTTGTATCAGTTGCTATTATTTTCTCCCATTCTGTGGGGTGCATTTTCATCTTACTTATAGTTTCCTTTGCTGCACAAAAGTTTTTTTTTTTGTTGTTGTTTAATCAAGTCTCACTGGTTTACTTTTGTTTTTATTTCCATTACTCTATGAGGTGATTCATAGAGTATCTTGTTTTGATTTATGCCAAGTGTTCTGCCTATATTTTCCTTTAAGATATTGATGGTTTCTGGTCTTACGTTTAGGTCTTTCATCCACTTTGGGTGTATCTTTGTGTATGGTGTTAGGAAATGTTCTAATTTTATTCTTGTATATGTAACTGTCCAGTTTTCCCAGTGCCATTTATTGAATAGGCTGTCTTTCCTGCATTGTATATTTTTGCCTCCTTTGTCAAAAATAAAGTGCCCATAGGTGCATGGGTTTATTTTTGGACTTTCTATCTTGTTCCACTAGTCTATATTTCGGTTTTTGTGCCAGTTTCCATACTGTCTTGATGACTATAGCTTTGTAGTTATAACTGGAAATCAGGAAGCTTGATTTCTGCAGCTCCATTCTTCTCTCAAAACTGCTTTGTCTGTTAGGGGTCTTTTGTGTTTCCATATGAATTGTGAATTTTTCTTCTTGCTCTCTGAAAAATGTCACTGGTAATATGATAGGGATTGCATTGATCTGTAGATGGCATTTGATTTTATAGTCATTTTCAAAATATTGTTTCTTCCTATCCAGCAACATGGAATATCTCTCCATCTGTTTATGTCACTTTTTATTTCTTTCATAGTGTCTTGTAATATTCTGTGTACAGCTGTTTCATCTCCTTAGTTTATTCCTAGATGCTTAATTATTTTTTGTTGTGATAGTGAACGGGATTGATTTCTTAATTGCTCTTTCTGATTTTTCGTTGTTAGTATGTAGAAATGCAAGTGATTTCTGTGTATTGATGTTCTATCCTGCAACTTTGCTAAATGCACTGTCTAGCTCTAGTAATTTTCTGATACTATCTTTGGAGTTTTCTATGTACAGTATTACGCCATTTGCAAACAGTGACAGTGTTATTTCTTCTTTTCTAATCTGGATTACTTTCTTTTTCTTCTCCAATTAATACAGCTAGGACTTCCATAACTATGTTGAGTAATAGTGGTGAAAGTGGATACCCTTATCTTGTGCCTGATCTTAGGGGCAAATATTTCAGTTTTTCACCATTGAGAGTAATGTTTGCTGTAGGTTTATCATATATGGCCTTTACTATGTTGAGGCAAGTTTCTTCTATGCCCAGTTTTCAGAGAGTTTTAATCATAAATAGGTACTGAATTTTGTCAAAGCCTTTTCCTGCATCTATTGAGATGGTCATATGGATTTTATCTCTCAATTTGTTAATATGGGCACCATATTGCTTGATTTCCATATATTGAAGAATCATTGTATCCCTGAAATGAAGTTCATTTGATCATGGTGTATGAGCATTTTGATGTGTTGCTGAATTCTGTTTGCTAAAACAGAGGATTTTTGCTTCTATGTTCATTAGTGATATTGGACTGTAGTTTTCTGTTTTTAGGTTGTCTTTGGCTCCTTTTGGTATGAAGTTGATGGTGGCCTCGTAGAATGAATTTAGAAGTGTTCTTTCCTCTCCAATTTTTTGAAAGAGCTTTAGAAGGATAGGCATTACCCTTTCTCTAAATTTTTGAAAGAATTCACCTGTGAAGTCATCTGGTCCTGGGCTTTTCTTTTTTGGGGAGATTTTTTATCACAACTTCAATTTTAAGTGTTTGTAATTGGGCTGTTCATAATTTCTATTTCTTTCTGGTTCAGTCTTGGAAGATTGAAATTTTCTAAGAATCTGCCCATTCCTTCTAGGTTATCTATTTTATTGCCATAGAATTGTTCATAATAGTTTCTTATAATCATTTGCATTTCTGCATTGTCTGTTGTAACCTCTAATTTTTCATTTCTAATTTTCTTGAGTTGATTCTTCTCTCCCTTTTTTTTTTTTTCTTTTTCTCAATGAGTCTGGCTAAGGGTTTGCCAATGTTGTTTATCTCCTCAAAGAACCAGCTTTTAGTTTTATTCATCTTTATTATTGCTTCTTTCTTTTCCATTTATTTCTGCTCAGAACTTTATAAATTCATTCCTTCTACTACTTTTTTAAAATTTATTTTTCTTTTTCCAATTGCTTTAGGTGTAAAGTTAGGTTGTCTATTCAATGTTTTTCTTATTTCTTGAGGTAGGATTGTATTGCTATAAAATTCTCTCTTAGAACAGCTTTTGCTGCATCCCGCTGGTTTTGAGTTGTCATGTTTTTATTGTCAGTTGTTTCTAGACATCTTTTGCTCTCCCTTTTGATTTCTTCTGTAACTTTTCAGGTATTTAGAAGCGTGTTGTTTAATCTCCACATGTTTGTGTTGCTTACAGTTTTTGTTTTTTGTAAGTGATATCTATTCTCATACCATTGTGGTTGGAGAAGATGCTTGATATGATTTCAATTTTCTTAAATTCACTGAGGATTTATTTGTGACACAAGATGTGATCTATCATGGATAGTGTTCCATGTGCCCTTGAGAAGAAGGTGTATTCTTCTGTATTTGGATGGGATGTCCTGAAGATATCAAAGAAATCCATCTCATCTAATGTGTCATTTAAGACTTGCACTTCCTTATTTCTTTTCTGTTTTGATGATTTGCCCATTTGTGTGAATGGGGTTTTAAAGTCTCCTACTATTAGTGGGTTACTGTAAATTTCTCCTTTTATGTCTGTTAGTGTTTGCCTTATGTATTGTGGTGCTCCTATCTTGGTTGCGTAGATATTAACAATTGTTATATCCTCTTGTTGAATTGATCCCTTGATCATGATACAGAATTCTTCCATATTTCTTGTAATCTTCTTTATTTTAAGGTCTATTTTGTTTTGTATGAGGATAGCTACTCCAGCTTTCTTTTGCTTCCCATTTGTGTGAAACATATTTTTCTTTCACCTCACTTTTAGTCACATGTGTCTTGAGGCTTGAAGTGGGTTTCTTGTAGACAGCATATATATTGGTCTTGTTTTTGTACCCAATCAGCAGTCTGTGTCCTTTGGTTGGAGCATTTAATCCGTTTATATTTAAAGTAATTATTGATACATACATACATACATATATGTTCCTATTGCCATTTGCTAACATTTGGGGTAGATTCTGTACTTTTTTCTTCTGTTGTATTTCTTGACAATAAAACTCCATTATTCATTTGCTATAGAGCTGGTTTGGTGGTACTGAATTCTCTTACCTTGTTCTCATCTGAAAAGTGTTTGAATTCTTCATCAATTTTAAGTGACACCCTTGCTGGGTACAGTAATCTTGGTTGTATATTTTTCCCTTTTAGTACTTGAAATAAATCTTTCCCTTCTGGCCTGCAGGTTTTCTGCTGAATGATCAGCTGTTAAGCGTTTGGGCTTTCCCTTGTATGTTACTTGTTGCTTCTCTATTCCTGCTATTAATATCCTCTCTTTGGGTTTAGCCTTTGTTAGTTTGATTAATATGTGTCTTGATGTGTTTCTCCTTGGATTCATCATGAATGGTCTCTTGGTGCCTCTTGGACTTGATTGGCTACTTCCTTTTCCATGTTGGGAAATTTTTTTACTATAATCTTTAAAAAAAATGTTCTCATACAGTTTCTTTATCTCATCTTCTTCTGGGACCCCTATAATTCTAATGTTGGTGCATATCATACATTCCCAAAGGACTCTGAGACTGTCCACAGTTCTTTTCTTTATTCTGCTCTTCAGAACTTATTTTCAACTTTTTAATCTTCCAGCTCACTAATTCATAATTCTGCTTCAGATATTCTGTTACTGATTCTTTCTAGAGTATTATTTTTTATTTCAGTGATTATGTGTTTGTCTTTGTATGCTTATTTTTTAATTCTTCTAGGTCTCTGTAAACTGATTCTTACTTTTTCTCCATTTTCTTTTCAAGGTTTTTTTTTTTTTTTTTATCATCGTTTCTATCATTTTTCTGAATTATTTTTCAGGTTACTTTCTGATTTCATATTCATTTATTTGGACTTCTGAGTTTCTAATTTTTTTTCTCTCTTTTATTTTTGCATTATTCCTCTGCTTTTTTTTTTTTTTTTTTGAGTTATTGTTTTTGAGGTCCCCATTTCCCAGGAAGGCTGAATTCTTTCTTCCATTTGATTTTTGCCCTCCTGAAGTTGGCACAGCTGTTTCTGATGAGCATTGTATAAAGTGAGACACATGCTGAGTTTGTGTGTGTGTGTTTGTTTGTTTGTTTTCCTTCGATGGGCAAGGCTGAATGAGGTAGCACTCCTTTCTGCTGATGATTGGCTTGTTGTTTTTTTTGTTTGTTTGCTCTTTAAATGAGGTGTTCTGCACAGGGTGTTATTGATGGTTGAGTTATGCCAGGTCTTATATTCAAGTGGTTTCCTTTGTGTGAGTTCTCACTACCTGATACCCCCTAGGGTCACTTCTCTGGTATTCTAGGGTCTTGGAGTCAGTGCTCTCATTCCAAAGGCTCAGGGTATGATCTCTGGTCAGGAACGAGGATTCCACAAATGGTTTGTTATGGCATTAAGGGAGAGTAAAACACATATCTAAAAATGAGAAACCAATGACGAACCTCAGAGAAATGGCAGCTACAAAATCAGACAAATAATAATTAAAATAATAAAACGTACACATATCCATATACAGATATGAACACAGTAAAAGCATTCCAACAAAAATAAAGTAGATCTGGGGAACAAAGGAAATAAAAAATTATATTTACCAGTTAAGAACAAAATGTAGCTAAGCATAAAATGGAAAACAAAATTAAATAAAGGTGCCAAGTGAGGAATAAAGAAATGCAAACCAAAGTAACAAATATGTTGAGAGAAACAAAAAGAAAGTAAGAAATAATAAACATTCAAAAATTTCAAGACGTAGATGGAGATTTATATACATTACAGTTTAACTGAAAGGGGAAAAGAAAAATAGGAAAGGGAAATGAAGGAATAAATGTAGAAAAATAAAATATGTCTTAAAATTTTAAATTACAAAAGAGAGATTTTAAAAAATCAAGGAAAAAGAAAGAAAAAAAGGTGGAGGGGGGATAGTTTCACAGAACAGCAAAACACCAATGTAGAGGCATAGGTTTATAACAATGATATGAAGTGTGATTCAATATACACATATACATATTCACCCATAGTGAAAGAGGTGGGAGGGGTTTCAGGATGGGGAACACATGTACATTCATGGCTGATTCATGTCAATGTATGGCAAAATAAACTACAGTATTGTAAAGTGATTAGCCTCCAACTAATAAAAATAATTGGAGGAAAAGGGACTGAGAGAAAGAGCAAGACATCAAAGAAGAAGAAGACTGAAGGGACCAGAAGAAATGCTGAAAACTATAATTCAGGAAATTAAAAAAAAAGAAAAGGATTTGAAGTTACTTATTATATACTTAAAAATATTGATCCACAATGACTAACACCAAGGTATTGTAGTGTACTGGGTTTAAAGAAAAATAAAACATTTGACTATCTAGAAAGAAGAAAGGAACACATGATTTGCAAGTCATTTTAATTAGATAATTATCAGACTTCAAGAGCAACACTTTATGCTCAAAGAAAATAAGCTTATCTTAGTTATACTCTCAAGGAAAGAAAATGAGTCAAGCATTTTGTACCTAACAAAACTGACTTACAAGTAAAAAGGGCACAGGTACTCATTAGCCCTTTCTGAAGAAATCTACTAAAGAATCAGCTTCAGGTAATCATATGACCAGAAAGACATACAGTTTGTAAAATTGAGACTGGAAAACTATGCAGAAAAACCCTTAGGTTTTCAACAGATAACTTGTAGCAAAAATAAGCTTTGGATTAAAGGAGGCTTAAAAGACATACAAAAAAATATACAGGAGCAAGACTAGCATTATACAGTGCATATTTGACTGGTGAAACTGGAAAATGCAAGGAAATAATTACTGTAAACAAATAATGATTCCTTATAGAAGAAGAATGGGATTGCAATCAGGGTGGAGTATTTAGAAGTGTTTTGCCTTGTGGAGGGGAAGTTCAGGGACACTTTTACTTCTTGTAAAAGTGGTTAGATTGTTCACCTTTGAGTAATTCATTAAGCTGTGCATTTGTTTTCTGTACTTTTATATATTTGTACTTTCTTTCACAATAAAAATATTATTTTGAAAAAAAATCAAAATAGTCCAAAAAATTTAAGATTTGATTGACCTGGTGAACAAAGAAACAAAAAATTATACCTACCAGAACAAAACTAATTAAAGCACACATTGGATAACTAAAGTAAAGCAGCTTATACAGCTTGTACAGCTTTGGTCAATTGGGAATAAAACAGTGAAAATAAAACTAACAAATATGTTGAGAGAAAAGGAGAAAGAGTAAAGAAAGAAAGAATATATATGTGAAATAAAATAAAGGTAAATAAGGATGATTTATATACAATAAAAAAGAACAGTAGGGAAAGAAAACAAAGTATAGATATTAAAAAAATAATAGATTTACAAAACTAAAATTTAAAAAGAAAAAAGAAAAGAAAGAACAAAAAACTCCACGGTACTGCAAAAGCTCAATGTGGATGAAAATGTGGACAACAATAAAATGCGGGGCTGAGCAAAAAAAACCAAAAAACAAAAAAAAAAAAACTCTAAAGCTTAATTTGATTTCCTAGTGCCAATAAGATCAAAACCTACAACAGGGGGCAGGGGAAGGAAAAAAAAAATTCAAAAGAAGCTACAGAACAAGTTAGAAATTAGAACAATAAATGTTTTTCTTGAGGTATTACTCTCAGAATCCTTTCCCCTTCTGGGAATGTTACCTCCCTAGGATGATTTCCAACACTATATGGATCTCAGAACCTGCTGTGGGGGCTGCTCAGATCTAATCTGGTCCCATTCCTGTGCATTCTTGCCTCCAATGTCCCCAGTTATCAGAACCAGTGCACTTTCTTTTGTGGGTGCTCTCAATTGCCTTTTATATATTCCATAGACATAGAGTCTGCTGAGTTGATCATTTGGATTTAATCTATCACTTTTACAGCTTGTGGGGAGGTTCTGGGTCTTCTTAGCCACACTGCCCTGGGTTTCATTTGTGATTTTATTTCCCCCTTTACATGTGGGTTGTCCACTGGAGTTTAGCTCCTGAGGTTGCTCTGGAGGGCTTGAGTTTGCCCCTATGAGAGCCAGGTGTGGAAGTGGTGCAGTGGCTTGTGTCTCAGGAGTTCTGTCAGCACCAGGTATTCAGGGGTGTTATTGGTTAGGGCAAGAGGAAATACAGTTATCCAGAAGGGTATGGCCACCAGTATTGGCCAATATGCTCCAGTGTTCTTGCCTGGAAAATCCCCTTTCGGACAGAGAAGACTGACAGCCTATAGTCTACAGGGTCGCAAAGAGTCAGACGGGACCAAAGTAACCCTGCACACATAAACACAAGACTTCTTTTTGGTGACAGCTCTGATCCAGTAAGAGTTGAGCATGAAGGTGGTTCAGCTGCTTGTCTTGTGGGGATCCTGGCGGCACCAGTTGTTTAGGTACACCAGTGCCTCCACAGCAGAAGTTATGGCCCTATTAGAGTCTTTTTTTGAGCCTCATGTAGCTGGAGATCAGAAAGCCTTTGTCCAGTTTTTCTCCATTACTCCTCTGATTCAGGCACTTAGAGGGATCCCTTGCCTGGGGTCCTCTCTGTTTCATGTGTCAGGCACACAGACAGGCCCCCCTGACTAGGGTCGTACTCAGTACATCAGCACATCAGGCACATCCCACTTTATATGGGATCTTACGCTGTAGTTCAGTGTGTCAGGGGGTTGATGGGTCAATCTATCTATTGTTAAGCTGCCGATGCTAGTGTGTGGAGACAGAAAGGCTATGGCGATGGCTCCATATATATATACATGACTCAGCCGTATTGCCTTGCTTCCATGGCTTCCTGGCTTTCCTCCACAGGCGTTTCCCACCACAATCTTCTCCCTCTCATCCCCTCAATCTGTCTCCCTGCAGTCAACAGCAGCCCTCACAGTGGGCTCCACAATTGCTCCACAATCTTTAAACTTCAGCTTCCAGGTGCTACCCCTTCCAGGAGACCTGTATCTCTGCCTGGCTTATGTATGGCTGCAGCAAAAACTGTCTGAGTCTCATTCCATTTAGGTTGCTCTAGATCAGCTATTCCACTCTCAGCCTTTAATAGTTCTCCTCTGACTCAGAAAATTGTCCTGCTGTGGGGATCATGCCCCTGCTTCATTTCCCCCACCCCCCCCAAGGGCAGGTCCAGTCATACTAACACTCCTGGTTAACCCTTATTTCCTTCATCCTACCAAATTTTGTGCGGTTCTCTATATTGTTCTGCACCTGTCAGGTACTCCTCTTTGCTCTCAGCTGGTGTTCTGCATGCACTTCTGTGTCGGAAGGTGTATTCCTAATGTATTCATGGACAAAGATATACTGAACATCCACCTACTCCTCCATCATCTTGTTCTCTACCATGTCTCTACTTTTTAATATGGTGTGTAGATTAGTCATATATTTTCATCCAAGAAACAAGGGCCTTTTATTATCATGTCTACAGTCAGAGGCACAGTGATGTTGGAGGTTAAGAAAATATAACCTGTCAGTGATTCCATTTTATCTCCATTGATATGGCTTGAAATGATGGTACCAAATGGCATGATCTTAGCTTTGGAATACTGAGTTTTAATCCAGCTTTTCAACTCTGCTCTTTCACCTTCATAAAATCACTCTTTAGTTCATGTTTTCTTTTTGCCTTTTGGGTGGTGTCATCTGGATAAATAAAACTATTGATGTTTCCCACAGAAATTTTGTTTCCAGCCTTCAAATAAGCAGGGTGAAAATATATAGTCTTGATATAACCCTTTGCCCATTTATCAAACAATTTACTGTTCCATGTTTGAGTCTAACTGTATTGAACTGCACACACATATCTCAGGAGACAGGTAAGGTGGTCTGATTTTCATATCTCATTAATTTTTTTTGTGATCCACAATATCAAAACTATTAGCAGAGACAATGAGGCAGATATAGATTATTTTAATTAATTTCCTTTCTCTTCTATCCAAACACCCATTAGTGCTAAGTTGCTTCAGTCATATCCAACTCTTTGTGACCCTATGGGCTGTAGCCCGCCAGGATCCTCATCCATGGGATTTTCAGGGCAAGAATACTAGAGTGGGTTGCCATTTCCTTCTCCAGGGGATGTTCCCAACCCAGGGATCAATCATGCTTCTTCTACATTGGCAGGTAGGTTCTTTACCACTAGCGCCATCTGGGAATCCCAAACATCCATTCAGTCTAGTACAGTTCAGTCCTCAGTCATGTGCAACTCTTTGCGACCCCATGAATGGCAGCACACCAGGTCTCCCTGTCCATCACAAACTCCCGGAGTTTACTCAAACCCATGTCCATCAAGTTGGTGTTGCCATCCAGCCATCTCATCCTCTGTCGTCCCCTTCTCCTCCTGCCCCCATCTCCTCCCAGCATCAGGGTCTTTTCCAATGAGTCAACTCTTCACATGAGGTGACAAAATTATTGGAGTTTCAGCTTCAGCATCAGTCCTTCCGATGAACACCCAGGGCTGATCTCCCTTAGGATGCACTGGTTGGATCTCCTTGCAATCCAAGAGACTCTCAGAGCCTTCTCCAACATCACTGTTCAAAAGCATCAATTCTTTGGCCCTCAGCTTTCTTCCCTGTCCAACTCTCACATCCATACATGACCCCTGGAAAAACCATAGCCTTGACTAGACGGACCTTTGTTGACAAAGCAATGTCTCTGCTTTTTAATATGCTCTCTAGGTTGATCATAACTTCCCTTCCAAGTGTAAGCATCTTTTAGTTGCATCACTGCAATCACCATCTGAAATCATTTTGGAGCCCAGAAAAACAGTCTGACAGTTTCCACTGTTTCCCCATCTATGTCTTATGAAGTGATGGGACCAGATGCCATGATCTTAGTTTTCTGAAATGTGAGGTGTAAGCCAACTTTTTCACTCTCCACTTTCACTTTCATCAAGAGGCCTTTTAGTTCCTCTTCACTTTCTGACATAAGGTTGGTGTCATCTGCATATCTGAAGTTATTGATATTTCTCTCAGCAATCTTGATCCCAGCTTGTGCTTCTTCAAGCCCAACATTGCTCATGATGTACTCTGCATATAAGTTAAATAAGTAGGGTGACAATATACAGCCTTGACATACTCCTTTTCCTATTTAGAACCAGTCTGTTGTTCCATGTCCAGTTCTAACTGTTGCTTCCTGACCTGCATACAGGTTTCTCAAGAGGGAGGTCAGGTGGTCTGGTATTTCCATCTCTTTCAGAATTTTCCACAGTTTACTGTAATCCACACAGTTGAAGGCTGCAGAAGCACGCTGGCTGCAAAGGACCACACAGAAGTGTGGCTGTGAGGAGATACCCCTCGCCCGAGGTCAGAGGCAGCAACTGAGAGTGCCAGGCTGTGAGAGCACAGGAGCAGCCCAGAGGAGCTACCTCACGTTGGATGTCAGGGGCAGCCACCGAGAGGAGAAACCCAACCTCCAAGGAGCAGCAGCTGTGCTGGCCCAGGAGGGTCGAGAGGAGCAGCTCCCTGTTCAAGGTCAGGAAGGGTGGCTGTGAGGAGATACCCCTCGTACAAGATAAGAAGAAGCCATAAAGAGATATCCCACCTCCAAGGTAAGAGAAACCCAAGTAAGATGGTAGGTGTTGCGAGAGGGCATTAGAGGGCAGACACACTAAAACCATAATCACGGAAAACTAGCCAATCTGATCACACAGATCACAGTCTTGTCTAACTCAATGAAATTAAGCCATGTCATGTGGGGCCACCCAAGATGGATGGGTCATGGTGGAGAGGTCTGACAGAATGTGTTTCACTGGAGAAGGGACTGGCAAACCACTTTGGTATTCTTGCCTTGAGAACCCCATGAACAGTACGAAACACCCATTAACATGCACCTATTAAGATTAAATCATTACCTACACATCCCTAGTCTTTTTGGCTGTTGTTTTGTTTTGTTTTTCTATTTCAAGTAGTCAGCTATCAACTGGTACTTTCCTTGGAACTTGCCCCAGAAATGGAAAATCATTTTGTTCTCATTTTCTTTTTTTCAAACAATTAGGTGTAATTTACCTAGTATGCATATAGAAAGTTTCCTTGACCTGAAGTTTATCTTGAAGCACTATAAAATAGCCATTCATTGAAAGAAAGCCTCATTCTACTCTTAATTATTTCAAAATAGAAATAATCATCTTCATAGATGACATGTAACTGTATTGTTCAAACTAGACAATTGTAGGAATTTTTTGACATTAGCCAACATAAATTTATCTTTGTTATCCTACATAGTCTAACACTTATTTGGTAGATCAGTTGCAACTAGGATTATTTTCATATAATGAAGATGGTTGGTGAGTTGACCTTTAAGGAGAGGCAGAATAAATATCAGGCATCATTGGCCCTGGGAACCATGAATTACCTGCCTGTTGCAGGTTAGGAAAAGAACCATGATGGAGTGACATATGACCATACCTAAATGGAAAGGTAGAAATCTCTACCATCAGTCCCAAATAACTATTCTGTACTGGAGACACGATATGGTATGCAGAAGTAGTCAGCAGGAAAATTTTCAATGCAGCCATTTGCTTGAATGCAGCTGCAAGAGGAGAGTGGAATAGCCGCATAAAAACTCAATATTAAAAAAACTAAGGTCATAGCATGTGTTCCATTATTTCAAGGCATATCAATGGAGAGAGAATGGAATCATTGACAGATTTTATTTTCTTGACCTCCTATAACTTTGCAAGCAGTGAGTGCAGCCACGAAACTAAAAGACATTTGCTCCTTGGACAAATAGCTCTGACAAATCTTGACACCATATTAGAAAGCAGAGAGATTGCTGACAAATATGCAATAGTCAAAGATATGACTTTTCCAGTAGTCATGTTTGAAGGTTAGAGCTGGAAAAGACCCCAGGACCTGAATAAAAAGTTTTACTCTTTTTCAACTATGGGCCTGGAGAAGACTCTTGAGTGTCCCGTGGACAGCAAGGAGATTAAACCAGTCAATCCTGAAGGAAATCAGCCGTGACTAATCGGGGAAAGAGTGATGACGAGACTGAAGTGCAAACACTCTGGCCAACTGAGGCCAAGAGCTAAATAATTGGGAAAGAACCCTGATACCTGGAAAGATTGGGGGCAGGCTTAGGGTTAGGGTTAGGAGAAGGGAATGACAGAGGATGAGATATCTGCAAAGCATCACCAACTCAAAGGATATGAGTTTGAGCAAACTCTGGGCGATTTGAAGGACAAGGGAGCCTGGCGTGCTGCAGTACATGGAGTCCGAAAAAAGAGTCCGAAAAAAATGAGCAACTGAAAAACATCAAAAAATTGGTATTGGCAGGGATTGGGGGATGGATCATAAAGCATGTTAACTCTCTCATTGTACATGGGATGGTAAGTGAAATTGAGGACTATTAGAAATCGCAAAGCTCTTATCAGCTTACTTCCTTTTCTCCCTCAAAATGTACTGTCAGAAGGTGATTTGAGAGCTTTCCAGTGAGAGAGAACCTCTGTGGGGTCGTGCTGTATCCTGAGGTGAAAACCTTACCCCACATGCCACTTGGATCTACAAGCTTGGTCTTATGCAGTGGCAGGATTGCCTCTAAATGTCTGTTAGACTGTTCCATCTTCTGAGGTGTTAACTGGTCTGGTATGTGATCTTAGAAAGGGGGTTGAAGGTTAAGAAAAAGAAAAAAAACACATTAAAGCTTCTCAATCAAGCTTTGTAGTACTGGAAGCAGCTTCTTTGACTTGGGCATCCTAGTAACCTTAAGAAATACTTAGGTGGAATTACATTACTGAGCATGGAAGGAGGTCTGCCACTGGCTCCATTTTGACTTTCCACTTGCATTCTCTGTGAATAGGCCATTCTTCTCTTAATGCTGCAGTTTTGTCTTCAGATGATGACTGAGAATTGGGAAAATGAGTGAATGCATATGAAAGCCCCATAATACTGAGGACAGTGATTACAATGTTCTCCACTTCAGTAGAGTCAGCTCTCAAGATTTGTAGCATTTTAATATAAGGAGTATCAATAAGTCTGCAAAAAATTATACTCATAAAACTCTTATTGGCTGCTGCCCACATAGAATTGAATTGAAGCCAGCAGTCCTGTATAGTCAGCATATTATCAGTGGGTTGACATGTCGACATTGAAGGTATTAGGTAAGAAGTATGTGGACCACGTTATAACTCCTTCTATTTTAACTGTCTTTCTGATACTCTTGGGCAAGGTTATGCATGTTTCACTTGTGGGAACAGAATTCCTGATTTCATCCTTAGTTTCATTTGATTCTCGAGTGTTCTTCATTATTGGTGAGTGTCAGCTTCCCTGTTCCCTATTATGTCTTAACAGTACCTTGTTATCAAGGAAGAGAGAGAGTATCCATTACAGGTGGCCTGGTTGAAACTCCAGGTGTCTACTTAGCCTTCCCTGGTACTGCCATAGTAGAGGATGGGTATTTGGTTATTGCCAGATATAATAAAGTCTAAGGTCGTCTACTCAACTTTTGCTGAGCTGACTGGGAGAGTACCACAGTTTACCTGTGTGTGGATGAAATGTCTTGGTTATTATCTAAATGTTTTGCATTTTGTAACTCATCCTTTTGTCTTGAACTTTGAATACAGACTTTTGTAAGAGAATTTTAAATTGTGCCTATTTGTATTTGTGTTAACCATTTCTACATGCATAAATCTATAATTTTTCAAGGCAAAAATAAATTCCAGATAGACATTAACAAACACATTCTTACTCCAATATACACATAAGGCACGGTCACAATTTTATATGCCAGAATAACAAATAAAAAACGAAAATAAAAGCCAGGGTTCAAACTTGGGATCACTGTGGATCCCACAGAATTTCTCTGCTACTTGTTTCTAGACAAAGTGATGGAAATTATTTTTGTAGTTGAATGATTTCACACTAGTGACACCCTAAATAAGAATACTTTAAAAGATAATCCTTTGTTTGGAATCTCAGGCTATCTTATAATAGCTTGCATGTAAGATTATTCTCTGACTTGGTTAAATTAAAACCATGCTGTAGGGAATCAAAGTTGAAGTCATACGGATCGCTCCTGCATACCAGAGTCCAAACATGAATAGCCCAAAGTGAAACACCCTACAACATATATTAATGAAACACTGAAAAATTAAACACAAAAAGAAAACATTAAGATTGAGCAAGGGAAAAGACATAAATAACATATAGGTGGATCCCCCTAAGGATAGCAGCTGATTTTTCAGTAGAAACTCTTCAGGCAAAAAGAGAATATTTGCACATTTCCAACTGATGGAAGAGTCAAATCGGCAACTGGTAATCTCATTCATATATGAAGGAGAAATTAAAAGCTTTAGGAAAACTGAGAGAATCCATCACATCGAAACTGTTGAACTGTTAACATACTGTTAAACTGAGGCTGTGAGTTCATATGCCATTAGATGTGGAAAACTCATCAGTAGCTATGAAATTGGAAAGGACAATTTTCATTCCAACACCAAAGAAGGGCAATGCCAAAGAATGTTCAAACTAGCATGCAATTGTGCTCCTTTCACATGCTATCAAGGTAACCTTCAAAATCCTTCAGCTGTATATGAACCAAGAACTTCCAGATGTGCAAGCTAGACTTGGAAAAGACAGAGGAAACAGAGGATAAATTGCCAATATTCGTTGGATCCTAGAGAAAAAAGGGAATTCCGGGGGGGAAAAATTAATTCTGCTCAGTGACTCCACTAAAGCCATTGACTAAAGATCATGAAAAAGATCATGTGGGCAATTCCTAAACCGACAGGAGTATCAGACCTGTCTCCTGGTAAATGTGTATGTGGGTCAAGATGCAGTAGTTAGAACCAGACATGGAACAATTGACTAGTTCAAAACTGGAAAGCGAAGTGACAAAGCTATATATGGTCACTATTCTTATGCTAAATATATAGAGAGTTTATTAGGCAAAATACCAGGCTGGATAAATCACAAAGCTGGAATGAAAGTTGCTGGGAAAACCACGGAACAGTCTCAGATAAACAGATGGTATCTCTCTAAAAATAGAAAATGAAGAGGGACTGAAAAACCTTTTGATAAGGGTGAATAAAGAGAATAAAAAACCTTGCTGAAAACTCAACATTCAAAAAACAGAGATTTTGGCATCTGGTCCCATCACTACTTGGCAAATAGAAAACATGGGAAATATAGAAGCAGTGCCAGAGTTAATTTTCTTGGTCTCCAAAATCCCAGCGAATGGTGACGGCAGTCATCAAATTAAAAGACACTTGTTTCTTGGAGGAAAATCTATGACAAATCTAGACATTGTATAAATAAGAAGACACATCTCCTTACAACAAAGGTTCCCACAGTCACAAACCCCTATGGTTTATCCAGTAATCATGTGCAGATGTGAGAGCTGAAACATAAAGAAAGCTGAAGAATTGGTGTCTTTGAACTGTGATCCTAGAGAAGATACTCAAGGGTCGCTTTACTGTAAGGAGATCAAAGCAGTCATTCCTAAATGAAATCAAGGCTGAATAATCATTCGTAGGACTGATGATGTTTAGCCCACCTGATGTAAAGGCCAACTCATTGGTAAATGCTGGGGAAGATTGAGAACAGTCAGGGAAAGGAGTAAGAAAGGATGAGCTGGACGGATGTCATCACCAATTCAATGGACATGCATTTGAGAAAACACTGGGAGAGGAAGAAGAGGGAGTCCCGTCATGCTGCAGTCCATGGAGTCACAAAACAGTTGGACAAAACTGAGTGAATGAACAACAAAACCAGAGTCTCTAGAGCTATTTAAAATCACTCTAAAATGCATTTAGTAAAAGAAATAACAAATAACCATTAATGTGTTATATTAAAAGGTGGCAAATGGATTTTTTTTTATATATGGCAACTACAGTCTGTCAAGGAGATAATACTTAGAATTGAATAGATTTTAAGAATTAGGTTGCAAGCAAAATTTTATGGAGTCAATAAGCAATATAGTGACATGGTTACCACATAAAGTAGACAAAGCAGACTTTAAATCCAAAATGATATGAGGGATAAGACATAATATTTCATTATGTTTTATCAGTTATATATTTTGCCATATTATTTTTACATTGATACAAGGGCATATTAACTGAAATATGCATATAGGATTTATAAACATATATTCACCTCCCCAAAGAGTTCCAGGTACCTGAATCAAAAATTGAAAACTTTTCAATTATTTCTCTGCCTTTTGGCTAATATGAACTGTAAAAACTAAAAAAAAAAAAAAAAAATTGAGCGAGAAGTACAGCCCAAAAATACATATCCAAATAATGGTGCAATAATCTAAGACCACTGTGGGAAGAGAAAACTTCAGTGATAAGATTAACCTTGTGGACTTAACACACATAGACAGAACATTCCACCCAACAAGGACAGATTATCCATCCCTCTCGAGTGTACTTGGAATATTCTCCAGAATATTCTTGAGGGTTGAGTTTATATTAAGCCATAAAACAAGCCTTTTAAAGTAAATCATAACAAATATGTTTCTGACATCCTAGAAATGTACATTTAAATTACTAATTGGAGGACTATTTGGAAAATGTAATCTGTGGAAAATTAAACAACACATTCCTAAGGAACCAATGAGTCAAAAAAGAAGTCACAGGGGAAATTAGAAAATATTCTGACGTGAATGAAAATGAAAACACAACATACCCAAATCATCACATACAGGAAAAGCAGAACTCATATGTATTTAAGTTTACATTAAAGGGAAGCTCTCCAATCCTGAGGATAAGCTTGTGTCTTCTACAGAAAAGGGAAAAAGAAGAAAAAAAAATCTAACCTCATAGCAAGAAAACAGAGGGAAACAATAAAGTTTAACATGGGAATAAAATAATATAAATACTAAAATACTATAAATACTTGACCATCTTGTCAAGGCTATGGTTTTTCCAGTAGTCATGTATGGATGTAAGAGTTGGACTCTAAAGAAAGCTGAGCATGGAAGAATTGATGCTTTTGAGTTGTCATGTTGAAGACTCTTGAGAGTCCCCTGGACTTCAAGGAGACCCAACCAGTCCATCCTAAAGGAGATCAGTCCTGAATGTTCATTGGAAGGACTAATGTTGAAGCTGAAACTCCAATACTTTGGCCACCTGATGCAAAAAACTGACTCTTTTGAAAAGACCCTGATGCTGGGAAAGATCAAGGGCAGGAGGAGAAAGGGACAACAGAAGATGAGATGGTAGGATGGCGTGACTGACTTAATGAGCATGAGTTTGGGTGGGATCCGCGAGTTGGTGATGTACAGGGAGGCCTGTTGTGCTGCATTTCATGGGGTCACAAAGAGTCAGACACAACTGAGCTACTGAACTGAACTGATCTGAAATACTAAACGAATAGAGAAACAACAAAAAGTAGCAACAACAACAATAATATAAGTGGAAAATATTAGGTAAACTGAACAAACAAGATGAGAGAAGATTTACAGAAATGAGAATGAATTAGATGCTATTGCTATGAAATCATACTAAACAAAGAGGAGTGTTGGGTACTTGGATAAGGCTTTATGCTAGCAAAAGACTTAAGTTATGTGAAACAGTAAAATTGCTGGGAGAACAGAGTGACTAAAGCAATTTTAAAAACTGGAAAATCTGAAAAGACTCATAATAAAGCATTGTAACAAAAGTTCTATCCATCCTGATTCCTCCTTTCATTCTTCAGAGTGGTCTTACAGAAATACTTGGGAAGTTGATCCTCAGGATTAAATCCTCCTCAGGATAAAACTCTTGCTGAATAAAACACAATTTCTCAACCTTTAGGCTATGAATTTTTCCCAGTCAATAGCACACATTTTAGAATTTCCAAATAAGTGATTCTTGTGTTGAACCGCAGCTTTCAACGTACGTTTACGAATTCCTACTTAACATGGTTTTTATTGTCAGTTTACCATTATTTATTAAAACTTGAATGAATTCATGTTTCCATAAACTGATGACATCAATTGGCAGCACTTTTAGAAACAATGACAAACAAATCAAGTGAAGGTACCCTTATGGCTACAGTTTAAATTTATTCTGGCTAATTTAACTCTGCATTTAAATTTTTTGCTTTTTGTTTTGTCGATACCTAATAAAGAGGTCTTTGGTATATATTTTACGTGACATGTGCACTGTGATGCCTTTCTTGTCAGTTGCTCAAGTTGGCCAAGAACTGATTTTCTTTTTCAATTTAAAAAATAATTTCAAATTGGAATATAATTGATTTACAATATTGTGTTAGTTTCTGCTATTCTACAATGTAGGTCAGCTATTGGTATATAGAGATGAGCCCCCCATTTGATCACCCACATCCTTCTTGAACCTCCTCTCCTACCCCACAACCAACTTCTCTAGGGCATCCCAGAGCACTGAACATCTTTTCACTAGCTGTCTACTTCATACTTGATATTATACATTTGTCAGTGCATCTTGCTCAATTCATTCACTCTCTCCTTTGCCCTCTGTGTCCAGAAGTTTGTTCTCTACCTCTGCATTTCTTTTCCCACCCTCTAAATGGGTTCTTCATTATCATTTTCCTAGATTTCACTTATGTGCATTAATAAAGAATATTGATCCTTCTCTTTCTGAATTACTTCATTCTGTATAATAGGCTCTAGTTCTATCCATATCTCTACAAGTCATCCAGTTGTGTTCCTTTTATGAATGAGTAACTTCCTATCCAATATATGTGCCTCAAATTCTTTATCCATTCCATGATATTTGAACACCTAGCTTGCCTTCCTATCTCAGCTACTGTTAAAGTTGTTGAAATGGATACTGGGGTACATATGTCTTTTTCAATTGTGGTTTCGTCTGGGTATATTCCAAATAGTGGGTTTGTTGGGTCGTATGGTAATTTTATTTCTAAGTTTCTAAAGAACTTGCTATGGTTATGCATCACAGTGCTATTTATTTACACTGCTAACAACAGTGGATTCCCATTTCTCCACACCATCTCCTTCATTTATTATTTTAAGATTATATATATTTTTTATTTCTTTACTTGGTTGCATCAGGCCTTATTTGTCACATGTGGTGTCTGGTTCCCTGACCAGACAGAACCCAGAACCCAGGGCTCAAACCTGGGACCCCTGCATTGGAACCATTCTGTCTCAGTCACTGGACCTCCAGGGAAATCCTCTCTTGTAGAATTTTATACTGATGGCCATTCAGAATGATATGTATTGTAATTTTGACTTGCATGCCTTTATTACTTTGAAATAGCTATTGCTCTGCTCAGTTTCTGGGAAGATTTTTTTTTTAAATCACAAATGCATGTTGAATTATATAAAAGGGTTTTTCAACATCTTTTGAGGTGATCCTATGGTGTTAATCCTTCAATATATATTGATATGCAGCTCCTGAAGAATGTTGGCATTTCTGGGATAAACACCACTTAATAATGGTGTTTAATAATTTTAAAGTGTTGTTGGGTTCTTTTACTAGTATTTTGTTGAGGAGTTTGGCATCTATTTTCATCCATGTGATATCGGTCAGTAATTGTAATTTTCTGTATTAACTTTGATTTTGTTATCAGTATGATGGTGACCTTGTAGGATGAGTTTGGGGGTTTTACTTCCACTGCAGTATCTCAGAAGAGTTTCAGAAATGCAGGTGTTAACACTTCTCTGAATGGTTCATAAATCTTACCTCTGAAGCCATCTGGCCCTTATAGTTAACTATAAAATTTTCAACACAATTTCACTATTAGTGTTTGTAATCACTGTGTTCATATTTTCTGTTTCATCTTAGTTGATTTTCCAAGAAGTTTCTGTGGCTTTCTGGTTCTACATTTTATTGGCTTATAGTTGTTTGTCGTAGTCTATAAGATTCTTTGTTACTTCTGTGGAATCAGTTATAGCCTCTCGTTTTTCACATCTAATTTTATTGATTTGTGTGTTCTCCCTTTTTTCCTTCATGAGTCTGACACGTGATTTATCTATTTTGTTTGTGCTCTTCTACTGCCCCTTTTTACTGTGGAAAATTCTAAGAGAGATGGGAATACCAGATCACCTGACTTGCCTCTTGAGAAACCTATACACAGGTCAGGAAGCAACAGTTAGAACTGGAAATGGAACAACAGACTGTTTCCAAATAGGAGAGGGAGTATGTCAAGGATGTATATTGTCACCCTGCTTATTTAATTTATATGTAGAATACATAATGAGAAATGTTGGACTGGAAGAAGCACAAGCTGGAATCAAGATTGCTGGGAGAAATATCAATAACCTCAGATATGCAGATGACACCACCGTTATGGCAGAAAGTGAAAATAAACTAAAGAGCCTCTTGATGAAAGTGAAAGAGGAGAGTGAAAAAGTTGGCTTAAATCTCAACATTCAGAAAACTAAGATCATGGCATCTGGTCCCATTTCTTCACGGGACATAGATAGGGAAACAGTGGAAACTCTAAGACTTTACTTTTTGGGGGCTCCAAAATCACTGCAGATGGTGATTGCAGTGATGCAATTAAAAGACGCTTACTCTTGGAAGGAAAGTTATGGCCAACCTAGAGAGCATATTAAAAAGCAGAGACATTACTTTGCCAACAAAGGTTCGTCTAGTCAAGACTATGGTTTTTCCAGTGGTCATGTATGGATATGAGAGTTGCATTCCTTCCAAGGAGTAAGCATCTTTTAATTTCATGGCTGCAGTCAACATCTGCAGTGATTTTGGAACCCAAAAAAATAAAGTCTGACACTGTCCCCACTGTTTCCCCATCTATTTCCCATGAAGTGATGGGACCAGATGCCATGATCTTAGTTTTCTGAATGTTGAGCTTTAAGCCAACTTTTTCACTCTCCTCTTTCACCTTCATCAAGAGGCTTTTTAGTTCCTCTTCACTTTCTACCATAAGGGTGGTGTCATCTGCAAATCTGAGGTTATTGATATTTCTCCCAGCAACCTTGATTTCAGCTTGTGCATCCAGCCCAGCGTTTCTCATGATGTACTCTGCATGTAAGCTAAATAGCAGGGTGACAATATACAGCTTTGATATACTTCTTTTCCTATTTGGAACCAGCCTGTTGTTCCATGTCCAGTTTTAACTGTTGCCTCCTGACCTGCATATAGGTCTCTCAAGAGGTGGGTCAGGTTGTCTGGTTCTCCTATCTTTCAGAATTTTCCACAGTTTGTCGTGATCCACTCAGTCAAAGGCTCTGGGATTGTCAATAAAGCAGAACTAGATGTTTTTCTGGAACGCTCTTGCTTTTTCATGATCCAGAGGATGTTGGCAATTTGATCTCTGGTTCCTCTGCCTTTTCTAAAACCAGCTTGAACATCTGGAATTTCACGGTGCACATATTGCTGAAGCCTAGCTTCCAGAATTTTGAGCGTTACTTTACTAGCGTGTGAGATGAGGGCAATTGTGCTATAGTTTGAACATTATTTGGGATTGCCTTTCTTAGGGATTGGAATGAAAACTGACCTTTTCCAGTCCTGTGGCCACTGCTGAGTTTTCCAAATTTGCTGGCATTTTGAGTGCAGCACTTTGACAGCATCATCTTTCAGGATTTGTAATAGCTCAACTGGAATTCCATCACCTCCACTAGTTTTGTTCATAGTGATGCTTTCTAAGGCTTACCTGACTTCACATTCCAGGATGTCTGACTCTAGCTGAGTGATCACACCATCGTGATTATCTGGGTTGTGAAGATACTTTTTGTACAGTTCTTCTGTGTATTCTTGCCACCTTTCTTAATATCTTCTGCTTCTGTTAGGTCCATACCATTTCTGTCCTTTATCAAACCCATCTTTGCCTGAAATGTTCCCTTGGTATCTCTAATTTTCTTGAGGAGATCTCTAGTCTTTCCCATTCGGTTTTTTTCCTCCATTTCTTTGTATTGATCACTGAGGAAGGCTTTCTTATGTCTCCTCGCTATTCTTTGGAACTCTGCATTCATATGGAAATATCTTTCCTTTTCTCCTTTGCTTTTCAGTTCTCTTCTTTTCACAGCTATTTGTAAGGCCTTCTCAGACAATCATTTTGCCTTTTTGCATGTCTTCTCCATGCGGATGGTCTTGATCCCTTTCTCCTGTACAATGTCAGGAACCTCTGTCCACAGTTCACGAGGCTCTCTGTCTATCAGATCTAGTCCCTTAACTCTATTTCTCACTTCCACTGTATATTCATAAGGGATTTGATTTAGGTCATACCTGAATGGTCTAGTGTTTTTCGCTACTTTCCCCAGTTTAAGTCTGAATTTGGTAATAAACAGTTCATGATCTGAGCCACAGTCAGCTCCCGGTCTTGTTTTTGCTGTTAGGTCCATCTAATTTATGTCGTTTATTGAGCCCATCTTTGTTTGAACTATTCCCTTGGTATCTCTAGTTTTCTTGAAGAGATCTCTAGTCTTTCCCATTCTATTGTTTTCCTAATTTTTATTTTATTTATTTACTTTTTCGTACTGATCACCGAGGAAGTCTTTCTTGTCTCTCCTTACTGTTCTTTGGAACTCTTATTCAAATGGGTATATCTTCCCTTTTCTCCTTTTTTTCACTCCTCCCCTCCCCCCTGGCTATTTGTAAGGCCTCCTCAGATAGCCATTTTACTTTTTTGCATTTTCTCTTGTGGGGATGTTCTTGATCCCTGTCTCTGTAAAATGTCATGAAACTTTGTCCATAGTCCATCAGGGACTCTAAGATCTAGTCCCTTAAATCTGTTTCTCCCTTCCACTGTATAATCATAAGGGATTTTATTTAGGTCCTATCTTAATGGTCTAATGGTTTTCCCCACTTTCTTCAATTTCAGTCTGAATTTGCCAATAAAGAGTTCATGATCTGAGCCATAATAGTCAGGTGCCATTCTTGTTTTTGTTTATGGTATAGAGCTTCTCCATCTTTGACTGCTAAGAATATAATCGCTCTAATTTTGGTGTTGGCCATCTGGTGATGGCCATGTGTAGACTCTTCTCTTCTGTTATTGAAAGAGAGTGCTTGCTATGATCAGTGCATCTGTTGGCAAAATTCTATTAGCATTTGCCCTGCTCCATTATGTACTCCAAGGGCAAATTTTCCTATTACCCAAGGTGTTTCTTGACTTCCTACTTTGCATTCCAGTCCCCTATAAAGAAAAGGACATCTTTTATGTGTGTTAGTTCTAAAAAAGATCTTGTAAAACTTTTTAATTTCAGTTTTTTTCTGCATTATTTGTCAGGGCATAAACCTGGATTATGGTTATAGTGAATGGTTTGCCTTCAAAAGGAATAGAGACCATTCTGTGATTTTTGAGATCACATCCAACTAGTGAAAGGTTGTTGCTGAATCATGAAAAGATACCAGGATTCTTGGCCTCCAGAGGAGAAGAATTCAATCCAGGGCCAGAGATGAGGCTTGATTGCTCAGAGCTTCTGTGTGATAAAGTTTTGTTAAAGTATAAAGGAGATAGAGAAAGTTTCTGACATAAGCATCAGAAGGGGCAGAAAGAGTATGCCCTTCCTAATGTTTGCAATGGAGTTATATACTCTCTAATTAGTTATTACAAAATCAAAAGAATCAAAAGATTGTCTAGGGGTTATAAAGATCTCACTAGACCTACTCCCATAATTTACATTTTAAGATAACAGAATTAGCCAGAAGATTTTTTTCCAGAGACTGTCCTCAATCATGATACATTATTGCTATATAATCCTAAGCAATGTAGAGGGGGAAATGTTTGTCCTTTCTTCCTCCTTGAGAATTCCAGACCCCTCTCTCCTTGGGGACCCCTGGACTTTTTATCAATCTGCCTTGGAATTGACTCTATCAATACTGCATTTTGGACTCTCTTGTTGACTATGATGGCTACTCCATTTCTTCTAAGGGATTCTTGCCCACAGTAGTAGATATAATGGTCATCTGAGTTAAATTCACCCATTCCAGTACATTTTAATTCACTGATTCCTAAAATATAGAGGGCCATCTCCTTTTGACCACTTCCAATTTGCCTTGGTTCATGGACATAACTTGCCAGATTCCTATGCAATATTGCTCTTTACAGCATCAGACCCTGCTTCTATCACCAGTAACATCCACAACTGGGTATTGTTTTTTCTTTGGGTCCTTTTCTTCATTCTTTCTGCAGTTATTTCTCCACTGATCTCCAGTAGCATAATGGGGGCCTCCTGATCTGAAGAGTTCATCTTTAAGTGTCATATCTTTTTGCCTTTTCATGCTGTTCATGGGGTTTTCCAGGGAAGAATACTGAAGTGGTTTGCCATTCCTTTCTCCAGTGGACCACATTTTGTCAGAACTCTCCACCAAGATTTGTCTGTCTTGGGTGACCGTTCACTTCATGGCTTAGTTTCATTGAGTTCTAAAAAGCTGTGGCCCATGTGATTAGATTGGTTAGGTCACAGTGATTGTGGTTTCAGTCTACTTGTCCTCTGATGCCCTCTCTCAGAACCTACTTAATGCAGTTTCTTAACTGCAGTCTTAATGCAGTTTCTCTTAACTTGGATGTAGAGTATCTTCACAGCTACTCCAGCAAAGTGTAGCCGCTGATCCTTACCTTGGACATAAGGTATCTCCTCATGGCTGCAACTACTGACCTTGGCCGTAGATATCGCCTCTCGGTTGCTCACCACTCCAGTTCCATGCAGCCACTGCTCACCACTCCAGCACAATGCAGCCACCACTCGCCGCTAAATCTCTATCCAGATCAGTAAGCAACAGTTAGAACTGGATAGGGAACAACAGACTCATTCCAAGTAGGAAAAGGAGTACAGTCAAGGCTGTGTATTGTCACCCTGCTTACATAACTTATATGCAGGGTGCATCATGAGAAACGTTGGGCTGGATGTACTAAGGCAATTTCCAGTCTCCGTTAAACTGCAGGAAAGCATTTAATTGTTATTTTATTGTATGACATTATAATCTAGGAACGATTGTTACCAAACAAATTTATCCTCCTTTTTTTGTGTTTTAAAATTAGAGCTGCTATTAAAGCAGTGTCGTCAGCCACTATCTTTTTGTCTGTAGCTGGAAGATGTATCCATTCTAGGGGTCCTGATTGCATTAATACACCAGTCGGAGCTGTAGGAGTAGGCAAGCACAAAAGCTGCCACACTTTACTTGTATCAATCCTATTTACATAACTACAGATACGGAAGCTGTTTCTTTATCAAGGGCTTGTCGAGCTTCAGGGGTCAGGCTCCTTTCGAAAGCTGGGTCAGAGTTACCGTGTAAGACATTAAACAAGGGCTTTAATTCAGCAGTAATGAATTTTACCTAAGGCCTAATCCAGTTAATATCTCCCAGCAAATTTTGGTAATCACTTAATATCACCAAATGACCTATTTTTTTTAATTGTAAGGGAACATGAGTCACCATTTTAGAGTACAGAACTTGCCCTAAATAAGTAACTGGGGGGTTTATTTGGGGGCAATTTGAAGGCTACAATATTGTAAAGCCTCTGTTAGATCATGCAACACTGATTGTAAGCAGTCCTGATCAGGATGTGCTATTAGGATATCATCCATATAATGAATTAAATATATCTGTTTATCTTTTATATGAAACCATGTACAAAAGACTTGAAAAGATTTAGAAGTGTATGCAGGGGCATTGTCAGGTATTAGACATTAGGATAACACAAGTCTAACAGTGAGGGGTTATTTTGGATAGAAGCAGAATGAGCTTTTACATGTACATAATTTTAAATAGCACTTATTTATTTTACTAAAATAACAAAGTTAAAACAAATATAAACCACTTAAAGGCAAAGAAATGCATAATCTGTTGTTGATAGATTTATTCTAAGAAAACTTTGTTCACTTCACAGAGAGAGTAGACTAAATTTCAGTCTGTTACCAATTTAGCAGACAGCAAACAAAGAACATTTTTTTTTTTTTTAAGTTAATCTTAGAGAATTTTTTTTTCTTATAAATCTTGAACTAGAGGTATTTTTCTAAAGCTATCAGTCAAACCATACAGGTTAATTGACAAAGTAGCCTGGTCATTGTTGTAACCTGTAACACTTGAACATGATAATTAAAACTATAACTGACAACATGTTACCAGGACATATCAATTTTCATGAATTTTCCATAATTTTTAGGATATCTACATAAGTAACAACAACTGTACAGTACAAACTGAGAAGATTTCGCACCATTCCAACAATCATTGCCATGCCATTTAACATGTCAAATGAATTCAGATAGTATAATAGCCCTTTGGGAGACCTCAGGGGCCCTCTGAAGCATCCCAAGCTTAGCTAGACGTCCAAAGAATTTTAAAAGAATGTGTTTAAAGATGTTTTAGCATAAGGATCAATTAAAAGCCTTAAAAACATTGGGTCAGATTTAGTCAATGTTGATGGCTGTATCCTTCAGCTTGTTGATATGTCACAATGCACATAAATGCCAAGGCTCAAGTTGTAGTGAAAGTAAGCTCCGCCCCCTTTGGACCAAATGGACTCTACCCAGTTTTTTGTTTTGGCCATGTCCTTCCTGAAAAAGTCTATTTATCTAAGTAATTTTAATGCAATTTTAGAAAATCCTGATCATGCCAAACTCTTTTTTAATATTTCTAATAACTTTGGTAATTTACTGAAAGTATACTTCCTGCTTTCCATTCACAACTAAGAGCTAACATTTATATGAGCATTTTATAGACTGGTGAGCATAAATACCACTGATAATGTTTAAAACGCTTGGTTTTTCTTTTTTTTTTTTATTTATTTTGTAACATTTTAGGATGGCATCAAGCACTATTTACTTGTAGTCCCACATCTCTTTAGTTATTCTGTAAAAGGAAATCAGTGTTTAGTAGGAAATGTTTTAAACATTTAATATATTTGGAAATGACCTAATTATTTAATAGACTTAATACTTAGTTTAGCACATCCCTTAGAAATTTAAGTTACGTCAATCTGGAGAGGCAATTGTAGACGGGTATTCCTAAAGAAAAATGATTTGTTAGAGTTTATATAACAACTCATAACTCTTTTCCATTTTTTAGAAAAATTTTTCACTGCAGGTAATCGCCTTTTGACAAAGCGGTAACAGATATAATATTTAAATTATATTAAACCTAGGTACAAAAAATATTTTACTTGATGTTAATTACTCTAAGACATGTCTATATCAGACAGTTCTCTTTAAAAGGAGTTTCTGCATTGACTAGTGTGCCAAAAGAATTTTAACTTGTTCAATAAAGTACATTCTAAGTGAACCTAAAAAGCACAGTTTATAAGCATGCAAATTCTTTCCATTTTTGGTGTAATACATCAATCACATCTGCAAAGAGAAAACCAAAACTCTATATAAAGTAGTAGAGCTCACCTAGCCACAAGAAGCACTCATGTAGTTATTTTTCAAAAGGGTCAGAAAACCTAATTATAAACCTGCTAAGATTAACTTATAACTTAAGCTACCATACTGAAGCTAGTCAGTGATTCACTAATACTGCAAAAGATGCTTTCTGTTAGCGAGAGTGGTTTCTTCCTGTTAACTGGGTAAGAATCAGACTTTGAACAACAGGGAACAATCAATTGATATTTCAGCATGAATCCGAGGCATATTTTACTTTTGGGTATGTCCATCAGAGGGTGTTTAGCCAGAAGTACTCATCCTAAAAGATAAGTCTTCCATTTGATTTAGAATTTTCTATCTCTGAGGCTTTGGACCTTTTAGAGATAAGGCACATCTCAGATCTTTCCATATTTTGATTTGCAGCAGGGATGGCGAGGCTTGCTATCACCCCTTTCTTTTCTTTTAGAAGGAAAAGAAAAAGATAAACACACATTGTTTCAGACTTTTCTGACACCTAATCCTAGAAAATATCTTTATATATACACATTCCTGGCCGAAGATGACAAGAATGAGAGCCTCAAGGAGCAGGCCAGAGCTCACCATTATACTTTTATACTCGTGTGTGTTAAGTATAAACCAATGACGTTTCAACAAAGGAGTTTTGTAGTTATTTATTTTAAAGCTACAGTACCTCAGAACTCCTTGACAATAAATAGCTTGTCTGTCTCAAGTCCTGCTTCCCAGAGGGAGCTCGGTAGGAGCCTGGCCCAGGCCGTGAGGTCCAGCACGGCGCGCCCTGGTGAGGTCGGGCGGCCGGACAGTCAGAAATCGTCGACCTTGCTCTTCCTGTACTTGAGCATGTAGTCCATGCCCTGCACGGAGTCCCATATCTTCTTCTTTTTTTTTTTTTTTTTTTTTAACTTATTTTTTTTTTATTATTATTTGGAGGCTAATTACTTCACAAGATTTCAGTGGGTTTTGTCATACATTGATATGAATCAGCCATAGATTTACACATATTCCCCATCCCAATCCCCCCTCCCACCTCCCTTTCCACCCGATTCCTCTGGGTCTTCCCAATGCACCCGTCCCGAGCACTTGTCTCATGCATCCCACCTGGGCTGGTGATCTGTTTCACCATAGACAGTATACATGCTGTTCTTTTGAAAGATCCCACCCTCACATTCTCCCACAGAGTTCAAAAGTCCCATAGCTTCTTGAGCACCTCACACTCCCGCTCATTGGCCCGCTCCAGCTCCAGCCTCATGTTGCAGTGCACAAGGGCCTTGGATTCCTCCAGCACGATGCAGTTGCAAGAGGCGAGCTCCTTGATGCGAACCATGACTTCCTGGGTGAAGGTCCCAGGCCAGAACACCTGGGAGACTAGCCCTTTGCTGCATGCCTCCTGTGCTGTTAGCTTCCACCCTCTGAACAGCATTTTGTTGGCAGATGCTCCTCCCATAATCTTGGGGAACATGACGGTGGAACAGCCGTCTGGACTCTGTCCGAAGGTGGTATAGGGTGTCTGGATCCATGCCTTCGTTGGCCCAGACCACATCACAGAGAGGCAGGATGGATGCTCCTAGCCCAATGACTGGGCCATTCACAGCTACGACAATAAGCTTCTTGAACTGGATGAAGCTGTTCACGAAGTTTCTGATGGCCTCAGCCATTGTGGCGCTCTCCCTCTTGTGGTCATCAGGCAGGCGCTGGATGAAGTAGAGGAAGTCCAGGCCGCAGCAGAAGACACTGCCCATGGCGCTGAGCAACACCAGGTTGCTGTCGTCGGCGTTGGCCATGCTCAGCGCGCTCTGCAGCTCCTTCGTCACCTCCGGGTTCAGCGAGTTGTTCTCGGATTACTTGGTGGACAGCAGGATGTGGGTGAAGCCACCCTGCTTCTGGACCATGATGTCTTGGTACCAGTAGGCGCTCTCCCTCTGCCGCACACTGAAGCGCAGCTGCTTGTCAAAGGGCTGGTCTCGCCTGTCCTTCATGAACTTCTTCTTCCCAGCTTTCACGCCCATGACTTAACGTCTGCAGGGGGCTCATGCAATTGGCCATCAGCGCGTCCACCAAATTGGACGTGCCGTTCCCTTTCATGGCCAGCCCTGTGGCCATGGTGGCCTTCACGGGGCCCGACGCCCGTGGCAACAATTGGTGTATCCAGGCCGGCTCCCCATCATCACCGGCTCCCCACCCCCGCCCCCCCCGGGCTCAATAGGGCCCTGATCCGCTTCTCGGCCGCCCCCTCTGGGGCCGCTGTGTCTTCCGGCCCCTGCTCCATGGGGTCTGGATTCTTGGGGCTCTCGTCCTGAAAGCTGTCCAGCACAGTCCCACTCTTTATGGGGCTCTTGGGCACGAGAATCCTGTTGCCCAATCCTGTTGCCAGGTCCATGTTCTTGTAGGTGGCCTGGCCCTGCGTGGAGCTCTTCTGGAAATTCTGGCTGGTGGTAAACAGTGGTGTGCTCTTGGCCTCATGCTCCTCGTCCACCACTAGGGCCTTGGGGGCAGCCTTGGAGAAGCTGCTGTTGGTGGATCTGGAGATCTGATTCTGGCCGTTGTTTGGGGCGGTCCGCTTGGCTCTAGTGAGGTTGCCCTCCTTCTGCTTCCCGGTGTGGTGCTGATTGAAGTCTTGGATGCACTCCTCACAGCTCACTAGGTGCTGATCTGGCTCCCATGTGGCATCCTCCCTGCCGTAGCCTTTCCACCAAACCAAATACTTCGTCTTCCTTTTCTTGTTTTACCTCTTGTCAATGATCCTTTCAGCTCATACATATCCACGGAGACCATGGCTCCCCACTCTTGGCAGGGCCAGTGAGGCAACCCTGGTCATTTTGAAGACTCGCAGTGGTCTGCTCCAGAGTCCCTGAACACCCCTATATGTAGGGGACCACACCCTTATGATTATGAGGTCAGTAAGTCCATTCCCCAGCATTTATTGTTTGTAGACTTTTGGATAGCAGCCATTCTGACTGGCATGGTTTTGATTTGCATTTCTCTGATAATGAGTGAGGTTGAGCATCTTTTCATGTGTTTGTTAGCCATCTGTATGTCTTCTTTGGACAAATGTCTGTTTAGTTCTTTGACTCAGCTTTTGATTGGGTCTTTTATGTTTCTAAAATTGAGCGGGAGGCGTTCCTAGTATATTTTTAAGATTAATTCTTTGTTGATTCATTTGCTATTATTTTCTCCCATTCTGAAGTATATCTTTCACCTTGCTTATAGTTTCCTTTGTTGTGCAAAAGCTTTTAGCTTTAATTAGGTCTCATTTGTTTATTTTTGCTTTCATTTCCAATATGCTGGGAGGTGGGTCATAGAGGATCCTGCTGTGGTTATGACGGAGAGTGCTTTGCCTATGTTTTCCTCTAGGAGGTTTATAGTTTCTAGTCTTACATTTAGCTCTTTAATCCGTTTTGAGTTTATCTTTGTGTATGGTGTTAGAAAGTGTTCTAGTTTCATTCTTTTCTAAGTGGTTGACCAATTTTCCCAGCACCACTTGTTAAAGAGGTTGTCTTCTCTCCATTGTATATTATTTCCTCCTTTGTCAAAGATAAGTTGTCCATAGGTGTGTGGATTTATCTCAGGGCTTTCTATTTTGTTCCATTGATCTATATTTCTGTGTTTGTGCCAGTACCACACTCTCTTGATGACTGTGGCTTTGTAGTAGAGACTGAAGTCAGGCAGGTTGATTCCCCCAGTTCCATTCTTCTTTCTCAAGATTGCTTTGGCTATTCAAAGTTTTTTGTATTTCCATACGAATTGTGAACTTATTTGTTCTAGTTCCATTTGTGTCATCTTTCATTTGTTTTATCCATACCTGGTTCTTTTCTGTGCACAAGTTTTTTTCTCTGCTTAGGCAGGTTCATTCCCAGAGATTGCATTTTTCTTGTTACAATGGTGAATTAAATTGTTTCCTTAATTTTTGTTTTTGGTTTTCTGTTGTTATGTGTAGGAGATTTCTTTGTGTTTATTTTGTATCCAGAAACTTCCCTAAAGTCATTGACTATGTCTATTAATTTTCTGGTCGCATCTTATGATGCTCTGGCATAGTAATATATGTTTGCAAACAGTAACAGTTTTACCCCTTCTTTTCCAGTTTTCTGGTAGTTGTTTTCTTCTTCTTCTTCACTGATTGCTGTAGCTAGAAGTCACAAGATTCTGTTGATTAACAGAGGTAAGAGTTGGCAACTTTGTTTTTTTCATGAACTTAGGCAGCATGTTTAAGTTTTTAACCTATGAGAAGCATGAAAACAGTGGTTTTATCCATACATGGCCTTTATTAAGTTGAAGAAGATTCTCTCTGTTCCCACTTCTTCTACAGCTTTTATCATAAACGGGTGCTGAATTTTGCCAAAGGCGTTTTCTGCACCTATATCTTAGATGGTTTCGAGAGATTTCCTCGGAAACACCTTTGTTATCTTTCAGTGTTCTTTCCTCCTTTGGCGACCTGATGCAAAGTGCTGTCTCGTTAGAGAATGCCCTGATACTGGGAAAGATTGAAGGTAAAAGGAGAAGTGGGTAGCAGATGCTGAAAGGTTTATAGTATCACCAACTCTATGGACATGAGTCTGAACAAATTCTGGGAGATAGGGAAGCTAAGACTGATGGGACACAGGCCATGGGATGGCAGAGGGATGGACATGAATAAGGGACTGAACAACATTAGCAACACATTCTCTCCTGTTATTGACAGTAGTAGTCATTCTTGACTACTTCATTTTCTATCCCACCATACCCTATCTGCATCTCAGTTACACTAATTTTACCACTTACATGCATAGATTCAGCCACATTTGTTGTCATAATTGTCCCCCACTGGCCAAAAATGTATGTGATTTCTCAACTACACATGAGCCAGTATTCTAGACTTTCTCCAGCAGTCATTTATATTCCTCATGCACCCTCTACTTTGCTCTAGCCAGAGAAAATTGTCATTCGCCAGCTAAGCCATGCGACAGGAAGCAAGTTCTTGAGGATAAATAAACTTTTAGGATTCTGTATTCTATCATTTTCTCAATCTTCACATTGTTCCTTTAAGTTTCATTTCTCCAATCACACTGAAATTTCAGTCTGTGCACTGTTCATCTCAGTCTCACTGTCTGTGAAGGCACTGTTCTTCTGTTTTCCTTGATTTTTCTTTTTTAGAAATGTCTATGAGAGTTTATTTTAAATTCTTTTGGAAGGTTTTCTTTTTCTTTCAGTTTACAAATCGTTTTGACATTTTAATTTTAGATTGACCTGTTTGATGAGCTTTGATAGATGCTCCTTTCCAAATGGAAAAAATTATGACAACTTACATTTACTTTAGCTTCTGATTCTACTCACTTGCATTCAGGAGTAAAGCGTTGTTTCTGAATAATACAACCTGCATGGGTGTACATCTTAGTCACCGAATCATGCTTGACTCTTTGCAACCTCATGGACTGCAGCCCACCAGGCTCCTCTGTCCATGGGCTTTTCTAGGCTAGGATATTGGGTTGGGTAGCCATTTCCTTCTCCAGGACAATCTGAATAGTGGAACCAAGAAGAAACAGAATTTTTAAGCTTTTAAATCCTAATAAATTCTGTACTTGCAGAAACTATTCCCTCAAAAAAAAAAAAGAAAAGAAAAGAAAATCTTGATTGCAAGTTAAAGTCAACATCTTTGTTTGCCTATCCCAAGATCATCTAAAAATAAAATAATCATTGGCTTCTATGAAAAGCATATTTTTCAGTTGCTCATATAGCTAAGGAATATAAAAAAGCAAAATGAAATCTCAGAGATCTATATCATAAATAGAGGAAGATAATGGAATTTCTCCTTAAGAGAAATTGAAGCTAAGGTATGAATCTTTCTGATTTTTTTCTTGGTGAGTGGTAGTTGGCATTCTTGCTGGTAATTTTTTTCCCATCAGGATTCCTTAAATCAGGGTCCATACTTGCTATTCAACCCAAGCAATATGGTAGGTGCTGAGAGGGTGTCAGAAGGCAGACAGACTGAAACCGCAATCACAGACAACTAGCCAATCAGATCACATGAACCACAGAATTGTCTAACTCAATGAAAGTAAGCCATGCCGTCTGGGGCCACCCAAGATGCTTGGGTCATAGTGGAAAGGTCTGACAGAACGTGGCCCACTGGAAAAGGGAATGGCAAACCATTTCAGTTTTTTTTTTTTTTTTTTTGCCTTGAGAACTCCATGAACAGTTTGAAAAGGCAAAAAGTTAGGACCCTGAGAGGTGAACTCCCCAGGTCAGTAGGTGCCCAACACGCTACTGGAGATCAGTGGAGAAATAACTCCAGAAAGAATGAAGGGATGGTGCCAAAGCAAAACCAACATCCAGTTTTTGATGGGACTGGAGATAGAAGGAAGGTCCAACACTGTAAAGAGCAATATTGCATAGGAACCTGGAATGTTAGGTCCATGAATCAAGGCAAATTGGAAGTGGTCAAAGAACAGATGGCAAGAGTGAACAGTAGAGTCTGAAGTCAGACAGGTTGATTCCTCCAGTTCCATTTTTTCTTTCTCAAGATCAATCTGGCTATTCGAGGTTTCTGTATTTCCATACAAATTATGAAATTATTTGTTTTAGTTTTGTGAAAAATACCATTGGTAGTTTGATAGGGATTGCATTGAATCTATAGATTGCTTTGGGTAGTATAGTCATTTTGACACTGTTGATTCTTCCAATCCATGAACACGGTTTATTTCTCCATCTGTTTATGTCCTCTTTGATTTCTTTCTTCAGTGTTTTGCAGTTTTCTATATATAGGTCTTTCATTTCTTTAGGTAGATAGACTCCTAAGTATTTTATTCTTTTTTTTTTTGCCATGGTGAGTGATATTGTTTCCTTAATTTCACTTTCTGTTTTCTCATTGTTAGTGTATATGAGTGCAAGCGATTTCTTTGTGTTAATTTTATATCCTGCAACTTTACTATATTCGTTGATTAGCTCTAGTAATTTTCTAGTAGAGTCTTTAGGGTTTTCTATGTAGACATCATGTCATCTGCAAACAGCGAGAGATTCACTTCTTCTTTTCCTATCTGGATTCCTTTTACTTCTTTTTCTGCTCTGATTGCTGTGCCCAACACTTCCAAAACTATGTTGAATAGTAGTGGTGAGAATGGGCTCCCTTGTCTTGTTCCTGATTTTAGGGGAAATGCTTTGAATATTTCACCATTGAGCGTGATGCTTGCTGTGGGTTTGTCATATATACCTTTTATTATGTTGACGTGTGTTCCTTCTATTCCTGCTTTCTGGAGAGTTTTTTTTTTTTTTTATCATAAACAGATGTTGAATTTTGTCAAAGGCTTTTTCTGCCTCTATTGAGATAGTCACATTATTTTTTTATCTTTCAATTTGTTAATGTGGTGTATTACAGTGATTGATTTGCAGATGTTAAAGAATCCTTGCATTCCTGGGATAAAGCCCACTTGTTCATGATGTATGATTTTTTTGATATGTTGATGGATTCTGCTTGCTAGAATTTTGTAAAGGATTTTTCAATCTATGTTCATCAGTGATATTGGCCTATAGTTTTCTTTTTTTGGTGGCATCTTTTTCTGGTTTTGGAATTAGGGTGATTTTGGCCTCATGGAATGAGTTTGGAAGTTTACCTTCTTCTGCAATTTTCCGGAAGAGTTTGAGTAAGATCGGTACTAGCTCTTCTCTAAACTTTTGGTAGAATTCAGCTGTGAAGCCATCTGGTCCTGGGCTTTTGTTTGTTGGAAGATTTCTGATTACAGTTTCGATTTTTGTGCTTGTGATGGGACGGTTAAGATCTTCTATTTCTTTCTGGTTCAGTTTTGGAAAGTTATACTTTTCTAAGAATTTGTCTGTTTCTTCCAAGTTGCCCATTTTATTGGCATATAGCTGCTGGCAGTAGTCTCTTATGATCCATTGTATTTCAGTGTTGTCTGTTGCGGTCTCTCCATTTTCATTTCTAATTTTGTTATTTGGTTCTTCTCCCTTTGTTTCTTAATGAGTCTTGCTAATGGTTTGTCAATTTTGTTTATTTTTTTCAAGAAACCTGCTTTTACCTTTGTTGATTTTTCTATGGTCTCTTTAGTTAGTTTTTTTTTTTTTTTTCTGCCCTATTTTTAAGATTTCTTTCCTTCTACTAACCCTGGGGTTCTTCATTTCTTCCTTCTCTAGTTGGTTTAGGTGTAGAGTTAGGTTATTTATTTGACTTTTTTCTTGTTTCTTCAGGTAAGCCTGTAATGCTATGAACCTTCCTGTTAGCATTGCTTTTACAGGGTCCCATAGGTTTTGGGTTGTTGTGTTTTCATTTTCATTCATCTCTATGCACATTTTGATTTCTTTTTTGATTCCTTCTATGATTTGTTGGTTATTCAGAAGTGTGTTATTTAGCCTCCATATGTTTGATTTTTTAACAATTTTTTTCCTGTAATTGAGATCTAAGCTTACTGCACTGTGGTCAGAAGAGATGAATGGAATGATTTCAATGTTTTTTTAATTTACCAAGGCTAGATTTATGGTCAATGATTTGATCTATTCTGGAGAAGGTTCCGTGTGCACTTGAGTAAAAAGGTGAAGCTGATTATTTTGGGGTGAAATGTCCTATAGATATCAATTAGGTCTAGCTGGTCCATTGTGTCATTTAAAGTTTGTGTTTCCTTGTTAATTTTCTGTTTAATTGATCTATCCATAGTTGTGAGTGGGGTATTAAATTCTCCCTCTATTATTGTGTTACTATTAATTTCCTCTTTCATACTCATTAGCGTTTGCCTTACATATTGTAGTGCTCCTATGTTGGGTGCATATATATTTATAATTGTTATATCTTGTTCTCAGATTGATCCTTTGATCATTATGTAGTGTCTGTCTCTGTCTCTTTTCACAGCCTTTATTTTAAAGTCTATTCTATCTGTTATGAGTATTGTGACTCCTGCTTTCTTTTGGTCTCCATTTGCATGAAATATTTTTTTCCAGCCCTTCACTTTTAGTCTGTGTGGGTCCCTTGTTTTGATGTGAGTCTCTTGCAGATGGCATATATATATATATATATATATATATATATATATATATATATATATATATATATATATAATTTTTCCATTTATTTTTATTAGTTGGAGGCTAATTACTGTATAATATTGTTGTTAGGGGCCTTGTTTTGTATCCATTCAGCCAGTCTTTGTCTTTTGTTTACGGCATTCAACCCATTTACATTTAAGGTAATTATTGATAGGTATGGTCCCATTGCCATTTACTTTGTTGTTTTGGGTTCATGTTTATACAACCTTTCTGTGTTTCTTGTCTAGAGAAGATCCGTTGGCATTTGTTGAAGAGCTGGTTTGGTGGTGCTGAATTCTCTCAGCATTTGCTTGCCTGTAAAGCTTTTGAATTCTCTGTCATATCTGAACGAGATCATTGCTGGGTACAGTAATCTAGGTTGTAGGTTATTCTCTTTCATTACTTTAAGTATGTCCTTCAATTCCCTTCTGGCCTGAAGGGTTTCTACTGATACATCAGCTGTTATCCTTATGGGAATCCCTTTGTGTGCTATTTGTTGTTTCTCCCTTGCTGCTTTTAATATTTGTTCTTTATGTTTGATCTTTGTTAGTTTGTTTAATATGTGTCTTGAGGTGTTTCACCTTGGGTTTATCCTGTTGGCAACTCTCTGGGTTTCTTGGACCTGTGTAATTATTTCCTTCCCCGTTTTAGGAAAGTTTTCAGCTATTATCTCCTCGAGTATTTTCTCATGGCCTTTCTTTTTGTCTTTTTCTTCTAAGACTCCTATGATTCGAATGTTGGGGGCATTTCACATTGTGCCAGAGGCCCCTGAGGTTATCCTCATTTCTTTTGATTCTTTTTTTTTTTTTTTCTTTTTTCTTCTCTGCTTCATTTATTTCCACCATTTTTTCTTCTACCTCACTTAGCCTTTCTTCTGTCTCTGTTATTCTACTGTTGGTTCCCTCCAGAGTGTTTTTGATCTCATTTATTGCATTATTCATTTTCAACTGACTCTTTGTTCTTTCTTCTAGGTTCTTAATAAACATTTCTTGCATCTTCTCAATCTTTGTCTCCAGGCTATTTATCTGTAACTCCATTTTGTTTTCAAGATTTTGGATCATTTTTATTATCACTATTCTAAATTCTTTTTCAGGTAGATTCCCTATCTCCTCCTCTTTTGTTTGACTTGGTGGGCCTTTTTCATGTTTTTTTACCTATTGGGTATTTCTCTGCCTTTTCATCTTGTTTAGATTGCTGTGTCTGGAGTGGACTTTCTGTATTCTGGTGGTCTGTGGTTCCTTTTTATTGTGGAGGTTTCACCCAGTGGGTGGGGTTGGACGATTGGTTTGCCAAGGTTTCTCGTTAGGAAGCTTGTGTCGGTGTTCTAGTTCGTGGAACTGGATTTCTTCTCTCTGGAGTGCAATGGAGTGCCCAGTAATGAGTTTTGAGATGGGTCTATGTGATAGGTGTGACTTTGGGCAGCCTGTATGTTGACGCTCAGGGATGTTCCTGTGTTGTTGGAGAATTTGCATGGTATGTCTTGCTCTGGGACTTATTGGCTCTTGGGTGGTGGTTGGTTTCAGTGTAGGTATGGAGACTTTTGGATGTTCTCTTATTACTTAATGTTCCGTGTAGTCAGAGTTTTCTGGTGTTCTCAGGTTTTGGGCTTAAGTCTCCTGCCTCTGGGTTTCAGTCTTATTCTGGCAGTAGTCTCAAGACTTCTCCAACTATACAGCACTGATAATAAAACTTCTAGGTTAATGGTGAAAAGATTTTCCTCTGTGAGGGACACACAGAGAGGTTCACAGAGTTACATGAAGAAGATGAGAGGGAGGAGGGAGATAGAGATGAGCAGGAAGAGACAAAAGGGGGACTCAAGAGAAGAGAGACAGATCTATGCAGTTCTCTGTTCCCAAAGTGTTCCCCATAGCCCAGACACCCACAGAGATTCACAGATTTGGATTGGGAAGAGAAGGGGGAGGGAGGAAATAGAGGTGTTCTGAGGTAGAAAACGGAGAGTCAAAAGTGGGAGAGAGTAATCAACACACTCCTGAGTAAAAATGGGTACTGAATATTGGATTCTTAAATGTCCAAAATGGATATTAGATACTCCTTTCAAAGATGATGGGCTGCTTTTCTGGGCATCTGATGTCTTCTGCTAGCGGTCAGAAGTTGTTTTGTGAAGTTTGCTCAGCATTCACATGTTCTTTCAATGAATTTGTAGGGGAGAGAGTGGTCTCCCCATCCTATTCCTCCGCCATCTTGGCTCCTTCCCCTAGCATGTTTTAAGTGGAGACATGCTGCTACACCATGTATCCCTAAGCAGAAAGAAGCAGCGGGAAGAAATAACTTGGGGCCATTCAGGGAGATACAAAGCAGACAAGAAACAGAATGGGACAGATTACCAGGTAAAGAGATGGGGTATGTACAGCCCCTACAAAGAGCTTTCTGTCTTCTCAAGTGCAGTAGAATTATTTCCCCATAGGACCAGGCACATCTCACTTTTTTATGTAACGTTTGGGAGGCTGATGGCACTGTAGCATAAACAGTTGCTACCTGCAGAGTAACATTGCCCAAAGAAAGCCAATGCCAAAGAATGCTCAAACTACCACACAATTGCACTCATCTCACATGCTAGTAAAGTAATGCTAAAAATTCTCCAAGCCAGGCTTCAGCAATACATGAACCATGAGCTTCCAGATGTTCAAGCTGCTTTTGGAAAAGGCAGAGGAACCAGAGATCAAATTGCCAACATCCTCTGAATCATCAAAAAAGCAAGAGAGCTCAAGAAAACCATCTATTTCTGCTTTATTGACTATGCCAAAGCCTTTGACTGTGTGGATCACAATATACTGTAGGACATTCTGAAAAAGATGGGAATACCAAGCCACCTGACCTGTCTCCTGAGAAATCTCCCTGCAGGTCAGGAAGCAACAGTGAAAACTGGACATGGAACAACAGACTGGTTCCAAATAGGAAATGGAGTCTGTCAAGGCTGTATATTGTCACCCTGCTTATTTAACTTATATGCAGAATACATCTTGAGAATCACTGGGCTGGATGAACCACAAGCTGGAAACAAGATTGCCGGGAGAAATAGCGATAACCTCAGATATGAAGATGGCACCACACTTATAGCAGAAAGTGAAAAAGAACTAAACAGGCTTTCGATGAAATTGAAAGAGGAGAGTGAAAAACTTGGCTTAAAGCTCAACATTCAGAAAACAGATCATGGCATCTGGTCCTATCATTTCATGACAAATAGATGGGGAAACAGTGGCTGCTGCTTCATTTGTTTTGCTCCAAGGTCATTGCAGATGGTGACTACTGTCATGTAGTTAAAAGACACTCACTCCTTGGAAGGAAAGTTATGACCAACCTAGACAGGATATTAAAAAGCAGAGACATTATTTTGCCAAAGAGATTCCAACTCACCAATGCTATGGTTTTTTCTAGTAGTCATGTATGGATGTGAGAGTTGGACTATAAAGAAAACTGACCACTGAAGAATTGATGCTTTTGAACTGTGGTGTTGACAAAGACTCCTGAGAGTCCCTTGGACTGCAATGAGATCCAACCAGTCCACCTTAAAGGACATCAGTCCTGGACTCATGTTGAAGCTGCAACTCCTGTACTCTGGTCACCTGAGGTGAAGAACTGACTCACTGTAAAAGACCCTGATGCTGGAAAGATTTAAGGCAGGAGGAGGAGGGGACAACAGAGGATGAGATTGTTTGATGTCATCACTGACTCAATGGAGATGAGTTTGAGGACACTCCAGTAGTTCGTGATGGACAGAGAGGCCTGGTGTAATGAAGACCATGGCGTCCTGGACATTAGAACTTGAGTGAGCAACTGAACTGAACTGAACTGAACCTGCAGAGTTTGCCAGTTTCAAACATCACTCTTTGAAGTCTTCACAGAATGCTTAAGCATCAGCGTTCTGCAGTGGATTGCTTAGGATCATCCTCTAGCTGCTCCTGGCCCCACAGGACTGGGGTGATGGGGTAAGCTGGCATGTGTTCTCTCCTGGAGGCGGGATGAGAACAGAACCACTTGGAAAGGGCCTTTGTACAGTAAATGAGCAGACTTCAATTCCCCTGGCACTGATGAGTATGTCCCTTAGTGGGATGCTGACCTTAATATCTCTTACTTAGAGATGTTTCACCTATAAATCTCTATATATAGAGAGAATTCCATCTCTAAATATGGTATTCTCTTTATGTCATAAATTGACATATGGACAAAATGTTTCTATGTGAAGCACAGAACTTGTTTCACATATGAATGCATGCATGTAGGTTCCCTGTATGAAATATGGAATTCTCTATATTGCATATGTGAATTTCTCAACACTCAACTTCCAGAATGAAAATAGCATTTTCTATATTTCATGTGAAAATCTGTATGCACATTTTTCTACATGAAAATGGGAATTTAATGTATTTCACCTATGCATGACTGGGTGCTAGATTTACTACATGATATCTGAAATTTTGTGTATTTCACTTATGAACAAGTAGCCATTGATTTTCGTACACAAAATATGGAATTTTGATTCTACACATAAATAAATCAGGGCACTAATTTCCTCCCTTAAATGTGGAATTCTTTATAATTCACATATGAAACTCCTATCGCAGATTGAATCCATGAAAAAATGACTTTTCTATATTGATTTAGCAAAATATGGGTCATGATTTTCAATTCTGTATATTTCACAAATGAAAATCTGGCCCTCATTTTCCTACATGACGTATGGATTTCTTTATTTTCAATACTTGAAACTTTAGGCACGGCACTTTTTTCCATGAAGTATGGAATTCTTTGGTTTCACATCATCTATGGTGCCAAATTTACTACTTGAAATAAGGAATTCCTATATTTCTCATAGGCAAATCAATACCAATATTCTTATATGAAATATCAATACTCTACAGTTGACTATGAATATTTGATGAAGATTCTTTTCCTACATAACATATAGTATTCTCTGCATTTCACAGCTGAAAATCAGAATGGTTATTTTTCCTGCAAGGAATGCAGAGTTCTCTTTCTTAAACATGAACATCTAGGTGCAGATTTTCCTACATGAAAAATGAAAGGCTCTGCTTCTCAATTCTTTATCATCTATGCCACCAGGGAACTTGAACAGTTTTAGGAAGACCTCCAAGACTTTCTAGAACTAATACTGAGAAAAGATGTCCATTTCACCATAGGGTTCTGGCATGTATAAGTAGGACGTCAAGAGACATCTGGTGTAATGGGCAAGTTTTCATGGTGTAGGAAATGAGGCAGGACAAAGTCTAGTAATGTTTTGTCAGATAGAAAGGGTAAAAATTAAAATAGTGACACAGTTTTCTTGAGCTCCAAAATCATTGGGGACAGTGATTACAAGCATGAAAATAAAAGACCTGTGCTCCTGGGAAGAAAAGCTATCACAACCCCAGACACAATGTATTGAAAAGCACAGACATTGCTTTGGCAAAAATTGTCCATATAGCCAGAGCTATGGTTTTACCAGTAGACATGTACGGGTGTGATAATTTGTCTATAAAGAAGGCTGAGTGCCAAAGAGTTGAGACTTTGTAACTGTGGTGCTGGAGGTGGCTCTTGAGATATCCTTGGACAGTAGGGAGATCAACCCCATCAATCCTAAAGGAAACTAACACTAAATATCCATTGGAAGGTCTGATGCTGAAGCTGAAGTTTCAATATTTTGTGAAATCTCTATATTTCACATAAAAAACTTTGGATGTCATTTTCCCTGCAGGAAATATAGAATCATCCCTATTTCTCATTTTTAAAATCCGACTGAAAATTTTCCCACATGAAAAATGGAATCTCAATAATTCATTCATGAAAATATGGGTGTAGATATTCTCACGTGCATTTTGGAATCCTCTAAATGTCACATATAAAATCGAGGCACACACATTCTTACATGAAATATGGCAATATTTACATGTCATATTTCACCATCAAGGTGTAGCTGTTTCTAGCTGAAATATGGAATTCTCTGTATCTCACTATTTATATCTGCAGGCAGATTTACCTGCATGCAATATGGAATTCTCTATATTTCACATATAATATCTGATGATGAAGTTTTGACATGGAAATACACATTTTTGTCCATTTCACTTATGTAAAACCAGGGTGAAGATTTTCTGACAAGACATATGAGCTTTATATAATTCAGATATGAAAAGTTGAGTGCAGCTTTTGTACATGTATGGGATTTTCTATGTTTCAAATATGGAAATTTTAGCTCAGCTATTCTTATATGAAATATAAAGTCCCTAAATTTTATTTATAAAACCTGGACACTGATTTATCTTGACAGTTTGTTACATGACACATATGAAAAGATGGGTGTAGATTTTCCTACATGAGAAAAGAAACTATATGTACTACCCTTATCAAAATATGAGCACAGGTTTACTTTCTAAAATATGTGGTTCTTTATAGTTCACATCTGAAAGTATGAGTGCTATTATTTCTATGCTAAATATGTAACGAGATGGAATTCTCTAAACATCTCATTTGAAAATCCAGGCACAGATTTTCCTGCATGAAATATGGAATTAGGTATATAGTGGAATGAAACACTGAATTCTTTACATTACATTTATGAATATCTGTGTGCATATTTTCTTACATGATATATGGAATTCTTTGTGTTTAACCGTTGGAAATATGGGCTTTCAT